>NC_055683.1:26964647-27580897 GCF_017639745.1 Melanotaenia boesemani | reverse complement strand
GTTGGCTGTCTGTGCTTCATGTGGCCTTGTTTGGGAATTTATGGGTTGCTGCTCAGTCACGTCAGTTACCAGTTACATACCATTACAGCCTCTCCAGAGTTTTTAACAATGCCAGACTGTTCAAAGCTAATTAAACTGATTTGAAGTCTATTTTCTTTCACACAGCCTCTGAATCACTTAGACAACAAGAAAACAAAAGAAATGAAACTATCCTGGACTAGATGTATCAGAATTGGACCAATTAGAGACCACTGCTGAAATGTTATTGAGTGTGAAAACTCTGAGTCCTGCCTTACTGATCAGAGTATGTCTGACATGTCATCAGATGTGTAATCATGATCGAAAAAAAATTGCAGATGTTGTTTTTTTTTAAGATAGTTGAATGATGATTTGTCAGATGAAAGATTTTGTTAGAACAAAGCAACAATCTGGAAATGCTTTACATGACCGTGAGCTGACTTGAGCCTTAAAGGGCTGCTTTTCAATCACAATGTCCAATTCTTTATTTGATAACAAAAACAGAAAAATATGTGAATGAGACCATTATTGGGAATTCTGCCCTGTTCTTATATATGTATGTTTTGCGTTTTCCAGAGTGATTCAGTCCCCAATAATATTATCTGACATGTCTACATTTTTAGATCATATTCTGGTCTGGTTTGTGCCTGGATAACATAATGATTAATCTTTTTCAAGCTTACAGGAAGCTATGAATTGTTCCTTAGGTTGATTACATATGACCAGTGTAGCAGAAACTAACACTTTGCTTTTAATGTTTTATGTAAAGCACTCTTGTATATGAAATGAGGCAAGGCAAGGCAAATTTATTTGTATAGCACATTTCATGTACAAGATTATTCAAAGTGCTTTACATAAACCATTACAGGTTTCGTGCAGGATGCAGAAAGCAATACAGGTGCATTAAAAACAAAACAAATAAAGAAACAAACAAAAACAAACAAACAAAAAACAGCAAAGATTAAAAGAAATAAAATTAATTAAATAAAAACAGAAAGAAAGGGCTAAAATAAAATAGATAAAATGTAAGAAATAAAGTTCCAGTGTGGGGAAAGACAATATTAAAACATAATCAAGTTTACCTCAGAGCTGGACTGATGTGGTCCACTTTCTTGGTCTTAGTGAGGACTTCAGCAGCAGAGTTCTGAATCAGCTGCAGGTGTCTAATTGATTTTTTAGGTAGACCTGTAAAAGCACTGTTAAAATAATCAAGCTGACTAAAGATGAAAGCGTGGACCAGTTTTTTCAGGTCCTTCTGAGACATCAGATCTTTTACCCTTGATATATTCTTAAGGTGATTGTAGACTGATTTTGTGATGATCTTAATGTGTTTCTCAAAGTTAAGGTCTGAGTCCATCAATACACCCAGATTTCTGGCCTGGTTGGTGGTTTTTAGGTGTATAGACTGAAGCTCCGAGGTGACCTTTAATTGTTTCTCTTTGGCTCCAAAGACAATCATCTCAGTTTTGTTTTTGTTTAACTGAAGAAAGTTCTGACACATCCAGTCATTAATCTCCTCAATGCATTTATCAAGAGCTTCTAAGGGGCCTTGGTCTCCAAGTAACATTTTAATATATATCTATGTGTCATTTGTGTAGCTATGGTAACTAATTTTGTTTTTCCTCATGACCTGTGCCAGTGGGAGCATGTAGATGTTAAACAGAAGAGGCCCCAGGATGGAACCTTGGGGAACTCCACATGTAATTCTTGTCTGCTCAGATATAAAGTTACCTATTGACACAAAGTACTATCTGTTCTCACTGTGTGTTATTAAGGGAATCACAAACTGTACACTCAAAGCAAACACAGTAATGATCAGACAGGCCCATATCGCACACAGTAACCTTGGAAACATCCAAACTGTTGGAAATCAGTAAGTCTAGATTGTGTCCTTTAATGTGTGTGGGCTCTGTTATATGCTGAGTCAGCCCAATGAGCTATACAAATAAACTTGCCTTGCCTTGCATTTGACAAAGCTTTAATTGATGCTCAAGATTTAAGTCATGAATTGAAATAATGTGGTGCAAAACAAGTAAAGGTGTAGGATTGCATTGTTGCCTTATGACATCATGTACACCACACGTACAACAAACAAATAAAAAAGTCTTAAAACTATGAAAGAATATTTGTGTACCACAGTGCACTGATCTCATGGTGCCACATGGAAAATAATATCCTGCCAAACGGCAGTTGAATGGTCAGACTCCAAGAGTATTCAGACTCTGACAACAAGCCCATCTCTGAGGGCCAGGTAGCCTCAAGGCCAGGCTACAGCTGACCCTAACATTACAACGCTGCACTCTTACCTGTCTTTGCCTTCTACCTGCATGCTTCTTTAGACCTGTTAACCAGCGCACTGACTGAATGTTCCCCACACTGTCTAAGCTAGGTTTACAGCTAGGTTAGTATGTTGCAAACACTTTTTAAAAGTAGATCTTGGCAGGAGTATGCCCATTTGGTGGAATCCACATCATCTGTGAACTGATACCTTGACAACACTGTAAAATGAAGTGACAAAGTAAAGTGTTGCTAAGAGTGGATTATCAATTGTTGTAGTGACATGAATCCAATGGACCTGTTCTGTATCAAGACTTTAGAATTTGTTTTTTGCAACATGTACTCCAACTTTTTGCAATGAGAATAAATCTCCACAGTAAATATTTACTTTGCTACAGTCACAGACTAATGTGTGGCCTGAAATTAAAATACATTGTAAATACAGAGCAAATGCAGGACAGCAGTAAGGAGAAAAAGAAGGAAATTGAGTTTAGTGGAAAACACATGGGAAATCATCTTCATTTATGTGGCACACTTGATCTGTTTCATGGTTCTCTCAGTTAGTTTTGCTCTGGTGGCTCCCTCTGTTGGATGGCTGGAACACTGCCTCATATCCCCTCTCACACCCCATGTCCAACAGCCATATTCACACATGCAAGGACTCAGACTTGTTCCAGAGACTTACTTTAATCTAAAATTATCTAATTTATAATTTAAACCTAACATTACCTTTAAGGTACAACATCAACTCCAAAGATTTTAAATGCAAAGGAGATTTGCATGTAAAACCCAACAGACTTGGATTCTCCAACAGGGAGAATCTTGTATCCAACAAGATTTACAAAAATACTTCAGGTCTCACTACATGAGCAACACCTGGACCACACACACACACACACACACACACACACACATCCACCCACACACACACAGATACAACATTTCTGTCTCATTTGGTTAACACTGTGTGACTGCTTCTGCTTTCAGCCAGAGCACTTTTGCATTAATTGTGTATTTATTTTGTGCCCCAAGGGTTTCTTTTTGAAAAAACAAAGAAAAAAAAAAAAATAGACATTTCCGCCTTTTTTTTTTTTACAGCTAAGGCAAAGGAGGATAAATTACAGACATATGAGCAAAACAAGCAAGAAGTGTTGGTTAAACAGAATTAGAGAGGCTATAAATGGTGCTCCATGCTGCTGATGATCTTACATATAGTGTCTCAGGGGAAAGGGGGTGAGGCAAGGGGGTGTACGTGGGGGTGGGGTTGCATCTGATCTAAAAGCATTTCAGCTTTTCAATACAGAGGCTGTGATGCTTGACCACTGGACCCTGGTATTTTGTGTGACACTGTGGCCCAAAAGAGCTGGAGGCGGTTTCAACATCAACGCTCAGTCATGAGTTATTCTTGTATATCTTGTGTTTCACATCAAGAGGACAAAAGTCACAGGAGCTGCTGCTCGCCAATTCTTACCCTGCTCAAAGCTCGACATCTTCGACAACAGCTGTTGCAGCAAGCGGCTGATAAAAATATGTGTACGTGGTTATTTGACCTGCTGACACTGTGCACTGCTGCTGGCAATCTAGGGCTTTTGTTATCAGTACAGTAAATAAAAAGGAAAGATTGTTTAGCAAACTAAGAAAAGTTGAAGGCGTTAATGGGTCAAAAGCAGCATTTATGTGAGGAGCATGCAGAAATGATACATCAGTAATAAAGGACAGATTTAATACTTCACTGATCTCATAGAAAATAGAAGACAAAATAGAAATAGTAGTGTTTTGTAATGAGAATCTTGCAGAATATTGCTTAAGCTGTACACAGCTTATTGACACATGCAGAAGGTCCTTGAACTCCATTTATGGGCAAAGTTCACATTCAACAGTATGTGTGTTTTGCAAGTAAAAAAACACTGTTTTGTTCAAAGATTCATTGCCACAGCATTCAGAAGTGTGTGGTTTGGAGGGAAATGAGAAATTTACTCAAATTCACTGCAGGGTGAGGTGATTGATTAGCTGGTTAAAGGTAAGAGAAATGCCTCGCTCTGTTCATTCTACAACAGGAAAGCTGAGATTTCCTCATGAATTTTGAAAACGCTGACATTATTCAATGCAGTCCAGTTCTTTGTGAAAACATTCATCTCGCCTAGCTCAACAAAACTGTCCACAATCTGACTGATAATCTGCTTAAAAGTCAAACTCAAAGCCAGTTTAGGATGAATACACTCAAGGTACATATTTGTTATTTCAGTTTGGTGTTAACAGTGATGATCACACCAAAATTCAGCCTTGTCTACAATTTAGAACTTAAATTTTCCCTAGAATCCCTTCAGAAAAAAAAGAAAAGAAATATACTGAGTACCCGTATAAACAAATACACACATAAGTTTTGTAAAACAACAGCTGAGAGCACATTAGAGTTATGAAGCGTCAAGAAAGAGCAGGACAAAGTTCAGTTACCGAATAAACTATTTATGAAATTGGAGTGAGGTTTGAGGAAACAAGTTGCCAAAAGCCCACACCAAAAAAGTCCAAATGTACTACAGTAATAGATTAAAGAACATCCAACAAAAACAGCCCCTGGATTTTGCTGAACAGAAGTAAACAGGAGTAAAACATTGAATCACTAATATACCTGTCATGTCAATCTCATGCTGTGCTTCATAGATTATTTTTATTTGTTATTGAACAGGAAGTCATTGAGAGATTTAAATCCTGCACAATGAACATGTCTAATAATGTATTTATTCAAGTGAGCACAGCATTACTCACGCTCCTTCTTCAGGATTTTCTTAGTTATTCGGAACTCACTGCTTTACTTCAAGTTTTGTTCATATGATGCATTTTGACAATTATGACCGTTTGCATTTCCTTCAAAATTTGATACTAGTTTCACATAGCTGCCAGCCATATTTCTCAAAGAGGGGAATCTTTGGGCTACTGTCTCTACTTCAGCATGCAGCTGCTGCTGCAGCTGTCACCAAATCATTTCCTCTAACAGTATCTATCCTCCATGCTTTTTAACCCATTTTCAGTGATTTGAGTTCTTCATCAAATTTTTTTCTCAATATCCCTCAAACACAATCTTTATTCTTTCTGAATTCACTACATTATTTAACTTGATATTTTGAGCACTGACAAATAAAAAAGGAATAGATGCAGCTGGCACTGGTGATGCCTCATTACAAAACTATCAGAAAGGTAAAGAAAATATCCAGATGTTCCTAATTAGTTGTCAGTGTGAGTGTAATAATTCCTGACATGTACAGTGTGCCTTCCCCAATTTCTCTCAATATTTTGTTACCAAGGATCTGGACTTTATGGTAATCTTTTAAAGTGGTCTTGAGCAACAGTTTTCTAGTTTTCTTGAAAGTTTATTATAATTATGATGCTTCTTTATTATTATTATTATTATTTATTTATTTATTTATTTATTTTTTACTCATTTTCAGTCCTCAATTCTGACCATTTGTAAAGAAATGTACTGATTTTGTTTATCAAATCACTTAACATTGATCTAAGAATTATTCAAGAATAAAAAAGGTCCCTAACTCAGTTCATGAATCAGTGTCTTATTACATAACAAACAACTTTTCACATTATAGGCCCATATAGCTTCCATAAAGTTTCAATGAGATATAGTACCCTAAATTTTGCCCAGAAACCATTGATGGGACTTTAAATAGTTAAGAATGGGGAAACAAAGACAAAAGGAAGAGGTATGCCAAAGGACACAGGAGCTGGACTGAAAATCGGTGGCAGTAGGTCTGATGGAGTGATGAATAATCCCCAGAGCTTTGGAACTCAATATCACTGAAGCAGTGTCATCTTGACAGAGAACAGAACATGAGGCAATGAACAAAGAAACAGAGCTTTAAAATTTGTTAAAAGAAGACCAAAGGTTTGACAGTGGGTTTGGGCTGTTGTTGTTCTTGTTACTATGTATGATGTTCAGCACTTTAGATTAAGACCTTTGATCAATTTGGGTTGTTCTAATTGTGCTTTATTCAAACTCAGTTTTGCCTGATATTTATTTCCATTTCTGTTTTCACTAGACTCATTAAATCACAGCACCATGGTCTTTTCTGTTTTGCCCTGTAATGTATAAATTATGTGAAGCTCGGGAGATTTTGAGCAATACTTCTGATAGAAGCGGATTTCTACAACTTTCCAACGTTTCCTTTGTGTGAATGTGAAACAACTCACCTACCTGAATGATATAAAACCTGGCAGCACCCGCTTTGAACTTTTAACAAAGCACCACCGCTGAACGTTTTGGTTGAACACAGATCATCCATCTTTAAGTTGAGACCCCCCCACATCCCCCTCCTCCTCCTCTTCCTACGTCACGCGAGTACAAGGCGGCTCGCGCTCAGTCACTGGTGCCAACTACTCACAGGCAGACACACCGACTACTTAAGTGCTATTTCTTTCTTTCTTTCTTTTATTCCTCTTTTAGTTTTATTAAAGAACATCACCAGTTTTTTGAAGTCTCTGCTGACAGGACGAAGACTTTCCTGCCCAGACAAGCCGTCATTTTTCTTTTCTTTTCTCTCTTTTTTTTTTTTTTTTTTGGTGAAAGTTGGATTACAGACGGCTTGAACTGAGAGGGAATAAACTGCTTAGATGATGAGCGGCACTGACGGACACATTTGGAAAAGCAACGGAATTCCGTGCTGTGAGAGGTAATTATTATTATTATTATTATTATTATTATTATTATTATTATTATCATCATCATCATCATCATCATCACACATGCTTCATTGGGCTGACTCTTTATAGGCTAATATTGATTGTGATTTGCACAAATATCTAAAAACAGACTTCAGCCTCACACAATATTGTCACTATGAATCCATGTTTTTTCTTTCTTTTCTTTCTTTTTTTTTTTTTTTTTTTTTGTTAAGTGCATGTTGGGACAAGGTTACATTTCTGGAAACGTTTCGTAAGTTCAAGCAGCTGTAGTTACTGCAGCATATCAGAGCCAATATCAAGCGCATGTTATCTGAACCATCCTTTATCTTTGACTTTGACGCTGTCAAAGAGCACGTGGTTTTAGTTGTGGTGAATGTACACATATGCACGAAGGAGGTGCTTTATGTTACAAAATACCTACTCATCTTGATTAGCCTGTTTCAGACACAGCATGAGGATATATTGCTTAATAAAATAAATGTTTTTAAAAACGTATATGAATTATATCTAGCCGACCTTTGCTAATTCAGTCAATCCATTTGCAGTGACATGTCAGCAGATTGAATGAATATTGAAACGGTTTCTATATTATCTCTTTTTATTATTTTTTAATGCTCTAAATATTGGAAATGTGTAGTGCTGCTGGACTGCATTTTTTAGTAAACTGTCCTAATAGACCTTTCTTCTCACATTGAACAAAATCAAAACAGCTGAATACACAGTTAAAGGTGAGAGTCCGTGTCTTTGAGAACTCAACTGTATGCCAAACTCAATAATTAGATATCTTCATTATGCTATTAACATGACATGTTGAAGTTTTATGCTCTGTTGTTTTTCTGTTTATTTGAAGATGTAATTATACTCCACGCAGAAAAAAACCCCAAAAACTAACACTTCTTTATAATTGAACACTAAATACAAATTAATTTGATTGTTCAGGGAGTTAATTGTCCAGGAGTGAGTCTGATACTAATAAAATCCAGCTGAGCATCATCATGCAAGTGAAAAGACAACATGTGGGTCCTCAGTACCTTGTGCATCTTGTACTGCACGGTACAAGGTGTTTCTCATAATTGAGCCCATTGTCTGGTAAACATCTACCACACATAACTAAACAAACACAGCCTATTCATTAGCACCACATCTGTTGCAGTGATGCAGCAGATATTCTCGCTCTTAGGTGAAGAACTGGGGTCATGCTTACAGGTGCACTGCATGAATGAGTGATATCTTGCTCTATGCAATTTTACGTGGTGATTTGCAAACATTAGTGGGTGGTGCCGGGTCTTTAATGCATAGAAAAGACACATTAATGAAGTTTTGCAATGCATACATTTAAGTCTCTGCTCAGAAAGGGATGGCGGAGTCAGCTGGATGAGCTTTTCACAGCTGTGAGTTCCAGTTTGTATATGATCAACTGAATGAGTTAAATGATTGGATTGAATAATAATACTACAACAGGGGTTGCATTTGTTAGCATGTGTCCCTCATATGCATGCACCACATTGTACAAGAGCAGCAACATGACTGGAATTGTCCTCAAGGGGTAACAAATAAAAACTGTAGGTGCTTTAGTATTTTCACACCTCTTTTTAGATAAAGCACCCTGATCTGCCAAAGAAAGCATTTTATTTAGTGTTTTGTCATACGATTTAATTTGCTGTCTGATGTTTTTAAACTTAGTTTTGTTGATTGACAAAAAAATGCGTCTGATAGCTGTAATTCATTCTCATGAGAAAAAGCTGTGGCTTTTCCTGGGATGTTTCAGGTTTATAAAAATACATGAAAAACCTATTTTAAATGACTACTTTGACGTTATTTCATATTTTTAACATGGCTGGGATGTTTTAATGTCTGATGGATTAGCAGGAAGAGGTTTTTATCTAAGCAGGTAGAATGAAGAGTTAAATCAGGCGATTGCATCTGCTGCATTTACATGTAACTTGTTTTACCTAATGACATATCATTAACAAGTTTGTGTTCCTTAAGCTTTTGTTTCTTTAGTAATAACCAACAAGGTAGATTCTGTCAAAACTCTTCCAGGAGAGAAGTTTTACATCTTTAAGGACAGCAGAGGAGACACGTCACTGTAAAAGATCCAAGATAATTGCAAGAATAATTCTTAAAAGCAGGTGATTTATGTTTTTTTTCTGAAAAAGTCCAGCTGTCTAAATCTCTAAACGAGAAAGATTGAGCAAACAGAGCAGAGCAAACTAGGGAAATCACCGGGGACCATCAGCCCGATGATCCCTGGTGGAGATATGTAAGTGTCATCCCACATAAAGTGACTACGGATGTCTTGTGTGCCACTTTGGGCTCCATTTCAACTGGACCATCACAATGGACCCTGGGGGGCTAAGAATAGCCTCTACTACAAAGAGCTGTCACTCTGGACTGTAACAGAGAAGCGATAAAGGTCTGTCTAGCTACTGCTGTTAGGCTCCACTTTGCCCTGCGTGTCTCCCTGCTCCTAACACACTGTCAACAAACACACACATACAGACACATCCACATGAAAATAAATTTAACAATTCCGATTCAGCCGTACGGAATATAAATCATGTACAGCCTCTGCCCTGAGGGCAAGGCATGCAGTTTCTAAAAAAAATAAAAGAGGCATCACTCTGATGCATCATACTGGGAATTCTGCTAAACTAATCATAATGTTTGCATGACTATGAGAGAAAAAAAAGACTAATGGCTGATATTTCCTCCAGATTCAAGTTATCTCAATGTAATGTTAATATGCAGTTAATTTACAATTGCTCTTTTCTTGTAATGGGGTCAAGAATGTATCATCTTAATGACTGATGAGCCATGGTGAGTCAGGTAAACTGGCCAAATATAGTGTCTAATATTATTATTATTTTAATATCATAAAATGCACTAATTTCAAGTATAGAAGGAAAGTTACTGTTATATTTTTTAACCAAGGGGAACAACATGGTAGGAGGTATTGCACATCTTGGAACTTACGGACCTATAGGAAGTTTGTCACTGCCTCCAAAAAACTACAAATGTCAATCTCCACCGTTGCATGGTCCCATTACACACAGCAGTTAAAACTCTAGGATTGAAATTTGACAACAAGATACACCTATTTTTTTTCTTAATTTCTGGCTTATAGTCACACATCAACACAAGACAATGTTGTTTTCTAGTTGAGTTTAGGCAATATAAGGAGGAGGAGGAGGAGATTCTGCAGGTGTTTCCTCCCTGCTATCAGGCGCTGCAGTGAATGCATGTAGATTGCTCCCATTGCACTTATGCAATGTCTCTATAACCATTTTTTTCAAAAATTGGGCAATATTTTCTACTATTACATGCAATATTGATTTCTATGCAGCAATTTAAATTTTACACTCTTCTGCTATTTATTAATATTCTGTTAGACCACATACTGTAGATGTTTATTATAGTATATTTAAATTCCCCATAGTCTATTTTAAGTTATTTAGCTTAAATTGTTGTAGTTTACTTTAGTCTTTTATTTACCTAATTATCTTTAGCCAGACTGGTTCTCTGATACTGTTTTTGTACTCTTTTGTGTACTACTGCTTACTGTTGCAACAATGTAATTATCCTGTTGAGGGACAAATAAAGGTTTTCTTATTCTTATATAACTGAATGTTAAGTATTAGAAATAATAATAATAAAAAAACAAAATAGATGGTGAGGGTTCTGAAAAGATAATAATTATAGCTAAAATACATTATTATTACAGCACTACTGTTACAGTAATGTGGCAGCTACACGGCGACTAGAAGTTGCATACTACAGCATAATTATAGGTTATAATTAATTTCTTGATGCACCTCCAAATTATATATGGAGAAAAAGCATTCACATCAACCAGCAACCACAGAAGAAAGCAGGGTAATACCATACCATCCACCAATATTATATATATATTAATTTTGATATATATGAATATTTAATAAGTTAAAGTGCAGCCATTTTGCTACTGTGTTAACCCCTGACGCAGCTTACCAACGAACATGATCACTGGCTTACTAACAATAATCTGTTCATCTACACAGTTTGTCTACAGGCTGAGGCTGAATTTCTGCAAAGGAAGCAGTGATATGCAATAGCAGATTACTCTGTATACACTTAAACTAAGGATGATAGCAAATCATTACAGGTTGTTGTAAGTCAGAGTTAAGATGAGGACCTACATCGAAAGAGGAGGAGGAAAAGTTAGCAACAATGAAAATTCCATTAAACCTGAAACGGTTTGGTTTCTTGGACTTAAAGTTTTGCTGCCAACTAAGGCGGAAATCTGTTGCTGCCAAGTTGTCAAAGCTGACGCCAAACTTGGAAAAACTGTCCACGGATGAGTGCAATCCTAGAGGTGAAACTCAAGATAAAGACTTGGATGAATATTTATTATTATCCAGTAAATGGTGTTTCATTTCCTCAAAAGCAGCTGAAAGGAAAGACTATTACTGGCCAGATCAGCATCTCGTGCCTTAATTCTGGAAGTGTGTATATGCATCCTGTGTATCTTGACTTCTTATCCTTCCAACCTACCCAAATAATTTCATCTGGTTTGCTACCACCTCTCTAGTATATGGAAATACTAAAGATAAAGCTATCCAAGAATATGGTGTTGGTTAAATCAGCTACAAGAAAGCTGGATGAAGATTCCTAATGCAGTCAGCAAAATGGCTCTGCCAAAAGGATTATTTCTGAGTTTAAATTCAGATACATACAAATTTGAGCCTGTTAGTGGCAAAAACAAGGCCTTTGACCATGAGATCTGCTGATTTCCTTGTGGTTGCTGGTTCTGGCTCAGTAATGGACTGATTCCTTGGACCCAAAAAGATCAAGACAAGATGGGAAATATAGGCCAGGATTTAAAATGATTGGAACTTCTCTTTATTTCATGTTGATTTCACAAAAACAAACAAAATAGACTCATGACTGTTTTAGCCTTCTGCTGAGTTGTAGTTTTGTCTGTGTCCAGCACAAAGTGATATAAAATTTGTGGACTTTTATGATGCTTTCTTTCATTCACATGCATACATGTGGTTGTACATAGAGTTTAAGTACACTACTGAATAGAAAAAAAAAGAAAAACAAAAAAAAAAAACAGTCCCTTCCTGTTAGTAGAAGGAAACAGATGCAGTTCATTGAATATACATTGACTCCCACATTGCTTCAAGCAACAATCTGATGCGTGATTTTGCTTTACAACTTTCAAGCACATGCAGTGTTAAACTGATAAGAGTTTATTCAATTTTATCAAGAACACTCAATAGTGTGCCAGTAGCAAAAAAACTCCTGCTGTTGTTACTGAAACCTTTTTCAAACACACTATTTAGCTGTGATGGAAAATGTGATTAGTTCTTGGCTTATAAAGAAAACATGGCTACATGTTAAAGCATCAGATTAAACAGCAGTAAAAGTTCACTGGGGCATCTTGTTTTCTTCACAAAGGCCTTAGTGCAGAGAAAACCATGTTCATGTTCCTTTTCAGATATGTGCACGTTGTAACAGCTTGGCTGGAAACCATTTTTCTCTCTGCCCATCTGAGACATGCCCTGCTGATCCGGTCTCTGTTCAGTGTCTGTTGCCATTTCCTCAGTTCAGTACCAAAACCAGGGTCAGATACTTAGAACAGCACATTCCATCATTTAAGGTAAGATGTTGGATGACCGCCAACATCGAACCTTCCTGTCCCGGTGAACAAATCAAGACAATGTTTTGATGTTGTCCACTCTGCAGTTGGGATAGAGAAATTAATCACGCTGACAGACCAAAAGAACCCCTTCATTCAGCACAGCTGGCCAAAAGTGATCAGTGCTTGTGCAGCACAGTCAAAATGACTGTGTCATACATTTTTTCCACTCTCACCCCAAACATAAGAAACCTATTATCATAATTTACAGGCATCATTTTGATGGTTCTCCATTAGAGCTTTACCATTTCAGCTTCACAGCACGAAGATTCACCGCATTCCTTCTGGATATTAGCCAGACTCCCAAACACTGTCATTTCTGTCTTCACTGAGTCAGTTCAACAAAGTCCCACACGGGATTATTTGAGCTTTAGTCCTGTGAGGTTGAAAAGCTGTTTTTGGAGCTGATGGTGTTAAGAGATGTCAAGAGATTTTAAAACATAAAATGTTCACTGCTAAAATAAATGTCATACCGTTAATGATGCTATTTTAAAATGACTATTTAAAATCAAATCATGTTCAGCCATTGTAAAACAGCTATTTGAGCTAATGCATCTTTTTAAAAAGCTATTTTAGATCTTGATGAAATTTAATAGATCTTTGTGAAATGAAATAGATTACAACAATGCCAATTTTACTTGTTAGTCAGGTATCTGGATGGCTAATTAAAGGTGTCAGACAGTTTCCCTTTATAAGTCCAACTTTTTGCTGTAATGCTTGCATTTCCTGTGGCAAAAGTAGCCGTGTTGAATGAAAATGTTATTTCAACACCTTCAGAGTCAACGGTCTCTCCTGCACAGTGTCAGCTGTCTCTTTTTTTTTGGATCTTGTGGTGACAATAACCAGACTGTTGACACTCGAGTCAATTCACAGAAAGAACAACAGCAAAAATCAAGTTGTTTATGTTCTTTATTTCCATTTTTTTCTTTTTAGAATTTCACACAAGTCCTAAGAAAGTTGTTAAATTTAAAACTTACATAAATACAGGCCCGAGTGCACAGGGGATGTGGCTTGTTCAGACATGCCTGTAAAAACTGCTGGGCAGATAATGAATGTACTATGTTTAGAAAAAAAAAGAGGAAAAAATATTAAAAGTTAAAGTAATGACTATGGAAGAGATTGACAGAACCAGGTTAGAGACCCAAGTGTTGTGCAGTTCTTGTTGTCTGTTTCTGTGCTCATAAAGATTAACTTTGTTAGAATAATGAAGACTCCAGTTTCTTATACCAACTGCTGCAGCCGATTTGTCTGAGAACATGGAAAGTAAACCCCAGGAGCACTCACATCATTTGTCTCTGAATGACAGATGAAAGAAATGAGCCAGGGCATGACATCATGACTTGAGCTTCCTGAAACTTACACATTTCTTTCAATTTATTTAAAAATGTTTGTCGGGATGAAAAAACACTGGCTTTTTTCTACTTGACAACATCTAAAACTGCAAATGAAAAACATCTACATTAGTGATTCTTTTGTTTTTGTAAATTTGATAATGCAGTATTTTAAACTCACATATATCAATCTGTCAGCATCTTTCATTTTAGAAATTGAATGGTGTGTGGCAGTGAGAGTGGAAAGCCACATGTCTTTGTTATTTGAGCACAACAGATGCACACCAGTGATATTTCAGTGGTCTCTCACATATGTTAATACTTAACCTGAATTCTTAGGGTCTCTGATAAATAGCATGCTACAGAAAATGGACATGCCCATTAAATTCAATCAGGCTTATAGATGGACTGTGATATGTGACCTCACACTGCTGAGGTCATGACTGAGATCTCTGAAGACTCAGATAAGTCATGCTGGCCTGGAAGAAGTCAGTGGGTTGCGATGATGGAAACACCACTTGTGCTGTCTGCCTCTAAAATAAATCACACAATCAGGTTCAGTGTGGCTTATATTATTACCCACTAATGACCAACCTACACGCTTCAGCACCAACTGAACAGACACCATGTGCACATGGATCCTTCAGGGTTACTACTGGTCACCTGGATGAGCAGATTTGCTTGTTCAAAGCTGGCAGTAGTGTTTATGTAAAGCTCGTGTTTCAGGCAGTGAAGAAAATAACATAACTGAAACTTCTTGCATGCAGAGAGGCATTTCCATGTAGTGTAGAGACTGGATCAAAGAACACAAAAAAGCTTTAGATTCCTTTTAACTGCTTTGGAAACCCTGGAGGAGGCAGAACTATTGAGCCATTTTCTGTTTGTTCCGATCTTCATTGGTGAGGCACTAAAAATATCCCCTCTTCCCTCGCAATCTGTGTGGGTATAGGGTCAAGTACGGTGCCTTTTGCTCCCCAACACAACCTATTATCACAGAACAGAGCACAAGCTACAGTCACTTTATCTCGATGGCTGCTCAGCTGGAAGCATGTTACAACCGTGTCTTCACCATGGGCTTTGTGTGACAAACGACAACATTTCTCCATCCACAAAACAAGCGATTTTTACATTCAATGTCCCCTGACCATTTCAAGGCATGGGTTTTTGTTGCTTTATAAAGGCTACTGCTCTTTTCTTGAATGCACTTTCTTTCTTTTTGGTAAAACTTTTTTTTTACATCACTTTAGATGAGCAGAGACAGTTGTGAAAGTTTGATGAAACACAACCTGCTTTTTTGGGTTTTTCATGTCAGAGAAGCTACATAACCCTTCCTAAAAGCCAGTGCTAGTAGAACGGATCATGACTGTAAAGTATTTGTTTTAGCGTTTCCATCAAACAGAGCTGCTGATTCCTGTGAGGCGGATAGTCCTCAGAGAATCTGTGTGCCCAGCTTTCTTCACAAACAAGCAAATCACGGAGGGAGCCTCGTCTTCCTTTTCTTTAAGAATGGATTCGCAAGATGACATGAGCTGTGAAAAGTGGAGGCAGTAACATATGTGAAATCGGAGACAAGATGCATTATTCCTTACTGAATGCATTTTGCGCATGATGAGCTACAGCAACCGAACCCAGAGGAGTTAAGACAGTTTCCAAGACTGGGGGAGATAGATCTTTTTTTTCTTTTTTTTTTTTTCATCTGGCGGAAAATGTCTCAATAATTCAGAAGAGAAATGAGGACAAAAATGTTAAATTGCATCAACATGTGGTATTTTCAGTGAATCCTGCACTGGTTCAGGTGACTTGAATATGTTTTATACGATTTCAAAAGTTTCAGTAATAGCAATAAAATATGATAAACAAGATTATTATGGGAAGGTTAACAAACCAAACCTGCTTATTTTAAACAAACAAAAAAAACAAACAAACAAACAAACATAAGAAGAAAAAAAATTGACAGAACTATCCGGCACACGTTGGGAAGGGCTGTCCGTTTAATCAGAAAAAGCTGTTTAACCCTAAAAATCCTTCCATTTTCATCTAAAACATGTTTTTATGGATAGACTTAATGTGGACCAACTATTTTACTGGACTACTTTTACTGGACCCTTGCTGATGTAACAGGACTGTTTTTGTTGCAGTATCATCTGCTGCTGGAGTACAATAAGGCTTAAAAGATAAACTGCATTGGCAACTGGTTAAAAATAAGTGTTTACTGAATCTACAGTTATGATTATAGCCTGGAATCTTAGCTTTCCAATGGTATGTAACATGTTTAGGTATCTAGAAGGTAGACTGAGTGAAATGCATATTTATCTGTCACATTCTACCCATAGGATATCTAGTACCAAAGGGTTGGCATAAAAAAGAATCTGACTCTAGTAAAACACGAGACTCATGGTCTCAACCTGTGTGTATGCTGCTGCATTGCTCACACAAACTGAAACATAAGCTACGCAGTATCCAAAATTAAAATGACATGAAGCACATCAAAATCTGTATGTGAATGTCAGTGATTCTGCCAAAGCTGCTCGATCTCTGCAGGGCTTTCTGGAAATCTTTCCTCTGACATTTAAACATGAAAGGATAAGTTTTAGATTTAATTATGAAAAATTATCTTGTGTACAGGGCTTCTTTAGATTTTGAGGATTATTGTGACTCTAGGGAAAATAATTAGAATTAGAAGCAAAACTCAAAACTCTAACTGCAGAAATAATTACACCTATGACCCTCATTATATTATTTATATTAATACTATAAAATCAGCAATAATCACGGAGAGGAAAATTAGTTCAAACCTATCAATTATTAAATTATTATCATAAAAAATAATTTTAAATTAATTAAAAAATGGGACATTTTGGTATTTTTTACATAAAAAATTTGTTTAATCTAAACTTCTTTCAAAACGTTTATCAGTAATAAACCATCAAACAAAACTGCATGAACTCAACCTACAAAGTTTTCATTATTAAAAAATAAATGTTCAATTGAATAACAAACTTTGTAATTTCAGTTTTTATTGCAGTATAGAAAAGCACAGTCCTTTAGGACTACCAGGACTGTAAGTGCTGCTAAAAGTAAAGGGTTTGCTGGATATGAATTAAGGGACCTGAATTGCAGATGCTGTTAGAGTAATACCTTCCAACTGTATGTTTCTTTCTTTTTTTTTGTCTGTTTTACCTTTCAGTGAATGAAGCCTTTCTCTTCAGCTTTCAGTGGCAGGGAGTGTTAGCAGACGTAGGAAAACAACATGCCCTCCTGCGTCACCGAAGAGACTGCTGATGTCAGTGTGTTAGTGACCTGGGGGGCTGGACATAGGACTCCACATGCTGTGTACACAGGAGGAGACGTTGACCTCTTTGCACATGTAACACACACAGAAGCTACTGCAGGCTTTTACAAGAACATGAAACAACTACAAGTTTTATTGATGACTTTAGTCATTTCATCAGCTATTCTCAAGTGTTTGTTGGCAGATGTTGAATTATTGTCTTGGATTTTACAAATGGGGAAAAAGAAAAAGAAAAAAGAAAAGAAAGAATCTGTTATAAATGGCAACTGTTTATTATAAAGTTCTATCCCTTCTGTTACGACCCAGTACAGGGGTATGATGGACGTAACAAAAGAATAAGACTTGTGGACAGATGTAAAACCGGGAGATAACAGAATTTATTGATACAAGTGGGAATGAGGATAAATACAAGGACAAAGGTGGCGAGTCAAGTGCTGGGGTTAGTGAAGCTGCTTAAATCAAGACATCAATATAAGAACTATTTTTCTAAAATTAACTCAAAACAGGCCAGTAAAAACAAAGTATATATAGTAACAAAACGTGAAGCTGCTGCAATACCTAAAATTTAACCAAAAAATTATTATAAACCACTACAATCCTAACTAGCCCAACACATTCTAATTTTACCACTAAACTAACAAAAGATAACTAAGGGAGAACCCAAAAGGGCTTTAAGACTTACCAAACAAAAGAAAACAAGACTATCCATCAATAAACCACAAAAGGAGAACACAAAAGCCCAAACAGTTTTAACACTGTGGGAGATCTACACTAAACTAAGTTTCTCTAATTCACAAAACCACCAAACTAAGCACATGCTCATAACCAAAGCTCTCAGACCAAGAGCAGACTGTCTGTGCAAACAGTTGCCAAAGAATACACAGTTGCAGATGGCTTTTATTTCCTCATCAGGTGGCTGTAGGGATGATGATTGGCCAATCAGCTTGATGAAGGCAGAGGTGTGGTGTATGGTGCCAATCCTCAGTAGGCAGGGAGTAAGGTGTGTAGAGCATGACCAATCTCAAATGAGTGACGACACACAGGCATTTCCATGCAAAATGAGAGGGTAATTAGTGAAATGACAGGCAGCTGTAGCACCTTCATATTTGGTTTTTTGTCTCATTTACGGACTTATTGAGTGTTCAGGCCCTAAAATGACATATGGTTGTGTTTGCCATTTTTAACATCTGCACAGTACTTAATACTAGTTTAGTACTCAGTTACTTTAAACTTCACCCAAACCAGGAAGTCCTTTTCTACTTTGCTGTCATCTGTGATTAATTAAATATTAAAAACCATTGTTAGGGTCACAAAAGAAAAATTATTTGGTTAAAGTTGGGATTGAAAATATATAACATAACAGAAGTAACCACACCTGTCAGCAGCCGCCTCACCTGATGGTTTCTTCTCTCTGGGCCATGATTCACACCTCTGCTGTGCTGCTGTCTCCTGTCACACCTCATCTTCTTTACGCTTGCTCACCTCTCTTCTCTGACTCAAGTTGGCTAAACACATCAAATGTTCCAACACTGATATTCTGATGCTGTAAACTGCTGTTTATGCTCTCCAAAAGTCCATGTGCTGCTGGGGGAATAGTTAAAAAACAAACACAAACAACTAAAGAACATACCAATAAATTTGGTTAAATATTTACTCATCAAATTTTTTGCTAATTGACCTTTCTCCTGTAAATATTCTTAAATAAATGCTGAAATAACTATTTTTATTTGCTGATGTTTTAATAACGATTAATAATAAGGCCAATTTAATAATAAGTTATGTCCAACCATCCATGTTTATACCACTTATTCCATTTCAGGGTCGCGGGGAAGCTAGAGCCTATCCCAGTGATTAGCAGGCGAGTAATTTATGTATTAATTTGTTGTTTAACACATTTTCTTAACCATGAACAACAAATTTCACGATCAATACTAAAAGAAATGAAATCAAACGAGGTGTGTGAACAAATGAGATGAAAACTACGGGGGGAGGAGAGATGTGGGGATTATCTTCTTGCCCCAGTACAGCAACAGACACAAGCTAACGTCAGATTGAGCAACATCCATCACTGATCAATACAACCGATTTTACTTCTAACATGTCTGACAAAGGCTGAAAAGTGTTTAAATGTTTTATCAATCACTCATTCACATAATTACACATCTACACCATGACTGTAGCCCCATCCCATCAGGTGTTATGGGGTCGGCTTTGATCATTGTTATTGTTATGGATGTTTTGGACTAACTGGAGATCATGGAGGGAGCTTCAGCTTAGTGTGTAAGCTCTTCACAATGCTCAAAGCAAGAGTAGATTAAAGCAAATCAGACTTAATTTTGAGTGAAAGAAAGAAAAGTGTGAACAGCTTGTTTCACTTCTTATTGTCTTATCTGGTTTATTTATAAGTTATTTTAATTTGAACCCTTTTTACTTTTAGAGATGCTTTTACAGAAACTGACAATTCACTTTCGTTGTATAGATGCCTGTACAGCCACAATAAAGACAATTCTATTCAGATAAGAAGCCAGTGTCAGGTGATATTTCTGAAGCCTTAACAGGCTGCAGGGATGTGTGGGTTTTAGCAACATTTACAACTGAGTGTCATCTGGCTGACAGACAGCATGTATATATTATGATAACACAGAGACCCACACAGAGAGTCTAGGTTTATTCGTAGCACTACCAACATATATTACCTCAGCAGCTATTGAGTTGCTTTTCTTTGCTCTTCAAGCCTCCTTCCTGATATTGCATGACAGTTGGATATCTTGTTTGCTACTTTTCTTATGAATTACTAAGATGTTGATGCTGCACAGTGCATGTCAGTTCTCAAAGATGAAAGGCGGAAGTATTTTATTGCAGCCTATAAACTACATCAGATGCAGACTCGGAGAACTATAATACTGTAGGTCTAGTCCACCCAATTAAATGATTAAAAACAAACCAGGTTGATGTTCAAGAACATGAAGACCAAATTTATAGATAAGCTTTCCATTTAGCTCTTAACTCGACCATATATCTGGCTGAGTGTGTTGACTTGTAGATGATGTCTGCTTCTGCAGCCCAGTCTGAGTAGTTGCTTCATTTATCTGACTTTTCCTAATGAGAAGTCAGATGAACAACAAACCAAATAAAAAAGAAGAAAACAAAATTTTTTCTAGGAGCTATATATGAGTAACTGATGCAAAAATGAACATACAAAAGGACTCAAGCATCTAATGTATGTGTGCCATTCTGCTTTAAGAGTGTGTTTATGTGGGCGTTTAATCGTGCATCCATGTTCTCGAGAGGTGATAAACTGGCAAAGCATAATTTGTGTATGTCTGACAAGATGGAGCTGCAGATAAGCTACTTTGCTTTTCCTGCCAAATGGTAGAAAGGAATTTAGTTATTTTAGATCAAGGATGATAACGATGCTATAAGGCAGGCATGTCAAACTGGTCCAGCAAAGGGCCGTGTGGCTGCAGGTTTTTGTTCCAGCCAGCCAAGAGCACACAGTTTGACCAATCAGCTGTCTGAAGACTGAGATCAGTTGATTGAATCAGTCAAATCTGGTGTGCTGCTGCTTGGTTGGAACAAAAACCTGCAGCCACACGGCCCTTTGCTGGACCAGTTTGACATATGTGCTATAAGGGGAGTACTGGGCGAGATAACAAAGATTATTCAAGAAGAAAATGAGAGACAGGAACTGTGGGAAGAGAGAAGAAAAGAGACAAATCACCTTGGTTTACTTAACCAACAAACTTTACATTATAGCTCCTGACTCTGGACCTCTATGTGTTTTATTCTTCAGGTAATAATTATTTCATCAACACTGAGCCAGAATGCAGCTTTCAGTCCTGTAATGAGTCACTTTTTTGCCACCTGGGATAACATTACTGTCAGATCTGAGAAAGCTCACAGGAACCTGCTGCACACACACACTCTCACACACATATAAAGTACATTAATATCTCTCACTGAATCACTGTAGCGGCCTAAAGGCTTGAAAGTAAGCAGCTGGGAAAATCTTAGTGAGCAAAGCAATAATTCACAGCTGTTTCCTGGAGATTAAAGAAGATGGGCTGTTATTTTATTTCTTTATTGTCGTCAGCCAATACCACAAAGAAACCAAGCTCAAATAAATTTAACTTGCTTTATGTCTGTTAAGTTAAGGCTCAGTATAGGTTATACTTCACTGTTATTGGCCTGTCGTGGCTTTGATCTTTAACCGTGCTCTTACACTAGTTGCTGGATTATTCTGCTCAGAGGCACACCAAAGACATCAGATAGAACTTCTGGATCTGCTGGATAGAAAGTATAATTATGGTAAACATATTGAGCGATAGCTCTAAATTAAAGATAAAAACAGAACATGTGGCAGTGATAACATTTTAGGTGAAACAGTGTGTCACATGTATGTCTGCAATGTCCCTATAGGTCCCCAGTACATTACACGTTTTGAATGTGAAGTGTTCATTACTAAGGAACTGATCAAACCTCAGCACACTGCTTCTCATCTCACACAAACACATAACTACCCATTTTAGCTTCCCGCCGCCACATGGGTGCAGTGGTTGAAATAGAGAAACACTTTTTTTTTTTTTTGAGAAAGAAGGTTTTGTAAAACTGAAAGCATTCAAGCTCACCTGCAGTCAAACGTCCATAGCTGCTCCCTAAAATGATTCATCTTATCAATGTTTTTTTTTTTTTTGTTAAAGGGGCAAAAAGTAAAATTCTTTCACTGCAAGGTTTGCTGTAATCTATATAGTAACAAAAAACTGCCTGTAGACCAAAACAAAGTGTGTCATAAGCCACATCTCTCTCTATGTCTTCCCCCCAGTTTGTAGAACATGTTGAAGTAACTTATAATGTTTATGTTGTTTCTGTCCAGGAGAAGAGCTAGCTCTGAGTCAAAGTGTAGCCTCTTTAGCTCTTTGTTCTTCTTTGGAAATACAAGTCCAGTCAGTGGTGTAGTCTACGTGATACGCAGGTATACGCCGTATACCCACTAGAAAAGGTGACAAATTTCCGTATAACCACAAAATAATGCTAAAAGATTCGTATCAACATGTTTCGTGACATAACTTTCACTTTCCCGATCATAAATTAGCCACGAAGCCGGCCCGTTTAGACCATGAGGAATTCTGTCAAAAGTGACGTTGAGCCGCCGCAGAGAGAAAGCAGCTTGACCGTCTGTCCTGATCCTGACCTGCGGTCCTTAACAGCTGGTGGCTGGTTGCTAGACAACCGCGAATTAAAGAGTGGCGGATGAGAGGAAGAAGATGCAGCAGCAGCAGAAAAAGAAGGGGAATAAGATGTTTTGGGCGGTACGCGTTGTTAGTGGAGAGGGAACGCAGAGAAAAAACATGAAAAGAAAACAAAGTCAAATCACACTGTTTCAGTGTGTCAGTGAGCGTGTTGCTACTGGTGCTGTTTCCACTGTCGATTCGGGGGACACTGCAGTTACACATACGGGCGGGGAGGAGAGCCTGACCCTGTCGTCCAACCTGGGCCGCGTTTTCAGAAAGCAGGTTGAGTTGGTCAACCCAGAGTTGCACTTTAAACTTAGTTTGTTTAACCTGCTTTCTGAAACGGGGCCCCGGTGAGTCTCTCTCTCTCTCTTTCTCTGTGTGTGCGCGTGCTCGTAGATGAGACTTCGACCTGGCCGGTCTTGTGGAGTCTGGTAGGGGAATTTAAAAACAGGCATCTTTGGTTAGAGAGGATAAATGGAAAGTTAAGTAAATGTTGGACATTTAAAGCTGGTGGAAACTATTTAAATGTACAAAGTTAACGCTATATTTGCATGTTATTATGGTTAAATAAAAATTAAGACAATTCATAGTCATCTTAAATGTCCATTAATAAGGACACCTTGTACACCATCAAATAAATTACTTATGTGTGTTACATGAGTGCCATTTTTCAAGCTATTCCAAGAGAGGAATGTTTGCCTCTATATTTTTTCATGAATTTTTATTTATTGAAGATTTGTCTTGTTCTCTCAGTGGCTGTTCACTGGTTAGTTAAAGTGCAGCTGTTAATCAATTCACATCAAACTTTATTTATTAAGCATTTTTCTTGCCAAAGGCAACATAAAGTGCTTTACACGATGATAAAAATGTATGCATATTAAAGTAAAACAAGCCTTCACACACTAAATGACATAGCAAATTAAGAACACACCCATCATTGTGTCTCTCACAGTCACACAGACATCCACATATATGCACAAACAGAGCCGTCCCCCTTCCCTACATTATACACAAACAAGAACTCCACAGTTTCTGTTTATTAGTACAAAAGTAATAAAAGTAATAAACATCTGGCTTGACGCTGCTGTGGGGAAACAATATCTTGGGGATCCGATCACACCGAGAGCCAGCCCACCCATTTCCAAAGAGACCACCACAGCAACCACCCAGATCAGGGCAGCCCAGAGTCCACATCACAGCTGTTGGACTGCAGTGCAGGACCCCCAGCCACTGGGACAAGGGCGATCACCACGGCAACAACCCCACTCCAAGCAGGCAAAGCTCCTGGGGTGAAGGATACCCATGAGGAAACGAATGGCTGTTATACATCTTGTGTTGTTTACATTTAGATAACACATAACCAGTCTTTCATGATCTCAGTTATGTGTGGATCAGAGTATACCCACTAGAATAAACTAGACTACACCACTGAGTCCAGTGTTAATCCAGGTTATGTTCCTTTCTTTGTCCGATGACTTTTTCACCAAAGACCATAGGTTTTAAGAGGTAATGTTGGATCCTGGTTGAACCTGATTGATCCTGGTGAACATTTTGTTCCGCTCTCTGCCATTTCGCTTTGAAAATTTGAGCTGCCATTGCTCGCTTGGCCCAGCCTGTTATAGGGAGGGAGGGAGGGCCTAGGGCTTTGAGACGAGAGAGGCGGCAGTGATTCATATGAACGTTCATGAACATGCGGCCAGATCGGCTGGTAAACACATGGCTGGAGATCAACACAAAGAGATGGTGTGTGACATCATGCTATGAAACTAAAAAAATTTATTAAAAGAAGTCTTATGGGAAGCAGAATCTGCACACACAAAATGTGACTACACAGTTTCAATTTCTATCTCCATTTTTAAGCATTTTTAACACTTTAATAGGATTTACGGTAGTTGTACTTTGTTCTAGGGATTTGACAGGTTGTACAGATACTTTCAGAAACACATACAAGGGTACAAAAATCAGGAGGTGCAAAAATAACACCAACGCACCTGGAACAATGATTGTGATGTTGGCACACCATCATTTGCACAGAGGAGAATGGCAGCCATAAAGCAAAACATAAGAATGTGGGACAATAGGAAGCAGCTATTATAAACATCTAAAAATGTCTTTTAATTTTATGTCTTGCATTCAAGAACATCCTCTATAAACATGTTGAGTTTATTTTTTTAACTCAAATGCTCTCCACAAGGATTTAACTGGATATTAATAGCATTCAAATTAAAGATCTTTTTCCAAATAAACATCAGACTTATGGTACTTGATCATACTTCTTAGTTGGACAAATTTAATATTGGCTCAGTATCTGTGGGGCGTTTTTGTAACATAAACAATACAAGCCTTATCCTTTCTATTACTGTAGTGATTCTATTTATATAAATTGCTGGAGAGACTGTTAAACGCTCTCTATGTGGATTCTGTAATGTCCCTGAAGTATAATTTTTCTCTTTCCTGCTGTACAGGAGATGTTGTTCACAATGTTTATGTAGACAAAACCACAACTAAATTAAGATAAAAATGAAAATGTAGGAGAAACACATGAAGTCATCATCTGTACAGTCTGTTTACCCTCTTTTTCTCCCTGTTTACCTCATCTTGTGGTGTTTTTGCAGTCATTAGTGCTAAGCTGCATTTGAAGTCCAATTGTGTCATTGATACCATAATAAAGTGTTAATAGCAGTAAGTTACCACTCCACAGATATTACAACTCCATCTTTCAGCCTCTGAGCACATGGTGCAGCCTCTTCTCCAGCAGCTTCTCCTTCACAAATGATAGATTTTTTTTCCTCTTTTGAGCTAAACTGTCTGACTAAATAAGGTTTAAGAGATTCAGTGTAGCTATGTACCGGTTACAAAATACTGTGCAGTCCTACCACCTTATATGACATACCTCCTCCCAGTCAAGTGCGTGATAAAATCCAGGCTAATGACAGAGCAGCATAGCAAAGCTCAGGGGATTAGCGAACATAAACAGTGCCTGCCAGCACCTATGAAAGCTCGAATTGCAGCAAAGTTTTGTGGGTACAAAGTAGAAAAGTCATGCTTCACCTTGATGAGTCTGTTTAGAGAAATCATTGAAACATTAAACAGTACTGTGATAGGCGGTGATAAGAGGGCCGTAATGATGTCCAGCACTTCTCACAAGATTTTATGTGTGATAGAAGCGAACTGGGAATGTTTCTAACAAGGAAATCAACTAATTTACATCTTTTGCATGTTTTTCTTCAGTTTATCTCTGTTTCATCGCTATCTGTGATTTGTTCTGGAGCCTCATTTCCTCCTTTCTGTTTGTAGCATTTCTTATGGTGCATACAGTACTCACATCATCTGCTGTGAGGGGTCACTTTAGTGTTAGACTGATGTGTCTTAATATTTCCTGATCGTGATCATCAATCTTGAAAATTTTTTATCTTTGTGACTCTGCCAAGTCTTTTTTTTCCTGGGCTACAGTAATTATTTTTTTTCTGCTTCTCAAGTGTGTCTGTGAAACTATTCTCCCCCCCCTCTCTTCTTTTACATGTTGTACTTGTTTATTTCCCTTATTGGGCTTAATTAGGCCAGTTTATAGTGTGGTCTTGCTTCAGATTACAGTGTTTGTAAAACAATTGCTCTCGTCCCTGAACTAAGCGTGGTTGCATTACATCACTGAGTGTCATAAGTCAGCCCTGACACAAGAAAATAGTGTTTCTTGTTTTGTTGCTAATCCTGACTTTTACAGGGTCACTCAACTGCTGAAACAAATAGGTTTTGCAGTTTATTCGCCAATTAGTTTTGGCAAAGATTATGGTTTTGATAAAGGTTAGAGTAAAGGATGTTTTGTGTTCTCATACAACAGAAAGAGTGTGTTTGGTTTGTAGTGTTGACTTCCAAGCCTTGACAGGCTACTTTGGACACTGCTCCTTTCTTGCTTGTTTATTCCAAATCTAAATTCAGTTGGCGCGAATGTGACAGAGTGAGTTATGACTGTGACAAGTCCTATTTATCCTCAAGAGAAAACTCTGAAAGGCTTCTCTAGTTATGTGCCATATATGCTTTTTTTGTATGCTGACACAACCCACTGGTTGGCATTGCCTGCCAACATCCAACATTGGACTGGATCTATGAGTTGTTGGGAGCTAAACTGATTGTGGTTAAACTGTATTTGCCTCAATTTTAATACTCAAGCAAGTTTAGCATAATGATACTGAAGTCATTCAAATAATTTGGAATTAAAAAATACATATCCTGTTAGTATCCTTGTACGTCTTGTCACTTCCCATCCTGCAACTGCACCTAACTTCTTGAAGTGAGGTATGTACAGCTTGAAGTGAAAACATCTGTGTGGGCGCAGCAACCATCAAACTATCACTGCTACTTGTGACCATCACACAAGCATAGCAGTTAAATGTCAAGACACCACCATACTGTTGTAAAATATAAAGCTAACACAGAAACCCTTGTGAACAAGTACTATACCTTAAAATGTAAATACAGCTCTTGAGTCTGTCTATGAGCAGTGGATGTCTCAATTTATACTCGCAAATGACTACCAAACACTAAAAACTGCCATCAGCTGAGGACTTTGACTCCAGGTATGCTAACTTTAATGTTAGTTAAATACACTTGCCTTATCTAATCAGTGCAGTGTTTTTGTCTGCTTCTATTTACATACAAGTAAATAAACATGCCATTAATACATTACAGACGCAAAACAAGAATTTAGATTTTTGACTATTATATATATATATATATATAAATTAGTGCTGGGCACGTTAACGCGTTAATCGCACGTTAACGCAACGCTTAATTAACGCCATTAATTTTTTTAGATCGCGCGTTATTTTTTTTCTATTTTTAATTTTTTTTTTTATTTTTTTATTTATTTTTTTGCTGGCCGCTGGCTTTGATGACAGAAACATGGCATCCATGTCTCTCTTCCCTACTGCAGCGGTGCGTCTGACGTGATCGGGAGAGAGCGGGTTTATTAAAATAAAGAGATGTTTTTTGTCTGGAACAGGAAGAAGAAAAAAAGAACCGACGTTTCTCTTTGTCAAAATACATGCAGATCGACAGAACGTCGTAATTTTTGGACGGGAAACATTTTTATTATTATTATTTAAAATAAATGCGGGTTTAATTTATGCAAGACAGCAAAGGTAAGATATGCTTTCTAACTTTTACTAACGTGAAGCATAAATCTGGTCTTCTTCTGCCTCTGGTTCGGTGAATCTTGGTCATATCGAGATGAAACTTCCAGCTGTGGAATCTGTGAGATGTGAGCTTTCAGTCGAGGAGCCGTTTGTTCGTGTTCATGCCGTGGGGTGGACAACGGAGACATCATTTGTGTTTACATATTTTTCAGAGTTTTTGTAGCTGCTCTTTAAATAATTTGTTGTCTTAACTGTGTTTGCTGGTGATAGAAATGGTTTTACTGAGCTGGTAGCTGAGATTCTGGACTTTCTGTGGATACCACACATGTTTATGTTTACATCTACAGACCTGACGTTATACTCGGAAACGAGATGTTAACCCCTTAACTCCCGGTAGCGGAGGCTGAAAATAAAAGTTCAGAGAATTTATATGCCAGAAATCTGGATAATAAAACACTGAAGGTGCATGGATGGAAGTTATTGTGCATATTGTGAATATTTCTCTCTCCTCACCATCTAGAAGCTATGAGATTCTAATCCTTCTTTCTGTCTGTTCACCTGATTCTGATATTCACCACATATTGTTCCTTCTGTGTTTAGAAGGAAGCAGCTTCACAGCTTTAAATTCATCCTGCTGACTTTTTACCTTTTAGTTAGTAAATCCTGAACATTTCATCCTTCTTTCTCATAAATATTTGATTTTATAAATATATATGAAGAAATATTTTATCTGAAAATTGCTGCTAAACCTGTTTATGTGTTTAGTGCAGGGGTCTGCAACCTTTCCAATCCAAAGAGCCATTTTTCCCTCAGCCAGCTAAATAAAACTACTTTAGAGACGCAAATGTTACGAGACTTTTAAAAAAGGCAAGTTAATATATATTTTTAATGAAGAGCCACCATAGGATATTTGTTATTTTTGAAGAACCACATTTTTATTTCCATTTTTAAGGTTTTAAAATAAAGAAAAACATAAAACCTTTATAAAAAAAAGAGGATAGACAGACTTTCTGACTTTCTGCTAAGGAATGTAGATATTTCTGGAAAATGATGTAAAAGAAAGGAAAAAAAAGTCCATGGATTCCAACCTAATGACAAGAAAGATAGATTTAAAAAAAATATGTTAGCCACGTATTTAGAGGCATTGTGGAAGGTCCAGAGAGACACTTGCAGCTTCAGAGTCGCAGGTTGAAGACCCCTGATGTAGTGTTTGTAAACCAAAACTTACTGCATTTTCTTTTTATAGCTGTAGGCCTTTTTTTAAAGGAAAGAGACATTTTGCGCGTAACAATGCGATTAAATTTTTAATCGCGATTATTTGCAAGACATGCTGCGATTAATCGCGATTAAAAATTTAATCGTTGCCCAGCAATAATATATATATATATATATATATATATATATATATATATATATATATATATACATATATATACATACGGCATGATGAGCCCTGTACATCCGTCATTTCTCTGTTATGGCGGTGGGGTGTAAAGAGGCAAGATGGAAAAGATAAACCAGCTGGCTTTATGGATGAACTTGAGAATAAACACAACATTAATGGAGCAACCCATGGACGTCGCCCTCGTGGAGAATGAGGGTGTTTTAACATTCACTCCTTTCCTGGTGAGAGGGTTCCACATGTGCGCTTTCCCCATATTATATTAATTTTTCTTTAACGTATCCTGCGTTTTACACAAATGTGTCTGCTCTAGTGTTGTCTCTGTTTGTGCAGCAGCTGCTTCTTCCCTCTCCTCTCATATTGTTCCGTTGTTTATGGTCCAGCTGAGAAGGAGGAAACTAGTGGTTCATGGTTCACATCAGCACATATTTACCTCAAAGTATTGTTTTTGACAGGACCTTCTCGAACACAGCTGGTGGTAGTGGGTTTTACTTCAGCTATGCAGGGGCGGGTCTAGAAAAGATCTGTTGGGGGGCCAGACAGGGCCACTGACTAGAAAAAGAAGGGCACAAATGAGACCTTTTTTTTTAAGGTCTAGATTTTATGAAATATGGAACTGATTAATACAACTAAAGTGATCATCTAATGTAAAAAAATTGAAGAAAAACTTGTGAAATAAACAGCTGTTGATCTATTTTATCAACAGTTGTTTACTTTGGGAGATGCTGCTGTAGGACTTTTATCTCTGCTGCACAAACACAGCCAGATCATCAGTTTTATCAGAGTTTCTTCATCAACGTTGGCTGTTTAACTTCAGTCTTCACATCTGGTGGTTTTATAACAGAAATTATCACCATGGAGACAGTTGGTGAAAGGATGATAAATGAATTCTGAATTGTGATCAAGGACATGGTAGAGATGATTTAGAACAGCATATAGAAGTACATTACATGCTGCATTTACTGACCATTGGATATCTGACCCGTTTACCCAAGGGAAGGTCAGTTAACAGTAAATATGTGTAAGCATTGGCTCGTTCTGTTGATACAGTAAAAATGGGCAAACTCTAGGCATAATCTTGAATGGTGATTAATCATGACTAATTAATTTGAAAACTGTCATTAATCTGATTAAACATTTTAATAATTTGACAACCCTAATATATTAGGGCTGTTGGACCACAGACAAACCATATATATATATATATATATACATATATATATGTACTGTATAGAGAGACAGAGAGAGAGAGAGAGGCTTTAATACAGAACAAACTCCTCAAAGTGATATTGGCAAGTCTAGGTAGAGTCAAAAAAAAAAGTTAAATGCTGTTCATGTTTCAAGTGTATACAGTGTTCTTCCTGCCAAGCCGAGACCACAAACAGCATCTCCCCTCTGTTTTTCTGCTGTTTGCTGAAACTGGCCGCGTTGTTTAGCTTTAATCATATTTTGTCATTTTGGTGATGAAGAGCAGCACAGTCTTGGTTTACTTTACCCCCCCCCCCCCCCAGGAGGAAACTAACAGAATTGTGCATATATAAATAAAGCTTTAGAAACTGTAGTTCAATACAACTAAGCCATCTGCGTCCTGATTAAACAGCCCGATTTATGACAGAATGGAGTATTTCCAAAAAGACTGAAGTGTTAAGATGAGCTCAAAATTCACATCAGTCACTAAAAAGCTACAGACTGAAAACTTTGAGTGCTGAGTTTTGCATGTAAACATGAAAGCACTTTTACTTATGTTGTATGTTTAATTGTAAAATATAAATATCTTCTTTCTACACCTTTCTACATATCCAGAACTTTGTATTTCTCCAGCAGATTAATTTTTGCAGTGTGTACTTGATTTACATCTACAAGCTGGAATTTGTGAATATTTGTTTTCTCAGTGTATTTTATTTATTTATTATTTTATTTTATGTAGGAAAGGATTAAAAGCAATTGGGTATGACTCAGCAAAAACAGACTTTCAGCAGGTTTTCTGCTCAGCAGAAACATGGAGACCATTGAGTAAAACATCACTGAGGTCTTTTAGCAGGAGAAATCATGACCAGTATGAGGATTTCTACATGTAACTCACAGAGAACTTATTCATTTACTGTGCTTCTGTGCATCAGTGTGCTTCATATTAAGATTAGCACAGATTATGAGCCAAAACCAATCAAACTCAGTTTCGCATTTAAGTTTATCTGCTGTGATAATCTTGTTTTGAACAAGTTGAGCCACAAAAACAGCAGAAAAATGTAGGATGATGAACATGATGATCAAAGGCTCCCTGCAGGATAGCTGTTGCTTCATCGCAAACGTAGTTTCTCGGTCCAACACTTCTGATGAAAGAGTAGCATCCCATCAGCACCAAATACTTCCCACACACATGCTCATGTAGAACACAGAAAAGCTTTGTACATTCACTCACACACAATACAGGTACATCTCCACTGTTACACAATGGTTTGTCATTGTTAACCACCCACATTCATCAGATTTGACCTCTGAACAGGAAATGTTTGTTAAAACACGTAAATAACCAGCACACAAAGGAGGCTTGGTGTGTCCATCTGCTGGGTTATTGATGCTGTTCGTGTATCCTCACGTCATAGATGGATCACATTCCAAACTGCAGTCCCACATTGTGAAGGGGTCAGTGACAAACAGCTTGAGCAGTTCAGAGGTTAACCACATCGGAGATAGTGAATGAGAACCTGTGCTTCGTTTGTGTTTGAACTTACCTCTACGCTCATATCTTACAGTTCCTGTCATCTTATAATAGATGGCAGAATGGAATCCTGCTATATTAATAATTTAGAAATGCACTGGTGGACAGCAAAGATAACCAGCAGCTGTACTGAAGACTATGAAATATCTGAAACACACATGTATGACTATTTTTTTAATAGTCATGCATAATAATCAGCTGACACACTGATCAATTTATACGAACATGCTGCTGTTGCTTACTTGTTTTTTTAAGGAGTTTCAGATTTTGTCCTGATAATTTTGAACTCATTTGTAATAATTTTGTGTCACTTTGTAATTATCTGTCTTTCCAACAGCAAATTTAGCAGTCACCCTCTGGACTTATTTATGTCATTGGATCCTGGACTTGGACCTGGGATCTAATGTGTGACCCTGATTTATTCTTTGACCAGATTATGATGTTGACTGACATATGACAAATTGCATGTTGATAATGAACATTATAATATGCTCACCAAGATATTGCTTTCCAGTTATGCACACCTTGTTGCAAAAAGAGAACACATTTACGCAAATTAAATCATAACCAGACATTTTCTCTCAACCAAAGCATTTACCTAAACCTAACATCATATTCCTTGATTCAAACCCTGGATACTGGTGTGAGAGCTGTGCTCTCTCAACCTCGTGGTCACTGAACTGCTGTTTGTAAATGTGTGTCTCTTAGTTCATTTTTTTAAATAAATTCTAATCACACAGGCTGAGAAAACCCAGTAGCAGCATTTAAGCATGGATTTTCAAATTAAACAAAAGCGCTGGAATGCTTGTATTAAATATTTGATGATTTGGAGTGTGGTAATGTAGGACAGGAAGAGGTCTGTCAGGATGAATTTCTGGAGTCACAGTGACCTAAATGTAACTTTACCATGAAAGACATTATGCAGATCCTGTATCCAATACCTCTCTCAAAGCATCTTTGACATGTGTTGGCTGTATGCCTGATCACTCCATATGCAGTTGGCAGGATGTTCTATGGGAATTTTGTTTTTTAAAGACTTAATGGGAAACACTGAAAATAACATACACTTGTACTGAAGAGTGGGTAAATGGTTAGAAGGAACCATCTTCTACTCATTAACTGGCCATGCCTTCCTTATCTTGCTGATGCTTCCAGGGGTTTTAAAATATCCCAGCTGACACAGGAAGAACCTGTTCCTCATTTTGTGATCTGACAAACTTTCCCACTGCTTATTGCTATTGTCTCTCTCCCATGCTGTCTTTTTTTTCTTGATGTATCCTCATTTTAATTGGCAGAGGTAGTTGGCTGTCCCTCCATCTAGTTCTGCCGGATGTTTTATCCCATTAAAGGTTTTTCTTCTCCCCATTGTCAGCAAGTGTTTGCCCAAAGGGAATTGTTAAGTTTTTCTCCACGCAAAGTGCCCTGAGAAAACTTTTATTGTGAAATAAATTTATTTGAATTTAATTTATGTTATTTCAAATAGACAAACCATTTGAAGCTTCTGGGTTAGCATGCCATAAAGATCAGTTTAGTCAAGCAGAATGTGATGATGTCCTGTCTTTACTGCTGCTTCCTACCTGTAAAGCATGTTGCAGCATGGTGCATTATCTCCTCTGAACTCTGCTTCACCTTATTATCAGATAGTAGAGCTCTTTCTCAGCTCTGTTCTGCTCAATTTAGCATCTGCAGCCCTGATGTTTGAGCATGAATGCTGTGCCTTGGCTAATTTAGTCGAAGTATGGGAAGCAGAAAGACTTCATGGCCTATAGCTTGACAACAGTTGTGCTGCACTTTTGCTTTAAGGGTTTTCAGTTTGATTAATATCTCTGGTTTATTTTTTCAGAAACGGTGAACCACTTTCCTGGCATTTAAAAAATGCACACAACCCTCATGAGTGGGAAATAAAGTCATCTTAAGATGGATTATGCAGGAGGGTTTTTGCCTTAAGTCTTACTAGTTCCTCTCATTTTTAAAGCTGAATGATGCATAGCTGTTCAGGGACACTTTCTGAGCAGAAAGGCTGTTGTGTTTTCCAGTAGGCTTGTTTTTAGTCTTTGCTTGTCCCCTCTGCCCCACATTCATACACACATACTCTCCTTTTGTAATAATATTTGCTAGACAGTGTACTCAAATTAAAGGTAAGTACTCTCTAACAAACAACAACAATTGTTAGTGCCCATTGTATTAAGCCATCCAACGTGCACTTGAACAGAACGGTTTTTATGTTGACATTCAGGGCATTTGCGTCATTCACTTCTGATTTTAAGTTTATTATTTTATACAAAAATAAATAAATGGTCATGCAGGCATCATTCAAACAAGCAGCTGTTTATCCTTTCAATAAAAGCAGACAAAAAAGAAAAAAGTAAGAAAGATTTGGTCCTACTAAATTGTTTTGGTATAAAATAACCTAAGGAAAGGCTCAAACAACTCACAAGGTCAAAACTGGCATTGCCTCTGCAAGTCTCAGTTGTCATTACAATCAATCAGATGTGCAACAATAGCAAAGCTCCAGGTTATTTCTTGGAACAGAGTTAGTTGGGCTAAACAACATGTGCATCAATGAGCCATTTATGATCTGAAAACAAAATGGACTGACAGCGCTAAGGGGGAGATCACAGTTGTAGAGGCTCAAGTGGGCGATTATAGCAGCAAAATGCATACGTTTTAATTAGCCTCATAATTCATTGCCCATTAGTTCCATCTCAGCTCTCACCAAATGGTCACTGTGGTTCTCATAGTCCTACAGAGAAGGCACCAAAGACCTAGTCTAGATCACAAACATGCATGTCTTCCCAAATGATCTTGCTTTAACTTTGCATTTTTAAGCCTTGCAAGGCTGACTTGTGTTTGTGGACATTAGTGTCTGATAGTTTAAGTACAAGAGTGGAAGACAGAGCATGGAGAAGGAAAATCCCTGGAAAACTGTAATACATGGCATATGTCATAAGACAGGAAGTTATTGGCATATATTCAGCTTCCTAATGACCTGGAAAAGATGCTGAATTTTTTTAAATGAAAGCCAACATTTTTGCTTGTTTTAAATGCATAATGTTGCTGTAAAAATCAGTCTAGTAGTGGATGAAACTGGTTTAAGACCACAACATGTCTGATGGCATTAAATGTGTTATATTGAGTACCGTTATCTTAGGTGGACCAGTCCTGACCCGGCCAGACAAGAGTAGTTATGTCCAGGACCCCTCGGGCACCTACTGCAATCAGTCAGTCTGTACTGCTGCTAATGCTAAGTGCATCCAGTGGTTATTACACTGAACAGGCCATTTAGAAAAGCATGGCTCTTTGGTTTAGATATAATCAAGTCCACTTCCAGTAGACCTGTGTAGTGTATGTAGGGAGGGTATTTAAGTTGTGACTGGAACCTCCTAGCCTCTGTTGTGCCAACGATTTCAAGGCTTTCTTCACACCATCAGTTAGAAGTCTTTCTGGGCCACAAATATCACGTACTGTTCATCTTTCATGACACATTGTGTCTTATCTCTTGAACAAATACCCACCCCATGTAACAAAACACAGCAATACAACTCCATCCTCCTACCAGCCACAAGACTGGAACAGAATGGAATTTGAAACGTTTTAGCCAAAAATGTTTCCATGGTCAAGGTGTTTTTTGCAGAAACGTTTCAGATTTCGTTCCGTTCTCCAGCTTCAGACAAATGTGTCGGGAGTTTTGCAGCAATCAGTACGCAGGTGAGTGACCTCTGGCACACACTGACACATGCTGAACCAAACACTGATTGGTTGTAACATGAAAGTGCAGCCAACTGTGAGTCAGTAAGTGAGTGCGGCTCTTTTGAGCTGCAACCACCTCGCTGATGGAAGAAACAGCATTTCCTGGGAGCTTTTGGCATTGTGCTTGATTTTCTGGTTCTAGCTAGTCCCACTGCATCATTCGGGTGCACATTGCCTCAAACTACAGCTTTACCTTGAGAAAATGAAGATATAAATGGGACTGGTCACACTCACTGGGTGTCCTTTCTTCTATAAACTACTAACCTGTTTTGGATACAAGTAAAACACGCCAACAACTGTCCTTATTTGACTTTTAGTGCTCTTTATTTCCTGACCTTCTAAATTTGGGATAATTGCATTTAGACAGTGACGACCCAGCCTTTTCCTGTTTTGCTCATCTGGTTAAGTATGGCCAAGCTGAGCTGTGTTAATGTGTTTGCAATGAGCCTTGATGGATTGTGTGTCTCTGTGTCATCCAGGCTGTGTGGCGAGTGTAGATAAGCCCCCTTATGAGGTGAAAACCCCTCCCCATCCTGCAGTATCCCCTCCCAGCACCAACAGCAGGAATAAGGGATGTCAGGGCTGTTCCTCTTTTTGGCAATGCTCATTGTCTCCTGCAGCATCCAGGTTGGTTCCAGGAACTCTCTCACACACAAATGTGCACATATCTTGTACACAAACACACATAAAAACAAAATAAAAAGAAAAAAGCAGATATTTTCATTTAGTTTAAAAGCCTCCAAGCAAGGTGGTTAACTTGTGTTAGTCAATAGCCTTTGCGAAGAATATCTTCTTTCTTTAACTCTGTTGGCTCTAAAACAAGCTGTGAGTCATTGTGTGGAAGCCTAACACACCTCCAATACTGATAAACATTTCACTGGAACACAATGTCATCTTATTGGAACATATCCCTAGCTTGAGAACAAATTATTTACATCCTCTGATACTGTATAAGTGGAATGAAGGTTTGAGTGAGATTCACATTCTTCAAACTGAAGCTACAGAACATCATTAACAATACTTACACTGCACCGAGTAACTGGGAATTTTTTAAACTGAATTCTCTCCCATGTGCGTCACCATCTCCTCAGGTGTCTCCTGCTGTTACCCTGGATAAGCTAAAGGAAAGTTGGAAACTGTACATGGATGAGTGTGAACATAACAACAGTAAAGGTCCACTCAGTACTGGTGAGCCAAACATGTTAAAGATTTTTTTTGTATTGTTTAAACCTTGAATAACTCTTTGTCATTGAACTACACTGCTTGTTGACAACTTCTGAGCATTAACTAGAAACTGTATATGCAACACTGGCAAATAGTCACTAATATTGACTGATATATTCACTCTTTAAATTATGGTTTTGATCTTGATCTACTCTATGGAAAAATATCTGTCTCTATTTTAAGTCTATTCAAGCTTTCAAGTTTATTATAAAAGAGTTAATTGGCATTTAGTTTAGAGTTAAATGACCCTGCAAGTACTAAGTTCTGGTTGAGTGCCACTGCTGAGAACACATCATCCAGGTTCACACACTAATCCTCAATAGAGGTCTGTCAGAGTGGGCACAGCTCACTATTACTTCACAAAAACATGTCTACCCACAAGGACCTCATACATGGAGGCTTTGCAGCATAACTAGACATAAATAGAGGAGATTGACCAATTTTGCCCATCTGGTTATACGGCTGCCAGCTCACTCTCAGGCTTGTTGTGTGGAACTAACGTCTGCTGTCCAGTCAAAAACAATGAATGTTATATCAGGAAAATTGGACAGAAATTGGGATCCAACAAAGTCTTGAGGATATAATACAATATCATCCCTTTATGTTGCATGAGTTGACTACAAATTATGTGGTTTTTGTTTGGCCATGTTAAAGTGCACTGCATGCCACATTGTGCAACAGGCATCTAATGATATTATCTATAGCATCATGCTTGGTATGTGCGGGCTGCATGATGATACCTGTTCAATCATAACTGACTTCACTATTTTTCTATCTTGGGACACAGGACATATGATATTATAAAGGCTTCTGATGCCACAGCTCAGTTTTTTAAATTCACAAATTATATTAAGCTCATTTGGTGCCTATCTGCACTGATCAGGTCTGTCTCAGTTATGTAACAGTACCACCATTGATTGTCACATTCCATGCTATCTTTCTGTTGGTGGGTTACTAGATGTTATCTGCTTGCAAGGCCATTAAGAAGCTAGTCTTTGGACCTCTCACATTCCCTCGTAAATGACTACTGGTTTAGCTATGATCAAAGATATCTACAAGATTTTTTCACCTTTACCTTATTTAATTTGAGACAACCAAGAATCATATGGTGCGTTATTCCAAGTTCCAAGTTATTCCAATGAGCAGTTGTGGCTAAATTTAGCTCCTGTTTATGTCATTGTACTCAACAGAGTAAAGATTAATAAACGTAATCTGACAATAGGAAAATAGTTAATTAGCCTCTTACAGCAGTTTTAAAAAAGGTTCATGCTTGTGCAATAACAGTATAATAATAACAGGTGGTTTTGACTTGTGAAGAGATGGTTTATTGGCTAGGACAGCGGTGAATGTGAAACAGCCTTGGTTAAATTAGTCTACATACGTTCACATTCGGAGGATGATGAAGATGGTGTTAGAGAGGCTCTGCTGCTTGACCTGGCTGAAAAATGTTTAGGTATCAGAACGTCTTGTTTCAGTTAGCAGCAACACTTGGTTAGTTTTAAGAAAAGGTTGTGGCTTTTGCAGTTCAAAACAAGAAAAAGACAACAGCCCTCACTTTTTGCTGTTGTCTTAGTAAACCACATGTAAACTCAGAATTTTTAATTGATGTCTTTCCCACTGCCCAGGGTGAGACTGACCATCCTTCTAACTGATACAATAATAAAAAAGCTAGCTGCTCTTGGTTTTGCTGGCATGTGTAACCCTAACAGGAGAAAGGGTATAACAGAAAGCTGACACAAAAACAAGGTCCTCTTTCACAAAAGGCACAATTAGCAGCCTTTAATATAAAACTGGTGATTATAATCACTTAAAAAAATAATAATAAGGATAATAAAATTTAGATTATAAATGGTGTACTTATCCAAAACACACAAAAATTAATATAAACTACAACTCTTACATTTTTGGTCAAGTCCTGACAACAAGTCAGATGTGGAGGTAAAATAGCATCTTAACCTAGTATGTGTACACATTAGTTAGATAATACATATTTACCACCTTCTTGTGGAACTGTGGCAACAGAGCAGATAATAGTTTGGTCGCCAGACTATGAAGCAGCACGAGTTTTCTATCCCTGCTCAGATCATTTCATAGTCACTCTGCCTTCAGCTGTTCCCAGTAATACATTTACTGCACTTCTCTGACTTCCCGCTCTAGTGAAAAGCGGCTCCTTTTCACTCCATCAACAAAGTGTTTAACTACATGTTAAACGCTGCCCTTCAGTTGCATTACTGTATGTTAGCATGTTGTTTGGCATAAAGTCGGAGAGCTGTGTCGCTCCAACATTCAAAAAGCCCACTTCCCACACGGTGCAAAATTGTACCTTCCTGCTTTGCAACTCTGCAGCACTTGCATACCCTTCCAGTCGGTCCATTAGTCTAAGAGCAGATTAGCAGTTGGATACATCACTTTGTGTACCTGAGCATGCAGCTGTTCATACATTAACAATCAGTGCTCTGATGAGAGAAATGATGAAACATGGAATGGTAGAGATGAAGGACTATGATTATATGATGAAAGACTATACAGTAATGGCTTCCATGAACCATGAACCAAAGATATCTTGATGTATTGAGAGGCTTAGACAAACAAAGGGTAGTATTAAATGAGTATAACAATCTCACCCAAGTTTCCTGTTTTATCTCTCACCCTTTCCCTTTTTTAATCTAAGGCCTTGTGTGCAATAGGACATTTGACAATTATGTCTGTTGGCCTGATGGACTACCCAATAGCACCGTCAGTGTGCCATGCCCATGGTATTTGCCATGGCATCACAAAGGTAAGAGAGGCATAAGTTTGTTGAAACATACTGTATGTTTATGGCTGATTAGAATATCCTGCAAGATGAGTGTGAATGCTGGATGCATGTTGTGTTTGTGTGTAGTTCAGCATGGCATGGTACACCAGGAATGTGATGCCAATGGCCAGTGGGTGACCGTTTACAATACCAGTGAGTGTGAGTCTCATGATCCAGGTCAGGTAAGAAATTAATTTTAACATGATTGTTTTAAAAGAAACAAATGAAAACAAAACTATTTTATTAGCATAGTAAAAACATTTCCATTTACAGCAGTACTATGGTCATATTCGGATCATGTACACAGTGGGCTATTCCTTATCCCTGGTGGCTTTGGTTTTGGCTCTTGGCATCCTATTATTTTTCAGGTAATAAAAATGATCAATGAAAATTAATTCTTAAAATAAATATAGTCAATAATGAGCAAATATTCATCTGACTGATGCAATAATGAATAAAAATGTTAAATTGATATTTATCTAATAATTGTTCATCAAGGAAATTAAAACAGGTGACCTTTCATACCATTGTTGCTTTTCATTGGTTAGGAAACTGCACTGCATGAGGAACAACATCCACATGAATCTGTTTGCCTCCTTCATCCTACGAGCCTTGTCTATCCTCATCAAAGATGCTCTGTTGGAGGCCAACCAATCACAGGACCTCAGCAGAGACCAGGACCAGGGATTTCCCAGCGCATCTATGACTCCAGGGGAGCTACTGTTCAACAATGCAGTCAGTATTGATCTGCACCAAGACAACAACCTGTGCAAATGATGTTTTAAGATTAAATGAGAAACGAAATAGACCACAATTTTTGTGTATCATGTAACTATCAAAGATTGTTAAGTATTATGACAATGGCAGGGCCTGCTGCGCATGTTTTAATCTTTAAAAATCTAAATAAACAAAGAGAAAATAATTTTATGCATTTGAATGTAATCATTAAAATATGAAAGGATAATAACCACAGCTTGTTTCATGCAAGCACAAACCCTGAGTTCCATCAACAGAATGAGATTCCCTTTGCGACAGTGCTGTGCACCATCCATATCAGCTGAAAAGCGTTTGACTTCTTACTGCTCGATGATTTGGTGAAATGCATCTCATCGCTCTCTTGCAGACATCAGTGAGCTGTCGTGTCGCAGTGGTAATGATGCAGTACAGCATCATGGCCAACAGCTACTGGCTGCTGGTGGAAGGCATCTACCTTCACAACCTCCTGGTCATCACTGTGTTTACAGAGAGGAACTACTTTAAAATCTACCTGTGCATTGGCTGGGGTGAGCTGTCCACTAGTAAAGTAAAAAGTCAGGAGGTGCAACATAATTATGTGCATCTGAGTCAGCGCAAACAAAAGGTTCCAGTAACTGTGTACAAAATAAGCATTTTGTAATTTTTTTCCACAGGTACACCATTAATATTACTCGTGCCATGGGCGGTTGTTAAGTATTTATATGAAAATCAAGAGTAAGTTTTTCTCTTTTCTTTACAAATGCTAGTAAAAACATTTCATATTGATTTCTCTCTAATAGCAGCACAAAATATCCCAAAAGTGGCTTACGTTCTGTTGCTAAATATCGTCACCAGTCTTTTTAGCAGCTCCTTAATATTTCATGTTTACATGCCAAACCCAAATTTCTTCAATGCAAAGTTTTTCTTGCGCGCTCTTCAGCATGAGGTTTGCAAATCCTGACACATGTTATGTCAAGCTTTAAAAACCCAAAGCGGTTACATCTCTCCTCATCAGTCAGAGTGAGCAGGAGTTTAGTCGGAGTTGCAAAACAGTATAAAACAAATAATGTGTTACAAAGCAGGCGTTGGTCAAAAACACATGAAGTGCTTAATGATAAGTACAGGAAATGTTCCTCGTATTCCCTCACTGATATTTTCTTTGCTGTTTTTCATTTTCAGATGCTGGGAGCAAAATATAAACATGAATTACTGGTGGATAATCCGAGCCCCTATACTGCTTGCTGTTGTGGTAATTTTTTCTTTATTTTTTCTTGGTCTCCTGCACATCTTTTGGCTCCTGTTTTTTTTTTTTTTTTTCTTTGTTAAACACCAGTATAAAAAAAGAAGCATATTCAACTGTAAATCCCACATGTGCAACAAAACAATCTTGCATTTCCACTTGACTAGCATGTTTCTCCCCAATCATACACTATACAATATTAAACACACTTTATTTATTCATGATGAGGAAAAGGCTGGTTGTGCTTCAGATTTAACATCTGGGAAGTATGTTAGGACTCACTGGGTTTTGACTTAAATAAATATGATTATTGTTCATTGTGACCAGCTAAGTCTGCAAGGGTCAGTTCAGAGCATTTACATAGCCCTGATTTGTTGCTGCTCCTACATGAAGCCAGACATCCTGGCATTTTCCATGCATTAATCGTTTTGCTAAGTGGCCTGTATCCCGCAGGAATTCCTGTGTTTGAGTTGTTTTAAGGATTGGGAGGGCTGGTCCTCATTTCAGTGTTTCCCTCGTTACTGATCCCAGCATTTTCAAGCTGCACAGAAAACTACACAAAGTAATAAACACTTTAATGTAAGCTTATTAGACTGTGAGAACATGTGTTGTTGCTACTTAAACAAATACCACACTCTCATTGTCTGCAAAGATTAAATAACACTTACGTACAAATATAAACACTGTTCACATTACAGTTTATTGTTATTTGCTTTTATTGTCTAATTAATTCCAGTGCATTTTTTATAAAGAGCTGGAGAAATGTTTACCTTATACATTTTCATTTAATACTATCATTAAAAATACAGTATTTTTAATGAACATGGGTATTTATTTGCCTTTATTCTTTGATGCTATCACATCTAGAAATTTCCATCCTGTCTTGAACATCCTAAGCAGCGACTGGTTTAAAAATGTGGACATTATGTTTAGCTCACTTTATTTATTTATTTTTTGTAACTGATGAACCAGAAATTAAATCAGTAAAGGTTACTTCATAGGAGATTTTCATCAGAGGAACGCCTGCTGTTTCTTAAAATGCCAGCTAATGTGAAAGTGTTCCCCCATCATGTTGAAAGGCTGTTTTACATCTACTGCTAATGCAGTAATTATGAGTGATATATGTAGAACTGAAATCATTTTTTTCATTTACTTATTTTTGCTTTTATCTAGTTTCCAAAGCATATGTTGCAGTTTCATGAAGAACATGGCTGCAAAGATCAGGTTTTCCTCTTTAGTGATATAAAAATATACAATTTTCAGTTTTTTAGTATGTAAATATGTCCCTTTCACGTGCTCAGATGTAATTAGACATATCAATAAAACCATAATTAAATTTTATTTTTTAATACTTTGTTGAAAAAAATCCGGTGTAGAATACTTGGATCTTACATAAGCAGGGTTTCCTTATTTCTCTTATTTATTTGTTGGTTTCCCTGCATTAAGATTAGTCTGCAGACAGTGAAATAAAGCTCTATCAAAGTAGTATCAGATGATACACTCAGCTTTCACTTCTTTACTATCTGAAAGCCCTGGGATGCATGTTTTGGGTCAGTGTCTTTGTACTGTGGTGCACCACCCAATCATCTTTGCTGCATTTGACTGAATCGAAGCAGACAACATATCCTTATAGTGTGCGAAATACATTCTACTGCTTCTATCTTTAGTTGCATCATAGTAGTGGCCATAGTAATTGGTGCCACTGGACACCTTGCATGTCTGTCCCATCACTCTACCTCTATTCTTGTTTGCTTTAGGCCATGCACCATTGCAAATATTTATTATTATTATTATTATTTTCTTGTCCTGTCATTATGTTATAAGCAGATTATTGTTTCATCTGCCCAAATGCTGGATTTTTAAAGTTTATTATTAAAGTCCAATATGACTTCTCTATTCTTACAGGGCATGTACATATCACAGCTTGCTGTACATCCTCTGTATTTGCTCTTGTGAAGTATTCTTCTAATGTTAGAGCTGGATATTAATATGCTTACGTAATAGTGCTCTTTACCAGACAATGGCAAACAAAGGTATGGTTGACATTCCAGCTGTCCCGCCCTGACCCTTACTGAAGAGTCCTGCGCTCTGTTAGTGCTGAACATTGTCGGCACATTGAGCTGTGATGGAGCCAAGTCTCTGCAGAGCCTCTGATTTTCCATTGCTACACCCAGCGTCTCATCCCATCCACTCCACTGACCCATGCACAAACATCTGCAAGTTGTCTGTCAAAGTAGACTGGGTAGAGAAATAATCCAACACCCAAACTGACTTTGCTTCATTCTTCTTCTGGCTTTATCCCATCTTTTTTTCTGGGTCGGAGTGGATACTTAAAAGCTTTAGGTTGGAGCATTAAAAAGTACAGTACTACGCTACGGTTAGGAAAGTATGATGCTTGGTTACAGGCTGAGATTCTCATAGTGTTTACCACTTCAGGCAAATCAAAATTTTCTGTCTTAACACGTACACACCTGCACCAACAGAAATAGGCAAAAATTATAGAGTCAAACCAAACCATAGAAAAACAAAAGGGAACTAAATTATAGATTCACCACCGCAATAAAGAAAATTTCTAATTATCACATCATCAGATTGGATTATAAGCAATATTAGAAATGCATTTAGAAATATTCTAAATAAATAAAATGATTTTTCATACAGTCTATTTCCATTTGAACTTCTGGAAGAGAAAGTTCTACATATAATATATACAGCTGAGATTTCTGCAGTTTCTTAGTTCATCACCTTTCTCTGGATGGATGCACCATTTTCATTGTGCCTGTTTTATACATGCCCTTTATACTGAGGCAACAACAAATACTTCGTGAATGATCTTGGACCTTAACTCAACATCAAAACTCACATCATTACAGAGTCAGCTCGATGTGTCGGCTCATTTACATCTGGGAGCCGCTCGCTTCTCTTCGCTTGTTTTTTCTTTCCTTTTTGTATATATATTACCTTCATTTTACCAGGAAAGTGTCTCATTGAAATGAAAAATCCTTTTGGAAAAGAGTCCTAGCCAAGACAGCGGCAGTAACACAGTTATAGCACACTACATTTAAAGACATATAAACAAGAAAAATATCTCAAGTAAAAAATGGCAAGATGAAAATGATAAGTCAAACAATGATAAGAAGAGGCAGCTGTTTTAAAACAACTATATTTTAAAGCTTCTTCCTTAACATCACATTATATTATTTTGACTTAAGCGATATCAGCTTCTTTAGATTTAGGTTATTTTGATTTTCCAGTTCAGTACAGGCTCTGGGAACAAATAATAGAAATAAATCCTGAGTACAAAGAAAATAACTTCAAGAACTTAAATAAACAGTTTTTTAAAAAATATATATACATTGTAGAATAATAGCTGCTGTACTTGGAAACGTCTGGAGGATCTCACTGACTGTGTTGTCTAACTATTAGGTGCAATAACAGGCTACAATCATCTTCAGGTTAAAAAGCATGGGGGGCTGCAGTGCCACAGAAACAATGTACAGTCTGTAGGAATAGAAAAACAAAGTAACACACACACACACACACACACACACACACACAAAATAAAAACAAGTTCAAGTTCAATAGCACATTTTCTGCAACAGCAGTTGCCCAAAATGCTGAATAGAACAAACACTTCACAGTTGAAAATAAAACGCTACACAATAAAACAATAAAAACCAATGGAAATAAAAACAAAAAATTAAATTGATAATAAGATAAAATCAATAAAATAATAAAAACAACAAAACTAGAATAAAACTAAAATAAAATAAAAGACGCAAATGTCAAGCTCAGTTTTGATCAAAAGCCAGCTCTAGGAAGTAGGTTTTGAGTAAAGACTAAAAACCAGCGACAGACTGAGCAGCTCTGATGTGAAGGGGAAGGCTGTTCCACAGCTTTGGAGCGGCAACAGAGAAGGCTCTGTCACCCCTGGATTTAAGTCTAGCAGATGGGACCTTCAGTAAGAGCTGTGAAGAGGACCTTAAAGTCCTGGCTGGAGCATGCTGGTGTAGCAACTCTGACAAGTACGAGGGGGCCAAACCATTTAAGGCTTTAAAAACAATTAAAAAAATCTTGTACTGGGTCCTAAAACTAACAGGAAGCCAATGCAAGGAGGCAAGCACAGGGGTGATGTGATCACGTCGTTTCATCCCTGTAAGCAACCGAGCAGCAGCGTTTTGGGCAAGCTGCAGTCGGTATAGAGATGACTGGTCAGTGCCATAATATGGGGAGTTGCAGTAATCTATGCATGACATAATGAGCAGGTAGAGGACTTTGTGAAGGTCATGCTTGGGCAGGTAGGGCTTTAATTTACCAAGCAGCCTCAGATAGAAGAAAACACTTTTGACTACAGAATTAACTTGCTGGTGGAAGTTAAAGGAGTTGTCAATAATTACACCCAGATTTTTAGCATGGGTTCGACAAAACGAAGTAAGCGGACCGAGAACACTAACTGTACTATTTAGAAGCTCAGAACTTCCAAAAACCACAATATCAGTTTTTTCCGTATTCAAGTGGAGAAAATTTAAATCCATCTTTTAGATAACACAAACAGCTGAGAAGGTTAGTCAGAGAATCCCCCTGTGGTTTTAAGGGGATGTAGACCATCAGCAAAGCAATGTATTGTGCTTATGAAAAATAGACCCCAAGGGCAGCATATACAGGGAAAAAAGCAGTGGACCCAAAATGGATCCCTGTGGGATCCCATAAGTGAGAGGGGCAGCAGCTGAGGCAAACTTCTCAAGGTGAACACAAAAAGATCGATCCGACAAGTAAGACTGGAACCAGCGCAGGACAGTTCCTCTGATACCGACACACTGCTCCAAGCGAGTCAGGAGGATTTGGTAGTCAACTGTGTCAAAGGCTGCAGTCAGGTCTAAAAGAGTCCAAACCCGCAAAACAAGGGAATTCCAGGTTTTTTTAAGTGAAAAAAAAAAATGGAATTCCCTTCACTATGAATCATTATAGTAAAACTATCCCAATAACACTTGTGTCTCTGTGTTTCACAGATCAACTTCCTTATCTTCATCCATATCATCAAAATTCTAGTATCAAAACTTCGAGCACACCAAATGAGATACACAGATTATAAATTCAGGTAAGCTGAAAAGTTCAAAACATACATTTATGAGATTTTTTTTTTCTATTTTACTGCTTTCGTGCTTGCTTTTTTTCTGTTTAATTGTTCATTTCTATCTGTTTGTCTATTTTCTTCTTATCTCAGGTTGGCCAAGTCAACTTTAACCCTGATCCCACTGCTGGGTATCCATCAGGTGGTCTTTATCTTTGTTACAGACGAGTCCACCAAGAAAAACATCAATTTGCGTCTCACCAAGCTTTTCACTGATCTCTTCTTCTCATCTTTCCAGGTTGGATGATGAATAAATCTTTCATTCTTGAATATTTATTTGTTTCATTACACAAAATGACGTACAAAAGATCCCATAGTGAACGATGATGAGTGCAGCTGTGTGGTTTTAATCCTAAAACAGATGTTACTTAAATGCTCAAGTTTATTCAATGAAAAATTAAGTTTTTAATGGTTTTCTTTTACCATGATGCTATATGATGTTTTTACATGAGTAAAACAAGCAATCACCATCGTAGATGAGCACATTTACCTTGGAACTGCACTGCACCAATAACAGTCTCCAAGTAATGATCATGTGTTCATATGTAACCAGAAACCAATCCTGTAAACTTGCAGGGGTGGTGCTATCATATCTGGGGTGGCAATCAGCTGCAAGGGTCATTTGACGTTAGCATTTAGCAGCACCTTATGTGTGCTCACACTTGCTTCATTCTGGCTCAGTGCAAGAGTCTCTAAAGCTGCTAACTCCATCTCTGTCTGCTCTATTTCCTGTGTATTCGTTTTGTTTTTGCATCCAAACTCAGCTTGTGATTTGTTTCTTCTCGTCAACCCTGTCTTAGTGTGCCCACCTCGTGAGACATGCAGGGATGATTTGTCATGGACATTCCAGAGAACAGCATGTTTTTCCTTCTACACAGCTGCTGCTGAAAAACATAAACAGAGCAGAACTATGAAAAAAAGTGTTGTCTCTAAAACAATCATTTTTTATGAATTACTTCTGTGGTATGGCTTCGCTGTTTTAAGGATATGTGCTGTTAATTCTAGCACTTTTAAGCATCTGTCATGTCTAACTGTGCCAAGAAAAAAATTAGTGGGAGCAGCTGACTGAGTGAAATGGGAGCCCTAATTCATGTGACCTGAAGAGGAAATGTGGAAGATGTAGGGTCAGTAAACTAGATCAGCATGGAAAATGAATGAGTCCACTTACATGGATACAAAGGGAATGGCAGGAATGCAGTATTTTGTGTTTCTCTGAGACACAACTCCAGCGCCTCTCTACACAGCTGTCAGGTTATATGGGCAGACAATAGACTGCAACCAAAAGCAGCCAAAGCAAAGAAGGAGAGCAAAAGCTGCTTTTCATATAACTGTGGATGGACGATTCTCGGAACGTGATTTCTGTTATATCCTGTTTAGAAAGAGAACCTAAATTCAGGTGTAGGAATAAAGCAATTCTTTAACCAAACTCAAAGTGCTACAGAAGCAGGAAGTACATGAAGAATAAATCCAAAAAGAAACTAAATAAAACTTATCTAAACAAACATTGACAATGATTTACAGGGGGAAACAAAGATGGCGACCTGATGATGAACTAAGTATGACCAGGTAAATAAAAACTGATGAGTGTGATGACAAAGGAAAAATAGGTGTAGCAATGAGTAAATAAGGAGCATAGATTCAGGTCATCTTTTGTTTTTGCTTAGGAACAACAATGAAATACTAAAAAAAGGAGCTTCAGTGGTCCCTTTATTATCGCCTTTAGCACAGAAAACACTGAAACATCCTTTACTAAAGGAATAATATACTATATACTCACAATTCCTTGCAACCACAACTTCCAAGCAAGGCTTGATCATATTTATCCAGATGGGATTTGAATGGAAAAAATGACAAATATAAATATTTCAGTTTTATACCTTTACATAACATTAGTAACTTCATAGGGTTCCATTAAACAAAGTATTTCTATGATGTTTTTTGTAGAATCTTTATTAAACTTCTTTATTTTCAATGCTGCAGACCTAGTAAAGGTGTGTCGGATTCCTTTTGCAATGCAGCTATAATCTCTAAAGTCCTTGCAAATTTCTTCTGTTCTTGATCTTATGTTTTACGAAGCCAAGAAAAAGATCAACCAGAAAAAGATGGAAAAAGAAAGACAATTTTTACAGTTCAACCATAAATGTGGTGTCATGGTAGAGTGTGACGTTAACTACTGACGTTAAAACAGATAACAAATCAAAGCTTAGATGACAATTTTCTGGAAAAGCATTGAGCTGTCAAATAAAGATTCCTCACTCTGTAACTTCTGACAGGGATTTCTTCATCTGCTTGAAAAAGTAAACACTTTGTTTGAGCTCTGTGCCTCAAAACGTTAAGTCAGTTATTATTTCAGCTGTGATGACTTTATGAGAACTGACCCAGTGTTGGTTGTCTCCTCAGGGCCTCCTGGTGGCCATCTTGTATTGTTTTGTCAACAAAGAAGTGAGTCTTCTCAGTTGCACAACATTTTTGTTAACCACAGATTATCCATTTGTAATCAGATTTATAATGTCTCTTTTTGTTTTGTACTCAATAAAGGTGCAGTCAGAGATCCTGAAGAAATGGAAGCGCTGGAAGCTAGGGAGGAATATTGAGGAGGAATACCGCCACACCTACAGCAACACCCCCAACACAAAGACAGCCAGCCTGTTGAACCATGTCTCACGGCTGCCTCACTTCCCAGACATCGCCAAATCCTCTGTCCCTGTCTGTAGCCCTGAAGAGAAGCACATGCTTGTGGCCGGCTGCCACAATGGCACTGTCCACAACAAGGGCATGGACACATCCGTCTCCCAGCAACAGGTGGGAACCATTAGCAACTGCGCCCTGGTGGAGGATATCAGCCTTACAGATAAAATACAGTGTTATGAGACACAGAAAGAAAATATGGAGAGCCACTTTTAAAGAGAACCTGATGAAGAAATTTGTATGTTTTGATGCTTTCATCTGGCTCCGAGTGACTTCCCTGGTTGGCTGTAAAGCTCTGTACTGACTGGGAGCAAACCTCAGTGATCAGTGTCACTGGGAGATGGAGCAGCAGTTCGCTTGTGTGAAAGGACAACAGTATGGCAAACATCTGCACTGAGATGGCCATTATATTGTACTTTGAGTCTCATGAATGGATTTTTCTAGATATGTGCCATTATCATATGTGAAGCTGCTGCCGTATGAACAATTCAGCAGCAGCATCTTGAGACAGACAAGCCATGTAAAGTAATAATAACAAAAAAAAAAAGGAAAAAAAGAATAAAATCACAAACCTCAAGTAACAGCAAAAGAAACATCTAAAGACAGGGTCCTGGCTTGAGCCTCAGCTTTAATGTGTGCTGTCTGTGCTTTGTGGTACTAAAAGATAAATACTAACTGGACATTGAACTGTGTACACAAAAAGCAAGACCAAACAAATTACACAAATAAGGAAAACAGGGACAGAAGAGAATTCTTTTTTTATATATATGCTTTGCTCTGGTATCTGTATGTTGTTTTGTTGTCTATATTGATTTTAATGAAAATGTGGGGAAAAAAAACATTATGTTGACTGTATCACACAGTAAAGTGACCACAGTGTTAATGTCCATGGGAAACAGGCAGCTGCTCAGCCCAGGTCCTTCCTGGCTTACATATAGATGTTAAAAACAGGTCAATAGATGGCATGGGATGAATATAGAAATAAGCTAAAATGATCATCGCTTGACTATTTGTTTTGAGTAAAAATAGATTTTTTTATGTAGGTCAAACCTTAAATACTGCTGAGTGCTACAGTTAAATAGGTAAGTGTTAAATATACTACAGTGTGTTTTTAAGGTTAATAGCTTAACTTCTGTGCTACTTAGCTTTTCCCTTGCCATCTAAGATGTTGTCTGACTCACGCTACCTTTTGAGATCATAGCTGATAAGTGGAAACTGTGTACTCAAATCAAGAGGAGAATACATGACAGATGTGACCTGTAAAACAATGCATGCATGAATCGTGAGTCTGAATTTGTCATTCAAGATGACACAATGCCTCTGGAACAAGAGGGGTTTTGCAGTATTTGTGCCCTACAGTGCCATCACATCAGCGACTACATAAATGTCAAAAAGTCAGACAGACAGTGCTAATAACCGCATGCACCCAGTTGCTCTATGGACAGTGTTTAATATGCAGCCATGCTGAGTCTACAGTGGCAGTGGACACTGAACAAAACCCTGCAGCCCAAAAGTAGAACAAAACTTCTCTAGTTGATATTTAAGCACCAAGGAAAGTTAGTGGTACAGTTGCTTCTGAATACAGAACGGAAGATGCCTGCAGAACATTAATCAACCTCTGAGTTTCTAAAAGAGTTGCCTGAACTAACTGAACTTGACTTTGTTTGTATGACTATTTGCACAATATTAATTTTTCATTCATTCTTTGATTCTTTTATACTTAGTCCAATTCAGGGTTGCGGGGACAATGTTAATTTATAACGTAAATATAATGTATGTATATGTGTGTTTATACAGATGATTTTATTTGATTGCAGTCAATATATTTCATACATACTAGTGAGTGTATGTATATGTGCATATATATTTTCAGGGTATGAGTGCAAGTAATTTTAGTACTCCAGATTTGTGGATGTGTTACAGTTGGATGAATTACTGTTGGCATTTGGAGGAAGAGAGGTAGATATAAATCTCTGCAGTTGGCTTGACCCAAAGCAGAGGTCAAAGGGTACAGCCAGCCCCTGACTGTACAGCCTCCCTCTTTAAAATATACTGCAGTATAGCTCTGCACCACAGGACATTCCTAGATGTTGCACCTGTATTAAGCATAAGGAAGAAAGAGCTCTATGTTTTATTATAAAATCACAATTCCTCAGATTGCAGGGGCCAGATGCATAAACATGTTTCATTCTATGACTCAATCGTGTATGCACAAAACTAGAGACATATATATGCTTTCTTTCCACCAGATTTGTAAACTGAGCATATTTATGGTAGCTGTGTACAAGCCTGATTTCCACTCCCATCTTTAGCCTTAAATGAATGTTTTGTCAACAATTAAAGCAGTTAAAGTACTTCAAACTAAATTGAATTAGGTCACAAAGGCAGAAACAGAGATACAGGATAAAAACTGGCAACCTCAGCATGACTAAGATAAACACATAGCCCAGGGATCCCCAGGGATAGCCCATCTTGGGCTAGTGTCCTGCAGTGTATCCCTGCTCCAACATGTCTGACAAATTAAATGGATCCAACTCCCTATGAAGTTCTGTGCAATGTTAATTTGATGCAGGTGTGTTGTAGCAGGGACACTGTGAAAACCTGCAGGACACTGGCCTAACAGGTCCAGATTTGGTGATCCCTGACATAGCCTGAAGCTATATAAATCAGGATATGATTAATTTGTTCTTAAACAATGTTTGGTAGCCTAAAGCAGTGCATGATCCAGTTAACATCTCATGCTAGACAACGTTGTCCTTTTTAAGTCACATTACCATGGACTTCCAACAAGCTAACAGCAGTCTTTACTCATGACCACTACACACAGATGCAGTTATTTGCAGCACCCAAAATTAAATAAGAATATATAAAACATTATAATCATGAAATCATTCTTAAATGGTTATAAAATGTTTTTCCTTTATAAACACCACTTTGTGAGTAAAAGGTGCATGGTTTTTGTGCAAATGCATCATTTCTGCATCTGGCCCCTTAAAGCAAATTAGAGCACTTTTTTGCCATGTCACAAAATAGTTTTGTGCTTTACCCATTGCTGCTGTTTAGTAGGTAGAAAGAAATTGCAGGCTAAGCTATTTTACATGAACATCTGCTGAAGGTTGTAATAGAGCAAGTAGACATCCGATAATTAAGCTGGGGAGACAATACACACCCTGGTGCTGCAGACCTGGAGGAGAGTACTTGCACACTCATATGTTGTATACATTAAGTGAGAAAATTTTAGTAGAGTCAAAACAGTATTTCTACAATGTACAACTGTGACCATACAGTATAGATGTCTGAAGCCAGCAGCTTGGGTCACTCCCCTTCCTGGACCAAAGTGGTTCTGTATGAATGTATTTTCTGAAAGGCCCAGATTAGTATGATCCTTTTCATTTTCTCTTAAAGGTGGTTGTGTACAGTATTTCTGATGTGAAGAACAGATCAGTGAAAACTGACTGCATTCTGGTGTAAACAGTTCATCATATATTGTGTCCTCTTTGTGTAAATGGTGAAAGAATAAATCACAATACAGTATATGTAAAAGATGATTTTAAGTTGCTGTGGTTTTTGTTTTGGTGAACAGTCATGATGTTGAGATTTAAAGGAGGGAGCATGTGTAGGTCTATTTGTTTGCTTTTGTATCAGAATAACTTATAAGTAAGTTAAGTATTGAGTCAGCTTCTGGGTCATGTTCTGTTTGCTAGACCATGGCACTGGATATTTCATCACACAGTGACTTATATAAAACAGCTGTGCTTCAGCAGTAACCTCTATTTTCAGTACAAATCAGCTGATGGTTGAATAGCCACCTTCCCCCGTACATTCAGGGAGTAAGGAGGGCTGTAACTTTGCAAAACTGTCACCTTCATCAGCAGTCAGCGGTGTAAAGCTGCTGTATTGCCTCTCCCTCTCTACACTGCCTTTGCATGTGGCTGCTGGAGACAACATCTAGAAACACTCCATCCTTCTGATGAGGTTGGACAGAGTGCTGAGAGAAAAAAAGACATCTCTTATATTGTAGCCTGGTCCATAAGGTGGTCCTGTCCACATTATGTGTAGAGAAAGAAAAGTCATAGTATATAAGGACAGACAAGGTCTGAACAGTGTTCCATTTCTTAGAAAAAGAGAAATTTGTGTAATTACAGTACTCAAAGCATTGGTTCAGATGGGAACATTCCTGTACATAAAAGTGACAACACAGATTAGCAGCTGATCCTTCTGGGAATCAAAAAGTTAAGTTTTTTATTGTTTTCGCCCGCACTTAGCACAGGAAGTAGCACACTTTGTTATGAGGTCATTTATTGGCCACACTAGTGGTTTCACATAGTTCTGACTACACTGACAAGGTATTTAAACAAACACTGGCTCTAAAACCGCAATAATTATTACAAAAGAATATATGGATGCATTATCAATATTTGAGCAACTAGATAAAATCTAATTAAAACAGTCTTAAAGTCAGATCACGGTGAACATTTTTTTTTTTTTCTTCACTTGTGTTTCACTCAAGCCAGGTAGAATTGGGTACAAGAATCCAGAAGCCTAAAAAAACCTGAAAAACATTTTTAGTGAGTTCTGTCGTAAAAGGATTTTTAAAAAGCGCTTCAACATTTAGTAAAAAAAAAAACAAAAAAAACTGATATTTCTTTCAGCCCAGTTTGCATTTTACCCCTTCTGCAATGCAACATCAGCTGTAAGGACAAACTGATTTGAAATCAGTTTAATCTGGATCTTTCTTGAGTCTTTGTCACACCTTATTGTTACCACATTTCACACCATAACCCACTGATAACAGACAAAAATAAAAATAAATACATTTTTTTATATTCGGCTAATCATCTGCAATATGATGTTTAATGGGGTTGTTTCCAGCAAGAATAATCCAGGAGGTAATTTGGCAAATAACAAGGTATAAGAAATTAGAAGTGCTGAACAGAGCCTCTTTTTTCCCTACATAATACTCAAAGAAGTAAATAAACTGAGGGAAAAGGTCAGTGGATGTATGTGTTATATTCCTGCAGCCTGGGAACTGAACTTGTGTCCTGATGTGGACAAATAGATTATGTGGGATTGGGCCATAAAGCCAGTGAGTTATTTTTTTCATTCAGCTCTCCGACAGGCACTCATGAGTCTTGTGCTGTCATCACTTCTCAGGATGTCCGTGTGACACAGCTGCAGAGGCCCAGTATACAGTGAATGAATATTTAACACCACATCAACATGTGCAGAGCACAAATACCTGTATGTGAGTGTGTCTATAAGGGCTATAAAACATGATTAGATTACACAGATTTTATATAATACACAATATAAGACTGGAAAAAAGGAGAGAATTCTATATTTCATCAGCTTGTTCATCGGAGTCGGTGTCCTGGTTTATTTCCAAGCTGCAATGTGAGGGAAAATGAGGAAATGAGCTCAGTTTATTACAACAGTATCCAGAGCTGAAACATGAGAAACTGTCAGAAATCCCAGTGTCAAAATGGAAACAAAAACTACTCACAAAGTCAGTGTTGCTAGAAATAATGTCTTTTCTGTATCTTCTGCCTTTTTCTTCTTTCTATTTCTCATTCTTTCAGTTTCACTGTTTCTCTTCTAAAGTGTGTGAGGTAGAAAAAAAGTTGTCCTAATGCAGTTTGAGAACAATTACAGAACACTATTAAATACACTTGACACTTATCTAAACTGCTCTTTGCTAACTTAGTTTAGCTGATCACTGTAAACTCCACATCATCAATTATTACGTCTTTTATTACGGCATAAATCTTCTGACCGGACAGCTCTAGTTTATCACAGCATTCCTCCTACACTGACTGAGCAACTTTGGGATGTGTTACGTTCACTCAGCTCTTGCAAACCAAAAGGAGCCTTACTGTGGAAAACAATGTTTTTGTTCAGACCAGCTCTTCATTTCTGAGTTTAACTCAGTACAAAGTCTAACAAAACTGCTCTGTCTGAAGTCTGGAAACAAGACGCATTGGACCATAGTGGACTTTATAACTTGCTGAGCACAATTACTTAGATTGGTTTGTGTGGGTGACTGAGTAAAAAGACACTGGGCTGTGTGTGAAGAAATGAACTGAAACAGTCAAAGCTTAAAGATGCTTTTGTAAATTTCAGTGTTATCTTCTCATAACATAAATAAGATAATGAACATAAACTGTCCTTACAGCACCACACGCATCAACACCTGTGCTGTACAAATTTATTATTTGTGATAGTTAATCTTTTAAATCCCAGAAAAGGGGGACATCATGACAATATGGTACCAAACACTACCAAAATGGCCATTTTGGAGACTTTGCCTGAACACTGCAGTAAACCTTTCTAATTTTGTTCTGCTTCACTTCATCAGAGTTAGCCTTTGCAGAAATAATGTTCACAAATCGCACTATGACTTGATACTGGTTTAAAGCTACAGCTGCATCAGTCCAAAGGAAACTTTTGGACTGATCCAACTGTAAGCCTGAAACTTTTTTCATTTGTGCTATGTCTAAAAAAGATATTTGGTGGTCTTAATTTATTTTTTACAGATTGTAAGCTACTTACGTATACATTAAACTGCTAATTTATAAACTTAAGATCAGAAATATTGCAAACCAACCGGTTGTGTCTGCACAGCAACCATTTAAAACTGAAAACACTTCTCACATCTTTAATGTCTTGGCCCATGGAAGCATAATTGGTCCATGCAAAAAAAAAAAAAAAAAAAAAAGTGTTTTCTTCATGTTTCAAGACTGACGTGCTGCTGAGCTGAATTAGCCTCATTTACCCCTCTTCCACACAAAATGGGAGAGAAAAGAGATCAGATTCATTGTTTGAGTTAATGCCCGCACGTCATCAGTCAGGTTGTTGGAGCTCATTAACAGTATTTGAGAGGTCCTCTTATCATGTCTCTAAAGGAGATCAGAGGCCCATGAGAACACAGAGTCTGGGTCAAAGCAACCCAATTGACCAAAGCTCCATGTAATATGAAGAAGACTATCTCAGCTTACAAACACGCTCAAATTCATCTGACAGATTCCCCTAACCAAGGCCTAATAGTGTGTCAGTAGCCCTACACAGTCTGGTTCCAAGCACGCCAAATTAAATCAACTAAACGTGCAATCAGATTGTAACCGTAAAACATAGAATAAGCCCAACAAATTCAATATCTCAGACAGTGCGGTGGTTTATAGCGGAAGCACTGAAACAGAATGACTGAAATGACTCTGGGTAAATTCACTTGCCTGGATGGGAGTCTGATAACCAAAAGCCTCTCTCAGATTAGAAGAAAACCTTTCAGTGCTTGATACCAGTTTGTGCTCAGTACTGTGTCCCAAAATGGCCAGAAAATTGCTAATATTCAGAGATGGGGATTCGAGTCGTACTTAAGATGCATTTCCAGTGACTTCAGACTTGACTTAGACACGCACTCAAAAAACTTGGGACTCGACTCGGACTCGCAATTTTATACTCCTGAACAATCTTATGTTTTAATGATCTTTTTTGTCTCCTCTCTGCTGTCATTTCCCCACACTTAAAACTGACATAAAATCACACAGACGTGCCTGCAATGCACGCGCAATCAATCAAAACAGTACGAGAGAACACAGCTGTTGCTGCATCGCCATTGCGTATGAGAGCAGCAAACTGGAACGTATGCGGTATAATAATCCAGGGTGTTGGATCCACCACACCCATCTCCATCCACCTTAAAACACACCTGGAGGGGTTAGTCACTGTAATATGAAGCTAATGTCAGCATCCATGTTAGAGCCACAACGATAATGTTAGCTTGTTACTACTTTTGTCTTTAAATAATGTTAACGCCATCAGATTGGCTTCACTGAATGCATTCAGAACAAGAATAACACATTTAAATGATTTCTATAAAATGTGACTTTGCCATGATCACGTTCAACTGGAATCAGACCCAGTGAAAACAATGCGGTTTTACTGGTTCTGTTTTATAGAAAAGTACAGCTGTTGCTGAGTTAGGAATGTAAGGAATATTTACTGGACCTGCAAGTAATGAATCTAAATTAATTGAAATATTGTGTTTTCTCATTCAGTTTTAAAAAGTTTAAATCTAATATTTTCTGTACTTATCACAGTTATTTTAAACCCTGTAAAACTATATTTGTAATGATGTCTCCCTGAGGACCCGGAAATTCAGCCACACACTCAGTGATTGAGATTACAAAACAATGTAATTTATTGAGACCGGGTAATAGAGGAGATGAGCAAGGTGTGGTCCGGTAGGAAGGGGTGGAGACTTCCTCAGGTAATGCAGGGTACAGGATCCTGAAAAGACTCCAGAAACAATCAGGAGGGTCCACAATCCAAAGGAGCAGAGAATTAAGAAGCCAAGAGTCATAAACAGGGGCAAGAGGCAGACTACTTAGCGGGGGCAGGCGAATATCCGTGGTCGTTCCAAAACAGGTCAAAATCCAGGAGAGCACTAGGCAGGAGCAGTCCGACGGGATGAAGCAAGAGAAGTCCAAGGGCTGTAACAGGGTCAAATACCAGAATCTGGGAACAACAGTAAATGCTGGACATCAACAAGGAAAACAATGCTGACCATCTGGCAGGGAAGCAAGGACTGGAGTGGTTTGTGCAGAACTTGGATCTTTTTTTTTAACCTGTCCTGTCCAGCATCATAGCAAGTAAAATGATAATCTTGTTGCAGCATCGTGCTGAATAAATTTGCTCTGCCTAGGGGAGGCCTATGGGTAAGGCTCCTCTTGCTAATCTGATTAATTAATTTATTTATTTACTTTGAGTCATGGGGGGGGGGGGGTGAGATTGGAAGGTTTGTATGCTGTGTGTGTGTTTATACTGTGTGTGTGTGTGTGGGTGAGAAGGTGTGTGACCCATGGGTCTTGGCTCTGCCGCTGTCCTCATCCCATCCTCTCATTCCCCGTTAGGCATGTGGTGGGTACCTTCTGGGGTCGGTGGCGGCTCATTGGCTGCAGTCCCTGTATGGCCCAGTTGTGGGGGGCGGCCTCTTCTGGCCTGTCTTGCCCTGGGGGATCTCCTAGGGAGCGGGGGTGCCTAATGTCACTAGATGCTCAACATCCAAAGGGAAGTTCACTTCCCTCTGGACTTACATCCCCAGGCCCCTCTTCTTTCCCATTCTCTCTCTATGTCTCTCTCTCTCTCTCACACACACACTCACACACGTAGGGATTTGGGAGGCGTGCACGCCATGAGGGGTGGAGCGGAGGGGGCCATTCAGTGACCTCCTCCGATGCACGCCGTGGCAACTCGTCTCTCAGTTATAATTGCACTTAGACACCAAAACACAAGAAACACAACACACAAACAACACCTGGGGAACGTGTCATGCGGTGCATGTAGGGCGGGGCCACTTAGGTGGCCTGGCTCCCTGCACTCTGCCCCTCAATTTTAATTGCAAACAACACACACTTCATAAACAGTCAGGAGCGGTGAGGGAGAGGGTAATGGAGACCTCTCACACCCCTGTTCCTCCTGGGTGTGGCCGGGGGTGAGCAGGGAGAGGTGGTTGCCCCAGGGGCCGGGACCCGGATTGGCTGCGCTAGTGGGCTGCTGGATCTGTGGGAGAACTTGGATCATTTGAATCAGGGACCTGTTCCAGAAAGGAGGTTCAACTCTTGGTATAAAAAGAATAAAAAGGTTAGGAGGAGGAGGAGGATAGTGAGGAAACACCATCTGCTGAGATCCAGAGAGGCCAACAGTAGATCTCTACCAATCACACCTTTATGGAATTATGATTTTAGACACGTATGAGGATTTTTCCTGATGACTCGACATACCGTTATCTTTCTAAAATGTTCTGTTGCCAACATTATAAATAAAGGTCCCATTTACTAGAGACACTAAAATTATTGCAATGCAAAGTACAAATATTCTGTGACGTCATCTTATGTTCACAACATGCTTTGTTGGATATGTACGTCAGGAGAAACCAAGCGACTGCAAAACAGCACCATTTGATGACATATTTAAAAGGAAATTATATCACATACTCTTAAGTTTGAGTTCTAAAAAAACCTTCTCCCTACGTAAATCATTGTGTATTAATTCAGCTTCTAAATCTCTGGAACCAACCCATGTCTGATAGCTGCTTCAGGTGGGAAGAGACGGATGGAAACTCAGTCTTTCTTTATTGTAGACCTTCCAGTGAGGAGGTTTACTTCATTGAGTCAGTTACCATGGTAACAGATACGACTTACCTCGCCTTCTGGAAAGGAAAACCCAGAGTTTCCTCAACTCAAGGTTGAGTTTTGACATAACCTACTTTCTGGAATAGGCCCCAGGCGTGTTGCTGAAGGGAAATGGCTAAAACCCGTAGGACAGTTGGTGATCCTACACTAAAATGTAGCATATTGATCTTCCTCTCTACATTCAGGTGAAACTGCTATGAATTGCAGTATTAGAATTTTAAATTTCTCTGTGGGTCCAGATGGATTTTGGTTCACATTAAAAACTCTTGGATAAGTTATGTTACGAGCATATTTACTAATCTGAATAAATTTCCACGTTCATCTACAGGTTTTCCGAATTAAGTAAAACAAAGAAATTGTCCAAAAGAGAGGGACAGAGTCAGTTTAAGCTAAAGATCAGATTATTATTCCTTGGTAACCAGTGAGAAGTGCAAGTTACTGGTCTGAGACGAAAATGAGGTTGCTATCTTAGATGTTGTTTTTCTGTTGTGAAGGGAGATTTTAAAAGCAGTAACAGACAGGGGAACGGGGATGAACAAGTCAATGAGTTTGCAGATATTTAACCAAAAGAAAAATAACGTTAAGTCAAAGCAGATATTAATTTTAAATCAATGAAGCAACAGGTACAAGTGCACAGTGAGCTAAAAGACAAAAAAAAAAAAAAAAACAGACTTGACAAAAACCTTCAGTGCACAAGATCTGACTTATTGCACTTTATTTTTACTTTCATTGTGAGAAACACTTTGTTCCAGTACTTTTCTTGCCCGCCATTTCCAGAAATTAGAATAAAAATAGATGGCCAGACCGCTCACAGCAATTTATAAAAATCAGGACGTAAAAGCTTTGTAATAGTCTCATAAGCCCTGATCTTGACAACAAGGCAATTCTACATATGCTCAAATTATGCTTCAGTTGTTTTTCTTGCTATTATTTGCTACTATTATAAAGAACAGCTTGTGATTTTATGCAAACTGAACTATATCTAACAGTGGATGACCCATGATTGATTGATGTGCTTTGTACTCACTCAGTGATTGATTCACCATTATGAATTAGCTTAAATAATAACTAAGCATGTGATGAAAATGATTAAAGATGGTGGTTAAACAGATGCTAATGTGGCAATTTGATACTGTATTATTATATGTTAGGTGACATTCGTAACATGCCCTAAAGCAGCGTTTCCCCATCTGTCTTCCTTGAGGACCCCCTTCATGCAAAGCTTTCAACCCCCTGCCCCACACTGAAACCATGCTTGGCTTTAAGCTTTCATTAGCTAACTTCTCATAACAAATGATGCATTCTGCCTGAGTCCTGTGTCTTGCTAAAACCAAAGTTAAGGCAGCTATTAACATATAGCCTTGATTTTTTTAAGGGACAAATCATCTGCACTGTGGTGTTTCTCAGACTTGTTTCATTAATGAAATAGTGCAGGAAAAAGCATGCTTATAGACACGAACCATTACTGTATTTCTACAAGCTCACTGATCTCACTAAACCACACAATACATGGACCAAACCTGACTGGATGGCCAAGATGTGGCCTAACAAGTAGCTTTTTAAAAGTTTTGACAAGGGATGTCTTTTAAATTATTGTTGTATCGCAGGTTTAGATGACCCTCATTCATTCACTTTGGAAACTGGTATAAAAAAATTGTGTTTCAGGCTCCCAAAACAGAGTTCATATTAATAAAACATCCAAATGATAAAAATTTTAAGCAGATACATGTAAACTCACTTTGTATTTGGAAAGAGCCTTAATTTAACACTCGGTTCTGTACAGTCAAAATCTTAAAGACCCCCTGTACTCTTTGAAGACCCCTGGTTGGGACAAACTGCAGAAACAGAGAGTAAAATTATGTCAGCCTAAGGAGCTTTGTGAATGACAGATCTGTTACACTGACTGGAAACAGTAGCATTCAGCAAACACCACACACATGGTTAACCTTTGAAAGGGAAAAGGAAACAGCAAATATTTGTGCAAACAGGTACAGGCTGAGTTGAAGAAGATCAAGAACAGAATCTTAGTTACTACTGAAGTGTCTGAAAAGTTGAAAAGTTTAATGTGACAGTATAGGTTCCTGATTTTGCAAGGCATCACCAAGTAAGATACAATCTGTCTTTATGCAGCTCTGTCCCAACCTAACTTTTGTCATTCAGTTGTCCTAAGCGGCTTGCTTAGCTTGTTCTGAGCAGTGGAGGTTGCAATGGGAGGAGAAAAACTGTGCATCAGGATTGGAAAAGGAGCCAACGTGCACTGGCACAAAATAACACATTTTTTTGTTTTTTTTCTGTATCCATCCATCAAGCACAGCCAGCAATTATCATTTCAGCACCGTGGGCAGTATTGACCCTGTTTCAAAGCTGTTGATGCATGTTGTCGAGCTGTGTGCCATGACAGGGATATTTTAAACAGGTGCTTCTTGCTTTTTCCAGCACTCCCAGGCATTCCTTAACAACTAAATAGAGATATGCAGAACTGTTTTTATTGTACCCTTTTAAACCTCAGCAAAGGAAGTTGTTGGTCTCATACCTTTATCAATAAGAAAAGATAGAAGATAATAAATCCTGATATTTAGATGTAAATATCAGACACCTCACCAATGAAAATGAATAACAGGGAAGACAATGTCAGACATTGTGTAATAGCTGTGTAGCCAAAAATAGTCATTTTGCCTTACGCTTTAGTTATAGAATTTTTATTTATCTATTTATGTTTTTGTCTTTCCTAAAGTAGTGGAAGTGATGTTTAACTGAGTGGTTGCTGATCTATACAAGTCATATGTCCTCTAAACCTGACAGCCCAGTCTCTCAGAAGAATTATGTCATGTTCATTTTACAAAACATTTAATTATTCTGCCCAAATGGACATGGCTACAAACCTGACATCATGAATTTTCACTTTCTTTTTATCCAGAAACGGAATGTGGCTACTTTTGCATATTTCAGCGGGCAAAAAAGAAAAAAAAAACAGAAACCTTGGCTTTCACCACATTTCAATAAGGCAAATCTCCAGGCAGTTATTACAGCGTGCTTTAGTATGAATTACTAAATCTTGCTGCAAGGGTTTTTGGCTATTGTGGTATGTGGCCAACCTCCCAAACTGTTTGGGAAGCCAAACTAATGTCTCTGTTCTTCATGGCATTGCTGCAAAACGACAGTAGCTATAATCAACAGGGCAACTCCACACGGTCTTGGAGAAAATGTCTCACCTAAGGCAATGCTTATTCAGCTACTGTACCACACAGATTGTTTCCGAGACTTAATCTAACTCCCTTCAAGCTTTTCATGTCACCTTCTTTGACTCATCTCATCCTCCTTTAGGTTAAATCTGAGAGCTGTCACCACAAGGCCACTCAGCAGTAAAGACAGCAGTAAAGATAGTAATATACCCCTCACTCACTTCCTGTAGAATTACTTTGTTTTATCACTACATTTAAAAAAGGTCACATCTTTGAACTCTGTAATCCTGTTCAGAAGTGAAGAAAAGTTGACTGGCAAACAAAGAAAACAAAGAAAAGTTAAAAAATTACCCTTTTTTTCCCCCATCGTAGCATTTCTGGCTGTGAATCTGGTGAAACATTGTATTGTTATGGTACTTCAGAAATTAATGTAGATGTGTCATACGTAATCTAATTACTGACAGATAACTGATTTTGATTATTAAGCAAATGCACTCAGTGTTAAAAAAAAAAAATAGTTACCTGAGAATGTCTTTATGGGGTGGCATGGCTCAGTGGGTAGAGTGGTTGTCTTGTAGCTCGAGGGTTGCCAGTTCGATCCTGGCCTGTCAAGCTTATGTCGAGTGTGTGTGTGAATGGGTGAATATTCAAGAAAAAAAGGTGGTGTTACATAAATATCTGTATATTAATAGAATCGAAATAGGCTGTTGTGAATTAAATTGATTCAGGAAATTAGAGACGATACCCAGCCCTAATATAGTTACTTCTATTATATATTTTATTATTTTATCATATTTTTTACCCAAAGCTAAAGTTAGCTTAGTATTGCAGCCATACAGCTTTGACCAGTGACTTGTGGTGAGGTTAATGGCTGGTGAGGCACTGACTCCTTCGGTGTCAGATTTACAGTTGTAGGAAATCCAAATCTATTCAACTGGCAGCATATTGACCAATGAAAAGGCTTCATATGTCATCAGCATTCCCTGCTCACACTCACACATCAACACAAACACACACAGGAACATATTTGGCCTAGAAATAACTTATCAACAAATTAAAGTATACAGATGTGAACACAAATTAAACCTTGAGCCTCAGTCAAATTCTTAGTAGAATTTAAGTAGAATAAGTCGCTTAAGGTCACATTTTTGTTTTCAAATATTTATTTATTTATTGTATAATCTATTTTTTAAAAGGAAACACTCATTTGTGGTCTTACATTTTTTTTTTTTTTTTTTGTTTATGAAGTCCTCGCGCCTATCCTGCAACACAAAAAGATCTCTCTAAAGAGATAATGGCCAAAGAAGAAAGTCTTTATTGATCTGTCTTAATTCACCTGTAGGTTTATTTTTTATCTTTTAATTTTAGTTTAGTTTAGATATAATCCTTTATATAGGGAGTAGAAGAAGCAGAGCATTAAAAAAGCTGCACCATATGACCTGCTGATGTTAGCTAACACTTTAGCATGGCAGCAACAAGCACCCGCTAGCTCACGTGCGCCCCCTAAAGGTGCCTCAAAGTTCTTTCTGCCTCACTTTATGACTTTGATACGCAGTTTATTATCTGATCAGCAAGAATAATTATGTCACACACTTACATTAAAGGCATCACACAGACTGTAGAAAGTAAAATAAATCTCTCTGTAAACTTTGTTTTGGCAACATGCTGATAAACAGAAACGAGCACGCACCATACAACCCAGAGTGTATGGGATCATGCTCACCGTATAAGAAAATGTAATAATAATAATAATAAGATAACATAAAATACATTTGTAACACAGATCAGTGGACAAATAATAAAATTATATCATGTGATAATTATTGTTTTTTTTTTTGTTTTTTGTTTGTTTTTTTGTTGTTGTTTTTTTGTGCAGCGCCTCACCTGCCTCCCCTGACCTCACCTCACTGGGTTTGACTTGCTTTCTAATCTGAAGCTTGATGAAGGAGATGAAGGAATTTTCTCACTGTATCGTAATCCCCATTTTAAAACTGATTATAGCACAAAAATGCTCCTAATGTAGTGTTTAACATAAAAATAGAGGTACAGTAAAGGATGTTTACAATCCACCTGTAAACTGCTGACATGATGATTATTTTAATAGTTGGTAAAGTAGCATAATTGTCAGTAGATTGAATTTAAGTTGCATCACATACAAAATTAATCAGTTCTGCACTTATTTTAAGTTATTTTAACCTTTACGCTGAGTCTAAATTAAAAGGGATTTTTTCCACTGAATTAATTTCTTCCCCTGAAGTGACACTTTAAAAATATAACTGAAATTGACTGTACATCAGTGTAGCTCATGTTTTTGTGGTAAATTGGTGAGAACTGAGGCGCAGATGTGTGTTTGTTTGCTTGTTACCATAATTATACAGAAACTGATGTCAAAATAAAAAAGAGAAAAAAGAAAAACTTGGTGAAAGGCCTGAGCAAGAGCCCATAACACATTGGTGCACGTAAGATTTACTTTCATTATAATAATTAAATACACGAGGGTGTTCTCATTGTGTTATCTTGTCTTAAAACTGTAAAAGTCGGCAGCTGACAAGTCTACGAACACAACTGCAAACCCATACAATCATAGGACCATAAATGTATTAAAGCTGCCATTTCTGTGACTGAAGTTAAGAAAACTGTGTGTTTTTTGTGATGTTTAAAAAAAGAAAAAGAAATTAAATAATTGTTTAACAACAGTTAAGGACAGTGACAGATGTTTCATAACTCCAAAGTCACATCAATTCTAATAAAATATGTTTAAATGACATTGGATTTTATGTTTTTAGTAAAGAAGGGTATCAGATTATGGGGTGATTGAGTTTGTTTTTGTTCCCCCTTACAAAACAGATGTGTGGCTCATAATGCAATGCAGACAGTATCCAAGAGGAGGAAATGGCCATCGTAAATGCTGTGAAGAAACAGAATATGGACGATGTAAGGGTTAATGGGATTACATCAATAAAAGCTGTGTATTGGATATGGAGGGACATCTCATTATGAGATAAAACCACAATCTGAGCAACCTCATGGCTTGAGTGGATTTAGCTGACTTCTTCAATCAATAAGTCTTGTGACCAGAAGCAGACAGCTTGACATCTGTGTGACCTTCTTAATGGAACTCTCTGACCAGACTACGACCTTCTTACTTCACACTTTGCCTGAAGGACCAAATGTAACTTCCTGTGTAAGGTTTCATGACCAAATTGATGGCCTCAGTAATGAGTTAGCATGTCTTTTCCATCTGGCCTTGCTGAACCTGGTGAAATCACCAACCAAGACTCTAGTTTCATGGTGATCTGCTACCTGCTTCACTCTGAAGAGGAATCATGTCCAGTGAACAGAAGCTGCCAGGAGATTAAAGTCATCTCCAGCCTTCTACACATTCATTAACTCAGCAGCACTGCAGGCAAACACAGAGGCTGACTGTAGTAATGAATCCCCCTGGTATGAGATGTAAACAAACAACTGACAAGTGAATGATTACCTTCTAGATTTTTCTTATCTGTTTATCCACACAGCAGGTGGTTGTAAGTAGGAGACAGAAATTTGCCTGCTTTGAATTCATCCCTGCTCATTAATCCATAACTCAGGGAACCAATCCCACAAGTACTTTAAATTCCTGCTGCCTGTGGCTCCACCTGGGCAGTGGTGTGTTGCAGACAGTGAAAGCCATACTACAGAGAAGTCATTTGTTTTGTTTCAGGTCAACCATGATTTATGCAACGTTTTAATCAGTCACAGATGAGGCAATATAGAAGCAATATGGAAAGGATTACAGAGGGAATATTTCAAAACCTAGTGGGAGGACTGTTCACTTAAAATGTGCAAAAAATTAAATTCTTGAAAGAAACTCCAAAAAGAAGTCATTCACCTTCTCATTAAACCGAATGAAATGCCTCTGGTAGCTTTATCTATACATCTCATTCTAATCAGACATTATTTTATTATATTGTGTGTTTCTTCAGAATGAAACTATTCATTTTTTGACACATAGTTTTAAGTGTTTTTATCCAGCAAAGGAAGTGATTAAATCCTCTTCCATGAAATTGGAAAATCAATTAATCACTAACCAACACTCACCAATCATTTCTAGTGTAATCCATTGAGTATAGGAACATTAATTACAAAACAAACCACAAAGCCACATCCTCTGGACACTGACTTCTCTTAGAGCTTTTCTCACAGAGGCTGGAGTTTACTGTCAGTAAGGAAGCATCTGTAATCAATGGCATTAGAAATTTTAAATGTTTATTACAGATCCCATCTGCATTTGCAGCAGGACACATGAACTCTTTACCATCAACCCAAGTGTCCTGCCTGGTATCCAGTAGTATGAGCACTCATGTGCTAAAGATTACTCCAAAGCTGTGATGCATGTCAATACTAATATCATGGCCGCTGTCTGCCCAGTTGGAAAGAATAAGTCCCATAATTGAATCTACATCTACACAGCTTAGTATTTGCTAAACCGCACAACATTTAGAAGTATGGATGGAGTACAGCCAAGTTAAACATGAGGGAAGTTTTTCTTGTTGAAAGGAGGATTTGGTACCGGTGTGGCCTGTTTTAAGGAACCACAAGAATTAACATCTTCTTACTCTTGAGTATCTTTTAGTTTAATCTTATGCATGTTGCTGGTGCAACCATAACAGATTTCAAACAAGAGCAGGAGTACAACAAAGCTGAAAATTAGTTTCTTTGTTCATGGGAGCCTTTGATGGCAAGGACAATGATTAAGGACTGATTGAGGATGTACCCACATGTCCAAATGAAATCTAAGAAGACTATGAGAACTCTGCATGTTTGGTGAAGCTACAACAACTCTTAGCCTCCATTAAGAGGCCTCATAGCATTCTCCAAGCACCAAATCTCTTATTAAAGGTGAGCATCCATGCTTAAGCAGTGTCTTCCTCATCTCTTGTCCTCATCTCTGTCTGAGATGTCTGAGGTTTAGGAACAAAACAAGGAGGATCCTTCAGTGAAACAAAAGCTGCTGTACGTGGCTAAGAGACAGATGTCTGCTGGAGAAAACAAGCAGTGTCTGCTGAAGGGATATAGTGGGTTTTTTCCCTATGAGTAAAAGGGACTCCAAGTCTCCACTTACATAAGGATTTTGTTGATTACCCAATCCATCCTCGACACGCATCCATCTATTTACTTGGAATAGTTCTTACTGTGCCAGTGAGTTGTCGTGATGGCTTTCAGGAACACCGCTTATCCATCATTAATAGGCAACGATCAGGCACCTAAGCCTCAAACAAACAATGTGCATTATATCTCCGCTGACAGATTCTCATTTATTTCTTTACACCATAACATTAATCCATCATATATCAATGAACGGGATAAAATGTTTTTCAAGAAAGTCTCTGAATGTGGACAGCACCCTTATTTCAGCAGTGTGTTTCATTTTTTTTGATAGGCTTACCAATCAAACCAGTATGAGGGGATTGCACTCAAAGGTTGCTGTCTGGTAAACAATCATGTTTGGCTTGGGCTACAATGACGTACATTAAAAACAAACAAACAAAAAGAAACCGTCTAGTCTAAGCTGTGTTTTGCCCTTGTGCATCTTTACCAACACTGGCAGTTCACAAACAACTTAAAAACTACGTCAGGTGAGCAGTGGAGGTCTGGCTTGTGTTACACCCTGGGCAAATGGCCTGCCTCAGCCAGAAACATACCTCTCAGTATACACGGAGGAGGAGGAGAAATGGGACAAAGGATGAAAGTCTGCAGATATGTCATCTCTCTGAATCATGCATACAGCCTAATGTGAAAAAATATGTTTTTTAGCCTCTCTCTACATTGCTACTTACTTGTGGCTTCCTCTTCTTCTTCTTTTTTTTTTTTTTTTTTTTCTTTATAGTTTTTAGTCTTGCAGGACTAAAACCTTTTAATTTTGGACATAACTGTGGGTAGTTTGGAAGATAAATACTATGCATACATGTGCGCAGTGTTGCATAACACGTTTGGACATGTAAAGCTGTTGTATATTAGTGAGTATCAGATAATAAAGTTGTTTTTCTTGTGTTTGTCTGGTGGTGGGATAGGACACGAGCAATGTGCACTCTTTCCTTCCTTCATTTTCTAAGCTGAACATCTCATTGATTCTTTGACCTTTTATTCTTCCTGTGTGTTTATTTGTCACTGGACTGGAGAATCAAAACATCATCGTCCCTCAACTCCATTAAGTCAATGTCAAGATGACAGTACATAAGTTAATTAATCTTGATGAGCAGATTTCTGTTTATTCATTTTAACAAATTTTGTCTTAACTGTGAACAAAGCTGCTGGCTTTTTTTTAAAAAAAAAAAAAAGTTGACTGTTTTAATTTGGACAAGAGTTATGTCTCAATGCACAGAGACATGGTTTTGACTCCTTTAAGGTCGAGGTGGAGAGGGGAAGAGAGAGGGACATACAGCATGTCAGCTGTTCTGACACACAGTGTAGGCCTGAGTCAGAGGGGGGACGTTGGAGCAGGGAAAGGATAGCTGAATGTTTAATGAATGTGTTGAATACATGCTTTAACAATAAACACCACAAAGCTCTTCTAGTTCCAGCAGAGTCCTGTGTCTGCTTCACCACAGCTGGGTAAATTGAAGGGAGCTAAGTCTGAAGCTAGCTGCAGTTTCACCCAGCAGTTATCCCTCTCCTCCGGCTCTCAAACTTGGTGGAAAGTTTAGCAGCTGTTTCTGTCTGAGTTTTCACTGATGGGTAGGCAACAGATCAGACCAGCATGGTGTTGTTGCTGAACGCTTATGTATGTGGGATATTTAACTCGTGTAGCATAATAGGCGGCTCTTAAAGGGGTAGTGCCCCAAAAATGTGTGTTTTTTTTTAGCTGTAAACACCACAACATTACTTAACTGTGATGAAAACCACCTACACTGTTGATAAAATTTGTACTTTTTACATTTATTTTAAAAACAGGATTTTGCAGGTAAAAATGGCTCATAACGCCCCCTACAGGGTAAAAGCAGGTTTTGTTTTTTGTGACTGACTTTACTTGGTGCTTCTCTACATCATGAGAAAATTTTAAAAACCCCACAGCCCCTCCCTCCAAATGCATATATATATATATATATATATATATATATATATATATATATATGCTAATGAATGAATTTTTTTTCCATTTATTTTATTCCTTTATGTACTTATTTATTAAGAGGCACTATGATTCATTCATCCATGATTTACACATACAGTATTTATCACATTTACCAGAAGACCTTTGCCAGTACAAAGTTTTTTAATGTTTGCAGATGGTGTGGAACCAGATTTCTTTGCAGTGAACACTAACTGGGTGTCTGTCTACCTGTATCTCCTGAGTGGCAGTCATGTGCTACTCCACTACAAAACCCCTGAAGCTTCCAACCTTTAAAGCTAATATTTATTTCTGTCATGATAGCTTCACAAAAAGCTGTAAGAATGTATTCATATATTTCCATGTCTATATTCACAAAAAAGAAAAAGTCTTCCCCCTTCACACTCTTAAAAACAAAACTGCACATGTCAAGGTACATATTATCTTTTCATTTCCCAACAGGCCATGTTTAGCATTTGCATACATAACCAAAAAATAACACTAATAATTTCCAAATCATATCACATCATCACTCTCAGTACAATTCATACTTGCTTACTATAATGTTAGGGTTTGGTCAACTGAGCTATAGAATTATAGCTCCTGTCTGCTCTTAGGACTCCCCTGCTTTAACAAGGACATTTTATTACTGTGCTGTATTTAGGGCCACAGTAATAGAACCCCTTGTATTTGTTGCATTTAAAGCACATCACTGAATAACAAATTAGACTAGTTTATATGCCTTCCCTTGCGTGGATGCCTCCAGCCACTATTAGTGTATGGTAGTAATATTCAGCCCTGAGGCTAAGTGTTTCCATTCTGCATTGTTTAAATGTGGATACATTTGTAAAAAAAACAGGCTCTGTTTTGAAAGCTTATTGCCTTGAAAATAAAATCTGAACACAACAGAAAGAAATTAGGATTTCATAAAAATGTGATTAAGAAATAAAATATATAAAGAATGCAAAAATGTGTTTTTAAAAAGAAAAGTTGTTTTCTGTAAATATTCTTAATCAAACATATAGAAAGTGTTTGAATAGTGTGATGATGCCCTTTGAATTATCCATTTATCCATCCAGTATCTATACAGCTTTGTCCAATAAAGGGTCACGAGGAAGCTGGAGCCTAACCCAGCATTTTAGCAGGTGAGAGGCAGGGTACATCCTGGACAGGTCGCCCTTTGAACTAGACTAAAATGCAAATGATCTGATCAAATACTGTCATTGAACAATATTCATCTTCAAAAACTCTGGGATTTCTTTTCTGGTATTATTTGGGTGATTATCCGTCTTCATTGTAAAGCCCTGTGCAGTCAAACCAGCAGACTGTTTATAAATCGATCCCTGACTCAGACAACCTTACAGGCTTGATAAGAGAGCCAAAGCAAGCTGGCTTTACTGCTGAAAATCCAGAACCTAAACCAGAACCAGGTGCTAAATCCCCTGAAATGCCTCATTTAAATTTCCAACCACAATCAGTTGTCAGCACCTCTCCCTGCAAGCAGTAACTGCAGCCAGAGACAGATGTTAATCGTACCACCTGCAGCTCATGTGGGAATAGGAGCCACAGGAATAAAACTAGCAGATTTAGTTAAGAGAAAAAAGTATGATCTCAAAGAGCTAAAGTAAAGCCAAACATAAATAAGCTTCTCTTTAACTTATTTGTTTGAAAAAAGAAAAGCATGAGTTTGGTGTAACCTTTGTGACCCTGCATGAGCATTGATTTTAAGCCTGTTTGTGTCAAAGTCATGTCTGATATAATAAGGTGCAGTATCAGGTATTTTGAAGATTTCTACACATATTTTGAGCACAACAGACATGTCTGCCATCCAATCTCGACCTCAATCAGCAAATGGATTTTTTTTCTTTCTGTGCCAACATTACTTTTTACCCTTTACTTTAAATTAAGTAATTTCTTATCTTGAATAGAAAGAAAACCCTCTTGAACTTCTTCTGTGAGGGTATCATTTGTGCTTTTAACACCTTTCATTTCACATTTGAAGTGTGGCTCATTCAGCCTGAAGCATCAGATAGTCAGAACTGAGTGATGTCAGTTTAAAAATGGCATGTCATGGAAAAGGAAGAATGAATAGTGCCAAAAGTGGCTGTAATCTTAATGTTTCTAGCAAGTTGCTTCATGGCATTCCTTTCCTTGTTTTTATTTATTAATATGTAAACTACCACAATATGCAAAGCAGGATAGTTTGACACCCTCAAATCATAATTTTGAGAGGAGATATTTTCGTTTTAGTTGCCACTGAAGATGAAAGGCACTCACAAGAGAGCTACAGTGAGTCTGAGTCAGAGCTGAGCTGTGTTAATGTTTGACAGAGTGATGCTAATTACTCTCTAAAACAGCTTTAGGGAGCCTTGCTGCTGAAAATGCTCAGTGTACCATTAAGAAAATGTAGTGTCATTAGTTATAGCTTATCAGTGGGTGTCATCAGTGCTTGCAGTTATTAATGGTTAAACCATGGTAATTCTTAATTTTCTGATAATTTTATTGCATCTTAATACTGCAGGAAAGGCTAAGTATTATCAACCTAAATCATAATGAAATTAAAATATTTAATTTCAGGCAAGCTGCTCAAACAATGAGAGATCGCATCTGCCTATTTGGGTGAGTGGTGTAAGAAGTGGGCTCCAATATTTTGTCAGTATATCCAGAACAAACATGAGATTCTCATCATAATCATAATCATTCTCCTTTAAGGATGATACTATTTTGAATGAAATAGCACAATAAATTAGCTAAAAACTGTTTTTTATACGTTACGTCTAAACATCTGTTCCTTTAAGTCTGACTTTTCGTATTTGTTTGCAAATTTTTTGAAAGTGTGACCTTTGGTTTAGTAGTTTAGGATGGCTAAGTATCTCTTTTTCAGTTAGGAGCAATACAGGCAAATGTCTTATAAATGAAATGTTTAACAGCTATTTAAGATGTTCAGATGTCAGATGGTGTGTGAGGAGAATAATATTTTCTCCATGGGTTAGAGAGATTAGCAATATTACACAAAGAAACAGTTTCACCCTCCTGCTGTTGTTTAATCTGCAGCTTTATAACATCATTTTTCCCTGTTGTTCTCTGTATGAAACCTAAGTTTTATTCACAGCAAGAATCGACGTTATCATCCTGTTCTGCAACAATGCTCAAAGTCTAAAAATGCACCGTGTCTGTATTGATCAGCAAATTAAAAATAAGCAGAAACTCTACGATTGTTCAAATAGTTTGGTATAGATAGCTTCATCTTTTAAGCTGAAAGAAGATATGTTTATTTAGTTATATTTGGTAGAACGTGTTTATTTGTTTTCACATGTTCTCGCACTGCTTTTTCTTTTCAACATGTGCTAAGGGGACAACTCTTCAAGCTCCTATAAAATCAGACTAATAATGAGTTAGAACGGTTCCTTATTGTTTTTAACTCGGTGCAGCCTGAGTAAATAAGAGGTTTTGATGTTTTGAAAAAGCTGAATCAGACTATTTAATTAAAAGAAAGTTGCAATTTTGTTATGATATTTATTGAAATAATAAAGACAAATCAAAGATAAAAGGTTACATTGTCGAGACTTATCACTATTGAATTCCTTTTTCTCCTCAAGTCTTTGCGTCTTTTACTTATTATCTGCTTGACAGTGTCACTTCCCAAGAATTCTCATCCTGACAAAATATCCATCTCCGTCACTCCATATTGCACCTAAGGCTAACACAACAACAGTTCACAGCTTGACTTGAAGGCATGTAGGAGTACTGCAGTGATGAGTGCTAGACGTGAAGGCCGGCAGTTGTTCTTGAAGGCAGGTTGTAATAATCCAGCACTGGCAAAGGAAATAGTGCAGTTTACACCTCACTGTTGACTGAGGGGGGGAAAAAAGAGCTCTCCAAAATGTGTGGAGTGGAAAGGGTGGAGCAAGATAATTTTCAGCAGCTGATCAAATACGGCAAGTGAGAAGCGAAGAGGATGACTCGTGGTTTCTGTCATGGTTGGGTCTGCCAATCTACTGCTTCAACTTACTGTATGTGACCACAATGAGCTTAACAATTCTGCTTCTGTGTGCATGTGTGCATTTCTGTATGACTACTTATATGTAGCTTATACAGCTAGAAATATGTCAAGTTTATTTGTAAAGCAAATTCTCGTTGTGGAAATGTTTACAGACTGTGAATATGTTCAAAATATTCAGTGAACTAAATGTAGTTGCACACACATATATGTAAAATTTCAATTACAAAGTGGGGTAGTGTGGATTCAGGAAGGCACCTGCATAATAGGTTTTTCTTCCAGATGTCTAAGCACGACCCCTTAAGGAGTATTACATTTTCCAAGCTTGAGCAAGCATCTTGGTTTATTCAGAGTGGTTTGGCTGATTTTACATATCAATATTAACCATGACTGCCAATGACAACAGCACGGCTGTGGCCGCACACTGTGCACCTGTAAATGCAAACCAGCTCTTCGTTGACTTTATTGTTGTCTGCGTTCTGTTGCCAGGAAGCTAAATGAAGTTTAATTTTTAGAATTAAGATTTATTAAGGCAAATTAATTAAAAACATAACAAGGTTTTACGACAAAGATAACAAAAACAGCAGGGTCATAGAGTTTACTGTTTCACAGGTTTACACAATATGGAAGAATAAAAAAATCCTCCGTAAAGACAATTCTTGTGTTATGACTGAGCCCCTGCATCCTTGGCAAAGGCTGGCAATAATCCCTGAAAACACATAAAACAAACAAATAAAATACAATTCCTTAAATACTTCTTGCGATTGGTAGCTGTTTTGGCCCGATTAAGTATTTTTGTTGAAAATCTTGTGTATAAATTGCATTGATGGCTAAAAAAGGGCAGATAATAGCAGACGTTACTTCTTATTGCTCCTTTTTCATTCAAGATTTTAATGAAGATGAAAACATATTTTATTTTTAAATTTGTGTTGATACATTGAATTAAATAATAATTATAATAAAACATCTTACACTGATACCCTAAAACGTAACAGATGATTTCCAAATGTCCTTTGTTTCTTAGTGTATTCTTGATCATGTGGACTCGTAGTTGACACAAGCCTGGAGAAGAGCACTGACTTTATGCGGCTGTGTTTACTTAAGTCTAAAAAAAGACAAACTGTGACTGTTCAGTGTATCCAACAATCTGTACACAGAGCACTGACATTAAAGACTGCTGTGTCTGTCATATCTTAAGTCATACCAAGAAAAACAAAACAAAAACACACTTTTTGAATATTAGAGGACCAGTAACAATGCAAAAAAAAATGTGGCGCTGCCAGTCCTGCATCTGTTATCTGTTTTTCCTGATTTCTTAATCCATGAAATGGATTTATTTCAAATAAAGGATGGAGTGTACAGATATTTGGGATTGTTTGAAAGATAGACAAACAAGCAAACAAACAAACAAAGATGGTTATCTTGACATATTTTGTTAACCTGCAACACTGCTGGACTTTTTACTATATTTACATGAATCTTTTTATTTAACTTTAACATTTGATCTAGGAAAGGATGTTATGGGCCATTTTAAATGGAAACTTGTCAAAATCTTGTAAATGCACCTAAGTGTTGACTGAAATTCATTTTGGCCTTTGATAGATTGATATTGCAACTTAAAAATTGTCTAAAGAACAAATAGACAGTTGTATTTTAACATGGATGGGTTAAACTTGGAGGGACAATCACAATACACAACAAATTTAGACTGAACCATCCTGTGCTCTAGAAAAAAAAAACAACTTTAGTTGTTTAGAAGTTGTGCAGTGGTGGAGCGGAAATAACAGGTTTGCCTATCACAATTTCACAAAACATTACCAGTCACAAAGTAAAGCCATATGCAACCATTAGTAGGATGTGTGCTTAGATTAGCAAACAGATGAACAGCCACAATTTTTCAAACACATCCGCATAGACTGACCAGACGTTTCATATAGCTATTTGCTTCTAGAAATGTTGAACTACAAGGCCATGGTCCCACATGATCAGCTCTAAGTCAGTTTAAATTAGAGCCAGTAACAACAGAGCTTTGCCTAATTAAGCATCATAAGATCCCTCAGGCCGCAGTTGAAACCCTTCTCCACTAGTGGATGTAAACAAAAAATTACTCAGCAATTAGAGTCTGACAAAGTGCTGTCTTGTAGTAACAATCTAGAATTAGGATTAATTAAGATGTCATTGCGTAATTGTGTCTCTATTTTTATATTTTCTAATTCTATGTCATTAGTATTTTATATTGTTCTTTTTTTTATTATTATTTCTACATGTTCTTTTATGCAGAGCACCCAAATTTCGTAGTGGCATGCACATTGAAAATAAAGGCCATTCTGATTTAAATGTTCTAATGTTTAATTTAATTGTCTGCTTGTTATTATTCTTGTTGCTGCCATAGTTTCAGAAAGTGTTTCCAGACACTATGAAACAAAGAGAATAATTCAGGGAATGTGTGCATCAATGAAAAACCTAAATTCTTCTCTTATTAATCAGATTATGTATATTAAATAGCAGTCTATTTTTAAAGAGTTTGTTTTTCAAAGAAAATAAATGCTGCAAGGAATTCTAAAGCAAATTATTTACACATTTTCCTAGTAAAAATGGCCATCAAAATAACTTCAAATACCATGCAATGGATGGTAGCCATCATTTGCCCACATCTTTCCAGACCTCCAGTGGCCTCAGATGCAATGATTACTGCACTACCGGTCACTGCTACAAAATTATATATATATATATATATATATATATATATATATATATATATATATATATATATATATATATATATATATATATATATATATATAGTAATCTTGGATTTTATTTAAGTTACAGCTGTGTTATGAGGACTGTTTCTCAAAAATTAAACAGGAATGAAATAAATAAAAAAGGTAAGGTAACAACATACATTTTTAATGTATTAAATAAAAAGTTTTCATGTTATTTCATGGCTACCATTAAGCTTAAATTAAATGGACAATTTTGTACCATTATGTTAGGCCCACATAATCTGACTGAGGTGCACTGAAAATCACCATCTTCGACATTTTCCTAAAAAATTATGCCGCCCACATCAGAACGGTGCTGTTATGTGACATTTTATTTTTTTTTTTTCTAAAACTGTTCAGACTTCTTAATTTGCATTTCATTATGTGAAAGTCAACTTCCACACTTTCTGTAATGCTTATCTTACCTCCACTTATGACCATCTACTTTAAAGGTTAAAAAGATGCTCGAGCAGTAATTTCTCTGGGCTGTTTCCTCTTATGTGCTCCATTGCTGGGCGAGCCATGGCACCAACATTATCCCTGACAGGATGATTGTCCTGCCAGCTAAAGGATCCGTTTCATTATGTATGTTTTCACTTTTTCGTTCAACACCATGCATTCTATCAGGATCGGGGGAATGTGGAGGCAAGAGAGGGGCTGCTACAGTGTAATTAATCTTTTTGCCATGCTGTGGTTGTCAGTATGACTGGCTGTGCCCAGGGGCCATTTAAAACAACAGGGGCACACTGAAGGCAGTGGTGAAAACAGGAGCTGGGGAATGAGTGGAATGATTAGTGGCGAGTAGATGGGCTTCTTCCTGCTGCTACAAATGCAAATGTGTGATTGGAAACAGCTATCATAGATGTTTTTAATTATTTGCATTAGTACTCGCATATGAAAGTGCATTTGGTAGCCTATAATAAAAAGTTGATTTATTTGGCACTTGTTTGTGCAGACTGTAAATGTGCACTTTATTATATGACATTAAAAACTAGCTTTAGATCAAATGAAGCTTGAACAACTGTGTAGCTGAAATTAACAGTCCTGATCGACTACATGAATTAAGTGCAAATGTTTACAGCAAATTATTGTATTGAATTTTATTTAATGGGGTGTGTGACTTTTGAAAGTTGTGTTTGTGTTCTGGGAAAGTTAGATTAAAAGATCCATGCCAAACAAAAATATGAGTGTGTCAAAATCAGCTGGCAACAGCATACTAGCTGGCTAAAAGTGTTCTCAGATGTCCTTTTGTGGCTTTTGTAGAGAGAGACCATATGTAACCTACATACCAGTATCTGGTCTCACAATGTAAAAACCAAAGCCACACACACGCACAAAGTTTTGTAGGTTTTCCTATTTCCTGGATAACATTTTAAGGATGTTAATGACTTGCATTGGAGTTTTTGACAGTCTTAGTGCTTGTGTGCATCAATTGTATAAAAAATGATGGATGATGGATTGTAAGACATCGGCTGTCCAACAAAATGAGTCTGTGAAAGGTAAATGGAAATAAAAAAATCAAGAAAAAAAAAACCCTTCCAATGAAGTACAAAGAAAATCAATACACTCACTTAAGGTGGTTTTTATTCATTTTAAAAATCACTTACAATTTACTACAGCCACTAGTAACTGAAGTCTTATACATCAGACTAGCCTAGTTAATTAAATTTTAATAAGTCAGTAGAAATGTGTGTGATTAATACCTATGTTTTTTATGGTTTTTTAACAGATCACCTCAGATTTGCTGTGTCAGTGAAGTAAAAACTTAAGGGTTGTGCTTTTATATGATGAAGACACCCTTCCAAGCTTCCTGTATTTGCAGGAACCATCAAAATATAAACTATGTAATCAATGTGGACTCTGTGAGCTATTTGATGGAAACTTTAAAAACCTGTCTAAATATCCTCCTGACTAAGATTTTCTATTCATTCAAACACCCAATTAATAAAAGTAAAATATTATGGCAGAAAATGGCACAGATTACAACCAGGACATCAGCTAATAATCCTGCCCTGTTTGCATGATCTATGTGCACATTAATGGATTACTGGAAATTTATTTTTGTTGCCATCTTGCTGTGTTTATGCAGTGAAAGGTGAGAACTCCTGGCTGTGCCTCTGCTTGCTATTACCATACAAAAGTAGAAAACCCATGTCGGCTGCTGGGAATCATTACCCAGTGCTGAAATTTTGGAAATAATTGTCCAATTATTTACATTCCCTTACACATTCTTAGAGGACAGATTTAGTTCTTGATTCGGGTGGATATTAGGAAGCAGTCAGTTCAGAGACAAGAGACTTGCTGTATGCAAATAGGCTCTTGTTTATGTTTTTTATATTTTAACCTAGCACTGTTTTAGTGTCCTTTGTGAATCTCAACAGGGATAATTAATCAATTAGAGATGTAAGAGGCTTGTTGTCCTCTCCTGTCTGGGATTAATGGGCTCATTTATGTGATGACGACGGACTGTTTTCACCAGGCGTGTTGAGGCTGCCTGCAGGCAAAATCACACGGAGATCACATCCGGGTGCCAGTGTTTAAATTACCTTGTTAGACTCTCAGTCTGTAGTAATCATGTTCCATTGGTTGTACCTGATAAGCAGCAGCAGTATTGCCAATCTGTCATATCTCACAAGTGCCATTTTTGTGCATCATTGCATTCTTTCCCCCTGGGACATTTTCATCCGAGAACCAACAGACATAGCCAGTGACGAGAGAGGCTGATGTGTTCAGCAGCAAAGCAATCACACGTATCCTCTATTACAGCCACTCCTGTATCTGAATGACTGTCACTGAGTGCCCATGGTAGGAAACATGCATGCAGAGTACACTACATTCCTTTACCTTTTTTGGCCACATCTGGCTGCAATGCAACACAAAAGTGCAGTTCATTACTTAATGTATCAGAAGCACTAGTGCTAAATTTAGGGGTAATCACACAATCAGGCCAACATATGGATACTGACACAAATTTTGTTATTTTATGTAGTTATGAAAACATATTTAAGATACAGTTATGCAGCCAATGGACTTAAAGTGTAGACTCTCAGCTTTAATTTATATCCACATATAAATTGGAGGAAAGGTTTAGGAATTACAACGCTTTAATATATAGCTGCCTTTTTTCAAAAGTAATTGGACGGTTTACTTTAACACAATTTCTTGGGCTTCACAAACTAGTCCCTCGTTAATCACCTGGAACATTTGCATGTTGAAGCTGTTGATGTGAATCCACAAAATGCAGTCAACAGAGCTTCACTTCAATTATATCACAATTCTTTCATTTTAAATCCCATGTCCACCACACTGGATTTCCGCATGCAGAGCCCAAATCATAAAAACTGTTTTATTGTCCAAATACTTCTGGGCTTAACTGTATAAATCAGTCCATTGGCAACTTGTAGAAAGAGATAAAAAAATATTTGAAATATTATTATTGTCCCATACAAATTGCACTATAACTTCTGATTTATGTAACGTGTGCTGTAGACTGCTGGAGGGAAACAGTGCTAGCCACTGTACCACAATGCTACCAAGATTTACTTTCATATGTAAAACCCCAGGCTTGTTAATAATGTGAAGCCATTTACATGTGTATCTGGTGGCAGTAACTCTAGCATCATCATATAAAGACAAGTGGTTAAATAATAATAATAATAATAATAATAATAATTATAATAATAAAATTAATAATAATACACAGGACATGAATGAGGAATAAACTATAAAAAACTATTAAGAAAGTTGGAGAAATATTTATTAATTCTTTTTTGTTATTTCTTTTTTTTTTTTTTTTTTTAAAAGGACTGAAAAAAGATCCATATCCAATATCTTCTCAACATTATTACCTGCATAGATATAGCTTAAATCTTATTTATCAGCATGCTAAATCTCCATATATTACATGAGGTCCATTTTCTGTGTTTCCCAACTATCCATTTGCTCTCAAAGGGACACATCAAGGAAAGAGGTTGGTTCATTAACAATATAGAATCATTCCCTACAACATTTTTACAGTCATTGCACTTTTTCACTTGCTTCTTGTTTATGATTTTACTTTTATTTTTTATTTTTATTGCTATCTAAATTGTGAATGATTATAAGTTTTGTACTGGGCATTGCACAAGTGATTATGACATCATAACCTGACAGGCTGGATGACACCGTCAGGCCTACATGGTAGGATTAGCACTAGATATAGTTTATAGTAGCATGCAAATGAAAAAGGGGAATACATTAATAAATAATAATTCAACACAGAATTCTGTTTAAAAAGCTGATTTTTGGACAGGGTAAAAAAAATCTATATAGGATCATTTATTAAATTCATGAAAAATACCTCTGTTTTCTTAGAAGAAATCCTACTACTAAAACTAAACAAAGCGGTTTAACAAATCAATAAAGTTCATTAACATATATAAAAAACAAAATAAGGAAAAATTGTGTTGGATATGTATAAATTATGACAGCACAGCTTAGGATATTTAGTCCTTAACTTCATTACTTCTCCGTTAACTTGACATTAAACTAAATTAGATTAAATTAAAAATACATTATTAAACATTAAGGGAAAATTATTAAATCATTGAACTGATTAAGCTTTGAATTCCATTTGTAGGCAGAGTTGGCAGGTTACACTAGAAATGGTGCCTTGTTGCTTTTCAAAAACTAGCCAGGTTCACTAAAATGGGAAAATGTAGCATTTGATTTAGTTGCCCCCCGACACGGGGCTTAGTGTACCACAGTGCAACAGGCAGAGTAACCTGTTGACCTGCCAGACAATATTCAGTCCCCTGTCAAAGACATACAGCTCTGCTAATGACTAACATCCGCCTCCATTAGGGCTGAATCTTTATCAGAGGCCAAGGTGTGAACAAAACAATATTCTACTAACTCTGTTCTTCCGCTGTTTAATAGAGCAGGTATATTAGGTTTGTAATGACAAGCTTAAAGACATCAGCAGCAAGCCGCTTCAGTGGGTGCTCAAAAGAACATTTGAGCTATAATATTAGGTCGCTATTTCCAACATCTAAAATATGCATTTATGGGTGAATCCAATGTTTATTTTAAATCAAGTTGATTTGCCCATAGGGCTAAAATACAGGGGGAAAGGAAATGAAAGCAATTGTTTTATAAAATGGCAACAAAACAATATTTGAATGTTCTTATGTGTTCATGGAAAAAGAACTGTCCCCAGGCACTTTCATGCAAAACATCAAACTTAAATGCAGGCAGAAGCTGGGAAAAGTGACTTTTTAAATAGAAATCTATTTGGCCTAAAATGTCAAACAACACTGCTGTTTATTTTCATTTCACTTTAACATTTCACAAAAATGAATTAGCCTTTTTTTTATAAAACCGTAGACAGATTACCATAGAAATAAAACCAATTTCAGTTTATCTAATTTAATCTTACCTCTGTAAGACATGTTACAGAAACTTTTTGTTGTGGTCTGACGTTACAAACTCAGCTAAGTGTGGCATAATATTTTGGTAAATAAGAGGAAAATTAGGGTATGAGCTCATCCAGATTCCTCAATATATCAGTGAGACTGAAACAACTTTGAGCACATGCTTTTTTTTAGATGAGTAAACATGACTAAGGTGCCATGCACAACCTAACAAGACTGTCTATAAATATACCTCAGTTTTACACAGGATAGCATAAGGACTGTTTGCATGTTGTCAGGCTAATGTACTATAAATTGCACATACTTCACATTACTCACAGAGATTTTCCAAAACATTCTTAGGTTTAAGATTAGTACCAGTGTTTGTCAAGGTAGCTATTGTTTCAGTGAAGCTATTGGTTTACAAAAGTAATCCACTATATATTTTGGTAATTTAGTGTTGCAGCCTATCCCGATCTCCCAATAGAAAAGAATCTTTATAAAAATTCCTGGATCCAGGCGGTGATCTGGTTCAACCCTAAAATGTAATCACTTGTTTTTTCCGTCCATAACTTTTTAATTTATGTTGCTAACATGAACAGACAGATAAACCAACACAAAACTTAATAAATGCAGAAGAAGTTTTGGCTATGCTCTAACAAATGAATGAGGAAGAATTAGGTGGTGGCAGAAATGATCAGCTCCTCTTACTACAATAGGACCATCCTTGACAAGATGGTGAGGCAGTATTCATCTGGAGCTGCAAATAGCAGATGGCCTCTTATGGTGTTTTATAACGTTTTGGACATGGCTGCATTGAATGCATGGGTCCTCTACCAGAGCTGCATCTTTGCCAAAATGACTTGGTGTGCTTTCATTATTAGTAAACTTTATTTGCAGACACAAGTCCATAAAACACAAATCTACAACATGCAAACAACATACAAAATAAATAGTATAAAAAGAGAAAAACTGAAAAGATTAGTGTACATTAGAAGGCATACAAACTGTTAGACCAATGCTGTCTCACTTGAGAAGTAAATGGACAGCAGCTTTTCAGAGGGCTCACTAGGGCTTCTTTTATGTGGGTGTCTGACTTATCCAATTGACACATAAAACTAAACATTAGTGCCTCAATAGTTGGCACCCTTCTAGTTTTGTCAAGAGTTTTCTCTCCAGTACTTTAAACAAGATTATTGAGCTGTTGACATGCGATTCAATAAACCAATATCAGCTGACATCCAGAGCTCTGTTTTGCTATTTTAGCATTATATAATGCTTTTTTCTGCTTTTTCCCCTAAAAAATTGCCAAAAAAATATGTTCATTTCTATAAACGACTTTATTTATTCAATGCTGTGTCAGCACAGTGTCAAAATTACCCCCTCTGGTGGTTCTAGCGTTTAAAAAATATTCCTGGATCCAAGGTGACCCTAACCCGTTTGAGTTATGTTGCTAACATAAAAGTTAAAAAGTAATGCAAAGTTCTCCACCACTGGTCCATGTTCATCCTCACAAGTCTGCTGCACGATGATAAGAACAACCATGGGCCAGTGGTGGAAAATGCCAAATGGTGCAATGAAGCCCACCTGCACCTGAAAAATGACAAAACCTAGGATGTGGTTATTGAATTTAGGAAGTTTGCTAACTCTTCATCATCAAACCATAATAAATGACAAAGACACTGAGCAGGTGGGCTGGAAATTATCTTGGTAATTGAGGAAGTTACAGATTTTTCAATGTGAAGAGAAAAATGATGACTTTTTATTATAAGTCTTTTATTAATTCAGTTTTAACATTTTCCTTTATTTCCTGGTTTGGAAGTGTGACAACAAAAAAATTCTACCAAGTTAAGAAGGGTAGTGAATGTGGCCAGCAAAGTAATAGGCCTCCCTCAGTCATCACTGCCTGCTGTAAACGAGCAGCAGGTAGCGAGGAAAGCCAGAGGCATTGTGGGAAACCTGAACAAGTAATTAAATAAATAGTACGTTGAACTGCTTCCCTGAGGTCTGAGATTCAGAACTCTAAGACTAAAAACAAAAACTGCTTTGTTCCATGTGCAATGGCATTTTTAAACTGTTACAGATGATTTTATTATTTTTATGATTTTATTGAATCAGCATTTATAGTGTTTTTATTCTTTTTTGTGTTTACCATGATCATTTTTTATTACTTAAGGATCATTGGTGTATTGTTTCCTTTTTCTTTTCATTTTAGTGGTTTTATTGCCTCCATGTTTATTTTATTGATAATTCCAGTGGACAGATATGTTTGATGTGTGAGAACTTTTTATTGTTTGATGTTTTGATATTGTGAGGACCTATCTGTACACTAAGTTTCCCATTGGAGACAATAAAATTACTTAAACAGACAGATAGACAAACACATGAGAAAATATGCTGCTTTCTATGAGGGCTGGGAGAGGTTTTGGTCCCGCACAACTGTCTCCAGGATAAAGGGTGGAGGAAAAAAATTGCCAGTGATGGAATACCTGTCAGAATTCTAGTCTATTTGCACATTGCACATCACTTCAAGTGAAACGCCTGGTGTCAGATTCTTTGGAAAAAGTTCAAAAGCAACAGCAAAGTTTTGCCTTTAAAGAAAATAAAGGACATCCATGAAGTAAAGCTTGATAAAATAAGATTTTTTGTATTAACTATTGATAGTTAGGGGGGTAAGGGTTACAATATATGCTACTTTTATACTCTATGCCAAATTCAGAAAAATAAAATATATGCCTCTAGATGGATATCTTTTACTGACCTTTAATATGGTTTGATCACACATATTTGAAGCTATTCTGAGTGGGAAAGAAAAGCGCTCTAACACTTTATCTAAGCTGTGAAAATAAGTACCCTGCTGGTGGAGAAAACCGCTCCGACCTCGTAGTCACCACCAGAGCAGAGAGTAGCCAGAGAACACACTGATCCAAACTGATGCCTCTGCTGTTGCCAAAGAAACCAGACACAGGAACAGACTTGGCAGCCTACAACGCTTGAGTAACAAGATTGTGCTTCATCATTTATCAAAAAGGTTCCTAGTTCAACATAAAATCTTTCTTTAATACATCCTAAATTTGTACCAATTACACAAAAAAGAAAGGTTTTTGTCAAGCATGCAATATTTCCTCCTACAGCCGCTGCACTAAAGTCATCTCACTTTAAGCTGAATGCCATAGCGAAACACCTGTAACTCATGTGTAAAATCATGTAGTAGTTCCCTGCTTCTGTGTGGATCATTTGTCATTTTAGTTTAATTAGGTTTAACAACTTAAGTGTGTGATGAAGAAATAGATTTTGTTCCCCACAGACTGAAATTGGCATGTAAATGTGGCTCTACAGTAATTTTAAGGGTAGCTCAGTCTTACAATCTCCATCAACTTTCTCTTACTCATGGAGTTTCTTGCATGAAAGCCAAAGGAAAATGGGACGTTTCTGATTATGTTCAGCTCTATATCGAGTTGATAAGCAACATGATTATCTTGGATCAGAATAGCTTCTGTTTATCCCCTGAGGTTACTGAATATTATGATAACAGCCGAAACTTGCTGCTGCAAACGAAAAATGGTCAGAAATTAAAGCAAAGATAAAACTGTGGCGCCAGCTAATTTTTCAACCTTAAACATTTGGTTATAATATGATAAAAACATGTCTCTATTATAGCAGCTGTCATTTCAGATAAGGGAAACATGTCTAAGGAAGCTTTGTTAGCATGAGTCCCAGGAAAACAAGAACAGAAAATCCTACAAAACAAGTTAAGACTCCAGTCCCTGGGTAATGGAAACTGTGTAATACAGTTTTCATCATTATCATTAGCAGCTGTGACTGTGTATGTGTGTTGCAGCAAACAGCCGCATCTTGTTATTTGTGCTTTTGTTTGTCTACTAGTCACAGAGTCTGCACTAAAGTGTGGAATACAATTTTACTTGACAAAATGAATTCACAATTACAGAAACTTCGACATCTAACTGGAGCAATTTAATATCACTTGCTTGTATTTTGGGCTAATTAAGTAATATTTATGTATAAAATAGTCAAGATCACACGCATGTGCAACAGACTAAGTGCAAAAGCTTTGATCTTTCTGATATAACTTCTGCATGCTAGCCTCTGGACTAAAAGGTGAAATAAAAATGATGCTTTTGTCCTCCAGTCAAGGCTCATTATCATCCTTATATAAGGTTTTTATGACGTCCTCTCTGTCTTGGCTTTAGTTCCTGTTTATGTGAAGATCACTGTTCTGGCTAGCTGCAAAGGATTGCAGCAGGCCGGAGCACAGAGGGGAGGCACGTAGACTTAGATCCACAGTCCGACCTCAAGAGAAAAGCCTGGCTCCCACTCTGCAGCCCACAAACTTTTCCATAATGTGAAACCATCGCTCATTCTCTTAACTCTGTCGTCATTCCAAACCAAGGAGATCAGCCCTGTTGCCACACAGTGAGAAGCTGTGGCCACTACTTTCTCTATGAACAAAAAAACTTCATATATATATATGTATATATATATATATATATATACATACATATATATAACTGTTACAATATATGATGCTAAAATGTTTGCTGCATGCCTGTGATTTGGGATATGGAGTTTTTTGTTGTTGTTTTTTTGTTTAAAGACAAAAATCAATCCCTGCTTTAAATTTGCTATTTACCTTTTCCACAGGTCCTGAGATCCAGACACATTTTAACCCACGTGTGCTTTGAACTGATTATCCCACTATGATGAGTAAATGATTATAGAAATAACACATTTATGGATGTTTGAAAAGAATGAAAATTTGAGTTGTCTTATCATTTTAAAGAAATTTCAACCCAAAAAATTGACAAACTGATCATTTTTTTAAATTGGAAAAAGGTTTGAAAATAATTTTATTTTGTTTCTAAACTTTTCTTAATATATGAAAAAAACTGACAATGATCAGAAACTTTATTTGTACATTTTCTTGCATCATGTTGTATGACCACGTTTGTCCATGTTTACCACTATAACAGTAGTGTAGAAACCTTGTAAATGCTCCAGTTTGAAAAGCATGAAATTTATGGCTTGTCCTTTGAACATTTTCACCAAATAGCTGCCAGCAGTCTCTTTAATTTTGTTTTTCTATACGACACATTTCACTAATAGAGAAATGTTCTGCACAAAGTATGCAATTGTGAAGAAGTTGAAAAGCACATTTGTTTATATTTAAATATGTCAGGTTAAAGGTAAAATTATGACTAGAAATAATTTGCTTTATGCTGATGAACCTACAGCATCTAGTAGACAACATCACAAAGAAATATTAACTTTTTTATTTGTTTTCAAAACTATTTCAATAATAGTTATTGTTGTTCTCAGCTTTGAGAGTTCAAGGTCACTTTGTTTCACACTAAAAAAGATAAAGTCCTTAATTAAGATTAATAAATGCATCCACAATAAATGCTTTAAAACAAGGTGGTCTGGCTGTGGCAGTAGAGTTCCTGATGAAATGCAAAGCACAAGCAAAATTCCACTTCACCACAAAATAAACCAGTATATATACTGAAAATTATAAGTATGAATCCATCACTAGTATTACACCAAGACATGATGTTCTTATATGGTGCATTATCTGACATTACTAATGTATGTCATTATGCGGCTCTTTCTGCAAGCTCCATAACAACCACAGATGGTAACTGCCTTGTTATATTACTTTTGGTACAGGTTTAACAAGGTTACACAAGCTCTCCACTATTTATAAGCAACTCAAAAGTCCCACTGTAGCACACAAATTCATATTATACATGAAAAGAGATGGTTTAGGCAGATTCTTGCACATACACATTAAACTTTGGGTGATGTGTCCTCTGATCTACATCAGTAAAGTCTGTTTTTGTAACTTTTAAAACCTAGAAAGAGTGTTAAATATGGAGCTACTGTAAGTCACGATTTAAATACTGAAGTTGATTTACATAGAGGAAACCAGGAGATTTGGAAAAAATATTAGGCTGTCTTTAATGATTGATTGTACATAACCGAACAGGAGAATACTTCGAGAAATAATACCTGGAAAACGATTAACTAATACGAAGCCACACACGCACACACATCTGAACCAAGACACACAATTCTTCTTTTATTTAACTTGGGAAAAAAAGTTCCTGCAGACTCTCTTTGTGAAAACATTTTATATTAAAGTGCTCTTATCTTTAAACCAGGGCTATTCAATTCGGTCCTACGAGGGCTGCAATCCAGCAGGTTTTCCATGTATCTCTGCTTCAACACACCTGACTCAAATTAATTAGTCATTGTGCAGAACTTGATTGGCTGTTAGATCCATTTAATTTGATGCATGTGTGCTGAAGCAGGGATACATGGAAAACCTGCTGGATTGCGGCCCTTGTAGGACCGAATTGAATAGCCCTGCTTTAAACCTTTACTCTGCACCAGCTGAACCTGCTCAGTTTTTATTCCTGCTTTAAGAGAGGAGACCTGACAGGATGTTTAATGTGTGCAAGCAAAACTCTGCTCACACAGAAAGTGAAGTAAGAGAAATTATTAACAAGCAGCTTACTATTTTCCAAAGGAGTAAAGCCATCTTAAGAAGCTGACATGTAACTTATGAACTGAAATTATTTGAAAAGACAGTTTCCATTTTCATGTATTTCTGGTTTATTAACCTTATTTTGATTTATCATCCCTTGGGTCACATTTACAGTTGCACAATTCATGACAAGTTAGGCATCACAGTGGTGAATATAAATAAATCAAGGGATCTTTTTTTAATCCCTTGAAAGATAGAACATATATACAAGACATTTTAGCTGAATTCCTGTTCCTTATCTGGAAAATATTTGAATATTTATGCTTAAGTTGCTTTCATTTTTTTTTTTTTATATGGATGAAGACAATGTAATATATATAAGACATTTTCTCCTGACTCCATTTGATCCAGAAAAAGTTTGCTTAACAAGGACAGAATGTGCCATGAAGATCTCACAGTAGCCATGGCTAAACAAATACAACCTTCCTCCAACGTCCTTCAGGTGATGACCACTTTGCCAAAATGCTGCTTCAGCTGCTCGAGAAATATAAAGGTGAGGACTGTGTGAGGTATGAGCCGAATGCCTGCGGGAACAAGACCCTGGACACAAATCATGATAAAGAGTTATATTTGTGACCATAAGAAACTGCATAAAATATGTCTTTGTCGCTAACAGTGAGGGTGAAACCCACCTTGTAGAATGCCTTAGGACCAAGCTTTGCTGTTTCTGTTAGACAGTGAAATACACTCTGGAATAAGGAGAACAGAAAAATAAGAGACATGCCAAGCTGAGTAAGTCTCCCCACATTCAATAAATAAAACAGGGAAATCCAGAAATTCAACTAAACTGGGTCATCTACCCCACAGAGGGCAAAACTAAATATATCTACAGGCAGAAATTACATAGTCATCATGGATGCAAATGTCATGTAAAATTTTCATTTCATGGTTGTTCATTTTTCCTGTGCCATGATTGGACAACATACATCTTTAATGTTTGAATAAAAAAATATAATGAATAAAGCTTTAATAGAAAACAGTCCAACAGTGATGGTGTATTTTCATGATTTCTTATGGTTAAAATCATACATTCAGGATCTGTAATAAAAATGAAAACTGCTTACATCATGTCTTAATGTGCAAAGTCATAACATCCTGCATGTAACAGCTGATGGCAGCATAAAGCTTTTCTGTGCTAACTTAAAAGAGTTCTGTTTGACAGCACTTTTTATACCACTAACACGTATGGTGTCATTGTAGAATCCAAGGGGTTCAATGCATTTATGAGGAAGATTGTAAATTAGGATGAGGCAGACATGTCTCTAAGGCGCAAGCTGCAGTTTTCCAGATGATCAATTTAAACCATTAATCCAGAAATAGTTTAGTTGCTATGTAAAATCTACAAAATATAAAAATAAGAATGTATTAATGTACAATCTTATGAACCTAAGAAATAAACTTAGAAACATTTTACCTTTTTTAGTTTGACTGTAGCAACAATTCTCAATTCTAAGATGAAATTACATAAAATGACTGCAGCATGTCAGCATGCCTTTATTTAAACACTCACTCTGTATTCCAACTTTGAGTTCATTAATCTTGTTTTGACAACATCAAGTGGCTGGCACAGGATTGTGGCACATCCACCCTGCGCAGAAAAGAGGAGAAGAAAGCTTTTTATTAGAAAATGTTGTGACATTTTTATAAAACACGGCAGAAATGGTTAACTTACTGCAAACACACTGGCCAGGAAGTGAGTGAGGATGTTATCAGTGAGGTAACCAGTAGCCAGAACCAGCTGTTTGGACTGGTCATAACAGGACAACTACAGGAGCAAAATACACACAGCACAAATAATACAGCTACATTTTGTGATGCTGAGAACAATCAAGTAAACCAACTAGTACCTGAGAGAACAGACTGGTAAAACATCTGTTTTTTATTACCTAAAGGCAGCATCTTTTTGGTGGTTTTTGTGTGTGTGTGTGTGTGTGTGTGTGTGTGTGTGTGTGTGTGTGTGTGGAAGGTGATGACAATGATGCATTTTAAAAGAAGACATAATAAATATCATTCTGACTTGAGCCAAAAGGTGAAAGTATGGATCAATATATGTTTATAACCTTAGCTATGGTCATGAAAGAACGAGACTGCAAATATCACTTGCCAAAATAAGTTTCCTTATACTAAAATAATACATAAGACATCAGAAATAACATAAAAAAAGGCATTAACAATCTTTGAAATGATTCTGCAGTCTGTAAAATAGGTAGTAGCAGAACAGGACTTTACCTGTCCAACAGAGACCAGTGCACCTCTAGTAGAAGCCATTGTAGCACCAGAGAACAGTTTCTTGACTCCCTCTGCAGTGGAAATTACAGAATTGAAAGCATCATTAAGTAACACACATGTAACACGTGAAAGGTTTGTGCTTTTAAACTGAAAGTTATTAGGGTTTAAATTTAGGTGTAATTGTAACTCTTCATGCAAAAAAAAAACATATCCTTGAATGACAGATTTGAACAATCGTACCTTCCCTCCAAACACGTAGCAGTCCATCAAGTACATGAGCATAACTAGCAGAAGAAAGAAAAGTTTGACAATGCAAACTGTTGCATGAAAAGAACTATAATTGTCTGTAATTATGACATCTGTTTTTAATGTTCTTACTTCCTCCTGAATTCTGCAGGCAGCTTGACATCATTCTGCATCCTGGAGAATGAAAGATTGAAAGCCAGGTTAATGTCAGCATGAACAATCGTCATAGCGATTATCTGGATTCCAAATTAAGTGAAAATTGGTCCATCGAATTAAAATGGCAGGTTAACAATGGGCCTTTTTTTATCTTTTTAAAATTTGTTTAATGAAATTTTTTTTCTGATATTTAAAAAAACATTTTGGTATGCTGGCCTAAATGTGTCGCTGCTGGAATGATTCCTGCTTCTCTGTACATTTTTATTTATTCTTTATATATATATATATATATATATATATATATATATATATATATATATATATATAGAATAAATCTGCATGTGTGGACAGCTGATGAAGTTTCCCGAAGCCCAATAGATCCCTGGAATAATTCCATGATGGGAAACTTCTTGGAAGCTGAGCAGAAGCAAAACAAGAAGTAGGAGGAGGAAGTTTAAACCATTTCTTCCCTTGATTATCACAGAAAATGTGAGCTTACAGGTAAATAAAATGTATAAGCTTGGAACACTAATAATGATGCATTAGAAATATCAGACTATTAATGCAGACAGACAGAGAGGAAAGAGTAAAAAAAGAAGATTGGAGGGGCTGACAACAGATGCTGTGAACCAGGATGGGTCACTAAGAATGAGAATCTCTGCACCCCCAGTGCTGACCTGTAAGCTGCGAGTTTTTCTTTTTCTTTTTCCATGTTGTCAAAAGTTCACTTGTATTATCTGCAGTCACAATGTGTGTCATTATAAGTTATGCTGGTGCCATGCTACACAAAACTCTAACCCATTCATGGCAATCTGAATACAAGATTACTGTTACCCTCTTCTTTTTAAATGAAATGATTTTACAAAGCCATTATGTTAACTAACCGGACATTCACCAAGTCAGCTGGGGTCCCAACAAAACCTCCTGCAAACCCTGTTAGAGAAAACAAACAAAATATATGATGGAATTATATTTTCAGGCTAAATTACCAAATACTGTTAAGATGTGTTTCACCACATACCTCCAAAGGCACCAAGTAGGACTTTCTGATAGAAAGGCATGGGACCTTTGTTTTTCCTATTTATTCTGTCCCTGACTGTCTCATAAATGGCAAACCGGGAGAGAGAATATGTCATCTGGTGGAGAATATCAAACATGTTAAGTTAATGTACCAGAAAGTTTGCTCTATAAAATGTGCGTATTTCTTATTGTGTGTTTTCCACCTGTCGGCAGAGGGAAGCGCTGAGGCCACTATAGAGAGCAAGATAACCCTCTCTTCTCACTACGTTCACAGTCATCCCAATCATCCTCACCCTCACCTCCTGCTGTGTCTGCAAGTGCACCTGGAAATGACCAGCAAAGAGAATCAGTCACACCTGCAATGAGAGCAGCTACACTTGTTCAGGTGTTGGTCAACAGACAAAAGTCTGTTTTAGCTCCTAATAGGTGCCAAAGAACATCAATTAAAAAAAATGTTTCCGTTATAAGTCTTTTGGGACATTTAAAAAGTTGCATATTCTGAATTTCACCACAGTTCAATGTACTGCAAAGTGAAAAATAGCTGCAGGAAATGCAAAACCCATAAAACTAGGCCTAAAATGGTTTCATCAAAGTGCTTAAAATCTTCCAAATAGACCTGATGATTATTTTAATCCAGGAAATCCAAACTCATTGTGGCCTTGTGAACACAAAAATAACTGGAATTAAAAGAAATCATATAAACAAAACCACTGCAAACTTTTACCAATCAAGTATTATCTGAAAAAACAAACATTCCATAGTGATAATATTTTCCAAGATGTAATCAGAGCCACAGGTTAACAAGGCCTCCTAGGATCAATTTCTGTGATCACTTAATAGAAAAATAGCTCAGTACAAATTAGCTTAATCTTACCTTAATCAAATCCAGTGGGTGCGTTAAGCAGGCAGCTGCACTCGATGAGACTCCACCAAAATACCAACGAGACACACGATTCTCCTGCATGTTGTTACTGAAACAAACTGAAAGTGTTGCCTCCTCAAACTTTGTCCAAAGAGACCGTTTTTCATCTCTTTCTCTCAGCGCTGATGGTGAGGCCTGGCTGTTAATCGTGTTAAATGTAGGAAGACAGTACAAAAGTCATCTTAATTTAAATTTGGATATTTCATTAAAAAGCTGGACATTTTGGAAAACCACATGGCTATGTTCAGCGAGTTGAGTAAGTACAGAGCCTTCGTACTTACTCGATGTTTCTGTGCCAAGAAAAGGGGTGCAGCTGGTTAGTGGGAGGGAGAGTGTGAGACTAATATAAAAATAGCTTGACCGCTGCTATAGTTTTGTGAAATGTGGCATGCTAGCATCCTAGAATTCAAGTTCAAAGAATATGAGTCAAGTATAGATAGAAATCTTGCCATTAAAATTCTCAGACTCACATGAGGGGTCAAAAGGTTAAAATTTCCAACATTCTGCTAAGCTCATTTAACAGATAACATCTTATACGGTTTTTTAGATCGACTTTCTGGATCTGTAGAAGTTTGCACTGCTCAAGTGACTGTTTCAGTTCTTGAGCATGATGTGATTATAAATGAATGAGCAGCCTGGCATGGAAATGTGTGTGCTGAGGAGGTGGCCTGAGAGGGAGGGGATCCATGACAGATGATACAAAGAGTAACTGGATACCTACGCCAAGTCAGAGTTAAGCAAGGCATGAACAAACACTCTGGACATGCCTGATCAACAGACATGTCTTATCACAGACAGTCACAGATATCAAAATTAGGTCTCTGTCTTGCACTTCATGATAGTTTATTGAATAAAAAAATCTCAGTTACATCTTTATTGGGGGGTTTTGGCTACAACTAATGCAGTCTAATGACATTAATAAAAAAAAATCCTCTTTAGAAGATGATATGATCAGTTTAAAGTAATTATTCTGGGAGCCAGTTATTATAAAGAAATGTTTCTGGTATTGGGCAAATCCACACTGACATAAATAGGGAGGAGAAAATATAATAGCACCTTTTTGTTCAAGGCAACACAATTCAATACAATTTGTTGCCCCAAAATTGATAGTTAAGGCTCAACCTTCATGAGGTTTGGGAATAAATATCTAGTGGATAGCTAAACTGTGTGAGTGTTAACATATGCAATCAAATCATAAAATCACTCACTAATTTGGTGCACCCACACTATCCATAGCTGAACTGTTTTAATTGATATGATTGGTACATTTACTTGAAGTTCCTCCCCATAGATAATGATGTCTGAAAAGGAAAATGTATATTTTACAGACCTATTTACATGTTCTAAAATGGGAGATAAAATTTATATTTAGAAAAAAAATAAACAAGGGTCATCCAAAGATTAATAATAATAACAATAATCATAATAATAATAATAAGTATTAGTAGTAGTGTTGTAATAGTGGCTGTAATCAACAGCACCACAACTAAATGTAGTTGTAAATTTAAAAAATAACATTTTAATACAAATAATCTTAATTAAAGACTATTTCAAAGCACAGTTCAGAAGTTGGAGGACTTTTCAACCTGTAACAGAGATGTTGCTGCATGCACCATTTCTTTTCCCGATATCAACAACATTATCAGTTACATGTTTGTTAGCATGCTGTATAAAGGATCAAGCTTGTAGCACATAACTCACAGCCACAGAACTCTTAACAAGACGGCTGGGAGGATCGATCCAAATATCGATAGTATCGATACCAAGGCAAGTATTCATATCGATCGATGCCAGCGTGATGAGATTAATATTTTTCTCACTGAGTGAGAAGCAAAAAGCCAAAGAATGTGAATGAGAGCCATCCAATAGTAGGCTTTGCTTATTATTAGCTAATTTGCACTCTTGACTTTATTTTTCTCAAACAGTTCTGTGAAAAAAGGGAATAAACGTTATTTTATTATTTTGTTACATTGTTAATGTTATTTTATATTGTTTGCAAATAAAAAAGTGACTTTTGGGAGATGGCCTAGATGTGCCTGGGGGTGGTGGGCCTACTGCTGCCAGCGGCTCACCTTCTGGAGGAAAGTTAGCTTTCCTCTGAACTAAAATCCTCAGACCCCTCTCCTACCCCACTCTCACACACACATAGATGTAGGGTTTTTAAAGATATGCACATCATGTGGGGCGTGGCAGAGGGGGCCTTCTAAGTGGCTTCATTTGCTGCACCCTGCAACAGGGTGTTTGGAACTATTATGATCGGCTCATGGACCATAACAAATAACGAAATATGCAATGGACTCGAGAAACATTGACCACACACAAACAACTTCTGGGAGGCATACCATGTAGGGTAGGGCAGCTGTTCGGGTAGGCATGGCTGCTTGTGTGGTAAGGAGGGGGTATGTTGCTGATTGTCCGGGTCTTGGGTATACAAACGCACTCATCTTCGAACACTTCCTCATATTCTGCAAGCTAACAGTGACTGTGTTGTCTTGTGGTTTTATACAATAGACTGTATATAAAAGATGGACGAAGCCTCCGTGAGGTCACCCGTAGGTTTCTGAAGAGCAAAAGTGAAGCTTGTTGGGTGGTTCCTACCATCGCCATCTTAGCGGCGTCATGCCTACCTTTGCTTCCGGAAAATACGAAAATGAGCAAAGTGGTGGAGCTGAGAGGGGGGCTGTGAGCGTGGGGGTGGATGATTGACGTTCATCAAACTCCGAGCTACCTGTAGCTAAGAGGTAACTGAGCCAACTTGGATCTAAAGTGAGCTAACCTGCATTTTCCTCCATTATCACACTGAATGCCACCTTATTTCTTGATTTAAATCTCTTATTAGTGCTACTGTATATGTACCATTGTGTGGTACCAAAAGCAAGCAGTGTGTATTTGGGCCAAAGAAACTTTTAATAACATTATCCTCCTTTAAAGAAGAAATAAAAAAAATCCTTACTGTTAACATAGCACCACAGCAAGCATTTAAATCATGCATGGATCATTAATTAAAGACCAGAAAACAAATATACAGGTACATTGTCTTTTTTAAAACATACAGCTTACATACACCACCTGGTGGCAATCTGTAGTCAGTGGCAACTCAACTTGTTTCTGTTTATAAATCAGAAATATCCCACATATATGGCCCAATTCCAGTTATTCTCTTTCACACAATTCTGTTTGAAAAATCCAAGATGCCTTTTCTGGACATCAAGTCATCCTAATTGGCCCCAACACCCCTCTAAATGGTTAAACAGACAATACAGCTTGATCTAACAAATATACGGGGTACTTTACCTTTCCAAAAAGGCAAATTTCCCCACTGAGTGACTAATTAAGGTTTTCTTATTCTAAAATAATTCGGATAGGGCCTTACATAAACTTTCACCTGCAGCCTCCATCCAAATATTATGGTCTCTAGCAAGTGTTGGGAATATCAGATGATGTTATTTGTAGGATGGAATATAAAGTTCATCACATTTTAAATGTTTTATTCATTCTACTAGATTAAATTCTAAGGCAACAAAAGACAATTTAACAGGACCTTTCTACAATATTTTATGAAGTTGTAAGGTTTGTCCAAAATCAATAACAATAATGAAAAACAAGAATAAAAAAAAAAATAGGATATTTCAACTTTAATCACATTAATAATGAACATAGAGACTCAGCGCTGCAATCGTCTGAGCTAGATACAGTATCTGGTGTTCCTCAACATCTGTAACCTTGCTCCTACAGCACAAACTTTCCCTCAGTGAAGCATACACACAGAATTACCCGACTTCTGTGTCACTCAGGCCAGCATTTACGTAGCTTGTTTGCTACCCAAGCATCATACAAACATTAGCTCACAAGCAAACGTCAAGGTGGTCATTTGTTCAGGCTGTGTCCCTGGAAAGTTCAGTCTGAAATGGACCGCTCCACTTGACACTGCTAGGAGACGGTTTTGATGGAAGAAGGCATTTTGTTTCCTTTTCTCTCATGATCCTCCTCTTTGTTGTGTTTAAAAAAAAAAAAAAAAAAAACATTATGAAGGACGAAGTGCATGACCAGCAATAGGGCAGAGTACAGGTGAACATGATGTGCAGATCTACTCCAACACCACAGTGCCCCCTGCTGCCTCCAGGGCTGCTTTAAGCTTTTCGGCCTCTTCTTTGGATACATTGGCCCTGATTTCCTGAGGAAGAGACTCCACTAGTTTCTTGGACTGAAATAAGGAAGAAAGAAAAATAAATATGGATTTAGGGTTGAGGTTATTTCATTTGTGCTGCAAAGCAGTGAACTGATGCTCAGGCTCAAATTTTACACTCATGAACTATGATGCCCCAAATACAATATACAAGCTGACATTGTTATTATACTTTACAAGATATTCATACTAAATTCATACCAGAGCCGTACAATAATCCAACAAAACAGAAGAAAAAATTTTTAAAAAAAAATAAATTTTAGCAGCATTTTGATTTTAAAAGTAACAATGACTATCATGTTTTCCACAGATTTGACCAACACTAAAAAGTGGAGCTTGGAAGACCACAGCAGGAAAGCTATGATACAGTATGCTCTTTTTGTTCAGCTTTTTATTGTAGATTTATCCAAATCAAAATGCTACTGTATAATTTGAGTAAAATAACAGTACTTATTCACTGTGTTTGCATTCGGTATTTATAATTATAAACAATATGGATCTTCCAGGGTAAATACAAACCTATATTTCAAATCCTGCATTGTTTACAACCATTTTGCCACCTTCTTACCTGTAAAGATGCCTTGCTGTGTTTAAAAACATAAAACCACTACCAGCCTATCAACACAACATGAACCTTGCAGCAGGAACCTGTGATGTTATGAACTCTGTACGTTCAAGGCACTTGTTACACATCAGTATCCTGTTTGTATGTAGAGCCAGGTGGAAGGTCTTTAATCCAAACACATCTCTGAGCCTTTAACAGAGGCAGTCACATAGCCAAACTGGGTGGTATGTGTAAAGTGGGCAGCGCCACAGAGTGGCAAATCCCTCTTTCAAACTGTAATGCGTGAAATCTCAGAATCACTCAGATGAATCTGGCTTGATGTTTGTAAGCACCAAATAAATGTCTTGGTTTGGTGTTTGAGTTACCAAAGGGAAAAAGCAACAGCGTGACAAGGTTACTTGTGCGGATATGACATGACCACTGCATGCACAGAGCCAAAGACTTTGTATTACTATAAGGCAGGAAACACATGTGTAAACAGGGACATGTACTCACAATCCAAAAAGTTTTCTGCTGAGATTAGGTCACATTTTTCAACAAATTTCACATTGTGACCAATATGAAAAAGTCAGCAGGGTGCTCTGGTGTGAAGCTGACCTGTTCAAATGCAGTAAAAAAATATTATAAAAAGTGTGTCTGAAAGGTGCAAAAAAAAAAGTTACATTAATTTTGCACATTAAATAATCAATAATAGCCATTAGTCAATAGTAATTATAACAAGCTATAATAATTGTGTATGGTTAAAGGTGTGGGAAATTAGTACCTCCCATACTGTTCTTTGTTGTAGTGGAGCTGAAGAAACCTCTAACTGAACAGACCTTATTGTGTGATAACTGTTATGCAGAGGGTGTGCAGTGCTGTCCGTTTTGTAGAGAAGCTTTTGCAACATTTTTCGTTGTTTAATCAACTACAGATTAGTCCCCAACACAGATCAAGCCTTCTTTATCATATTATTCAGTTCAATCTTAAAGGAAACAAACTCATTTCAGGATAAATTTAAATATCTATAAACGCTACACATACCTGGACCAGATTCAAGCCTTGTATGCAGTTCTTCACTTCTTTTATAAGCTTTACTTTGTCCGCTGCCTTTAATTCTGTCAATTTTACTGTAAAATGAGTCTTCTCCTTTTTAGCTGGTACTTCCTCCTCCTCTTCTGTAGGCTTGTTTTGCATGAAAAGAAAAGATACCAAGAGAAACAATTTTAATTGTGCACACTGTAAATCTTCATTAGCCAAAATCATAGCAACTCTTAAGCCTTCATATTACTTTAACATTCATAGTGTATTAATGTAACCTGCATTAATAATAGATCCAGATTCAGGGTAAAATTTGTGGCAGAGTTGCAGCAGATTCTGTTTCACTATATTTCATTGTACCTGAGCAGCAGGACCAGCGGATGCAGCCATTGCCCCCATTGGCATCATCCCAACATCCTGAATGTTGAGAGTTTTCTGTAATCACAGAAAACTAAATTAACACTCCAACACAAATGTGTATCACAAAAATTGCAACTTAAGAGTCAGAACTAAAATATTTTATGCAAACCTTGAGGAGCTCATTAAGGTCTGACACCTCTAACAAAGTGAGGCTGGCTATGTCACTGACAAGCTGTTGGATTTTTGGGGAATACTGTTTGGGTGCTCCATCTAGTGGGGGGGTGACAATGGCATCTGAGTGAGAGGCTGGACTCGTCTGGAGAAGTCTGAGAGCACACAAGGCTGGAGCCTGCCGCTGAAGATGTTGCCTGAAAAATTCATAGTTAGTTAAATTAATGCATTTGGTCATTGAAGATAACATATAATCCAAACTGTGAGGGTGTATAGATGAACAGTGGGTGTGGATCCTGCTGTAACTGATGTCTCACAACCAAATATTTAACCATATTTGTTGAGTATTTACTTCACCATCCCATTTTAACTAAATCAATGTCTTTCAAGCAATATGATGAGATTACACTGTGCACACTTAATGTTTTCTTTTCAGGTTATACTTTAAATCCTTGTGTAGCATCAATTCAACAGTCACATATTTGCTAAATTTACAATGATAGAAAGCTCTGTGAAAATCAAACACAGCAACAGCAACAAAAAGGTCTTAAATATGTAAATGCCAAAAAGATGTTAGATCTGTTCCCTCCCTCAGTCTTAAATGATGCAAAATCAAACGTGGAGGTGCAGAATTAAAATATCTGATTACACGAGTTTCCTCTTGCTAAATGTGACCTTTACTGGAGGGAGAATGGCCGCCAACGCTGTCATATGGACATTAAAACCAAGCTATGGACAAGGGCACTGTATATTGTACTGATCAACTGTACCATTCACAGGACCACGGTCCTTAAGTTGCATCGTGAGAGATAACATTAAGCACCGGCTAAAAAAAACAAAAACTTAGCCCCACCATACAAAAACCGAGTCATTTTACTTGCATTTGAACAGTATCTTCTGTATTTTCATGAACTTAAGAGAAAACAAAATGCTCGAAATTAAAAATAAGCCTTAGCACTTTGTGACTGTCTGCCCTTGAAGAATAAGACACCCACGGATATGTACAGAGGATCCGGTATTTCATGACCGACTGTTGCCCGTTACGTACCGGTGTGTGCTCGAGGTGGCCCGCAGCACGGTCCGGAGGCAGCGTCTGGTACAGTACATGCTAACGGTCACTGGAGTTGTTTAACCTGCAGTTTATCTATCAGCGGTCCAAATTTTCCCAGCAGGTCCAGTTCCTATGCCTCAACAGCACATGGCGTCCTGACTGTTCCTGACCTACCCACAATGCATTACGTGAACTGTTAGAAAACCTACGGAAGCCCCAAAGGGACAATACACAGCAATCTGTAAAAGCATTGCGATGCGCCTTTAGAAATGCAAAGAACGTACGTATAGTGAACAAGTACAAGTTTTTTCCCCCTTTTTAAAATAATTGATAATATTCATTTCCATATTATAATCGTAGTATTATAACTATAAATAACATATTTTTCTCCCAAAAAACTCTGTTAAGATCATGATGATTGACTGTATTTTAACATTTATGTCACAAACAGTTGTAGCATTTTAGTAAGATGTATTTACTGCATGCATGTGTTGCTCTGTGTGCCCTACCTGCACTGTACAGGGGCGGAGCACAGAGCGAATCCTCTTTACCTGGTAATCTGTGCACCCATCTGCTGTTACAGCCATCTACCACATCTACTCTACTCCAATATGCTACTTCCCCACTAACTGCTGTCACCCACCTCTTGTAATGGTAAGAGAGATCATCTGTGATGGGGGGAAAAAATGTATGATTTTGTTTTTTATTTTCAAAGTAATAACACAAGGTCTTTCTTTACATCTCCCAGACCATGCTGGTGTCTCCTCAGGCAGAGAGGAACTGGGAGAGTCTCTGCTCAGTGCTTGAGGATGTGTTGGAGGATCAGTCACACAGGCAGCTGTTTGCCTTAGAGCTGGGCTCTGGAACTGGACAACATGTTATACGGTTTGCCCAGAAGATTCCCTTTGTCACCTGGCAGCCATCTGACATCAAAGAAGAGTCTCGGGAAAGGTTAGGGGGCTGTAGAAATTGTTTGTTAGCCATTAAATTGTCATTAAAATTGTAAATTTATAATGTAATCGTGTGAGAAAACTTACTGGGTCTATTAAACACACTGAATAATAGATTAAAGTTTAGTGATGGGATTTATAAGAATATATGAATTTAAAAGATTGTTTCACATCGTTTACAGTATCAAGGCATATATTACTGCCACTCAAGCAAAGACTGTGATGCAACCCATCCACTTAGATGCCAGCGAACCTTGGGAGAAATGGGCAGGTCTTTCTCGCAGCTCCTACGATGTTATCATTGCCATAAACTTGCTGCAGTATAGCTCCTTTAAAACTGCACAGGTAGGTGTGGCTATCTAAAATAAAAAAAAATAAAGATGCTATACTAAATTGCTTGGGAAATTAAGACATTTTTGCAGGGTTACACAACTAAATACCATTTTATATCTGAATTCCTCAGGGAGTTTTTAGTGGAGCAGGAGAAATCCTCAAACAAAATGGCCTTTTGATAACATACGGGGTATGTACTAACAAGAGAATCATTTTGCACTAGAAGTGGGATATACTAAAGCTTGACACAGCAGACTAAAACTTCTAAATATTTTGCAGGTGTATGCTGTTAATGGCATCATTACACCAAGCTGTAATGAATACCTGGATGAAGAGCTTCGAAAATTGTAAGTAGCATTAATATGTTTTCTCGTTTAATATGTGGACAGAGGAGTTAAACATGTTTTGAGTAACTGTTCATTTAAAACATTTGTCTTTCTGTGTGATGATCAATTGCTTCACGTCACCATGCACATGCTCTGGTTAGCAGGGTGTATAGGTCCTGTGTAACGTTTTCATCTGTTGCACAGGAATCCAGACTGGGGTCTTCCAGATATCGATGTGCTCAGACAGCAGGCCTACGGGAACGGACTGCGTCTAGAGAGGATGGTCAGACAGTGTAGTATGATACTGAAGATATCTATATTAACACCATAAATAACATACTCTTAATGTCTGTAACATTTTATTTCCAGATTGAGATGGAAGGCTACTACAAATGCCTTGTCTTCAGAAAACTCTAAGATGTCATTACTGCATCATGTCTCCATACTTTCTGGGATTGCAGAGATCATCTTGAAAATGAGATTGCAAAGCTTTTGAACTTCCTCTGGAAATTGAAGTAATAAGGTACCTATAAGGGAAAGAGTTAATCAGGTGTCAAGATCCAGCGCCAGAAAAGAATATTTATTATATACAAGAAATGCATAATAAAAATGTACATGAGGACTTTTTAGAGAGCTGAACACTCAGCTAGTTTGACTGCAGGTGTTTAGTCTGCAAAAATGAGATGTGTACAAAATTTGATATTTGTTTTATCGCCTTTGTGTTTAATTTAGGTTGCCATTGTATTAATTTTTCCTTTCTAATTTCTTCTGTGTTAATGCTCAATGTGGAAAAAGGGGAAAAATAAAAAAGTAGGATACAGTTTTAGCTTTTTTGTATGATCAATTTAAATTATATATATTTTCATGTCACTTATTAGTGTAATGGTAACACCTGTGTTTTTGAAACACACTTTAATCCCTGATTTACTGTAATTCAAAAAGTTTGTCAGCCATACATTTTTTGTTTCAAGATTAATAACATGTTTAAAGAACAAAAAAATTAAGCATCTGGACAATAAGAACTTGATATTTATTAAATATAATTTTAAAATTACTTTAAAGTCAGACAGATCAGTAAGATGGAATAAAGAAGTTCACAGATGGAAACTGAAGTTACAGAAATCACTGAATGTGTGATACATACATGCAGTATGTTTTTTCACTCTGCAACCATCTCCACATTTTTCAACAGTCATTTACACCAACAACAGAGCCCACCGGCACGCCCACCTGTGCAGTTTTCTTTACATTGGACAATTAAAACCAAATGGATGAGGGATGTGGCACCTGCAGGCGATTTCAAGTTGATTAAATGACATAGTCCATTTCTTCCTTTAGCCTAAAAAAAGACGTTGCTTTATGTTTGGCAACACAAGTCACTTTAATAAAGGGATTCAGGCTGCTGGTTGCGGTTCTGGACTGCCTTAGATATCCATATTTTATGGTAACAAGCTATGATTGTGATTATTTTATCTACGGAAGTGTATTCAGTGCGAGTTAGACAGGCATCCAGCTAACACACCTCACACTAAATACAATCCCTGCAATGCCTTTTGTCATCTTAGAAACTACATTAAGACACTCAACAGTCCAAGCAGCACAAACAAATAAAAGCCAAAATAAGGGGACCCGAGTTTTCTGTGCACGAGAAACATGATCGGATAACTAAAACTGGAATGTTAAGCTGTGAGCCTGACAAAGATGTGAGTTAGTGCCATTTATTCAACGCTTCAGACTCTGCTTTCATAACTGAGATGTCACTCCTTTCAGACAACCACCACTTCTTAAACAGCTTATACAGATGTTTCTGTGTAAAGAGGTTGCAATAAGTCACTTCCATTCCAGAAAATAATCTAAATTTAACATGCACATATTGCCTTATAAAAATATGAGACAAAGGATGGTTGTGTCTTTTTATCTTCTAAATTAGTATCATATTTTCTTACTCATTTAAACTTAAATACCACTGACTATTTCTGCGCTTTAGTAATTCATTTAATAAGGAAATACTACATACATATCAGCTGGAAAGACAGAAGAGGAGGGTGAGCGATCTGGGTTATGGTACTCTCTATCACAGCCTCATCCCTCAGTTCCCTTACTTCAGAGGGAGAGAGGCAGGGAGAGCTACAGTTCTGCAACATCATCACAATATTTCACTTTGCCACAACAACACAGCAAGGTGGATGGTTGGAATTATGTGTGTTTTTCCAAAGGGCATCCTCAGAATCCAGGGAGGGAGGAGGGAGAAGGAGGGACCAGAGGTGAAGAGAGAGTGTAGTGTTTCAGAGCCTGCAGCATAGGGGTTTCAGTCAAAGGAGATGAGCTGTGCCTCTGCACTGCCAGGAACAGCCTGAGGTGCCTGCTGTGGTGCCTGCTGTTGCTGCTGGGGACCACCAGGGGGCGCAACCTAACAAGAATAAGAACATTGGTGAGAATTGAGAATCAAATATTCACAAAGCTGTGAAAAATAAATAATGTAAATCTTGATAAAAGGTAAATACTAACCTGCTGGTACATGGGCTGCTGGCCTGGCATGTACGGCTGTTGGGGGGGCATATTGGGATCTTGTCCTGGCAATGCAGAGATCATGTTCTGCATGTTGTATGGTTGGTAACTCATGTAACCCATACCATTGGTTGGGGCGGTCTGCGACATGGGGGGCACATTTTGTGCCTGAGAGACCACATTCTGCACAAAGGACAGACAAAAAGGTTAATGAGGAAAACTTTAAAAATGTTGGTGATCTTTGAACTGTGGTCAGTCAGACCTGGTAGGCTTGTGTGGGTGTGGGCTGATAGTTCGAGTAGGGTGAACTAGTAGTCGGCGGAGCTTGGCCTGGAGGAGGAGCTGGCTGGCCATTGGTGCCTGCAGCCTGGTACATGTATGCGTTGACCATATTGGGATCTAGTAAAAGCAGAGAGTCACACAGAGGAACATACACAAGTCAAAACTTAAGCATCACAACAAATATTTCACAAATGAACAGGGTGATGGCTACATGTGGTGGATTTTCTAGTTCTGTAACTATTAAAAGTACTACATCCAATGTTTCTAATATCTCTCATTCCTTTGTGGATCTCCATACCTGTGGCAGCACCAGGCATGGTCTGGTACTGTCCTGGTGCAGTCTGCCCAGCCTGGTTCATATAGATGTTATGCATAGGTGAACCTTCCACAGAACCAGCAGGACTAAAAGTGCCTGGGTAGCTGGGTGGAGCACCAGGTTGATATACCACTGCTCCTGCAACATTGGGGGGCAAAGACTGCATCTGCATAAAAGAGCATAGTACTCATTAGTCAACAGCCATTATTTAGCATTGATCCAAAATACTTGGAGAGGTAATATAGTGCCACAGTTATTTTCCAGTGAGTCACTAAATTCTGTATAAGGTTAGTGAGCTAATGAAGTGTGTACCTGGGCGTAGGGCAGAGAGAAAGCAGGCATCTGGGCTCGCATCTGGATTGTGTGCTTCTGCTGCTCCAAACGCATCTGCCTCTCCTTCTCCTGCTCCTGGAGGCGTTGAATAGCCAGCTGTCTTTGCATCTCCAGGTACTCCTGAGTTCACAGGAAACACTTGTGAGCGGGGTAATGGATACTGTGACATCTCTATATTTACTGAAGGTTATTTTTATTACCTGCTTCTTTTGCCTCATGATCTCCAGTTTTTGTGCCAGCTGGATCTGCCTCTGTCTCTCTGCCTCCTCTGCAGCTCTACGTAGCTTCTCTCTGTGTTCATCTCGGAGAGCATTAAGGGCAGCACGGGCATCACGTACCTGAGCCAACTTGTCCTGCAGTCCCTCATAGTACACTGACAAGATACAGTTTGTAGATCAAAGACCCAAGAGGATAGATAAAGATGTATACATATAAAAAGAACACTCACATCGCTTTTCATCAAGCTGGTTGAGAATGTCCAACAGCTGTGGATGCATGTTGTTGATGGACTGGAAGAGTGAGAGCACCGCACTATCGTTGGTGATGCTGCGCCCACGCATGTGGTTGCTCTTCATGCGGTTAAGGAAGGTGGTGACAGCATTCTGCAGAGCCTTCAGAAACTGCTCATGGTTCTCCTCGGATTCACCGTTCTGGTACTGCTGCTGAAAGCGGGGATGACAGAGAGGCAGTAAGCAGAGCGTTACCTAAACTCCACATAAAAATTCCAATATCTGCACAAAGCTGTAACACACCTCCACTATGTTGACTGGCTGGACAGGGACTTGACTTTCTGCAGGCTGGCTGATTGATGGAAGGGGCTCAGCCAGTGACACAGGGGCAGGAGCTGAAGGGGTGGGACTCTTTCGAGCTTCTTCCTGCTTCTTCTCCCAGTATGTTCTGTTCAGATAGCGGGCCAACTGGTGGACCAGATGTGACACAGATGCATAAATAAAGAGATCCTGATTTAATATTAATAATGAACAGAAAGTAGAAACTAAACAGATAGTACATGTACCTCAGGGTCTACATCTTCAGCTAAGGGAGCAGAGGAGTTCTGCAATGCACAAATGTTTCATATTGGTTAATATATTCAAAATACAATCATATATTTTTTACATAATATGCAAAACATTAAATTACTTTTTGTAACCTTGAAAAAGAAAAAAGATTTTAGGTTTACCCGACTTAAAATTCAGGCTGATAAACCTAATCTAAATTCCCATCTAGGAAATCAGACTTCTTGTTTGCGTTTTGACACTTCTTAGCTGATGCTAAATAATGACTTCCCACTCATAACTGAAAGTGGCATCAGTAACAGCTGCATTTTAAGCTGCTTTATCTAGAACAAGTTGTAACCAGTGAAACACTGTCCATATAAATAACACTTAACATTAGTCACAATAAACCTAAAACAGAGGAATTGACAGAGTGAAACTCAGGATTTTATTGAACCTTTGGTGTATTGGGGTAATTACAATAGTGTTTTGACTTAATGATAACTTTTTGGCTGGTCATTACATTACCTTAGTGTTGTAGTGTTTTAACAACTTGGGCAAGTTCAACACATGAATCATGACGAGTTTGTATCTAAAAGGGGGGATTAGTACTGACTGATCATAGTCAAAATACAGACATGGGCAATAAAACTGCAAGTTGAAGTGTTAGTGGGAGTTTTTAGATTAGTTTTATACTCTTTTTCAAATGGAAATAACATGCTTCAAGGGTTGTCTCCTACAACTGGCGCTAAACAATAGAGGTAAAACATCATGAAAAGGGTGTAGTAGCAAAGACACTTCATTAAGACGTCAGGAAATTGTGTCAACTTGTGAAAGAAGGGTACATCTCCTTTAAAACTTGCTATAATCGTGGCTTTTTTGTGTGTAAATAACATTTTTTCTTACCACTGGGGAAGTGTAAAGGGTGCTGACGGGTGGTGCTGAGGAAGTCACTGGGGTGGGATCAGCCTTGGGATACATGGAGTATGAGTTCTTATGTCTCTGTAAGTCACCAGAGAGCTATGTTAAAGTTTTTCCCCCTCTCACAGTAAGCTGAGAGTAAATATGAAATGAAATATTTCAGTCATGCAACCCACCATCCGCTCCTTCTCCTCTGCTTCACTTTGGGAAAGAGCAATAGCCAGCTGCAACTCCTCCTCCTCCTGCAGGGCAGCCTCATCTCTCTTGGGGGGCATCTGGTCATCAAAAAGAGTGATGTAGGATACAAGCGCAGGAAAGGAGAAAGAAACCCAGAGATTAAGAGTATGCAAACTCCAACTAGGATTTAAAACTAAGGAAAAGACCAAATCTTCTAAGCTAAATAGAAAAAAATAATTACCTGTGACTGTTGCGACAAGGGGCTGGTCAGGTACTCAGGTGGCAGCTCAGCAGAGCCTGAGGGAGGGGCTTTTCCTTCAGCTTTCCTAAGTGGAGGAGAGAGGGAGGGGTGGCTGGTAAGGAAAAGGGATCAGGGAGGACAAACAACCTTGTAAATTAGAGGAGAGCATGCTGAGTGAAACACTAAGAACTCAACAACAATACAGCATATTAAGTAGGGCTGCACAATTAATCGGATTTTGATTTAGCACTTAGCAACTTTATAGCTATATTTAGCGAGTTTTTAAATCGCCTCTAGCGACTTATTTTCAAAAAAGAGGCTAGCGACAAATCTAGCAACTTTTTCTGGTGATATTGGAGACTTTTGGAGACTGACGTGAAAGAGCGTATAGTTTACTCTTCTATGAGGACTGGGTACATGTTTTTCCAAACACAGTGAATGATCGTTATAAATAATCGTGATTACAATATTGATCAAAATAATCGTGATTATTATTTTCGTCATAATCGTGCAGCCCTAATAGAAAGACATTAAAAAGTTGTTGATTTATGTCAGCACACATACTGACAGACAACACTTAAGAGTCTCTGTTTTCTGTTTAATATTCAGGCCAGTCAAGGTGATGGTCAATAAATTATTATCATTTACTCTATTGTACTGTTGGATTCATCAACATCACACACCATTGCAAATAAAAGCCATTTTCATGGTCAAATGGACTGGATGAATTTTTATGATATGAATGACTAAACTCCTCAGCTTTACTTTCATAATGGCAAATATTGTCAAACATTACCAGCACTCTTTAGATCTGTGGTGCAATTATTAATAAGTACTTGTTGTTATGTCATGAAGATAATTTGCCTATATTAACCAAGCTATTTCCTCCGGATCAAAGCATTCTTTGTACAAGAAAACAAACCTGCACATAAAAAACATAAAAATGTATCCAGTCAAATGCAGAATATAGTTGGAACATCATCATCTGTTATTTGCATCTTGTCAGTCAACTCACTTGTTGAGCAGCTCAAAACACGGCTCACACACTCTCACTTCCTTCTCAATGCCAAACTTAGGAATAGTGGAGTATTTAGATGAACACTTTCCGCAGAAGATCTGGCCACAGGCTCGACAATGGTGCTGCAAAAACACAAGGAACAAATGGAGGTCAGTTTCTGAGCATTAAGCATTTACTCCATAGAATCTCATTTAACAGAAAGAAGGAAATCTTTATTTGCCCTAACAGCCTACTTTTCTTGTCATAACTCCAAACTGGACTCTGCACCGGTGGCACTCCTCGGCATCAACCCAGTCTGGGGCCTGCACAAAACAGACGTCATAAATTAGATGTAGTGACATATTTAAACCACTGGATTTTGTGATATGTCCATCTTCTTTTTAGTTCAGGGTCACAATTAGCATCCAATATTATGATGCAAATGCAACACAGAGAACAGATAACGCTTTATTAGTTAATGAAACAAGAAGTAAAATCTTACTCTCTCTGCTGCAAACATGGCATCACTCTCTTTAAACTCAGGGAAAACGTGACCTGGTGACAGAAGAAAAAATAGCTAAATATAAAACAGCTATACTTATTGTAATAAAGGGGACTATAGGAAAGAATTTGGGATAAATACTGTTTAATCAAGAGTGCATAGAGACTATTGGTTTCCCTCTTTTATAGGTGAAAGTGACACTATATCAAAAAGCAAACACTGTTAATGAACACTCACCTTCCACTTTCATGATTTGATAAGTATCTTGTACCACCTTGTATTTAGGTTCGTTGCGGAAAGCATGAGCCCAAGCCTGGATCAAATACAGAATCTTGTTTCTGACATTTGGTTCTGTCTGCTTCTGGAAGTAACAAAACAACGCAAGGGGAAAGAAAGATCCTCAAATCTTTTAGTTGTTCCTGACTGTATGCTCTTCATCACATTCAAATACAAACTAAATTTAACAACATTGAGTTTAATGACAAGAAGGAAGGTGGGAAGTCCCTTTTGTGTGTGGGGAAAATACTCCTGTCACAAGACAGTGACATCACCAGGAAGTTGAAACCAGGTTATGCTTCAGCACCACTGTCACATGATACAACTAAGATCCAATCAAATACTGCTATCTCATGCTGTAACACACATATGTCAGACAGCTGTGCGCAATAACTGAATCAGGAGAGAAACAAAATATATCCAGAAAACTCACACAGTCAGTGTGTAAAAGGTCACAGCCCTCCATCTTAACTCCCTAACAAGAGCCCTTGCTACAATGAGGGTTCTTTGAAGATTTGCAGCCTCACTCTACTTAAGATAATTATGAACTAAATATAACGCTGAAGGCTTTGTCAGCAAATTCAGCTCCACAATAATAAAACAGCTAAAGCAAACCTTTGTAACAAGACTGAAGAACTATAATAATTTATGAAAAAAAAAAAAATGAAATTAAATGTCACCTTAAGCAGATCCTTCAGTTCCTCCATAGTTTGTTTACTTGCAACCTCATCGTGGACTGTCTGTCCACAGTTCTTCACCAGCGACTCCAGGACCTGGAGAAAAACGTCAGGCCATTATTTTTCCTTAATGCCATTGATCGCATGTGAAGCAATTACAGCAAACAGAAAAATTAAAAACAAAACTAAGATGTTTACAGTTATTTACATACAGTGTAGGAGTATTTCTAAAGGAGCATAATATATTGTTTTTCTAATACTAATTATGTTAAAGTATATTTTTCCACTGTTGATGCTTTACCTCAAGTGCATAAAGGGCCACATGTGGATTTTTGTCATTCAGCTTCTTCTTAATGGCTCCGATTGCATATTTAGCTCTGGAAGGACAGATATGCTCAACTTAATCATCACTTCACTGAAAAATCAAGGTCATTAATAAAGTAACTGACATGCACTGTTGCAGTTATGCTTGTTTAAAGCTATTTAACCCAACAATTGGGGGGTGGGTTGTGGAATAACTCACTGTGTGTCTCCTTGTCGAATGAGATCACAAATCTGAAGAATGGATTCCCAGTCTGTCTCCAGAAGCAGCTGACTGGTGGCTTTATCTGCAATTAGCACAGTAATGTAATGCCTGTCAAACAAAGTATGCCTTAAAGTTTCTGAGCCCTTTTGATTTTAGTTTATATCTCTGCATAAATTTAACTCAAAGCATGATAACCCTTGGATTTCTGTCTCTGCAACAACAAGTACAACTAAATGTTTCCAGTTACTGTTAATCAGTCCCACACATCCGCTTAGAAGAATTTTAGGCCATTCCATCGTATTGCAAAATGTATTCTCACCTTAGGCCTTTCCCCTGGCTTTAATCTGGATTACAGTTAGGACATGGACTTAGTTATTGCAAAACATTAACTTTATTCTTCATTATAGCTGCTGTATTTCTTAATGATACACTTTCTCTTAAGATTTAGCTCATAGACAACTGCCTTTACATTTAAGTTTAGAATACACATTTAGAATTACAGACTCCTTTAAAACTCATATTTCTCCTTTAAAACACAACCATACTTCACAGATGGAATATGGCTCTTATGGTGGACCATGTTTTCTACAAGCAGAAATGTCTTACTCAAACTAAACAATTCTATTTTGGCCTTTGGGCACTTTGTGCTTTGGGGTGACCTCAGAGGGGTAACAACCATCTTCATTTTCTTACATTTGTTTCCAATCTGTCTGTGGACTAGTGGGGTCCAGAATATCTAGAGGTGGAGTTGTAGCCTTTTCCATTCATATGAGGATCAAAAGCTTTAATTGAGGTTCTTAGTAATCTGTTCTCCCATACATTTCAACAAATATATAATTTATACATAATATGTATGTATAAATGGGTACCCAATCGCCCCTATTGACTGAAAGCACCTAATCCTAATTTCACTTCCTAATTAAGAGCTGTCCCTAGAAGTTATCATTATTATTTTGCCACACAAAGAAGTGTGATAATGGATCTTTGACTGGTTATGCTGGTTTGTTTTTTGTTTTTTTGCTTAACTGGGTCATTTTGTCTACATTTTAAGCTTAGTTGAAAAACTGATGTATTAGTGTAGCTAATATGTCTGCAAATAATGCCAATAGGTTCCCAAATTATCAAACACCACTACAGCTACAATATCTGCTGAACAAAATCCAAACTGCATAACAGCCTATATGTGTCTTTTTCTATGCATATCCTTTATAAACAAACTATATGTAACATTGTTTACTGCTTTATTTTCTTTTCATTTTTTTTTTGCAAGATAGAAACACAGTTAAGGTACACTGCAAACTTGCATAATCAACTGGGTTTGCTTTTGCAAATTTCATTACACAACATACATGGTGATTGTATGATACGTTTCTTTAATCGGGTGTAAAAACACCACAGCAAACACTTCATTAAATCCATCATTCTTTCTATATAGGGCATATTTACCTATTTAATTACCAGGGCTCCAAGCCAAATGAATAATTACTGGCATCTCCAACTCAACTTTTCTTTTTATAAATTACATGGACTTATAAATACATGATTTCCATTTCCAAGACTGGTTAAGTCTGGAATGACTTGTTTTTCAGCTGCATGTCTTGTCTCGTTTTATTTTTGTCTGTTTTTGAGGAACAGAGTTGGAGAGGAATAAGCCATCCAACGTGAACATTCCCAACGTACTAAAACGAGAATGACTCTAATTTAGCCAACTTTTACCTTTAAATAGGTTCTACAGCTTAGTGTACAAATATATCCATGTGGCAGCTAAATAATCAACCTGTTGTGGTCGTAAAACTAAAAGCTACACCGTGAGTCATCAGTCTTAAATTTAAGAAAATGTTCTGTTTTGTTGACTGGATTATTAAGACTTATCAAAAGATCGCTATTAATGTGAACCATAAGCTAGTGATAATTTATTATTGCGGATTTTGTTGTCGAGCTTTTACGGGCATATCTGCCGTTAACCTGTGTCACCTTAGCTGAAGTTATGGTGCTTCGCAGCTGTGATTTTACCTCATGTAAAAATGACAAAACAATAATTAATCAGCTAACCTACACAAATTGGGTCTACAATTTAATTCCTTTACATCTTCGAACAATAGCAGCGAATTTGTTAGCAAGCTAAATTAGCTAGCTGGCCTGAGAGCCACAGCCCCAGCGACTGTCAAAACAATACGCCGAAAACATCGCACTTTTGACTCGTAGTTGGATCATAAAGAACAAACTTGACGAATGTTCTGTAAACTTACCGAGGAGTCTCTCAAATGTACCTCCACCTTTTCCCATATTTGATTCGCAGTCTCAAAGTGGTTGTCGAGATGTTTCGTTTGATCAGCGGGGATTCACCGTTGAGGCTAGCCTGTTAGCTTATGTGTTAGCACAGCTGTACAGTTCAGGTGCAGCTCTTCCTACTTCCCACTTCCGTCAAAGGGAGAGCTACACGAGCGAATGTCTCTCTCTGGCGACAATTTAGTTAAATTACAGCTGCACAATTATGAAAATACACTAAATTCAGCGCGTCTAAATAACAGATAATGATTTAAAGCAGGGCTATTCAATTCGATCCCATGAGGACTGCAGTCCTGTAGGTTTTCATCGTTTTCCTGCTCCAACACACCTGACTCAAATTAATACGGGATTATGTAGAATTGCATATACTGTTGGATCCATTTAGTTTGAGTCAGGTGTGTTGGAGCATGGAAACATACGAAACCTACAGGACTGTGGTCCTTGTGGGACTGAAATGAGTAGTCCTGATGTAACTGTCCTGTAAGATAAGGTGCATTGCTAGACAGTACAACCAAACAAAATTGGCTTTATTAATGAATCATGGCCTGTTATGATGTATACATATATATATATATTCCTCCTTACAGCTGTGATGTAGTCCAGGAAGATGTGACCCTTCTGTTGGGTGTGGTTACAGGTTTAACATTATTAACCCTTTGAAACCTGTACCTATTTCTTAAGCACCTGCCCAAAAATCACATATCCATGATGAAATTAATGAGTCTCTTCAACCACCAGGTTTGTTTAAATATATTTGGAGTCATAGTTAAAAAAAACACTTGTTAAGTTTGATAAGACATAAAAAACGTTTCAGGCTTGCCTAAAATTACCAAATACTTTTAAGATAAATATGAACATCAGCTGTAGCTCTAAACTACTACTGACTCATAGTTTAACATAAACATTATGTCTGACAAGTCCAACTCTCATAAAGTGAAGCTGAAGAAAATTAGAGAGGTTTTAATACAGACAGTTCAGGAATCAAAAATGAAAGGATTTTTCACAGTTTGGCACCATCTGTTCTCAACGTTTCCCAACTGGATGACCTCAGGTTTTAAAAGGTAAGTACATAAGTATAATTAATCTTTGATAGCATAACTCAGCTCTTTCTTTAAAGATGATTTATCATCATGTAAAAATAAACCTTTGCATATGAGCTTTACTCAGTTTAATGTATGCCAACAAAATCACCTTTCACTTTAAATGTGAGACTATCTTAAGAAAAAATATCATTCAAAGCATATATTTGTTTTAAGATCTACATTTAAGTAGATCTCAGTTGACCTGGACACAGAACAGTAATATTCCAAAAAGCCAAGTGGTGAAAAGTGAAAAGATATTATTCTTTCACTGTTTAGCTAGCCTATACATGGAAGACCTCCCTGAGAATTTATAAAAGCGTATGATTCACTGTTTTTTTCATGGTCATTTTCATGGCATCATAGCTTAAAGTAATCCCAGGACATCTGAATAATTACAGTATAAAAAGTACACTTGTTCCATTCTATCTTTTTTTTTTTGCAAGCATACAGTAAAATAGCAGACATACAGTATTCACAGCATGACTCTACCACTGGTATAGGCCTACTTAGGTCATGTATGAGTCACTACCTGGCACTTGGAACACTGACTGCCATTGTTGCTGTGGTGCTGTAATGCTGTATATAGTGGCATTGTGTCTCTCTGTCCTCTGCTGTCACAGACAGAAAAAAGAAAACTGATAGAGCAACATGTGCCTTTCAATCCACGTCCACCATTTAATTAAAAAAATGTCTGAGTTGAAAAGCAGCATGTGCATTGATGGTTGTTAATAAAAAGCCACTGAATTAGTTTTCACTGTCTGTGGATGATAATGCTTTAGTTTAAAGTAAAGGAGGTCTATCTGAGGGAAAACAACAATGTCTCATGAATAAAGATTTCTTCCAGCGATGCTTGTAACAGCCCACGTTACACACAGATAGGCACTCTAGTGCACACCAACCCATTCTGAGAGTGGATCATGTTTGTGTTTAACAACACATCTGGTGGGATATCTAAGATTCAGTTTCATGAGTGAGTTAATGTCCATTGTGGTTCTAAGAAAGAGGCAGCGTGTTGAGATCAGCAGGTTTAATTTATGTGACGTTTCACTAGGAGATACCAGGATTTTCACTCTGTATAAGAAAAATATTGTATTTTTCTTTGTCCCTGGCACAGAGTAGCTGAAACAGGAAAGAGGAGATAGGAGACAGGACAACACACACACAACAATATGGCACCACAAGTAAATGTACAAACATCTTCATTGTTCTATTGTTCTTTTCCAACCAGCAGTAGTGTTTACATAAATGAGTCGAAGATTTTTTTCTAAAAAAAAAACTATTATTAATGTAGTACTATTATAATCTTTACTTAGCAAACACATAAAACAGAGATTTTTAAGAGTGTTTTATATTTGTAAAAATGTCAACGCACACATTTTTCCTGCACAGAGGATACAATTTTATTTTATTTTACTGACAGACAGAAAAAATGGTTACTGAACAATATCAGGTATGAAATAATAAAATAAATTAAATGTTCCCTATACAGCCTCCTGTGTATTTTCGAAGAGAAAAAGTAAACTGGAGTAACATTACATGTAAATAATGATGGGGAGAAAATTCAAGAGGAGTAAAAACAGGTTTCTCATCATTTGAGGTGAATTTGTGGAACTTGAGGGCGTTCAGACGTAACCTTTGACTTGTGTGGCAGGTGCCCTACGGGGACTGCTTTCTCCACTGCTGAAGGTGGGAGATCCTGGGATGCCAGGGGGACTTGATCCTGCGTAGAGCAGAGATCCCCCAATGAGAAGCAAGGCTGATGCTCCCCAGCCGATGTAAAGAGCAGGCCCAAGCTCTCGCTTGTGTGGCGCTGCCACATGTGGATCATAGAAATCCCTGATGATGGAGTGGGCAGTCCAACAGACTGGCACAAGGTACAGGAACCCTGCGATCGCAAAAAGGGCGCCAGAAATGCGAGCGATACGTGCCTTGAGGCTGTTTACACCTATGCATTTAGTGCACTTGACTCCAAGGACTCCCAGAGCCAGAGCCAGACCACAGAGCAGGATCGAGAACACAGTAAGACCACGGGCAGCCTGCATGTCACTGGGCAGAGCCAGCAAGCTATCGTACACCTTACACTGGATCTGACCTGTACTTTGCACTATGCAATTCATCCAAAGACCTTCCCATATGATCTGAGCTGTCACTATGTTGTTACCAATGAAGGCGGTGACCCTCCACAGGGGGATGGCACACACTACTGCCCCACCCACCCAGCCCACAATGGACAGGATCAGGCCCAGCAACTGCATGCCTGTTGTTGCCATGATGAAGGTTTTGTTTGAATCAGATGGACTTGGTTTTAAATCAGTCTCTGTTACAGAAGGTTAATTTCTTTTCCCACAAAGAAAGTGACAGTCTTGTTGAAAATGGGGTCCACCTCTGGATCTTCTGTCTGTGATGACGATGTTAATGAGGTCAGCTTGTCTTATACGAGGACGGCTTCTGAAATTGAGAAAATACAGAAAAATTTAACCATTTTATTTATTTAGATGTCAGACAACAAGTGTATCAAATCTGACAGCTAGAAGCTACTGGATAACGATCACCATGCTAATGAAGCTTGAAAAGATTAATGAAGCACATATTTATCATAAATATTTGGAAACAAGCAGAGAGGCTCATGTTAAGTGAATTCCACTGAGAAGCACAGATAATAGCCTTCTTTGACACAGTTGTGGGTGTCGAGCTACGCCTTGCCGGGTGAGTGGATTATCAGAAAAAACATGAGGAGATTCTGAACACAAGCATCTTTCATGAAAGCTTGTAGAGTGGGCCAGCAGGACCTGTGTCATCTGTTTATCATAACTCTCTCATTTGATCACTTCTGTAAATTAAACTAAACAAGATTAATCCACTCGTTTCCCCATGAAAATTACAATCAAGGGTATACATATACTGTGTAGATCCATACTTGACAAGCATGCATCTATTTAAAATAAATCTGTGAAACAAAGATATTACACTTCGTATAACGAGAAGGGAGATCCACAAAACTATGACAGTGACTCTCCCATTGTTACATTGATAGGACTGCATCCTGTTTGGTTGTATATGTGAAGTGACACTGAATATAAATTTTATTTTCTATTCTAAAACATTGTTTATAAAAACCGGAAAATAAATTTCCCTTTTTAGCACTTGGAAGTTCCAGAGAGATCCTTGGACTTTTTGCAACCTGTGTCCAATCTCAAGACATTACTGCAAACACTAATGAGAAAAGAGCTACTGATAGCATCACACACACTCGCCTCCAAAATCCTCTACATTGGGATAATACAATAGTGGCATAGCACACATGTTTGGAGACAGATTACATCACTATATTATTAGATTTTTACACATGGTAATTGCATAAGTGACATTTTGGCAATTTTAACATCCACTGATGCGTTTGACATCATTAAGGATATTTACCTTTAATAAAATATGCTGGATTTTCCTGGAGATGATCAGCAGGTTAGTGGTTGTTTGCTCGTCCTTCCAATGATGGATGTGTGGAATTGTGAATGTCCTGAGTCAAGAAGAAGGTCACAGAGCTGGGAGGGTCTATCTCAGAGATTGGGTAAACTGCAGCAGAAAGGAGCGATCAGCTTCCACACCATGGACTGGACTGAAGATGGGGCTGCCCTCAGAGATGCCAGCACAAGTCTGTGTGGCGGTGGGCAGAAGCATGCGCTTGTGTGCACGACTGTGTTTAAGTGTGTCTCCCAGTGCCTGGTGTATGGGCACAATGCCTTGCTGTTTTGCAATGCCCTCCCTCCTAGCTCCTCGTCAACCTCTGTCCCAACCCTGCAGCCCCACACATCCATCCAGCTCAGCAATCCCCTCTTTCTCCTCTTATTCCACTTTGACTCATTTGTTCGCTTATGAGAGCTTTCTTTTTTCTATAACCCTTTTCTTTCTTTTCAATCTGTTCATGGGTTTCATTGAAGTTTTCAAGTGTAAGGAGTTGGTCCTCATGTGCCCTCTTTGTTACTGTTCTTTGCTGATTTCAGGTTCATTGTAGATTTTCAGATGAATTTTTAAATTAATACATATATTTACAAAATAGATACATTTGAAAAAGGTCTTTACAAGCATAGCAGCTCAGATGCTGCAAAAACTAGAAGAGATGATTAAGGGTGCTGCATTTCTGCCACCATGCAGGCGACCAGGACTGAAGAATGGATGAAGTCTATCAGAGAATTTATCTGCAAAGGTGTGAATGTGGACTCCAGAGTCTGCACAGTAGAAGGACACACAACCTTCTGTGTAATCCAAGAAGATGCCCACTTTCTTGGGTCGATGCTCCAGAGCCACCAAAGTTACAGGTGAGGTGTTGGCAACGTACTGACCTCCAGCTTTCAGGCTCAAAGTCCAGAAGCCATTAGCAGGACAGACAGTGAACTTGCCTTTCCTGTTTATGGACTGTCTGGCAACACCCAGGTTCCATTCAATTTTTTCCCCAACTTCCACTTCCCAGTAGCACCTCCCACTGCTGAAACTTTCTTTGGCCAGCACGTTGGGCACACGGTCAAAGCGCTTGGGATTATCTGGCACCTCCTGAAGCTTGTTAGTATGCCTCACCTGTTTTCTGTCATCTGAGACAGACAGGAAGGGATGGGCTATCTTACCACTGAGGTTGACATCGACTAAAAATAAAAGAGAGAAAAATAACATTTAAAGAATGAACCAAACAATGTGAAACCAGACTGTTGACAAGTGCACAGAGGAAATCTTACCTGTGTATTTTTCTATTCTTTTAAGTTCTAAAGAAGAGCAGCAGAAAAAAAGATCATTAAATTAATCTCAGAAGGACTAAACTACAACATTAAAGAAACATTACTTGCCAGCTTTTGACAGCCTGTTGACCTCTGCCTTTGTCATCTCTAGGATGTCTGACAGCGCTCTTCTGGTGACCCCAACACATGGGTCTGTTTCTATGGTAACCTTGGACCAATCCTTCATGTCAGAGGGCTACATGTAGAGCAGGTGGAAACAGTGTTCAGCATTGCTCAACAATAAAGCCTCGCCATTATCTTCATGATACCTGCAGTATCCGAAGATACTCACCAATATAATTTGCTTTGTGTCATCACCAGAAGCCAGAGGATCAGATTCACTGACCTCCTTCTTTAGTTGCTGAATCTCCTGTTTGATTTCTTTTACCAGTGTTTCCACTCTCCTCTCTTCTTCTTTCTGCTTCTCCTCAATTGCAGCAACAACTGCTTTGTGACTCTTCTCCATTGCATTTACAAGGGCAGAGAAGACCTTTTGACTCTCCCGTACCTCCCGGAGGTAAGAGCTCTAAATGGAAATCATCATTTAATAATTATGTTTTTTTTTATTTTAGGAATAAACAAGCATTTTAGTTTAGTTGTTTTAGATCATTTTCAACCCACCTTCTGAAGCTCAAGGGAGTATTTTAGCTTTTCTATCTTCTGCAGCCTTTCCTGAACCATTTGCTCAACATCCATAACCTGTACACATGCAACACTGACATAAATAACAATTCCTAACACACTAATGAAATTACTAATGAAAGCAAAACAGTACCGTCTCTTCATCATGTGGTTTTTGAGATCGAGTCTTCCTATAGTTATCAGACACATCTGCCAGGATGTGGTTGACACTGAGGTCGGGCCTGTCGGGAAACACTCTTCTACAGTCAGGACAGTATTTGGACTGGTGTCGTGTCCAGTAGTGGCAGAGACAGGACAAGCAGAAACTGTGTCCACATGGTATAGTCACTGGGTTGGTGAAGATGTCTCTGCACAGAAAGCACATAAAGTGCTTCTCCGGGAGGACTCTGATGGTAGAGGCCATACTAAAAAAAAAAAAAGAAAAGAAAATGTCAACAAAGCATGAAACAAAGTTTTTTTCCTGTTAATTTTATTCAAAGAAATCTATGTTTGCATCTGGAGGAGTAATGTTCTGGAATGACATCACTTTTTATATAAGAAATGTGTTCCTTAATAATACACATAATACATATTCCTACACTATACGTTGCCTTTTAAGCAAAGATCTTTAGATGTAGCAGAATTACACAGTATAATGTTCACACTTACTGTCAATATCTAATATTTTCTGAATCCATAAAACGTGCATTTTATATATAAAGGTTTGGTTATTGATAGTCTTCTTAGTACACACACACTACCTAATTAATGCTCTTTACCTAAATTAAACTCAACAGCCATTAATATCATGAGTAAATTGGCTCAAGTCTTACAGTTGTGATAAGCCTTTGAAAATTAGCCAGAGACCTTTGTATCACTATTGACTGAATAATCTCATTTCAACATTAATCTAAGTTCAAACTCCAAGTTGATTTAATTTTGCAAAGCAAAGGAAGAAAATAATTAGTCCAGAAAGTAGTCGAAGAGCTGTTGCTAAGGGGCATGTGCAACGTGTCTTTAATCTGCTGGTTTGTAACAGCAGGAGCACTTTTATCTCCACTTTACTCACAACGGGTTAAAATAACATGCATGTTTTTGGATGGTGGAAACCTGGAGGAAAGAATCTTGTTGCTGTGAAACAACAATGATAACCACCACACACCATGCAGCTCTAAGCCAACGTGGCATTTATCTATTTTCCATGTATACTACTTTTTATTTTAAACATGGAGTAAAGAGCACAATAAGCACAGAAAAAAATAACTTAAATTAAATTATTCAAGTTGTACATATGAAAATGGCTAAAAACAGAATTACAGTATAAATGCTCAATAACAAGAACTCAACAAAATGTTAGAAATCTAAGCAGATGTATTGACTAGAAACTCTGCAGCAGGATATCTGAGAGTAAATGAGACATGTAATTTCTGTCATGTTAAATAAGGAAATGTTATGTGCTTGTAATTTTAATTATTTACACCCTACCCTTCTGACTGGTTGTTCATTGTCATTGCCACTGGCATTTGAGTTCTTTGTGATTGAGGAAAGATAAACCTAATGACAACGGAGGCAGATAAATATGTTGTCAAACAGGTAGCTACCATTTAGGAGGTACACTAAAAACCTAACAGATGGCAGAGACTACAAGAATATAATTTGAATATAAGATATTAGGCTTCCTTTGCTTGTAATTTGAACTTTCTCAGTTTTGATTCCCAAGTATTCACATCTAAGACTGTATCTGGTTATATAACATGGTCATAAACAACCCGGTGGCCTGACAGAAAATCATAAAGTGGCTAGCTTTTTTAAACAGTAAAAAGAAGCCAGATTTAATTAAACGAATAAGTAAAATATGGTCCTACCTGTACCAGTTGTTCTTTTTCACACAGTACGTCTTGTTCTCACAGCTTCAGGTAATAATACAAAGAGACAGCGCTTGTTAACACCGAACAGGGAAGCTCAGGTATGTGTGCTGTCTAGTAGGCAGTGCTTTAAACGATGGCAAACACAGAAGAAACTCCACCCTACTGTTATCTGAGCTATACTTCAACTCATGGAAAAACACCAGGAAATGCTGTAGGTTGAATTTAAAAATTTAATTAAATCATATTTATAATAGATTATAATAGATTTTTAACAGAATTCATATTTTAAACAGATATGATATTTTGTCTTTAGACTCATGGACTTTAACATTAGAATTCCCCCCAATTTTTTTTTTTTTTTTTGCCAAATTTGTGGCACTTTATTATAATATCCTATAATACATGTCATCACCATGCAGAATAAACAAGAAAGTGAATAAAACTTTTCTGAGTAAAACATCTGTCTAAGCCAGAAAGATTCCTAACTTATTATTCTAACTGCTTGAAATGAAGTTACTAGACTTCTTTTCTTGGTTTGTAAAGATATTTTATCTCTGAAAGTAGAAATGAAGAAGAGCCTTTAGGTCTTTGTTGGTGCATTCATGCTTCAAATTGTCTCAGAATTTCCAGTAACAACTTAAAAACCTGAAAATCTGTGCTAGTTAACTTGAACAAATCTGAGGCAATATGTTCTCTTCGAAAAAAAAAGAAATCTAATCACATTGTAGTGAACGAGGAGCTGTGAAGAAGCGATTGATAAAGATTGAGTTAAAGTTGAGTCTGGCGGGTGGGGCTACTCTGTTCTCCATATGTTTTATTGCTACCTGAGCGGTTCCTCCTGCAGATCCACCTACTGCCCCACCAATAATACCATAAAGAACCATCCCTCCTGGCCCCTCAATATATCCAAAAAGTGCACCCACAACAGCCCCCACAACCAAGCCTGTACCCAGTCCTCTGGCCAAGGAGGTTCTGAGCCAGCTGTTGTCCAGCTCTGCTTTGGTTTGGATCTCAGCACCAACATTAGCAATGTAGGTATCCTTCTGGGAACACAGCTCTTCTGCTACATAATGCTTCTCCATGTTATTCCATGTCTTTTCAATCTCTCCTGCCCTCTTCTTCCTGAGTCGCCTTTCCTCCTTCTTCACGCTGTCTTCTGCCTTCTGGAAAGTTTTGCTGGAGTAGTACCTCCCTCCTAACGAAGCCACCATCAAGTCAATCTTCTGCAGCAGGCTTCTCTCCTGGCTTCGATCTCTCCAGTTCTTGTTGAAAACATGAAAACGTCCACTGTACCCCTCTATCAGTTCTCTCAGGTACCAGTCAGTCTTCCTCACCCTGTTTTCCAAGGCAGCTCCATCCAGATTTCCTTCATAAGCCAGGAGGACCATGCAGTGTTGAAAGCAGTTTTTTCCAAAGCGCTTTTTTAGCAGTGTAACTGTTTTCATGTCATTCAGTGAGATTTTCTCCATATCAAAGGCAACAAGAAAGGCATGAGGACCAGGCATGCATAAGCACTTAGACCTCCTCAGCTCCATCTTCCTCTTTGCATGAGATATATCCTTGTCATAGATGTTTGGCCCGTTCACCACAGTCACTCGTCTACCAGAGAGCTCTCCCACCATCTTCATGCTGGAAGAAGTGCTGGTGACATCCTTGGAGAACTCCTCTCTTCCAAGTATGGCATTGGTTAGTTGGAACTGAGAGGGTCCACTGCTACCAACCACCATGAGCCTCAAGTCCTTAGCAGATCCTGGAAGAACATTAATTATGGTTTAAGTTGTGAAAGATGTAATGCCATTTGAACTGTACGATGAACCTGCAGTGGCGTATAACCATCCATATTATTGTATATCAAGTTTTTAAACCAACGTTTCTGAATATGTACTTTCCAAGTTCATGCATAATAACTTGTGCAAGAGAATAGACAGAAAAAGTAAATAGATAACAAAAAAGAAATGACTGAGTTTGAATTTAGTTAATCTATCCTTAATATAATTCAGTATAAGACCTATAAAGTACAATTATACCTGCATTATTTTCCCTATTAATTCTGAGAGCTTACCTTTCTTCCTCTTATCCATTTGACACAGATTCACTCCTCTGCTGTATTGTGGCTGAACTAGACTCACTCTGGTATGTATTCAGCAGAAACATTTACCCCTGTCCTTTTCCCCTCTCTGTCTCTCTCTGTCGATAAAGTAATTAGGTATCAGATTTTATATCAACTGGAAAATGCCCTCAGGTTTAGGGGCCAATAGTAATCACATGCACATTTATTGACATCTCTTGTAAAATTCCCAGACCAATTACTGAATAAATTACTGTAATGTAAAATATTAATGTAAATCACACAGACGAGAATAACCCACTAATATACTTGTAATTTTAACATTTTCTTCCCTACCTCCTTATGTAAATATATGCTCGTATGTTTTACACACTAACACTTTAACATAATCCTACCAGGCTGTCACTGAGCCAGATCATGGTGGTTTCCAGTGTAATCAATAGCTCATTAAAGTACTTTGATCCTGTGTGAATGGAACATAAATATCTTCCAAATGTGGATGGGTGTCATAACAGCAAATGTCAGTATCTGGAAAAGACTTACTGGTAATTTAATTTAAATAATTTAATGTAATGTTTTTTTTAACTGGTTCAAAGAGGTTATCATATATACTCCCAGGTGTGTAAGCAGATCTTCATTTGGGGACTTTAAAACCTTTTAATCCTTTAATACTCTATGTATCATATTTGATATGCAGTTTCTAAAACCCTTTCCATCACTTTATGGTAAAAACTTGGTTCAAAACCCTGTTGTGATATGTGACCAATGTGATATTTGTCTTCTGACCCCTGGTGAATGCAATAATACAATGATGCACTGTAATAATTTTGATATGATAAAAAAGGGTAATATACAAAAACATATATTGTTAAAGGGCCAAATAAAGACTTCACACTAAAAACTTTTGACTTTTTGACATTTTTCTCTTGGGTCAGGCTTAAAGGATTAATGTTTTTCAAACAGTTTCACTTTTTGTTTTTTTTCTGACATCAGTTGTACTTCTCTCTAATATGAGTACACCAACAATTAAATAAATAAATAAATAAACAATCCTAAACTTCCTTACTTTTTGTGCTAAGTATATGCATATGAATTCAATAGTACTGTCTCCATCAGTTTACACCATTACAGGTTTACATGCCTGTAAATACATCCAGATAAGTAGTTTATCAAAACAAATCAACATAGTTAATCTCAGTAACTTGCACTGCTACACAGTCAGGATGATATATCTGCACTGCAGTTAAAAGCCATTGTAGAGTTCAGTAATGTGACCGTAGCACTGCAGCCATTTCTTTTGATTATTTAATCACAGAAACGTGTGTTCTGGTAAAACAGCGCCTCCGTGTGGTAAAAATGTGTAACTCGTAAAAGGGAAATAATACAACGCATTTCCTGTTTTGAGGGACGTCATTGCTACCGGAAATAACGTAGTGCCACTCTAAAATAACGAAGTATGATTTTACTCTGTCCAGTAGTCCCACGATTGTCATAGAAACCACTACAGTTTGTGTGTTTATGGTGTTTATAATGGGGACAGACTGCAACACCAAGTTTCACGCCAGAGACGAGACACACTCGCGTTTAGACAATTAAAACCCGTCCGAGGAGAAACAAAACGTCTCCAACATGATAAGACACACGTCTCTTGCGGCCAGTCGTGTCCTCTCTCCCAGCCTGCGCCGATTTTCTGGCGGTGAAGTGGCTGAAGATGTGTCTGAATGGCCAACCTCTCCAGATGTCACGACGCAGGCGTCTCTATACGTGCACGTGAGCTTGCGTTGTTCAAACTTGACTATCCAACGTTTTGAGTAAAGAGTTGTTAGATTTTCAATGGCGATAAAAATACATTATATATACATATATATATATATATATATATATATATGTGTGTGTGTGTGTGTGTGTAGATAGATAGATAGATAGATAGATAGATAGATAGATAGATAGATAGATAGATAGATAGATAGATAGATATGTGTGTGTCTACTTAATTTTTCAAGGAAATTTAAGTATACAAGTAAATTATGTCTCCCCCTCCCCCTCCTCCTGCAGTGGCCTTATTGTATCCGGAGGTGCTCTTACTGTAATTTCAACAAGTATATACCCAGAGACAACAACCATCACATCATGACTGAGTGTCTTCAGAAAGAAACTGAGACACTGCTGCAGCTCAGTCAAGTGTCTCGGTATGTGCCATAACTTCCACATTTAATCAACCAGTATGAAATTAAACTTTTTTTTTTTTAACCCTTTATAATCCTTTGCTTTGACTTACAGCATCACTTCTGTGTTTTTTGGTGGTGGGACTCCAAGCCTGGCTCCCCCCTCAACCATCGCTGCCATCCTCGAAACTGTTTCCCAGCAGGTGGGTCTCTCAGATGAGGCTGAGGTTACACTCGAGGTAAACCCTACCTCCACCGGCAGGTCGAGGTTAGAGGGCTACCATCATGCTGGGGTGAATCGTTTCTCCATTGGGGTGCAGGTAATTGTAATCTAAGGAATAATAATTATAGAAAATAAAGTGTTGTCAGTGGATTTCACTTATGTGTTCAATCCACCAGTCTTTACAGGATGAGGACTTGAAAAGTCTGGGAAGAGATCACAATTCTCACGAGTCTTTGCAAACTATCGAAGAGGCCAGGAGGCTGTGCCCTGGCAGGGTGTCAGTGGATGTCATGTTTGGAAGACCCAATCAGACAGTTGAGTCCTGGGAAGATGAGCTGTCTGGGCTGCTTAAAGTGTGCGATGACCACGTGTCTCTGTATCAGTTGACTGTTGAAAGAGGTACGCAGCTGTTTAAAGAGGTTCAGTGTGGACGAGTAACCATGCCTGCTGAAGAAGTAACAGCAGAGATGTACCAGCGTGCCAGGAAGGCTCTCCACCAACATGGCTTTTTGCAGTATGAGGTGTCCAACTTTGCAAGACATGTGAGTCCCCAGAAGAAAGACATATCATGTGTATCACTTAAAAAAATGAAGAAAGTTCCTAAACAATGTCACACTTTTAAAGTCATTATTTTTGGTGCCACAAAAGTGCATTCATGTTCATGTTATACTGTCAGTGTTGACTCATACATAAAGCAACAAAAGCTGCTACCCATCTCACATCTTCTTCAGGAAAGGTCTTGCTTATTTAATCATTTTTGCACAAATTCCAAGTTTCCAGGTTTCAAAGTGGGCCCCTGTTGTCACAACCTGTCACTATCAGTGGAGCAGCTTAAATTCTTCATCAAGGAAGCAAAAGAAAATGTTACAGATTTGCAGAGTTTGTAAACACTCTAACATGTTTGGTCCAATGTACAATCCCTAAGACTTGCAACATGCAGTCCAGTGTTATATTTAGTGCTCAGAGCTTTGTGAAAAAGAATTATGAGAATATTTTTAAGTTGACATGACTTATCAATCTTTAGTTTTCAGCTAAATGTATTTGAAAACTATTATAACTGAGAATTTTAAAGTGATTTTCTTAATTAAATGCACATGAATAATGTTTCACCTTCTAAAAAAGAAGGTAAATAACACCCCTCCAGCAAACACACATTAAAGAAAATGAGAAAATTCCAAATGTGATTGCCTCTAAAACCAAAGCTGCGCAATGCTTTGTTAATTAAAGGGATATTATTAAGCATTATTGAGCTTTATTACTTGTTTTTCTTGTGTTATCTTCATCAAGCTTCGTCAACATGGCAGAGTTTTTCTCCAATTGGCTCCATATTACCTCATAAACATGTCTGAGTGAACCGTTCGCAGCAGCACATTGACACTCTCCTTTATGTTGTGTAGAAATCAGTGAGTCATCACAACTTGAGCTACTGGAAAGGAAAGCAATACATCGGTATCGGCCCAGGTGATATTATCTAGACTGAAAGCAATAAATCATATTGATCATGCTTGTGGAAAATTAATTTTTTTGTTTGTTTATTTGAATGTAACAGGTGCACACGGACGGTTTGTTCCTCTCGGAGAGGGAAGTGCTGTTCGCGAGGCTCGGACCCAGACTCTGGAGCCTGATGTGTGGATCCGTGAAGTCCAACAGAGGGGACATGGGACACGGAGGCGGATACAACTGAGACATCTTTCACTGTGAGCTTGACACATTGTGTCTTGCGATGAGTATTTTTTGGCTGTAACACAAGAAGACAGCTGCAGATTCTAGAAATTCTCTGCATGTGTGAAATGCAAAAGTTTTCGGCCAAGTGACAGAACATGTGAGCGGCAGTGTTTTGAGGTCTCTGTAAATGTGCTTGTTCCCTCAAACATTTTGTCCTTGTACCATGCTATTATCAGACTTGGCCTTGTGGCAGTCAAAACCATGTGAATCTCCCTTCTGAATGCTATTTGCTTGGCAGATTGGAGGAGGTGTTGGTGATGGGGATGAGAATGACACAAGGCATTAATCACAAGGTGAAACACATAATAATCATTCTGCTTTCTGTGTGAATTTCACTGAAGAAAATGTTCTGTATTCAGAGAATTGATAGTTTGTCATCACTTTCTGGTGTTTTACAGCACTGGGACTTGTTTAGCCCTAAAATGGGCCTCCATGAAGTTTTTAGTGCATCTGTCGATGTCCAAGAGCTGTTGCAGAGCGAACAGCTCATTCTTGATGACAGGTGATACCAAATCTAAAATTTTATGCTTTTTGCATTGCTAACAGTAGTAGTAGTAGTAGTCTGTTATCATTTCCTACAGCCCTTGAACTTAAACCTAAAAATGGTAATTGGACAACAGAAATACTAAAAACAAGCATTTTATCCTCAAATTTGAGAGGCTGGAACCAGGAAATGTTCTATAATTTTCTCAATTTGTTTTTATCTTTTCCTTGTCAGAGGTCTGCGATGTTCCTGGGAAGGTCTGGCCTTACTGGACAGCATACTTCCAGTGCTGCTGGTGGAGCTCGAAAGGCAAATACTTTGTACTCTACATAGGAAAGCTTCTATGAGTGCTGGTGTACAAACCAAGACAAACTCCAATCCTCGATGACAGTTATGTTAATGGGGGCAAATAACTTTATAGAGAGCTTGTTTGTGGGTTTGGTTGAGGCTGACAGAACCCGATTAAATATACAGATAAAAGATGTCTACATACCAGCAGAATTTCTGCAGAAATATCAGCTTCCTGTATTCAATGTACAGCATTCCGGGTGCCTTGCAAGGAGTTATAAAAGTCTAATCCATTACTCATTATTATTATCCTGCAGTTTCTTGTCTTATTGCCCCTTAATGATATTTGAAATATCAGATGTTAGTTTTTCTTTTAAATGCTTCTTATCATTTAATTCATTCGCATGCAGGAAATAACTCATTAAGTCATTTTACAGCCATCTGAGCATCATTATTATTCTGTCATTAAACAGGAAATTGGGCTGATATGAGAACCTGTTCAGATGTGTCTCCAGAGAATTCATGTAATATTTGCTGCCTTTGTAAATAAACATGATGAATAAAGCTTCCTGCTTATTTAAATGGCAACCATGATCAGAATACTTACAAATAAACTACATTTTACAAAGAAAATCCTTTCTAACTATTGTTAGATTAGTAAATGCGTGTGTATTGAATTAAACCCAGCTAGAGTAAAGCTTCCTTTGTGAAACAGTTTAATTTACTGTTAATTTGATTTTAAATTAGAAGGAAATTAATCAATGATTCAGAAGGAAATGTGATGCAGCAGCATTTGCTGTAAACTGTTGTGAAATATGACTGACCCACTAATTTGTCAGGAGTGTTGGAATTGATGATGCCCTTTAAGATCTGAGAAATCGCCCAGTGGGTTCTCTCCATGGTGCTGATTTCATCACTGCTCCTATTTTCACTCCCCTCCTCTTCTTGTATAAACGATGCTTTAACGCCTTGTTTCCTGATAATACTGTATGATGACTCAGCGGGGATGATTAAAACGCATTGTATAACTGATTTTATAAGGTAGAATGACTTTATGTCACCTTCTTCAACGCTGTGGGCGCTCTCAACTGCGAACAATGTCTGTTGCAAATATTTTAAGACGTTTAAGGTCGATTTTTGAGTCATTTTCTGCCGCAGTAGAGCTCCCTCCCACACACACCTCTGCTCAGGTTTTACATAATCACTTCGCAATAAATGATTCCCTGCGCTGATATAGTAATTCAAATACTTATCTGCCTCATTTAATCATCTTCTTTACCAAATTTGATATTAAAATGATTAAATTATTATTGGAATATATGATTAAAAAGCAAGCGTGACAATTAGAGCTTATCAACTTTTATTAAATGATCATATAATACATACAAAACCAAAATAAGAACGCACCGGTCCGGCCAGGTGCTATAGGAGTATAACTCCTTACATATATGATATTGCAGTATACTACCACAATTTGTTTTATCGAGAAGTTTCATAATTCATTGAATCTGACACATCTCGGGTTTTTTGTGTTTGGTGCTTGATCCAAGCACCAGCCGCAGGTCGCTGGTGAAGCTCGGGCGGCGCGCAAGAGGGTCCACGGCGGCGCAGGGCGCGCTGAGTCCCCGCGAGTGTCTCCTCCTCCTGCCTCGCTTGCTGATGCACATAGACTGGTAGGAGAGGATGGGTATCATCTGATGCTGCGACGGGCTGGTCTCGTCAGGTAGACCACCCAATGTGGCCAGAGCTCTGAACACACCTTCCAGTCCGATGCCGTTTTTAGCGGAGGTTTCGAAGAAGGGGACGTCCTCGCCGAGGATTTTAACTACCTCTGATCGACTGACGACCCTCCGAGCGTCTAGGTCCGCTTTATTCCCACATACTACGGCTGGCACTCTCATTGGATGGTTTGATTTGAGTAACTTTGCCTTCGCAGCTTTGATCTCGTTGAGCAGCTCACGGACTTCATCCAAAGACTCTCTGTCATCCAAACTGAAGACGAGCAGAAAGATGTCAGCTGTTGAGAGAAAGAAATCATTCATTATTTTTTTGTCATTAAGCCCAAAAATACAAATAAACAAAAAGATGAATTCCCAAATTATCTTGTCAAATTGCATGCCTATACACCCCATCCTTCTCCTCATTACTTCTTACCCGTCAGGATGGACAGTCTCCGCTTTGCAGGGAAGTCTCTCTCACTCGAAGCATCCAGGAGATCCACCTGGTACGCCTCCCCTCCAATGTGGAACAGCTTTCTGTAGAAGTCCTCCACCGTGGGCTCATATTGCTCTTCATAGTCTTCACCTAAGAACCGCCGCAGGATGTTGGTTTTACCTACTCTGGGCGCCCCAAGCACAACTATTCTGTGACAGTTCCTGGACTTGGTCTGACCCAGCTCCGAGAGATCCACTGAACTTTTCGGGAGTCGATCCGTCGACACTTGCCGATTGCCAGAGCTTGAGGATCTGCGCACAACCACTCTCTTATCCTGCCCTCTCCAGTAGCCTTTGACCGTTTTGATGATGCCCATGCCTGTTTTAGATAAATTTGAGACTTTGGTGTGCTGGAAAACTGGAGTGAGAGTTGCGCTGTGGAGAAATGGATGCGCAGTAAGAAACCGATGCCCTGTAAAGGAGTTGAACGACTCGAGGATGCCATCAACGGGAAGGTAAAACTTCTCAGTTGTGTTCATCTCTCTGCTCTTTGAAGGCTATCGAATACTGATCATCGGCTGCTCCCCCATGTGTCCACTGAAACAGAGCCGAGTGTGATCTTTTATACTTCCACTCGGCAGTTTCTGCGTCATCAGTCTCATTCAGAAAGCATTCCTTTTATAGAAGCATGAAGCCCCCCCACTCCTATAAATAAAAAGGTGCATTTTCTTACTTAAAAATTGCTGTAGATACATCTGAGTGAAGGTGAATAACCTGCTGTTCAAAATGAACAAAACAGATTTCATTTAAACTCTTGAACAATTTGTTCTAAGACAAACACTCATTAACACAAGCACTCTGATATGTTCAAACCTATCATTAAATGTACTCCTCTATTTTTAGCACCATACATGCAGGTGCCTCTTGTCTCATTATGGATAAATCGATGGATTATAAACTAATGGATAGAGTCCGGATAATTGTCCAAATCTCTCTGGACATGGACACTGGAGGCGTGAAGTACAGGCACTGGTTAATTGTGCTCATCTACTGTAATTTCCTGTAATGCTCTTATGGTGACAATAATAATTTGTTTTGCTTTCAGACTGTGTTATGTATTTTTATGTGTTATTTAACAGTCACCCCCCATTGAGGGACAAAGATAGATTTCCCTACTGACATATCAGTGCTACTATGATTTTATTGTTTAGTGCTTGTAGAGACTCATTTATATTATAATCACGACTTGCTGTGGAGCTGGAGATAGCTCACGCTCTGATCTGTGATTCACAGACCTGGATGATGAGTCCTCTGCACCACTTCCAGCTTCAAACATATGTTATTACTCTGCTGTGATTAATTTCCACTGTGTTCCTATAGATACTTATTCTGGAAGTCTTGGAGCTTCACCACCAAGTTATAGCCTTAACCTTTTTCAAACTTTTTTTCTGAAGATATTTAGGGAGCTGTGTAGCCATTCTCACAAAGATTTTGTTTCTTTTGTTCAACTAAAGTACAGCCCAACCTTTACAAAAAATGAGGCTGTATTCATCAGAAAGTGAAAGCATTCACTTGCATCAGAAGCTAAACAGATATTTTAGAGAAAATATGTAGTGAGAGAACACAGTGAAAGCCGAAGGACATACACTATTATTAATGTGAAGAAATGCCAAGTGAATTGCAGAAGCTAGAACATGTTATAAAACTCTGGCTTTTTCTTGGTCAAACACTCCTTTTCAGCAGATTCAAGGACACTCAGAATGGATGGAGCACATAGTCATTTATTTCATTCCAGTCAGTGTGCCATTTACTTTCACTAGAAAATTATGGAAAACATTGACAAAGGAGCAACATTTTGGCATACAGTACATCATTATTTGCTAATGAGTTTGAGGTAATCAAAAAAGTCTGAAACCATTGGTAATGATACTTTTCTCTATTTGGCGAAAGTAATTCAAATTATTACATTAAAAAAAGGAATAATATAAGTAAAATATGACAGCATCATCTGAGGTGTTCCATGCTTATGCTATCCATGCATTATCCAAATCTGATTCAAAACGTTTCTGTTGTCAGGAATATTTGACTTTGTTGGTCTTAAAATGATAAATAAATATTCAAAGCAGCTGAGGTTAGATGGCTGTAGTGGAAAGTCCATGACAAGCATTGCTCTTTGCTCTTGTTGGCTCTGCAGGTGCTTCATTCAAAGCTCTGAGGTGTTTTGGGGCTTATTTTTCTGCTGCAGCATGTAACCTTCCCCATGTAAATATAAACCAAAAGGTGGAGTCTCTCTCTGCTTCTCCTCTATTAGGGTGGAGTTGATACAGTTGGGGTGTCCAACTTCCACCCCCATTATTTTTATAAACTGCAATCCAGCTCTCTCCTGTTTGTCTCCTTCTGATAAAAATGTTTAATTTGGACTGATAAAAAAGAAAAGAGTCATTCTTTGTGATATGTTTCTTAGCCATCCCCAGACATTTGGCCTTGTGTACTCTCTTTTCAACAAATATTGTTTTCAAGAAGAAGTTGCCTTTTAATCTTTCAGTGAACAAGATAATCTCCTCATGGCATGGTCGCGTTTGGTGTAGTAAACTCTAGTGCTTTCATATATCTTTATACTGTGGATTTTTTTTTTTTTTTTTTTTTTTGCATCCATATGTTTTTGCACATATCACCTGTATATTTTTATATAATATATAATCTTAAATCCATAATTTAGGCAGCATTTAAAATTATACAAGAAAGCATCTGCATCATGAAATCAACACCATGTCTGGTATATATGTCTGGTATCTGAGGGCCACCAGAGGGCAGTGCAAAAACACACATAACATAAAGTTTAATCTATTAAGGGCTGATGCAACACATACACGCGTTTACCTTTCAAACTTCTAGCAATTTTTTGCTTCATATCAACATTTTTAAAACACATGAGAATGATGTTTTTTTCTGAATGATTAAAAACTACATGTGGAAAGTCAGCAGTAGAAAGTTAAATCATTTTTATTGCATGCTTTCTTTTTTTTGTAGGTAGATAAAGGTAATGGGGAAAAAGTTTATATATAGGTATATATTTCAAGAAAACCCTATGGTGTTAGAAGTTCATTTAAAGACTGAGGTCTCAGTGGGTAAAATCTGATTATTTTTTAGAGTAGTCAGAATTTTTTTTGCCTTTTTTTAAGGAAACAACTTTTTAAAAAATCAACACACAAAAGACAGAGTTTCCAATAATTAAAAGGGCAACAGTGATTCCCTGCAGACTGCTCTTACCATATCCTAAACTTAATGAAAATATTTAAATAAATTCAACAATTTACTCTAAAATAACTTCCTTTATTCCCCCAAAAGGAAGACGAATGACTCTGTAAGATGATTAATATAAGTCCACACACAAGACATCAGCTTTCCTGTCCTGTGACATCACTGCAGGCCGTCCTCTCTCCTCCCCCCTCTGTTTTCCCAGATCTCATCTGCATGGCCTCCCTGCACTGACCTCATCACGCCTTTGTTGGGAAACAAAGAATGCTCAGGCATCTGTTTTCAGGAGAAATAAAGACAGAGAGGAGGAGAAACTGAGTTTGACTGACTATATCAGTGGGTGTCACGTGAAAATAACTTTACATGTAACAAGAAATTGTACATTCCCACTGGGAGGGATTTTCACTTACAGACAGGTCAGTTTTTTTAAAGTCCCAAAAGGTCATCAGAGCTTGTTTCATTCTGCTTGATGAACCTGATTCCTGTGCACTTTGCCCTTTCATCCATTTCAAGGATGTGTTTGTTGTTTCAAGGTAGAGCTGGTATTTCCTGTATATCCTGCTCAGTCTGCTACAAGACCCACTAATCTCTCCTTCTCAGTTAGGTAATAATGCCTCTCTCAGCATGACAATGTGACCCTTTTCCCCCACAAAGACAGTCAGATTTGTTTCTTTACTTGACTAAATCCAAAGCAATGCAAATACCAAAAAGATGAGTAGATGTATATATAATTCATGAGGATGTGACATCACAACAATCCATTAATGTCAATAAATAAGTAAAGAGCAGAAATGTGAGGATGAAGCTGCAGAAAAGGAAAAGTAAGTCTTTGTATTTGTTCTTAGAGACATGTTTTCAACAGCAAAGTCTTGGAGGAGTTAAACTTTTCTATTAAACTTGTGAAGGAAGTAACAAACTTGTGTTCTCAAATTTTGTTTTTACCTCATAGTGCAAAATATTTGTCTGCTTCTAATGTGCGACCTTGTTGGTATCTGATATTTAGTAGTTAGATATTACATTGCTTACTGTGATTTGCCCCCTCACACAGATCTCCTGAAATTTAATACAGGATCACTGATGTTCCTTAGGATATGAGGCAGGGTATTGGCAGAGTTTTCTGAACAGATGCAAGCTGTGCGTCTCCACTTCCACCACGCGGCGTGTAATTATTTTGTTTTGAGCCTGCACAGTTTAATCTTGGTTGTGATTCCTCAGCATATGATCACCTGCTCCAGTCAGAGCAGATGCTTTTTCCATCAGGCAGTGAAAGGGTAAAGTCTGACTCTGCATGCACCGAGCAGGGCTCTCTCCCTCCCTGCTCTTGTCTACATCCATTTTTTTTTTTTTTTTTTTTTCCTGTGTGTGTTTTCAGGGGGCTGTGCCATCTGCAGGCTCGATGCCTGGACATGCACACACAGCTAAGTTGTAACAAATCAGTCCCTTTCTCCTTTGGATTTGTTTTAGAGTGCGCGTTTTTTTTTATTATTATTATTTCTTTGTGCTTTAAATACCTACTCTAGTTTCCTGCTCCTCTGTCGGACAGTTTCGAAATATGTCGAGAGGCGGAGACGTTTCTCGTTCCTCCCGAATCCTCCCCAAGTTGGGACCCCACTGACGCGCTATGGCATGAAGGTAAGAGGGAAAGTGAACGCAATCGACTTAATTGCGAGGTTATGATTTCTTATAGACTGATCGAGGTTGTAACTCTTAAACTCGGGACAAAGCTGAGTCACCGTGATATACTTCACCTACGCGGTCGTCCCATTTGACGCAATACTGGCACAAGTCAGCCGTCCTGGTTTGGGACAGAAAGGGCTTGTCAAGAGACATAAGTTGGTTTTATATTCCTGCTTTCGTCCTGTAGTTTATAGGGCGGATGTAAACATACCACAGTGTTCTTTTAGGCCCAATTTAGGAGCAGTTTTGTTTGTTTCGTATGGATATGGAGGGTAGGAAATGAGCTGTCCATTATATCCGAACAGCACTGGTTTAAAGAGTATCTGATCACTTCCTGTATTTGGAGAAAGTAAAGGCTTTAACGTTATGCTCTTTGGGATGAGGGTTATATGTCTTTAGTAAAAGATTATGAAATCTAGAAGTTAAAGTGTCATATCATCACCAAATTTCCTGTGTGTGTGTGTGTGTGTTGGAGTGTAATGGAATCTAGACTAGGTAACTGGCTAGAGGGGACTTTTAACTACTTCACAAACTCTTTGATCGTCTCCCTTTGCTATTTGCAGCATTACACTCCTGTCCTCATCTTACCAGCGTAAATGTACAGGAAAAACAGATTTTAGGTATTTCTCCAATGGTCTCTTGCAGCGTAGAACTGGGCTGAAAGGTGAAGGGGGTTTACACCCCTTGAGGTTTAACTTGCAGTCATCTAAGCCACAAATATTTTCATTGTCACCACCACTCTACAGTCTATTTACAGCATTCCTACAGCATCCAAAGCTGTGAGGTATGAGGCTCGATGCTGTCATCATACAGTAGCTACATCCCACAGGTATGACTGCTGTTTTAGTCAAACATTACTGTGTATTCAATCTATAATTATGAAAAAGTTTTATTTAAACAAAGTAAAAGGGGTTGATTTAAAGTTATATAATCTATTCTTGTTAAATTGGAGGCACTCACTCAAGACAGAAGGGATTGGTGCTCATATCACTGTGAAGTAGAAGAGACACTATCAGTTCAACCAACTACTCTCCTGATTACGCTAGACAAAGCAGTCCAATGTTCAAGGCAAAGGGGTTACATTTTCTTTGCCTAATGATTTAAATATTAAACCAGGAAACTTTGTAATTCCTCAAAACTTTTATTTGCATTTTTAAGACTAGTTGTGACAGTTTGGGAGTTTTTAATATACTGTGATGATGTAATCAGGTCAGAAGAACAGGGGAGGGAAAGGGAGCCCCTCCCATTTCTAATAATACTTGAAGGTAAGTAGAAAAAGAGCAAATTGTGTGGACGTCTCTGCGGTCAGTTTGGGTCCCAAAAAAATATTTGCTTTTTAAGTGAAAGTAAAAACAATCTACTGTGTGAATTCAGACAGATTAATTCAAGTATTTTAGTGCTGTTTCACAACGCCTGAAGGTGGTGAGTTGTTCCTTTCTCCTTCCAGATACAAATAAGTTGAGCTGTTGCCACTAATTCTATTGTTAATGATAATGAAAGAACTTGTGATAACTGTGAGAATGTAGTGGGGTTGCTCTGACTGATATTTAAGTTTAATAAAACTTGGATGGGTCTTAAACTATTTTGTTTCCACAGGGCCATACTGGTGGACATCACTAAAGCTGCCAGGTTTCCTTCACTTGATTGCACCTTGCCCAGCAGTGGGCCAGTTTGACTTTTGTTTGCCAAGTGTTAAAACGTCACTGCCATCATGCAGACCTCATCGCTCCGCCGGCAGATGAAAAACATGGTGAACAACTACACGGAGGCTGAGGTCAAGGTCCGAGAGGCCACCTCCAACGACCACTGGGGACCTTCCAGCTCTCTCATGGCTGAAATTGCAGACTTGACCTTCAATGTAGTGGCCTTCGCTGAAGTTATGGGAATGATCTGGAAGAGGCTGAATGATCACGGCAAAAACTGGCGTCATGTTTACAAAGCGCTTACGCTGGTGGATTATTTGGTCAAAACAGGGTCTGAGCGCGTGGCTAAAGAATGCCGGGACAACATATACACCATTCAGACCCTGAGAGACTTCCAGTACATAGATCGAGACGGACGTGACCAGGGCGTCAATGTTCGAGAGAAGGCCAAACAACTGGTGGCTCTGTTAAGGGATGAGGAGAAGCTGAAGAAGGAGAGGAGCCAGGCTCTGAAGACAAAGTCGCGCATGGCGGGGGTCACCAGCAGCGTAAGCTCTGGATCCATGCCCCCACCATACCCAGGACGCCACACCGCCAGTTCGTATGGGGATGATTTCAGCGGGTGCAGAGGCTCACCATCATCCAACCACCGTAAGTAGCATCATAGTTATGTACTCTTTACAAAACACAAACATCCTCCTTGTCAAACATAACATCACTTTTGGTTTCCCAAAGCACTGAACTACCTGCCAGCTGAAGGTTTCCTGTGGCCTGACGGCACAGCATTATCAGATAAATTCAAAAACATTATGGATGATGAAAATAACAGAAAAGCATCCTTTAACTTAGTTTATTAGTCAATCAAGAGATTCAGTTTGATGACAGAAATTGAAAATGAAAAAAAAAAAAAAGTAAATCATGATTTTTCATGGTATGTAATAACAGCAACACGGTCCCATGTTATTTTAGGCAATGTTTCAGTTCTGCCCTCAGCTGACGGTTGGACATCTGCATTCCTTTCGTTCTCCTTTATAGTCATGTCAGCTAAACAGGATTTACAAAAGAGAGAGGCCCTGTTTGTGCTCATCTCATTCAAAAATGAAACCATAACTAGATACTGGACTGTGGTGACAATATCGCCCCTGCTACTGGAAAATAGATGAATAAATGACTATTACTTAAGGCACCTGAACTTTACCAGAGTATTTTACTGATATTCTTCTTGATATTTCCACTCCACTATATTTTAGAGGGTATTTTGGTACTTTCTTCTTCACTACATTTACTTTACAACATCAGTCGATAATTACTTTATAGATAAGGATTTTGAATTACAAACATTCAAAATACAACACGTGCTCGTGTTCAATATCATATTTTTTGATTAATTTTCAGAGAATGTAATCATGTTTTGAAAAATGCCCTAAAATCCCAGCTTTATTAACCTAAGATAGTCTTGGTCTATATCAGAGCAGAAACACTGATCAGTGATATAACAGTAGGATTACACAACATTTGACTTTTACTTGAACTACACTTCTAACCTGATGCTTGAGCACTTGAGTGACTTAGCCTTAAATATTAATGTTTAACGAGGGCTACGACTAGACACAACATTAAAGTCCCATCTTGTGCTCTCTGAGATTAAGCATTGGTACATTTCCTCAAGAAAAAGATCAGTGGTGTTACTGACTTATGAGTTACAGTAAACAGTTCAACCTCAAAACACATGTTGCAAAAGCATCAATCATTTGTGTATGTGATGTGTTTAGTGTGCACTGTATACTTTAACATTTGTGTGGTGTGTGCGGTGTGTGGTGTTTATAAAGGGTGTTAGTCAGTGGCTGAGCTGTGGTTTTTATAAGACACCATATTCTGTTACTCTCATGACTAGGGCTTGTTTCATGAAGGGAACACAGATGTGCTTACAGATGGTGTCTGTTTTATTACCACCGATCAGTCAAACATCCTTTTTATCCAGCAGAGATTCTGCTTAGTGGATGTTGTCTGCATACCTCTCTGGAGCAGAAGCAATGCCAGTGGAAACATGTGGCCAGTTACTAACACTTGACTCTGGCTCTGTGGTTCAGTGATGTTACAATAGGAGCATAGTTTGTTTGACTGGGGCACGCTTCATGCTAGATAATCAATATCACACTATGGAAATCCTAGAAAGTAGTGTATCCAGACAAGAGTGTTTTTAAAGAGCTCCAGATGATAAAAACCAAGCTTTTGGAGGTTTTATGAAATAATTTATTCCTTTAGTAGATGGGTGTATATTCAATTTCCACCCCTGGTATAGCTAATTTTAATAAAAAAAGGCAGGATACTGGTGCTCTTGGCTATTCCAGGACACAGGAGCGTGTGGACTGTTTGGACAAAATGCTGATGGATGCTATGGGTGTGGGTCAGGAGGTTGGCATCAGCTAATTGCCAGCAAGTAATCCAGCTTAGACAGGGGATATTGAGGGGCAGCCCAGTGGAAGAGATTGGTTTCTGAGATCTGACTTTGCCGATGTGTGGCCCGCTTCCCTCTTTCAGCCCTGTAACCCACAGCCTGGCACCCAAGCTGGTAGATTGCCAGTCCCACTCCCCCCTCCAAATCTGAGTCCTGTAACCTTCCCAGAAGATTCGGGGTAATAAGATGGGCCCAGCTCCAGTCCGTTCATTCCTCTTCCCCGCCAGCAACCTAACTCTCCACACAGCCACACCATTGTTCTCAGTGCAGGCAGAGTTGGGTAGACTGTGGCAAGCCATGCCAGCAGAGGCCCTAAACAACAGGCAATGGAAAATTAACATTCAAAAACAGTGCCAGCTCTTCCTGACCTTAAAAATCGGCCTGAAGTGTTTATTTCTTTCATTTTCATCTCTCTCTATATATAAATCTTTATCCGTATTCCATTCCTCCCTAAAAATCTTTGTTTACTCTCTCTCTATCCTCGTAGCCTCCTCTCCTCAACTCGCTCCAGACCTGGAACAAGCTCGACCATCAACCACTGGAGAAGAGGAGCTGCAGCTGCAGCTGGCCTTGGCCATGAGCCGAGAAGAAAGTGAAAAGGTACCTCTAACTCAAATAACACACACACACACACACACACACACACACACACACACACACACACACTCTTAGCCAGTAAAAAACCTCTTAGCCCTCCTGCACATGGGTGTGGGAGAAAGGGGCTTCTTATCAGCTCTGCTGCTGACATGTTTAACCAGAGTAAAACATTAAACAGAACTCCTATCCCTTCATAAGCTCAGTCTGTGTTGGTGAAGTGCTGCTCCTGCTGTGGCTTCTGTGCAACCATTTCCCTGAACTGTTAACAGAAAGTGATGTGATTTGATGTCATAATTAATGGCACTCTGACCAATCATTGTGAGTGATGCTGATGAGCGAGGAAGCGGAGTGTGAAACAGTGAGAAGACAAACAGGATATGTGCATCGATCCACTCCCAAAATATCCACAGCCTGCCTTGATCTTCATGGCAAAGGCAGCTATTGAGACTTGGACTCACCTCCTTTCTGAGACCACAGACTAACTGTGATTTTGAAGAGAAAATCATATTTGATCTCACCTTCGTTTAGACTAACTTGGAATTATTGTATTATCTTGTTGATTTCTCTTGAATCACGTTGGCTAAATTAGACATGTTTTGAATAGCTCCCTTTGATTAGTCTTCCTCCTAATGCTTCCTGCTTGACTCTAGTCACCTCCCACAGTGGACATTGATGAACAGACTCAGCTCCAGATCGCTATGACTCTCAGCAAGGAGGAGGCCAAGAAGGTAGTATGTCTGGACCAGGGATGACCCTTCCTTTGCATCCTCTGCCTTGCAGCTCATCTCCTGTTCTGCATACTAAAATGACTTTCACAGCTCAGCCTGTTATTTAAGAGAACCAACCGCATGCACTACTTGCTTTTTCTCCCCCATAGATCTGGTCCATTACCTCTGTCACTTATTCACTTTTTGAACTGCTAAAGGACATTAAAAAAAGAGAAAGCTTAACCAGCTGTGACCTCATCCTCCTGTTACACTAACAACAAGATTTTCTTTCTCTCTTATTGACGTTTGAGGTTTACATCCTGAACATTCCGACCTGGTGCTGAAAGGATTGATCCCTTCACCCTGTTTGGAAATGCATGCCATGTACTGTGAGGATATCCAATCCTCATTTTTTATTGAGCAAAAAAACTGATTATAATTCCTTCCCTTCTCAATACTCTGACAGCCAGTCCAACGTGGCCCTGCTAGGAACATGGATATGGACGAGGACAGCCAGCTCCAGTTAGCCTTGAGCCTGAGCAAGGAGGAGCATCAGCAGGTAGAGTCTTCAGATAGTTGCACAGCTTTGGAGCTGCTGGGAAAACAATTTTTTTTTTGTCTTTAAAAAATAATTTCCACACCTGCTGCTTCCTTTGTGTTGCAGTTTTTAAACTGATATAACTCTCACTTCATTGTATTATTTCCTCAACTTTTTGCCCTCCCCCCTGTTGCCTCCCTGTCTCTGTCTATTCTCTCCCCTGTTTTTGTCCATCTATGCAAATATACAGTGGCACAATAGAACTGCTCTGTTAGAGATCACAGTGATGCTCTACTCTCTCCCCTCTTTGACCCGGAGAATTTTCTAGTTTTTGCCAACTGCATGCATATGTTGCCTTGGGAAAATACAAGCTAGCTGTCGGTCCTTTGTGCTGAAGCTGAGTCATAAATATAGTATGATGTGACAATATGTGAATTTAGCCAGAAGCTGTCATGCTCAAAGGCTTCCATGTGTCTTTATCTGTTTATAGGAGCAACTCAGTCGCCAAGGAGATGAGTCGCTGCTCCAAAAAGCTCTGGAGGAGAGCAAACGTGAAATGGAGGCAAAAGGGGGGGTATGAAATACGTAATTATATATTTGGGAACATATATCTGTTATAAAAACAACAACTGACTAAATATGTCATTTTTGGCTGTATTGCGATTTTAAGAAACAACTATAAACTATGCATCAAAAATGTCACTGAAGTGAGACATCCTGAGCTAACATATTTTTTCTGGTTTGTGTGGCCAGACTTCCTTTATGGACCTGGTAGATGTTTTTGCAGTGGCTACAGATCCACCTCCCAATAACCGTGGCTGGAAGAATGCTCCACCCCAGGCAGCCACTGGTGGTAGGGGTTCAGACCCCTGGGACTCCTTGGGTGAGCCTTGAATGAATTTGCAACATCCAAAACAAGAATGTTTGAGAGCTTAGCCATAAATGTTTTTGGTACATTATAGGAGATTATTATGGTTCAAGACAAATGGTCATTTTTTTAAGTAAAATCTTTTGGACTTTATTTGTACAGTGTAATTTGAACCAAATTATGCTGCTAACAGAATGCCCTGTCTTCAATTTACTATCATTTGATATAAAGAAGACAGCACAAACATTCCTAGAGCAGATTCTCCCTGGATGGTACCTCCAACTTCCAACAGTCCTCCACCGCCATGGGAGCCTCCAGCCAATCCCTGGGATGCACCGCAGAGCCATGTCTCCAGCCTCAACCCTGCAAGCCAAGTATGGGCTTTCCCTGCAAACACAGGTGAGTGTGTGGGCTTCCATGCCCTCAGTTCAACCAAAAATAAACAGAACCCAAACAAACGTGAAATTCTGTTTTTCATCACTTTGGTTCAATAGCTTCCCCAGGAGTTGATCCATTCTCTGCTTTGTCAGAAAGAACAGCAAGTAAGGGAACAGTAAAAGAAGCTCCTCCGCGAAGTGTAAGCCCCTCAGGTAATGAGTTAACTATATCAGTTATTCCACGTTTTGTGCAAACCTCACGCTTACAAACATTGTCTCTCTTCTCTCTGGTTAGATGGGGATCTGTTTGATGAAGCCATGGATGGCGGTCAGGTGAGCATTAATGGACGAGAGGAGGGCAGTCCTGAGCCGTTTGACCTGTCTCGTCTTAGAGAAACCTTGGCTGCCCCCAGCCCTCGCACATGCCAGACACCTGAGGCATTCCTGGGCCCCACAGCAGCTTCTTTGGTAAACTTGGACAGCTTGATCCCAGCAAACCCCTCAGCCAAGAACAAAAACCCCTTTTTATCAGGTATTCATTGTATGAGCTCTTTAGCACAGCAAACAGCTGTCAATCTACATTTAAACCAACCTTTGATATGTTAAGTGTGTGCATTACTACTTTGGTTTTTTCTATTCTTTGGTTTAGGCCTGAGTGCTCCTTCACCCACCAATCCATTCCAGTCTGAACAGCCAAAACTGAGTCTTAATCAGATGGGCTCCAGCTCCACCTCTGTGACTCCCCAGGCTACTTCTCTTCCATACAGTGCCTCCCTGCCCCTGCCTATGAGCCATCAGGGTGCCAGCATCCCTTCGTCACTTACACACCCCACCCACCCTGGTTTGGACCTACCAAGGAACCTCCCTGAGCCCTTGTTGCCCTTCTCTTCTGCTAGTTCTCAGGGATCAGATGCTGCACAAAACCCTTTTCTATAAGGAACAACTAACTGAAGAAAATTGCCTGAAAAAAAGAGGGAATGTCACTAGGTTATGCTCCCAGAATAACAAATATTCTGCAGACCAAACTGCAACGCTAAGAACTTGTATGCAATGCCTATTCTTTGTTGATTTTATATCGTTGTACAGTTCAGTAACAGTTAAGATTGATGCAAGCTGGTTCTGCTCCTCACTACAAGCTAAAAAAGAGATAACAGATTTTTATTAGAAATTATTGATGTCATGTAAAGCTCATTTAAGGCCATAATCTGTTGCTGACTACAGACTACACACAAGCACAATTTGATAATACTTTGTTGTACTTGAACTTAGACGTTAGAACGAAATACCTATGATTTCTGATAATTGGCAAAAGTTGTTTGGAGCTTGATATGTTCCCCATATATATATATATATATATATATATATATATATATATGTGTGTATGTGTGTATGTGTGTATGTGTGTGTGTGTGTGTGTGTGTGTGTGTGTGTGTGTGTGTGTGTGTGAAAAAATAAGAGACCATTGCTATTTATCCTTAAATCAGCATCTTTAAATATTACTACCATAAATTTTAATTCCTACACAAGCACATGTCATTCTGCTTTACGTGAATAACAAAACTACAGTCTGGCAGAGGATGACAACAGTGAACTAAAAGGGATAAATGCAAACTCATCATTCAAGAACTATAGGCTGACGTCAAGTGACCGTCAAATACAGTGGCAAACTAAGGCTGGGGTGAAGTGCACAGCAAGAACAGTTGGTAACAGGGTCCTACAGACAGGACTGGAGTCATGCAAAACTCACTTTAATCGGTGAGAAGCTAAGATCTCAGGCTGAGATTTGAAAAAGACCACAGTAATGTCATCTTTTCTGAGCTTTGCCCAACACAACCATTTTATGGTTAGATTGGAGAGGCCTACAGGCTAGTGTCTTACACTGACTGTTAAGTGTAGAGGATGACCGGTTACAATAGAAGTGCTTCAGCAAGGCTGGAATCAGACAGATGAGTCTTTTAAAAAGATGCATGGATAAAGCCACATACAAGGTTGTCCTAGGAAAAAATATTTACTTCCGTATGTTAAGACTGTGCTTCCCAACACAAAGGATTACAGCAGGACAATCCTCCAGGCCACACATCCAGGGGAATCAAGGTCTGGAAGGAGGATTTTCACATTAAGAGCCTATGATGGCCTGCTCAATCTCCAGATCTGAACCCTGTTGAAAACCTCTGGAATGACACCAAAAGGAAGATGGATGGTCAAAAACCATCAAGCAAAGCTGAGCAGTTTGATTTTTATTAGAAAGAGTGGTATAAAGTTCATGATAATATAACTATAATGAAATTATTTGCAGGACAAAAAATTACATTTGGGAGAACTTTAGGTGCTTCAGAATTTCTAATAAGCAAGGTAACATTTAAATATGCTTTATTCATTGCTGTGAACCACCAGCTCTCATCAAATGCAGCTGTATAATTAGAAAATGGAAGACTTTCAGCAAACACTCATGTCCATCGCAACTGATTCATTTGATTTGAATTACGTCATAGGAATTCACGTACACACCCAGTGATTGTTTCAGTATTTGTTGTGCATGCATTTTAACGCCCCCTGCTGGTAAAACTAGTCATTACAACACTGATCATAATTTTTGCCACTGCAGAAATGCACTTCTGATTATCTTCAGAAATAAATCCAAATGAAGCAATTTTGTGACATCAAAATTTAATTTCAGAATATATAAATAAATAAAACACAACTTCCTTGATTGAAGAATCTTCAACATAAACGACTTCAAAATTTATCCACCAGCTGGTTGCCTCTGTTTCTCTTTCAGTTATGTGTACAAGTTTGCAAGATTACTTTCTGCAGAATTAGTCATATGTAGCCTGTTTAAGGATTCAATTTTCCTTTTTAACCCTTCCTTTGTTTTGATGGAAGACCAAAGACATTCCCTCTAAAGTACAATTTCCAATACTTGGCAACACACATTTGTTTATAGAAATCCTCTGGTAATCATCACTCCTTTGACACATTTGGTTCCTTTCTTGTTAAAAACAAAGCAGCGCTGAAGATGACAAAACCTTCATCATGCTTAACTGTGGGCAGGGTGGTCTTTACCTTAAGGCCTCCATTATGTTGCCTGTATACAAGCACTACCTTTTCGCAGTGTTCTATGTTGGTTTCCTTTGCCTGTAAAAATGTATTCCATGAGATTGTGATGCCTCTGTGCCCATATTAAGGAACACTAGTCTTTCTTTTTTACCCTGGTTTAATGAAGTAATACCTTCATTCACAAGATGATCCAGGTCATGTCAACCCAAACAGGAGAGTATTTTCTTTTAAATGTCACAACTAGCTTAAATGAATACAACAGGAAAGGTATCAATAATAATTGATTTATAATTTTACTTAATATTTTTGCAGTATGAAAACCTTTGTTTTAGTAAATAACTTGGACATTTTATCAAATTCTTCTAGTGATAAGGAATTGGCTAACTTGCATTTTTCATAATAATTTGAATTTTGTCACAGTTCATATTACCAATAACTCTGACCTGTACTATGAAATCAGTGTGACAGACCATAGAAACACTTTCACATCTACCTTTTCTATTCACCTTTCCAACCAATCTCCTTAATCATACAGTACCAAAGACCATTTGCATTTTTTATCTTGTCATATGCCTTGCAAGTATTAGACAGCCCCAAACTGAAGGCAATATTAAATTCTCTAAAACTGTCTGCAAGCTGCCCTTTTAAATTGGGGATCCTGTCCAAATGGCTTGAAAGTATATCTCTGATGTTTGTGAGTAAAGTATCAGCATACAAGAACAAATGGATATCACTTGACTGTGATGGACTCCAGCCAGCTCAAAACTTCCTGCAGTCCCTCTCCAGAGCGGGCACTGAGTTCCAGTGTTGTGATGGGCTGAGTCGCAGATGCAATGATGTCATCCATCCTGAACAGTGACTTTATTTCCATAAGGCTCATAATGCAAGGCATGTCCCTGAAAAAAAGGTTGAAATTACACATCACAATATAGACAATGGGATTAAAGGCTCTCACTATGACCAAAATTATATCAGATATCACAGAGTTGGACCTGCTGACAGTGAAAACTTGTGTATGTACAAGGTCATTTGTATGAAGTGATTTGAATAGAATCTCACCTCTTGTTGAAGAGAATAAGGACAGGGATTTTATTCAGAGGCTCAGCAGAGAGGACAGACAGCAACTGGATACAGGAGGAGGATATCTGAGCAGTGTTGGCTGCATCCACCATGAACTATGAAAGAAATAAATATTCATTCAAATTACTCAAATAGTCAAGTTGATTATTTCCCTCAAATACTAAAAATAGATAAAATGTTTATACAAAGGTCATACAATGACAGAGGAGCAGTCTTTGAAGTAACTGGGCCATATAGGTCCCATGCAGCCTCCCAGTTCCCTCACAGTGATTTTCTTCTTTTTCAGGGTCAAGTCAGTCAGGTTGGTTCCTACCTAGGCAGGTTTACAGATATTGGTGACATTACAGGGAATGGGTGTTGCCTTAAAGCCAAGCCTATTACATTACATTACTCACATATTACATTTCTGTACTGCTTACTGTGGGAAGAGTTGCAGGAGGCGAGGGCATGTCCTTTAAACCGTGCAAACTGAGCAGTTAATAGAATCTGTAAGGAAATAAATATCCAAAGAGGCTACTGCTGTTAAGTATTAGTTGGATCAATCGTCACAGATATCTGCGCAAAATGATATTCAAGTCGTTAAAGTATGCAGTTTCAAAAGTGTAGAATAATGTAGTACTGAGCTGACATGAGACTTTTGATAACCATGTGAATAAAAAAGACCACATTAAAATACGAGCGTTGGGGATTCTGTAAAATTAATTTCTTATTTAACATTAACACTAGCTAAAAGCTAAATTAGCTTGTTAGGCTGGCCGATACACATAGCTTTTTTTTAGCTCCTGGTTTAAAACATTCTAACGATCATAAAGGATATTTTGTAGACGTTTAAGAAACAACGTCTTTCCAACGCCAGTGGCTCCGAGAAGCAAACACACTTCTCTGCTGCTCATTTAGCTTCGACCAGCACATGCAATGCGAACTTTTGCTAGCACGCTAATTAGGCCTCTCTTGACACCATGGCGACGGCCACGTGACTTTTTTATTTCAAAGCGATTGGGTTACTAGATGTCATTTATCCTGGTCTTGTTTCTGATTGGTTATCATCCAATCCGTATAAATGAGACGAAAACAAAACACGGTCATCAACCTTTAGCAAGAGTCGTCGTTGGTACGCATGAGACAAACTGTCAGAGACGCCCCCTGAACTTCGGGATCAGCATTTACAATGCGTTATTTGTATTAGTCAGATAACTGTAACCGAATAAGCTCTGAGAGATAAACATGGAAGCTAAGTTAAAGAGAGAGTTGGGGACGAGCACTCTGAAACCAACTGGTCACTCAGGAGGTGGATGCATTAGCGAGGGCCAGAGTTATGATACTGACAATGGGAGAGTGTTTGTGAAGATTAATCACAAGAGCGAGGTATTTTTGTATAGTTATGGACTTATTTTTTCGAACTGGCTTCAATTACATTCGCCTAGTTCATCCCGGACTTTCTGTTTGTATTAACTCCAGACATGAGTGAATAGGATTTGTTCCAGCTGCTACACCCTTTATTGTCATTGTAGATATTTCGCAGTGATAACAATTCCAGCTATTTATTTTAGTAAACAGTGAACGTGTAAACTTTAAAAATATTTGTCTTTACACTGATCCTGGTGATCAGTGTAAGATACAGGTACTGATTTTATCTTCTTTAGGCAAAACTGATGTTTGATGGGGAGATGGCAAGTTTGGAAGCCATTTTCAAGACAGAGACTGTAAGAGTTCCAAAGCCCATAAAGGTGATTGAACTTGACACAAGAGGATGCGTTTTTGTGATGGAACATCTTGACATGAAAGGCCTTAGCAAGTAAGGATGGTATCATACATTTAAAAAAAAATGTTAAGTCTCAGTTCTGATGTTATTAGAGCTGTGTCATAGTTATGTTTCATGATGACATTTATCACTTTTTAAACCACTGAGCAGGTGCTCAAAGCAGCTTGGGGAGAGGCTGGCAGATATGCATCTTTACAACAAGAAGCAGATGGAAAAACTAAATAAAGAGCAGCAGACAGTAGGTAATTAACTTTGAATTCATATAAGTGCATGAAAATGTATACAAATACATGTGCAAGAACAAGTGTTCCCCTACTAGTTAATTTCTTCTTACATTTCGAATGAGAGTTGCCTACTGGTGTGTTATTCAATGTGTATGGCTATTTTCAGGAAAAGGTGTTGGGCAGTCTGAGGTGACTGTTGTTGAGAAATTTGGCTTTGGTGTAACTACATGCTGTGGATATCTACCACAGGTAAGATAAAAACTGGACTTTGTTGATACAGTACATACTGTATATGTGCCCCTGCATAATTTGAAATGTTAAATTTTTTTTCCCTCCTGACTTCCCCAGGTAAATGAGTGGCAGAGTGACTGGGTGGTATTTTACTCTCAGCAGAGGCTACAGCACCAGCTTAACATGGTGGAGAAATCATATGGAGACAGGGAGGCAAGGGAACTATGGGCCAGTCTACAGGTGCAACTTCCATCTGAATCCATGAAAAATTATTAAGTTTTCACCTGCAATCTGCCTGTCCAATGCATGCATTGTGTCTATTAATTACAGCTGAAGATCCCACAGTTTTTCACAGACGTGGAGGTTTTTCCTGCCCTCGTCCATGGTGACTTATGGGGAGGCAATGTGGCAGAGTGTTCAGACGGCCCAGTCATCTTTGACCCTGCTGCTTTCTATGGTCATTCAGAGTTTGAGCTGGGTATTGCTGGGATGTTTGGTGGCTTTAACAGCTCTTTTTACTCTGCTTACCATGAAAAGATTCCTCAAGCGCCAGGATTTGAAAAAAGAAACCAGCTTTACCAACTATACCACTACCTGAATCACTGGAACCACTTTGGTGGTGGCTATAGAGGCTCTTCAGTCAGGATTATGAAGAACCTACTGAAATAAATACTTATAGAACCACTTATAGCAAGCTATAGTCTTAAAAGCCCAAGCAAACTATTATGTATGTTTAGCTAATATGACTAAATCTGTTTGGGAAATCTTATCACAACAGTTACACTGACCTGCTTCCAAAATAGAAAAACATAATGAAAAAAATACAACTACATCTGGTGCTTTCTCCAAAGTTAATACCAATCATTAGTTATTAGCAACTGAACAAACTTAAACATGCAATACATGTAATCACCTTTTTATGCTCCAAATCCTCTCTGTGAACATTTAATTATTTTTTTTATTGCATGCAGTTGACCAGAGTTAATTATTATGCACAAAAGGGTCCAATTTTCACAGTGAATACATTTCTTAATATCTATCTAAATGATTAAACACTGAAAATTGATGCCATGTAGGTTAGTACACCACATATGCTTTACACAATGTTGTGGTATGACAATAAAAAATTACAAACCCTTGTTTACTGCTTAATTTTCAATAAACAAATCTCTGTAAGAACTATAAATGTAAAGATCTCAACTTCGCTCTGCATGTTCAATTGCAGTCCTCTTGCAGATGTTTTGGAGACACTCGACAGACCAAACTAAGATGGTTAGTGCATAGAAGGGCTTTTGAATATATCAATAGAAGGATGCTGAGGTTGGAACTATCATACAGGAGGCCCGGAGGAAGACCAAAGAAGAATTTATGGATGTAGTGAAAGAGGACTTGAAGTTAGCTGGTGTAAGGGAAGAGGATGCAGAAGGTTTTGCTGATTTGCTGGGGTGCCCCCTTTAAGGGAACTACCGAAAAGGAAAGGGTGTTTTAAAGCGACACGATCGTATTTGGTCAATATTTTGATAAAGAGTCTTGAATTTATTTAGACCATGTTGCTGTGATATAGGAAATCTTTACTTCATACTTACTATGACAATATTTAAAACTTTCAAATGTCACCAAAAGCAAAGTAGACTTGTACAAGTGTATGCCAACCTAATCCATTGTTTTTAAATTGTCTTAATTTGAGCAGTTGTCAGCACGAATAAATACACGATGTGGTAAAAATATACTTTTTTCTTTCTGTTTATTATATTTCAAATTGTCCGAAGAGAAAGAATTCGTGCTTACCCCTTTGAGAGGTATTCTGAGCCATTTCGCGTGCCGTACCGGGGCGGGGTATGAGATTTATCCAGCTACGAACAAGGAGCATCTTTATATCTAAAATGACAATATTTAGAGTGGAATTCATTTGAACTTGACTTCACAAAATTTTCACGTCAGCACTATCTAGACCAACTGTTTCGTTGATGCAGCTTTGGACTAATTCTATTTTTCCTTACGCATTTACACAACTTAATTTTGTAGCTTAATGTGCTAACTTTAGCTAGCTAAGTGGTGCAAAACTCAGAAATATAAACCTGGCCATCGACTGGAAAGACTTTCTGTGGGCAAAAATCTTTCAGAATGGCCTTGTCGGAGACAGATAATGGCTGCTCTGGTGAAAAAGAAGAAGCCATAGACGCCATTGTCAAAATGTGTGTCTTGAGTGGCTTCAGGGAGAAAAGCGAGGCCATGTCCTTAATCTCCAGCCTCCCTCAGGTTCATGGGGATCCAGCTGAAAACGAGACTGTAACTCAGAGGTTCTTAGGTGGGACAGCCCAAATAAGCCATTTTAAATAGCCGTATGTTTGTGTGCATGCAGTCCATGACATCCTGCCCTTTTGTACTCACAGTGATAATGAATATATACCAAGAGATGCCTCACCTGCTGGATCCACACCTAGGTACGCTGTAAAAAAAAACAACTTTGGGTACTTTTTGTAGTATAGTTACTATAGTTTAGACAGGTGATGTAAACACATATTAAGGTTTATTATTATTTTTCTTAGAATGGATGATGAAGACTATTTTGGAATTCGTAAAGAGTGAGAATTCTCCACCTTCATTGGTTCACTTGAGCTTCAAGTTTCTTTACATCATCTGTAAGGTCAGTAATAATAAAAACATGAAAAACAAACAAAAGTAGTTCTATTAACATTTGCTCCTTATCTGCTGTGTTATAATGTAATTTTGTTGCACTTGTTGCAATGACAAGTCAATTATAAAACTCCTGGTTGCAGACTTTGATTACACTAGCATATTGCACCGGATTACTGTTTTCATTTCTCTTGTTCTGGCCAGGTCAGAGGCTATAAAATCTTCATGCAGCTTTTTCCTCATGAGGTGTCTGATGTCCAGCCAGTTCTTGAGCTGCTCTCCAGACAGGATCCCGATGATTCGGAGGCAAGTCTGTGAAGCTTTATTTTTCAGTTGGCTTGATAATTATTGAAGGTTATCATGATCATAAAAGCCACAATTAACTGTCTGTTTTTGTTTCTGTGTTCTTTTTGTTCTTTTTTTCTTGTTTTTACACCACAACTCCCAGACAAATTCTTTATATGTGCAAACTTACTTGGCACTAAAGTCCCTTTCTGATTCTGAAAAGAAATAAATGTGTTCAATGATTTTCAAGGCAGTCATGATCACATAAAATTTGCTTACAACAGCCACACGAGTAATATCACTGAATTATTGCTTTTTCCTGAATGAAATAATTCAATTTATATAAAACTCATTACACTGAAATAACTGGTATTCTGTGATTTGTCATCTTCAAACATTTAAAACTCTTTTGTGCATTTGCCTCCCAGTGTTTAGTGTTAAAACATGTAACACTGGTGTGTTTTGACATCTATTCATTCCAGACTTGGGAAACACGCTACATGCTGTTGCTGTGGCTGTCCATGACCTGCCTCATACCCTTTGACCTTTCTCGCCTGGATGGCCATCTGGAGTCAGAGGATGGTAAAGCCAGAGAGCCCATCATGGACCGTATTCTGGCTATTGCAAAGGTAAATGAAGTATATCGTATTTTATATATGGTACAATATTGTTATGGTGATTTATTGTAGTGAAATAAGTGTGTGTATCTGTCTAAATTTCGAATGTCCTCTTTTGTGGTTTAATGGCAGCTGATTGTACTTGCACACCAGCTGTTTATTTAGAAGTGTTAAACTTCAAGCATTCAAACTACAAAATTTTCATACTCCTTTCTTAATCTTCCAGATTTATTTGCAAATCCAAACTCTACAGTACTGTTGTCGGCAGATGCTGTACAAGACATAAATGGCATTAATAATCAAGAGTCCATATTATTTATGCAAAGTGTCCAAATCTGTTGACCGCAGAACAGACTTTTTAAGATGAATATGGTAACATAATGTCACGATAGAACATGCAACATTTAACATTTACTTCACAATTTAATTTTTTCCAGTCCTATCTAGTTGTGAGTGGCAGTCCCAGAAATGCTGCTTCAGTACTGGTGTCAAAGTAAGTGTGCAAACATCACTTAAGAAATCAGTCTCAGTCTGAATGAATGGGAGAATTTTCAGTATAATATCTAAAGCTAAACTCGCAGGAATAATTTTGATAAAGAACATCCAACTCAGTTACATTAAATACCATGAAAAGAACACAAGCTATTAAACCTAGACTTGTGAGCTGATGGATGTGCCAGATATGTGCATGTGCAAGATGACATAACTCTTCTAAACTCCTCTTTTAAGATTGTGGCAGAAACAGTAAAAGCTGCAGAATTTAAGGCCCGTATTTTGAGCACATCTAATATATCAAAGTAAATTCCAAGTTTAAGCAAAAAGTTTCTTTCATCTTTTCACGGTGTATTGTGGCAACTGCTTTTGTTTGATGAAATTTGGTCTTTCATTTGCTAACATGTTATTATCTGTTGTATAGTTGCTGTTACATCCGAGTATTTAGCTTCTGCATCACATTGAACTGAAACAGATAATAGCTGGACTTCATGTTGCATTTTACTGGATGTTTTCAATAGTGGTTACATGGACGAATGCTTATTTTTACTTGGTGAAATGTCTACAGTAAATTAACAAGACCTGTAGTTAATTTTCTTTGCCAGTAGAGGGCAGGATTGCTCCCAAAAAGTCTGTTGATGCCACCGTTAGTTTATCCTTATAAATCCTGTTTTTCCTTGTCCTGTCTGATTGGACATGATTATACAGGTTCATGACCCGCCCTGATGTGAAGCAGAAACGCCTCGGAGACTTTCTGGACTGGAGTCTCACCATTATATCCCAGACCAGTGACCATTCCATGACAGACATTGTGGTGCTGGATGGTGCTCTGCAGTCTCTGGTAAACGTTCACACCTGTCGTATAACCTGCGTGCCAGTCCGTGTGGGTGTTTGAGGGTGGTGTGTGGGTAATTTACAAGAGCTGACATGACTGGTATGTTTTACACAATACGCCTAGTGGCTTTAGCAGGTGTGTAATACACCTGCTACGTGTGTGGGATCTGTTTCTTCAAGTGACTTATGTCAGTTTAATCCACCGCTTTAAGCTAAACGGTTTTTCAGTTGATGAGAGCAGCGCTGAGGGTACTTAGTTTCTGTGAAGTTCACTTTTCTGACTCAATTCCTCGAGCATTACCTCACTGTTGATGTCTATTAATGTTTGAAGACACTTTCCAACAGTTTGATTTGTAATCTAAGATAATTTTATTCACCCCTGGAGCAAGTGCTTTATACACATTGGCACATAAACCTGCAAAACATGTTAAATGTCTCCTTTTGAAACCATGAGTTTAGTTGTTACTTAGATCATTCAAAATTGGCTTTATGTGTGCTTTAAGTGTTCTGTCAGCAGGATCCATTTTTGAATGTTTTTGTCTTTTGTTTGTACAACTTGAAAGTAGTGTGCTTAAAAAAAAAACAAGATTTAGGGGAAAACAGACAGAAAATTGGCTGCAATGACAATGGTAGTAATAAGTGTTTTAGTTTTGAAGCGAATTAATTAGAAGTTCAAAATGTTAACTCTTTACATTTGCTGCTTCTATTGATGCATTTACATCTGCAGTATTTAATGTTGATGCATTTATGTATTATGTCTGATAGGCAAAGCTGTTCAAACATGGAAAACGAGATGACCTCTTACAGTACGGTAGGTTCCTCTTCCCCAGTTAAAATTCATTTTAAATTGATATTTTCTTTGTAATCAAAAGTAAGAAGAGTCACCTGAACATGTGATTGTTTTATTTATGTGGCAATTCATTTATTTGTTTTCTGAAAGTTTTGTATAAATGTACATTTTCCAGTTTGAAAGTACTTGAATTCAGATTTCCCATCTATGACTAAGTTTATCTGACAGTGTTTCTTGTGTGTGTATATAGCTAAAGATAGTTTTTTCTCTATAGACACTCGAGTGTCTATAGAGAATTTTTGTGAATTTTTATTCATGGCAGTGTGGATGCTGTTGGAATAATTAAGTCTGTGTGTTGGGTGTTTCCCAGCTCCCACAGTTCTGCAATGTCTGGAGCAGAAACATCTGTCAGAGAGCAGCGAGGCCATGCTGCGAAAACTCGGTGTCAAGCTAATCCAGAGGCTTGGCCTCAACTTCCTGAAACCACGTTTGGCTGCATGGAGGTCAAACATAATCTCAATCACTTGCATATAATTGGCTTCACATGATATACACCAGAAGCACAAGTAAAACTGTTATTTTTTAGATACAACTTAACTTAGTTAGCTGAAAATCTTGGTACTAATGTTGACAACAATTGGTAATAATGATCCCATGATCATTTCAGGCTCCCAGTTCGGTGTAGGATTGTGCATCGTGTCTCTTTCCAGCTAGTTTTCATAGTTTATGTTACAAGTATCATACAACTTTTCATCATCCTTAGTGAGACGTGACTGGATTAGACAAGAGCACAGATTTAAGTCATATAAAAAGTTACTGTGCATATTTTCAGGTACCAGAGAGGCAGCCGCTCCCTTGCAGCAAACCTTGCCAAGTCCCAGCCTACTTCAACCAGTACTGCTCTGACTCCTGAGATGGAGATACAAGAACAAGAGGAAGACTATGACATTCCTGAGGAAGTGGAGACTGTTATTGGTCAGTTTCTGCCTCAGTTTAGTTTGAAACATTTGTCATTGCAGTCCTACTATTGAAACAAATTAAATTTACATGTTGTTTTACAGAGCATCTGCTGGTTGGACTGAAAGATAAGGAAACGGTTGTGCGCTGGTCTGCAGCAAAGGGGTAATGATATCTTTATAAGCTGAACCGTTGATAACGACGCATCCTTGTTGGTACTTGTCCCTGACATTCTTCATGTAAAAAACAACCTCTTTGTGTGTATGTCTTTAAAAAAAACTTATTTTGTTTAACCCCTCAGCATTGGGAGGGTGACTGGGAGGCTTCCCAAGGAGCTGGCAGATGAGGTGGTTGGATCAGTTCTGGACTGCTTCAGGTAGGTTCATGCTTGGGGCATACTTGCAGTCACACTCTGACATTTTTAATTTATTGTAAGTTAAAAAAAACACAGGTAAGACAGAGATTAGGTTCCATGTTCTATCTATATGTTTTGACTGTGTGTTCTTTCTATAGCTTCCAGGAAACAGACAATGCTTGGCATGGAGGCTGCTTGGCACTGGCAGAACTGGGTCGGAGAGGGCTTCTGCTGCCCTCAAGGTTGTGTAATGGTATGTGCACTGTAATTGTTCATGTTAAATGCATAAACTAATGTAAAACTTTTTTTCACGTTTTATTTGACATCTTTACAGATATTTACATTATATTTCCACATTTTCCTTTTGCAGCTTTATACATTATACAATCATATTGTGTCATTTTTTTAAATAAGACCCCTTCACCCATTTAAATCAAGTTATGCAGACACCTAAGACAAGTCCTTGCACTAAACAAGATTTTCTTTTACGTGTTATCTCATGGCACAACTGTTCACATGTCACATTGACATCTGCAAGTTATATACCTTTCAGCGCTAATTTAACATAGTGAAAAGTCTTCTTATGTTGAAGATTGCAGCGGAGAAGATTAGAGATTCTCTTACTACATATAAGAACAGTCAGTTAAGTTTTCAGCAACAACGAGGCCTCCTCCTCAGAGCCCGCCCTGATTCTTTTGCTTTCTTGTTCATTTTATAGCATTTGCTCTCAGCCTGACCGCTGTTTGGTCTTTTTGTGCCTGCTGCTTTCACCCTGGTTTGTAGTTTGGTATTATTCTGAGAAGTGGGACTTGTAGTGTCTGTGGAATCTGTTGAAGGCTGGCTTACTGTATTAAAAACACTTGAAGAAGCTGCTGAACTTGCAGTGGCGAGCTGGCATAGTGCCAGAGCTGCAGTCTGCCTCTGATCAAACGGTTCTTCATCCTGTTCTCCATCAGATGTTTGTGGACGATCCCCTGAAGTGCTCGTGGCAGAGCTACGTACAGAATTGCTGTGAGAGGCTCTCAGGCTGAGGTTTAGAGGCAGCTCGTTCTCCTTTAACTCCAGTGTGTCAGAGCCTCCCAGTCTGTTCTCAGCTTTTCCGTCTTGATTCTGGTTTCTTGTTGAGAGGTTGAGGGGTGCCGGGTTGTCTGTGTCGTCCTTGTCTTCTTGTTCTGACAGAGTTTCGGGACATGGCTTGGAAGATGGCACGAAGGGGTGTCTGCTGTTCTCAGCTGAACTAAAAGAGAAAAGCCAAAACAGGATGTTAAAACAAGTCAGTTCAACTGCAAAAATGACAAAAATCTTCCAAAAAGGAAGAAATACTTCATTAGGACATTTTAATTACCCTCCATCCAAATGCTGAGTTCTTAACTGCGGCAAGGTTTCTGCAGACTCCTCTTGTCTTAAATCTCTTTTCACTGATTGCAAGGCTGAAGTTGTTTGTCCAAGTTGAAAGATGGACTGTGACGGGCCCATGCTGGTGTATTGTAAAGCTTCAGCATCCTTTTGGATGAAGTTTGCTTGACTTGGTCTGTCAGGGGACCCCAGAGCTGAACAGCCCTCTTTTGGGCTCAGCCTTGTTGCCTTGTCTCCACTTTGTCCATGGTGGCTCTCCTCTTGTGTAGAACCATGTGGGAGGTTGTGACTGGGACGTGAGTGCATGTATAAGTCATAATCCTTATGGCCAAAGGTTTGACCACAGAAATCCAGAGAAAGGTATCTGGGTCCTGTATATGGCACAGAAAGCTCATGAGGTCTGTATAGGTTGTAATGTAGAGGGAGTCCTGAGGGAGTGTGGCAGTATCTGTATGGGTAAGGAGAAAAGGAGGTTGTATGATGCGGGGCAATAGGTTGTTGTACTAAAGGTCTCTGATGATCCAAAAACTCTGGCTGGAAAGAAGAAGAGTTTGGCTGATTAACCTGGGGATGTCCTGGGAGGTAGTATGGTGGATACAGGGGTTGGTCAGGTAAGAGATAAGGAGCATATTCAGGAAGCATGAGAGGGGGTAATGCTTTTAAGGGAATGGTTGATGAAATTCTGCCCCATGGAAAGCTGGAGTGGTTGATAGTGGGAGCTTCCTCTGTCGGCTGCTCAGGTGACTTCAAGGCCTGTGCTCCGTCACGGTTGGGTGTGACAGGGGAGAAAGCAGATGGGTGTGGCAGATCCTTGTCTTCGGTGCTCTCCCCGTGCTCTCTTTCTCTGAGTGTACTTGGCTTTGTCACACTCTGGTTCTCCTTATTGACTGGACTGTCACACCCAACATCTACTTCTTCTGTCTCATCTCCGCTCTCAGCTTTGTTCTTCTCAGCTTGTTGTTTTTCAGGACTCTTCATTTGTGCTGTTGGGAAGGTGTTTGCAGAATCCTTTGGTTTTCCAGGGGCCCCTTTTGCTACAGCTTTGATCTGTCGGGCCGTTTGCCCATTTTTCTGTGACATCAGGGAGATGGAGTTTTTACACAAGTTGTATTTCATATGGTTAAAGAGATGGGACTTTTCATTGCAGGTGAAAGGACACTGGAAACACTGGTAATTGAAAGGCTTTCCTGGTGGTCTGGGAATGTAGTGGGGCCTTTTTGGCTTGCGATCCTGAACAGCGTCCATCTTGACTCTGTAGAGCGTTTTCTGAAAGAAGAATAGAACGAATTGCAGATGAGGAATTGATTGTGTTCAATATTTTTTTTCAGGTACCACTTTTTTTTTACTGAAGCCAATTGTGATCTAAAGGATTTAGAGGCAAAATTGTTGCATTTTTTTAACTCAATTCTCTGAGTTGTTTCTCAAGCTGTGAACTTCATAGTGCTGCTTAAAGTTGCTTGACTTGTTCAGGAGGAGAGTTATCATTGAAAGGTTTAACTGAGTTTTTCTTTTGCTACATGGCTAGAAAAATCTCTGGTTGCATAAGACACTGCACCCTCAGGCTAATGTATTTTTCAACTGTTACTGTACCCTGGGTTAGAAACCAAGCAGGACAGTAACCAAATATTAAAACCTGTACCTGGTTGTTTATGCAGTCCAGTTTTAGTTTGCTTTTGGGTATTTGGCATTAACAAACATGCCTCAACTCGATGTGCTTTTTCACCTGCCAGTCTGTTTTGATTTTACTGTAATTGTCTGTCCTATAAAGTTAGAGGGCCACTAAGGCGCTAACGCAGGCAGACTGAACCCAAGTTGCACAGACCTTGAGGGCATGCAGAGGCTTGTTTTCTTTCACAGCCTGACTAAACTCTACGCTGTCGGCGTGGGAACCACCAGCCACCTGCTTCCCATGACTACACCTGCGGGATGCATTCATCATTTGACTCATCAGCTCCAGAGATAGAGAAATATCGTGAATCGTAGCTGTTATTACAGAAATCTGATCAATGATGAAACTAACCATTTTGGTGAAACTGTGAAGTAGGCGCCTCCAGAAACACTTTGCATTCTTCTTTGGAAATGAAACATCACCTAAAGCTGTGAGTTAAGTGTTGCTGCGTTTGAATTGAAGAACCTGCTCGTCATGCGCTGTCGCAAGAAGTTGTCACTCAAGTTTCAACTGAAATAGCATGCAATGACACTCCCTTCTAAAGAAGTGAAATGCACCTGAAAATCCTAAGATAAAGTTTTCTTGTTGTTAATCTAAGCCAGCCAATTCTTTTGTCAATAAATTAACACAATCTGATCCTGAATTTAATAAAAGTTGTTATTATGATTATTATTTTATTAGGACACAAATATTTTGTGGTATAACAATCTAAAAGACTGCTATGTTATATACACAAATATTTTAAACCTGTTAACAAGAGCACTAACCATTTACTTGAGCATCACAGCAGGGTCACAGATCCAGAGGTAACAGGTGCACTCTTTAGATTTTCGTTTTTTTTTTTTTTTTCTTCAGTAAACTTTAGCTGGATTCCTTCCAGAGATCAAATTTAAGGTCATGCCGCTTCCTCGTTAATTAAAAGAGGCCCAAAATACGGTAAAAATAGCATTTACCTCCTCTACGTGATCCGCAGTAGCCAACGTCTGTCTGGTCAGGACGCCCGTCTCAGTTTGTGCTGAGAGGTTGAGAGTGCACTTGTGAGTGTGTGATGGTGAATGTGTGTGATACTGGTTGCGTGGTGAGTTTTCCTCTCTGAGGTGTTGTCTCACTAGTGGGTGCGGCTTCAGCCCAAACAGCAGGGCCCTGAGGCAACAATGATGTACCTGATATTAGTTAAGCCTGAAGCGATGATTTAAATGAGGGGGTGGGATGGGACATCTTACTTTCTTCCACTTTATGGCTCTGCTGTCGTTTGTCAAACGTATGTCTTAATGTGCTGTTAAAGGGTTGGTTTAAAAGGATTTTGCCAATGAAATGAAGAAAATATTAAATTTGAGGCTCCATATATGTAAAGTAAAATGAAAAGCAAGTTTTTCTCTTCGTTATTAAAGATGATTTTTACATTATTCTTAACTCAGTCTGTTTCCAACATAACTTTCCTTGTTTGATTTCATCATTTTGCTCTTTGTAGGAAAAAACCTCTCATTTCAATGTGTTGTCTACTTACAGTTGTGCCACTTATTGTTAAGTCCCTGACCTACGAGGAAAAGAGGGGAGCATGCAGCGTTGGGTCCAACGTACGGGACTCTGCTTGCTATGTGTGCTGGTCTTTTGCCAGAGCTTATGAACCAAAGGAGCTCCAGCCTTTTGTCAACCAGATTGCAAGGTAACTCCCTTGTTTATAATGTCCTGTACAAAACTTCACTGCTACACTACATCAAGACAATATTTCAGTCTGGATTATTTACTTTTACTGTGTGTACTTGCACAGACCCTCCATACAGTATATTTAACCTACTCCTCAAGTGGAGCAGGTAAAATATCGTAGTTATTTCCTTCGATAAAACCAAAGTTATGGTAGTTACTGACATATAATTTTTCAAATTAATGATGAGTCATCTGCACTGTGGCATTTCTCAGACATGTCTCATTAATGAAATGATGCAAAATTTGTGTTGTTTTTTTTTTGGGCTCCCAAAACAATCTTTTCATCTAAATGAAACAGCCAAATGATAAGAAAACAAAAAACAAACATAACCAAATACATCTCAACTTGTCTCTATGTGGACATGGCTTCAATTGAAATCACACTGGCTCTGAACAGTCAAAGCCTCTGGGACCTCCTGTGCTCTTTGGGGGACCCCAAGTTAGGAACCACTGATAAAATGCCCAAACATCTAATTGGTTGCCTCGTTTTGGAGGGTTTTCAAGCCTGTCCAACTGGAAAGAGGCCCTGGAGCAAACCCAGAACACACAGGTTTGATTATATATCCTTTCTTGTATGAGAAATGCCTCAGTGTCATCCAGGATGAGCTGGAGGCAGATGTCTTAGCTTTTCCTCCTGGACCTGTTGCCACTGCAGCTTGGCCTCAGAAGACAGTTGGATGGATGGATGGATGGATGAATCAATCTTTCTTTCTTTCTTTCTTTCTTTTCCTTCCTTCCTTCCTTCCTTCCTTCCTTCCTTCCTTCCTTCCTTCCTTCCTTCCTTCTTTCAGTGACAGAGTGAATGTTATGTTGACCTTATAACCATTAATAAGTGTCTCTCTGAAAAGGGAAATAACATTCCTCTTCCAAATTGAAAATGCACAAATCTAAAAAAAAAACTGTGCTTAATTTATTTTTATTTTTATTTTTCATTTTTAATCATTTGCTTCCACTTAGTTGACTTTTGTTGTTTAAAGTTTAGGTAAAGTTAACATTTCTTTCATGGTTATTCATTGTCTAACAGTTTACAAAATTTCAGGTCACAAACAAGTAAAAGCTGCATTTTATTTACATATTTTCTGTCAATCTGAGATGTCATTGATCAGTTTCTATGCCCCATCCTCTGCATTTATTTGAAGGTAAAACCCTTTCAGACCTACACGGCTTCCCATGAATCTGGTGGCAACTGAATGTGTCCTTATGTGTGAGAATGATCATCCTGGTGCTTTTTTGTTTAGGGGCAGTCTGACTGTGTTGGAGCTCGTCTTTCAAAGCATGGAGCAGCAACCTACCCTGGTTTCTCTCGCTTTTCTACTACAGCCTTTTTTTTTGCCAGAGCCAATGTTGTCATCAGCCAATGCCGTCTTATGACAGAAACAAGCAAATAGATTGAAAAAACAAGAAAAATTTTAATTTCTTTAATTAACCAACCCAAAAGTTGCTTAAATTAGTGGCCCTGGCAACTCCAGAACCTAGCAGCAGTGTAGGAAACAGCCCTGAGTCTTGATTTAGTAACACTTTTTAGAGCTTATTTTTCTTACAGTATTACTTTCGCTGATTGTGAACTTAATTACACAACAGTGTCTTGTTCATACTAAGGTCTTGAACAGGTTACTATTAGATTGTTGCTGTTGCTATCAGAAACAAGGATATTCTCACTGAGCTCAAGAGAAGTTTACAAATTTACACAATCCTTGGAAGATTTCATCTGTGCAGATTACACTCTGGATTACACATATTACTAGTTATAATCATCCTCTATAATCTGTCTGTTGTTGCTTTTGGTAGCCGAGGCAGTAGCCCAGCTCCACAGCATTAAACATACTTCATTGTGTGTAACTGTAGGTTGTGTGTGTTGTACCCTAAGGGCTTTATTTATTCGCCTATGCACAAAGTTATTCACATTATTATTTCACATCTCTTCTTGAGACCTCTCTGCCCATAGAGCTTTTTTTCTAGAAAAACTATTTTATCTGTGAAGGTTTTCACAAAATTAGTCCCACGTTTCTGTAAAACAACCAGAAATGTCCTTTTTGTAGAGCCATACTTGTTTTAGAGTGACACATGAAGTCTGTTTTTCTTGATTATTGAATCATTTGCGGCATTCTCGTAAAATGTTATTACTATACTGATTCGCTTTATTTGCTTTTTCTTTTCCTAAACAGTTGTCATACCATTCAGGCGCACTAGTAATTCTGACCAAGGATATGTTCTGCAAAATAATGTACTTTAATATAATTGAAACAGTAACACATCTGTATAATACAAAGCAGTTAGAAAATATAATCAAAAGTCACAGATATGTAGCTGAAGAAATCTGAAATAATGTTTTTGGTTGTAATTCACTGTGAAAAATCTTATGATTGAGATTTGCATAGAAACTGCAGTTTGCCTGTGAGCTGTTATTTACTGACTCAGACCAGTTTCTCTGTGCAGCATGCCTCTACACAACCAGCACCAGCTTATGTGCTGCTTTGTTTTTTCTCGAGGGCTAGGGAACCGCTTGCTTTTGCAGATTATCATATTGTAACTGTAAATGATTGCCAATAAATTATATAATCAACCATTAGATGGATGGGAAAACAATTTTTTTGTCTGTTTTTGGGTAAAGTCAGTAACTTATTTTTCAGTCAATTACTAAAAAGTTTTTTTCAGTCAGCATTCATTCATTCATTCATTCATTCATTCATACATACATACATACATACATACATACCTACCTACCTACCTGACTGTGAGGACCTTGTCCTACAGTCTGGGGCTCCAGGACTAAGCCTTAAAACTAAGGCATAACATCTTTAAACTTGCACGTCTAATCTGCAGGCAGGGCTGCAACATCATCCAATGACTTATTTTTTGTCTTTGTGAACAGTAACGGTTTGTCTCATCCTTTATCCTTTATCTTTTTTTTTTTTTTTTTACTTGGCTTGCATGTATGGACCTGTGGCCTCTGACTGTGCAGACCAGCTCTGCATTAGAAATTATCATCAACACCCAGGACAACACCCTCCCTTTCCCTAGCCCACAGGAATGCCAGGTTTCGCCTTTTGCTGTAGGTTTCGGTCACCGTTTGGCAACAGTGCTGAGGCAAGCTGGTTCCTGCTTTGTTCGTCAGAGCTTGATGTAGGACTTGGTGACTTGAGGGCACCTACAAACACTTGTGTTTCTGCTAAGCTACATATGTTAAGCACTGGAATTCAGAATTTCCTTTGCAGTATTTTCAAGAATGCTGTCAGTGTGCAGTACCGAGTTTCCAAGCCATCTGGGCATGGACAGTTAGTTGAACCATCGTGGGACAGTTGGTATATCTCATTGCGTGGTACATGAGAAGAAAGCAAAGAAGGCCTACAGTAGTTTTGTCTCAGACTGTCACCATGATCAGCCTCCCTGAACAACTGACGATTTCACGCCCACCTCTACTGAGATTTGCAGAGGCGATGCAGTGTGAAGGGATGTTGGGGTCAAAACGTGCATTGTTGTATGAATAGGGTGTAATGGGTAATTACCCTGTGGCGATGTTTAACATCTGTGCTTTGAATCTGATGAAAAAATCAGCTTTGTTGTAATGATCCAACTTTAAAGGCCATTTGCACACTTGCCTGTCACACTGAAAGCACAAGAAAGCATGTTATACACTTTTACTCATTCTATAAATATGAAAACACTTGCATAAAAGTTCCTTATCTGATTATTTATTTCTACATTCTTGTGTTTGTGTCTGCAGCGCTTTGCTGATCACAGCTGTGTTTGATCGAAATGTCAACTGCCGCAGAGCTGCTTCTGTAAGTTCTCTGATCAACATTTTATGATTGCTTAACTAAACATATGCAGTTACATGAGACAAGTTCACTTTATGTCTCTTTTTTTTTTTTTTTTTTATCCCAGGCTGCTTTCCAAGAGAATGTCGGCAGACAGGTTTGTGACTGACGCTTTCAGTACCTGAACATTATGACTAACAGAATTACTTTGATTTGATGCTTATTTCTTGCCAGATTTCCAGTTCATGCTCAAACCTGCCTTTTTTTTCTTTTACTGAGAGCTGTTGAAGAAAATGCCCTCCTGATTGTGGCTACAGGGCACCAGCAAACATTGGATTTGCCATAAGCCATAAATCTGATATTACTTGAATTTAGAACCAAATCAGTTGACTTCTAACTGAAAATAAATGTTTTTGTCTCAAAAGGGGACGTTTCCTCATGGTATTGATATCTTAACGACAGCAGACTACTATGCTGTAGGAAATCTCAACAACTGCTATCTGAATATTAGGTAAGATTGATGAAGAGGGGCGTCAGATATTTTAGCCACTTGTCAGAAATGTCTCAAATTCAGCTTCATGCAAATGAAGGAAATATGTCAGGAAGCTACTCTTGACACTGTGTCATGGGGGAAAAGTACTGCTTTAGTTTAGTTAAACTATGTCACTGTAACGCTAAATAGTGTTGGTATTAAAACTAATTTTAGCTCCTAAATACCTCCTGCAAAAGAGTCATTGCATGTCTTACTATATATGTGAAATTGAACTGGTTAACTTTTTTTGTTTTGAGGATCTGAAGCACTGAAGAAATGTACCAAACAAATCTAACATTAAAAAAGCACATCGTTGTCACCTTTAACAGAAATGTGACGCCACACAACATATTTTTACACAGTGACATTGAAGAAAGATGCTAGCCTTAGGATACGATTGAAAGTTGAACTGCAGATACCAGGAAAGAAGTGATGACTAAAATTGTTTGAATATTGATATAGAGGTAGACACGTCAAAACTTTTCATATAACTCAAGATTTTTATGTTGTTTTTGAAGTGCCTATATAGCCGGTTTCCCAGAGTACACCAAATCCATGATAGACCATTTGGTAGCCATGAAGATCAACCACTGGGATGGGTAAGCACTGGGTCTGTCTCATGCTATGCTCATAGTATGACCAGATAAGCAAATAAAGTTGTAAGAATTTGCTTTTATCTCTTTTAAAACACTTTTTTGTGATTGGTAGTGCGGTCCGAGAACTCGCCACTAAAGCGCTTCACAACCTGACGCCTAAAGCACCTGATTATATGGCAACAACAGGTAAACAATGTCATCTTTCCTGTTCCTCTGTCAGTGTTTAGCTTTCAATTCAGCAGCACATCAGAAACTCCTTTTTGAAACTGAATGAACCCACTGATTAGGTGTAATTCGTAAATATGCAACATGCTTTTTTTTCCCCCCTTGTTTGTTTCAGTTCTGCCACAGCTTTTGAGCATGGCCGTGAGTATTGACCTCCTTGGTCGTCACGGAGCCATCCTGGCTTGTGGAGAGATCACACATGCTCTGTACAAAGTGGTAAACAGGTAAACACAGAAGCATGAGCCAGGCCCGGTTTATACTGGAGACACATTTTTAGTACTTGCAGTTGTGCAAAGATGAGATTTTGCTGTTGACTTTTGTATGATGATAAAGGTTTTATGAGCTACTTATGAACAGAAACGGTTTATGGGGGTAAAAGAACAGGAGAATAATCTTGATTATTAATTTGATGTTTTAATATGTTGAATAAAATGTGCATGATTCATCCTGTAGGACTGTGGAGGACATCATTTCTCCAGAATGTGTGGATGCATTAAAGAACATTCACAATGTGGTAAATTTGTGTTCCTAGAAAAACTTAAATAAAGTGTGGTCCAAACATCTGCTCTTACTGACTTTCCTTTCTTTACACACTTTCAGCTAAACGAAAGAAAACAATACAAGTAAGCAGAAATAAAAGGCTTAACTTTGTGCTATCAGTCTAATTAACCAGCATATTAATCCAAGTAAAACACTCTCTTGCACAGGGGTTTTGGTGGATTGCTGATGAGACCAGCAAGTAAGTTGGAAGGCTAATATGAAAATAAGTTCAATGGAGACATGATGGAGTAGCAGGTAATAAGCTTTTTATTCTCCTCCAACAGTTTGTGGCCTAATAGAAAAGATGTCCCTGTCTAAAATGCCTTTTAAGAACGACCCGATCATCAGTAAGTAAAGTTTTATTCAGTCGTCATTCAACAAAAAGATGCTTTTATACTTTTGGCTCTGGTGTGAAAAGAAGGTACAATTATCTGTTGTGTTTCAGCTGGCTGGCAGTGGATTATTGATGACACCATCCAGAGTCTCCATCTTTTTTCAAGTGACGATAGAGATGGCATTATTGTAAGTTTAATTTTGATTTATTTACTTTAATAAATCTGAGGCAATTCCTGAGATCAAAAAGAATTCTTAATGTTGTTTTTCTTCATGTCCATTAAAGCTTAAATAATATTTTTGCAACTGAAAGAAAGTGGCTGCTTTAGCAGATACACAAGCTGCATAATCATTTGGAACTTTTCCAGCCTGTGAAATCTCAGACTATCATTATTTAGATCTTGTTGATTTTTCTCTCCTCCTGTGTCTGCAGGTTGCAGTAGTGTCAGCCTTATCCGCTTTGTGTGAGGAGTACTACCAGGACCATTCAGGCCAGGCTGACCCACAGATGCAAGGTACAAGTTATTCTGTATACCCCAAATTTGAAAGTCTGTCTGCATAGTGAGCTGTATGACTACTGTCTGTCTTGTTTGTTTGTGTGCACATGATCAGATGTCCTGGTGTCTCAGTACATTGAAGGCCTTAAGAATCAGCAGATGCTGACTCGTAGTGGATCTGCCCTCGCCCTCGGCTCTCTTCCAAGAGCTATGATAAAAGGCAAACTGAAGCAGGTGTGTTTTTATAAAGAAAAATGTGTATCTCACTGCCTCAGTGTAGAGGTTTGAAGTGCTGTCTGTGTTAGATCTTTGAAGGCCTTCAGCAGATGTGTGTTGTCAGCCAGAAGGAGGGGAATTTCACGGAGGCAAGAAGAGATGCAGTCAAATCAATTGCTCAGTGAGTCTTTCCATTCATATCTAATGACTTCTGATTTTCCATCTCGGTTTTTATGCTCTACATTTATTTCATATATTTGATGGGTGCAAACTTAAGTCACAAAAGTCCTTCCGTGTCTCTTACATTATTTTTGTTACCTGCTAGCTTTAAAATGTCAACTTGTAGGCAGTGAAGCTAAAGTAAACAGTTGCCTAACCAGACCTGCAGGACCTGAATGGCATGCCACTCTGCTTCATCTTATTGTATTTTGTCTTTTTCCTTAAAAGATTGATGTAATTTAAATTACCCAGCTTGCATGTTTTGCTTTTTATTCCAAGTTTTGTTTGAATTTGTTTCTTTTCCTTCATCAGAGTGTGTGTGAAGGCAGGTGTTTGTACCAACGGCTCCCCTGACTCTGTCATCTGTTCAGAGAATATATCTGAGGTGTATGGCGTTCTGCTCAGTGGTCTTAATGACTATACTACAGACAGCAGAGGGGACGTCGGGGCATGGTGAGTTCTGTGCTTTTGCTTATTAAAACACATTTTAAAATGCACACAAGTCTTTTTGATTGGCCTCAGGCTTCAGGAATGCTTCCTTGCCTGAGGCACGCAGAGTTTTTTTCTGACCCTCCACTCAGACGTGTAGAGCACACGTACTTGTCTCACTAGTAGCTTAAGGCCATGCTTATGGACTCACCAGGAATGTCACCAGGCTTGTCACTTGTCCTTGCAATCTGGGATGGGCTGCCTTTTTTATGCTGTCTGGCAATCTCTTTCTTTTCTTCATTCCTTCTCTCTGTTTTACTTCTTCATTACACTTGTTCTCCTTTCTGCTGCTGTTTTTGTAGCACAACTGTCAACTTTTTCTTTTTGCCTAAAATGGCTTTGATTAGAGCTGCCTGAACATTGATTCAGGATGTAACTTTAGTATGATCAACATTTTACATGTATAAGTTGTCCCCTGAAGCCACAATGCTAATTCTGCTAAAAATGTCCCATTTACTCTGAAACCTAATGTTCTAGTGGTTTGTGTCGTTAAATAAATCAGCTTTGTATGTTTCTCATTTGTCATTGTCTAAATTTCAGCTTATGACCCTGGTCAGTTAGCATGAGGTTGATTTACACCAATCTTTTTGTGTAAATTAAATTTCCTTCCCTCTGTGTCACTTTTGTAGGGTAAGGGAGGCAGCGATGACCAGTCTGATGGAGGTGACCTTGCTAGTGGCCAGCAGCGCTCCTGAGGTCCTTTCACCTGACCTGTAAGAAGGAATCTAAACATTTTTTTTAGGTTGCCTCACAGCTGGCTTTACTTTACTAATTTGACAGTTGTCTGTATGTATAAAGTTGCATCAAGATAAAATTCTTTGGGTTTTCTCGTCTGTTACCTGAATCCTGGCAGATGAAATTATCACAGTAACTGAGCTCTTAGTAATTACACTGAACAAAACCACAGCACGCGCCACCTTTCTTCCAACTGCTCTGTGTGCAGGGTGAAGCCTATGATGTGCTGCCTGGCTCAGCAGGCTGCAGAGAAGATTGACCGCTACAGAGAGCACGCTGGCAACATCTTCCTGCGCCTGCTCCACAGCACTGAGCCTGCAGTGCCTCACATACCACACCGAGAGGAGCTGCTGAACATCTTTCCAGCGTCAGTTACATACCAGCAATCTTAAAACCTGTAACACTTTTATGCTGCTGTTGTTTTGCCTGTTTTTCCCAAATGTGTCTGTTTGAGACAGATATGTGAAAAAACTTTGTTAAAACTTGTCTCCATTTGTTTCCCTTTCAGTGAAACCATAAACGGTCTAAACTGGAAAGCTCCATCCCAAGCTTTCAAGTACATCACACAGCTGCTTGGATTGCCTGAGTATCAGTACCACACCCTACTGGGGCTCTCCGTGTCTGTGGGGGGGATCACAGAGTCCACAGTAGGTGGTTAAGTAAAATATTGTACAATCCCAGTAATATCCACAGAAGTGGAACAAATTCATTAATTCACTGGAGATAATCCTATTCAATTCAAAACCTTTATTGTCATTACACATAGTAGTGCAACGAGATTGCTAGGCACTCCCAATACATAAAACACACAGAGGCAATGACACAAGATGCATCGAATATATTATATTGAAATCAGTTTAAAAAAAAAAAACTAATTATAGTAAAATAAGTAAATAAAATCTACATGAAAGTGACTAGTGCTTAAATGAGTAATGTGTTCTAATAAAGTGCAAGGGGTCATGAGTTGGTCATTTCTTGTTCAGCATGCTAATGGCAAATGGATAAAAACCATCTCTGAACCGAGATGTCTGTTCTCTGGCAGTTCTAGCGTCTGCCAGAGGGCAGCAGTTCAAAGTAGTGGTGCCAGGGTGAGAGGGGTCCTTTATGATGTTCAAAGCTCTGCAGAGGTAGCGTGATGTAACAAGGTTATCCAGGGGGGGCAGGGGGCAGCCAATAATATTTTCTGCTGACTTAATGACTCTCAGTAGCACCTTTTTGTCTGCATCTGTACAGCCTACGTTGCCCTGTAGAACGTCACCTGCAGCTTCCGCTCCACGCTGTTCCAGGACATACAGGTCATAATGGCTCATTAAATGATATTTGTGGCTAGCATTTTGACAGCATTTCATTATAAAAAGTTTTTTTTTTTTTATGCCCCTGTCTTTACCTGGTCTTAAGATTAGATCAGTCCCACTCATGGCTGTGGAGGAATTTTGTCCCACCCTTCTTCACAACTTTGTAGCAGTTCTTTCCAGTTTGTAGGCACAAGTTTATGCACCGCTCTCTTAAAGTTCTGTCTCAGCATTTAAATCATTTAGAAGTATAGTCTTTAACCGGGCCTTTTTTTTTTACCTTTTCAGTCAGTTATGTTTGACATCATTGTCCTGATTCATGACCCAAGTTTATTCTAGTGTAGCTGACAAAATGCTAAAGCTAACTGCTAACAGAGACCTGTAGATTCTGAGATGTGACTTTGGTTTCTTTGAGCATTGCTTGGTGTGACATTGGGATGAACCTTTGGATGTCCATTCTTGGGAAGATGTTTTAATGCAATCCAGTTAGGAATAATCTTTCTCCATCGACTGATAGACAGTTCTTTGTAATGGTCTTTTAACACTTCCCAGATTGATAGAGAGTAGCAGTTGCTTCTTGAAGGTGATTGCTGCTGTTTTCTTGACATTGTGTTAACACTCAACAAGAATGCTCCAGATCAGCAAACTGTCCAAACATTTGCTTTTATAACGGTTCTCAGACTTGCTGATTATAAATTAATTTGATGAGCAGCACCTTGTGATACTTAAATTTTATTTAAACTTTATTCCAATGGAAGAGGTTTGTTTTGTGCACATTGCTTTTACATTATGACTTCATTTTTGTTGCATAATGAGAATAATTGTCATTTGTATTCTTTATCTGAGGTTACATTTAACTAAATCCTAATGAACAATATTAGTTTTCGTTTATTTATTTCCATTATGGCTCTGCAATAGACTGGGGACCTGTCCAGAGTGTATTCTGGCTCTTGCCTGCTAATTGCTGGGATAGGCTCCAGCTTCCCCACAACCCTGAATTGAAATAAGTGCCATAGAAAATGGATGGATGTCCTGAAATGTTAAATCGTAGAATTGATAGAGGGTTTGCTTTTTGCATGACTCTGCTACCTGCAGCCAGCCCTTGTTTGTCATTGTTCATCAGTGGAGACCAGCAGAGGGAGCAGTGTGTCCAATATAGTCTGGTTCTTTGTAGAGCACCTGTCTTGTTGTTGCTTGTTAAAATCCCACACTTCTGGCTCACTAGTTTTTCTCCACCATTTTAACACAACCTAAAGGATGGATTCAGACTTCATGGGTTCAATGTGTTGCTTGGAAACAAGAATATCTCTTGAGTTCAATCTGCACTCTGGTTTCACAGTAAGCTTGCTTCACTCTTTACTCAGCATCTCTCAGGGGGTTCAGCCTGGACTCATAACTGACTCATAACTTCTACCTCACTATAACTTTACCTGTTAAAACCAGTCACTCAGAAGAGATCTTACCCACAAGGATTTGAGCTTATTTTTAACTTTTGGTGTTTTTCGATGTAATAAAGTAAATTTATTTAATGCCTGTAATAGCAGAAGTGAGACCAATAAACGTAAACTTATCTGCCAACGGCAACTTTACACATGTTCCCTCAGAGACCATCTAGCTCTTGTTTTGTTTTTATCCTCTGCTTTTCTAGCCTTTCTTTGCTACGGATACATCCTCAGAGACGAGAGGGACTGATATGTTTGTACAGTGTTGCATTAAGGAAACTGAGCCAAGGCTGCAGCGCTTCGTGGGCCAATATTAAAGATTCTCACACCACAGGCCCATATTCACACAGGCTAGAGAAAAACGGCGCATCCAGTAACAGGCATTGTTTGTAACAGTATGATTATAGCATTACCTTTGCCATTTTTCTGCCAAGGTCCCTTTAGATTTACACTTATTCACCAATATTCCCAAAATAAATTTGCTACTTCAGTCAAGATTTCTGTATTTGTGTTTGATTTCCACTCACTTTTTTAGGTTTTACCTTCAGCTAACATCCGCCTCACACTGAATGTGGTTTGTGTTTTGCTGGTCTGACCCAGCATTCTCCACCTCCCCATTAACTGCGGCTCTGCTCTGCCTTCATTCAGGTGCATTTTTCCTCCCAGTCACTGTTTGACTTTCTGAAAAAGATTGAGAAAGATGGTGTTGCTCTGGCACAGTTTGGAGATACACTGCTGAGCATCTTCAGAGGCAATCTTCACAATGACAGGTACATCACCAAGCTAGACGTGTTATTTTTGGCACCTTCTTTTCTATCTTTTAAAATCACATTTTAAGGGCTTCTTATCCTTTTTTTTCTTTAGAGTGTCTGTTCCCTTACTTAAGATGCTTAATCAGATGCTTTCCAACGGCTGCTTTGAAATCTTCACCAAACAAGAAAAGTAAGTGTTGACAGCGTTGTTGCAATAAAATGTATACGTCTCTGAGAAGTAACTTTTTTCTGTCTGTGTCTTCTTAGTCATCCGTTCTGCGTGGACATTTTGGCTCTTTGCAAAGAACTCAAGAAGTCCAAAGATGTTTCCAAGCTGCGTGCCTGTATAGATGTGTGCGTTTCCATCTCTTTGATAGATATCTGCATTATGTACAACACTGGTGTAAACTGAAACATTCTATTGGCTTTTATGGCTCATGTTTTCCAGTTTCTGTGGGCTAATCCAGTTCCAGGGTGAGGTGAGGAGGAAGGTGTTGAGCCAGCTGCTGATGCTACTCTGCCATCCATTCCCTGTGGTAAGTTCATAAGATAGAAATTCCCTGTTTAAAATGCATTCAAGTCCTGTGGTTTAATCTACAAAATTCACAGTTTGTAAATGAATATGAACTTTGTCTTTGGCCTGCTCATGTAAAGTTGTTTGTAGTCGGCTATAAATGATTGCTTAGTTCATCCAGTTGAAAATGCCTCTAAGTATTAAATTGAAATTTATATCTTTCAGAGATGAAAACCTTTTAGTATTTGTCATTTCCTGACTTTTGTACAGACGCTTCATTAGTTTGAGATCTTTAGTCGTGAATGGTTGGATAGATTTATTTTAAATTTGCTCTGGACAGTCATTGCCCTCATATGGATGAATTATGACAAATGTTGCAATTAAAAGTTTTTTCTAAAAGGCATCTAAGCTTCCTTTGTTTACAGCTACAACACCCCACTAATCAGTCAAAACTGAATGCTTTGTTTAATTGTCAAGATGGATGGAAGTTTCATCATACTGGCAGTAACCTTACAGAGCTGCTAGCATGACTTCATGACTATAGACTAATTTGTTTTGGCACGTAATGTTGCATAACATCATCAGCTATGGCAGAATAATGTACCTTTCCTCTCCAACTATAGATAAGAAAGACCACAGCCAGCCAAATGTATGAGATGTTTCTGATCTATGAAGATGTCATTGATCAAGAGGTGTTGGATGATGTCGTAACCTTACTAAGTGATGCTAAATGGCAAGTATCTCTTTAGTCAAACTGGATGCATTTATTAAATATTTCCTAATAGGTAAATACACTCAGTGTTTGTGGTATTTGAAGTGCGGCTTTGCTTGACGTCTTCTCCAGGGAGAGTGACATCGCCACAGTGAGGACACACAGGAATCAGCTTTGTGATTGGTTAGGAGTTGCCAGGCCACAACCTGTTGCCAAGGTAATGCTTTAACATCGTTCGTGTAAACAGCCTCAGCTGAAAGATTCTTTCAACATTAAACATGTCATACAGTGTATTGCATGTCTGCGTTAAGTTAACCTAAGCTACTCTCTTAAACTGCAGGGCTCTGCGCAGATCTAAACATCAGTGGCCCCAGTTAAAAACAGCAGAAACTGACACGTAGTGCCCTTCAATAACTATGCATGAATGAACTTTGACTGCTACACTGCTGAAGATGTCCTGTGTCGGGTAGTCCATCTGTCAGAAGAATACATGCAACTGCACCAACTGTTAAAAAGACAATAAATGTACAAAAACATCAGTTACCTCATTTGTTTTGTCTTTTTCTTAAACACCAAAAAGTCTTTTTTAAAAAAGAACATTACATAATAAACTTTTAGTTCTCTTGCTGCAGCTTTAAAAACAATAAACAACCTCCAAGATGCCAGTTTAAAGATATTTAGATTTAATGTAAATGAAACTTTTGTTCCATCCACCGATCAGGCCACAGATCTGTTTTTAGCTTGCAGGCTGTACCTGGAACAACACCAGCATGTGAAACTAAACTGTAGTACTGTGTACGCTCCAGGGAAATGGCTGCCATTTAGCTGTTTTGGCACACATTGTGGAATGTCACTGAGACTCCGCTTCCCCTTTGGGATGCAGACCTACTTTTTCTGCATCGGTGGAGGTGCCAGGGGTTGAAGAAGTCTCAGGCCTGATAGTGGAGCCTCCCTGGTTGCATATAGAACAGAGTCTGTTGTGTCACCATTGGTCCAGGCTCTCTTATTGGAGGCTGATAGTGGCCACATTGTGCCATACAGCTTCCCCAACAAAGATGCAATTGTTGCATTATTTTAGAATTAGATGGTTTTGATGGCGAGTCATACACTGCAGAAACTCCCCAAGCTAGTAATCACTATATTCCATTACATTTTTCTGCGGTGTATAATATGATTAATTTAATATGATTTATATAACTAGATTAACCCTTTCCCATGGAAACTGAAATTTATTTGAACCCTTATGAAATTGGCTGAAACGACTAAGTGTTGGCTGTCCTTGTTTCAGCAGGACTCTGTGTGCTCTGTCAAATCAATAACATTGTCGCTACACACTTGATGAAGCTAACTGACACAAAATTACCAAATTTCAAAACCCACAGATATTTTATATAATTGGTGTTGATAGGAGAAGTATAATCTTAACACGTCAAGTTGAAGTCGTTTTACCAAAGCCAAACCCACATTTTCATCAGCAGGGAAATTGTATGAAATGAGAAAATATGATGTCGAGGTTACCAAATAATTCCAACCACTACAATGTATAAATGAATACACTAACCATGGCATTCTTTGTTTTATCGCAGTCTTGGTTCGTAACTGCTGACATGTGGCCAAGCCTCATAACATGCCCAGGAACAAGGCCACATTCACTCCTACCCTCCATGGGTGTTGTTGAATTTGCTTGGGAAGTCCAATATTGCTGCAGCCCATAATTCGACTTTAATTAATTCCCTGCCACATGGAAATTCCTGTAGTTGCTAATGAAAGAAATGGTGTGTTTCTCTGAAGGAGGATTGACGGTAAAGCGAGCAGCTTTGCTACAGTGCTCAGGGTACAGAGGAATGCTAATAATTCTAAAAGGCTTACAGTCCGCCGGCAGTATCCATGGCAATTGCTCACTTACAATGGTGGCCTTCTTTTTTTTTTTTTCCCCCCTTCTTTTTTTTTTTTAAAGAGGAGAGGGAAGGAGGCTGCTCCCTCATTGACAGGGTTTGGTGTGATATTAGGAAAGACCTCGCACTTTTCTGTTGTTGTTATTATGAGACTGAGTTTTGCTCATAGCAGTTTAATAATAAGGAAGCTGATGATGTAACTTTGGGACAGTCAGATGAACCAAATAGAGTGGGGCTTAATTGTCCTCACACATTCGTACAGGTCATGAATCTGAATTAAAAATGCCTAAACAATACACACATTGACAGAGTAGCTGCATTGTAAACCTTTAAGTACATTATCTCTGGGATTATTGTGGCATTTCTCCAACAAACAGCAGATTACAGAAATTGCTGGGCAAATGATTTTGATTATAGTTTATCTTTGTTTTGTGCGTCATGTCGCCGGGCCTGCAGAACAGTACCTGTGCTTGTGCAGATTTACTGTAAATAAAAAAAGAATGGTAGAAGGTAGCATATTGATGCTGCTTACAGAAAACTGTGGGTTTCTAATTTCCCCTCATGATCCAGGGATTGCTATCAACATAACAGAAGCACATAAAAACAGCATCACTCACCACCCCCAACTGGTGAACACAGAGGCAAATGTTACTCTAATTGCCCTCAGGATAACCTTTTGTTTGTTGATTCAATTTCTCTATCTGCTGAATTGGCCGAGCAAGCTTGAACTCAACCAAGACGGATTCACTGCTTTCCACACAAGGCAGTTCTACTAAATGTGGTCAATATGGATGAAATCTGTTGCCATGGTTTAAGTGATTTACACTGATAATGCACTATGATACATAACAAATTTAAGTACTTGAGTAAATTGATTCAAAATTATCCTATAAATTTAGTTATTTCATAAAGCAATTCTGCTTTATATATTAGAGCTGCCTCCAGTTTCCCAATAAACATCCAATTATAATAGTGCTGCACTTGATTAATCTGGGAATTTGGTTGTAATTTGGGAATTTAGTTTGCAGTTGATTATTCTGACCACACAAACTTTTTAAAAGAAGCAAATGTAGTGCTCATCTCGTACTTGTATCATGTTTAAATTGAACTGATCTATGTAGTTATCTTCTTCCTCTTTGTTTTAAAGCTTTCTGTTGCGCCCCAGCTTTGAGATTTAGCTATTGTCTGCTTTGAGAGTTTATTATTCCCTGGTGTTAGTCCTGCTGAGACTTCCTCTGTATGGCCTCAACACCTGGTGTAGGAGCAACAACCCTCCTCCTGTCTTTTAGTCAGCTTCATTAGTGAAGCTCAACTCTTAATTGCCCTAAATTTATGGACAGGAGGCGATGCAGAGCAGCTGTTAAAACTACATAGGCTTTGCGCTTAAGAATCCTTACAGCCTGCCAGATGGACCTTATACATATAAAAAGTTTTCAGGTTAATTTTGCAAATCCTCTTTATTTTCTCATGATCTAAAAAAAAAAAGCTTTTCTCTAAAGAGTCTAAATAGACACTTCATGTACTTGGTTGTGTCCTCCTCCATGGTGCAACATTTGCAAGTAATTAGACAAGCGTTAAAAGCAGCAGTTCTGAAAACGAGGTGGAACAGAACCACTCGCTGTAGCGCATGAATTATATGTCAAGGGTCTTTAGCTTCATAAAAACTTTTAAGAAAGCAGAAACAAAGCTGAAGTAGAAATGACTCAAGATGATAATTATATGACTGATAGAAATAGCAAATATACGGTAATTATATGATTGATAGAAATAGCAGAAATGCTGTAATTATGAATATGACAGCTGATGCGGTCTCCCTCCAGGAAACCACAGTCTTTATAAGTTTCCAAAAAGCCATAATCAGCAGCACATCAGGCATGTGCTCACTGCTGAGGAAATTACCATGTTGTGTGGAATTATAGTCATTTGGGCATGGAGGCAGCTGGATAAGTTTGGGAATGTGGGTTAATTGCTAAGCCTGGGTCGTCTTCTAGGCCAGAGGTTAATGGGCGGTGTGTTTTTATATCAACAAAACTAACACATGCTCTAAGATTATTTGACTAATTGAACAGAAAGGTATTATTACTCATTTCTTCTGGAACAGAAGGTAGGAGGATTTGTTTGTTAGTAACTTGGCAAACCTGTGTATGTAAATCTTTATTTTTTATTTCCATTGTACACTTGGTTTATGCTCCAACCACCTTGCTGTAGTAGCCAGAAAAATAAGCAACAGGCCTGTTGCCCTCTGTTTTCTGATTGACCACCCTTTTGCACATTCATGCTCACTGTGTATGTTACCTTTACATACATCTGTTTTAGTTGGAGGAAGACACTCCTCTGTTATTGTTGCATAAAGGAGCAATATAAGAGGTTTATAGCCAGCTGGAATCTGAGGGTTGAAATAATATTAAGCAGCCAGATATCTGGGTTATGTTCTCCTTTGCACTGGTTGATAAAAGAAGTTCAGATTTGCCAGATTATTTAGATTTGCCAAGGTTCTTCTGATGGATAAGATTTGCTGTTGTTTTAATTAAATTTAATACCCAATTATGGGTATGACAAGCCCCTGATTTGTTTTCGATTATTTTTCTTAGCCAATCCATCATCCCTCTTTATCTTAAAGCTTTGAGTGAAATCTTTCATTCTCCCTCCAGCAAAGGTGTCTTCCCTGATCCGTTCATCACGCCTGCCTCTGATGAACCTCAGCAACTCTCATGACTGTGTTTATGAGCCTCTCCTCAGAGCTGGTCCCGCTGCTTCTGCTGCTGCTCTGTGTAAATCTACGCTTGAAGGGTGACTTCATGCAGACGACTCGGTCGTCAGGGGTCTGGCTCGTCTTTGGTTTGGACGTCAGCCAGAATGATCTCATCCATGACAGCGCATCCAGCTGCTCAGTTGTTGGAGTGCTGTCCTTTCTTGACCCACTCACCCGGCCCAGGCTGGCGTGAGGATGGGGGTTAGTGTGATGCTGTTCCCAGAAGCTCCATCAGGGACTGACCACTGGCAGCCCGCCGCCCCCTCGTCGCCTGCTAAGCAGCGGGGCCTCAAGCCTCTACTGTTCCCTATGGAGAGGCCCAGTTTGTTCTGGACACACGCCAGTACCGAGCGGTGGGGGGGCATGGCCAGGTCAGCTCTCAGGGGTGGTCTTGTAGTCCATGCATGTGAATGTATCTGTGAAGTGTTTGGAGCCATGATGATTAGCTTGTGTTTTGTTTTTATGCAGTTCTGTTGTTTTTGCTTTAGCATTAAGCTTTCGGGATGTAAGATCTCTCCGTCTTTGTCAAGCTTCTAATGTGTCCTGGGAATCGAGAGGAGGACAGCATGTAAATGATGATGGTTCTAGCTCCACTCAGCTCTTTCTGTAAAGATAACTACTGATAGGGTTTTGGTAGTGGTAGAAGCTTTTGTCAGCTTGGGGACGCACATCCATTCAGGCTACATTACCACTCCATGTTGATGGGTGCTGCATGCTGGTTATGTCAGCATGATTTAAAGATCTCTAGAGCATATTAGGTATCAACAGCACGAAAAGATAGACACTGGAGGGAAGAAAGCTCCACTAGGTCTGTGTGCTGGACTCTGTCAGTCAGTCATCTCCTGGACTAACAAATTCAATCTGGTCTCAATCTGTGGTGAAACACAAGCATGGGGGCAGCCAAAGGTCAAAACCTGAGAGGGAGTCATATCTTTCTGCTCCCCCTCCTCCTTTTCCTGATCTTACACTCAGTCCGCCTCCTTTAATGCTTCACCCACGCCTGCCTGAGTCAGCTATTTGGAATCTATTATCCAACCTAGTTAGAGTTTTCTGATAATTAGAAGTAGATGTTCTCCACATTCCCTCTCAGATTAACTCCTGTTCTAAATAAGAGTAAAAGAAAAACTAATATGTAAATCAAACTGAATAATTAGATGAAAAGAAATAAATAATAAAAAAAAGACAAAGTGGTCCCTCAATTTTGTGACAATAAGCATCAAGGGTTTAATTGTGTATTTTCTTTTTCTTTTTTGCTCTTCAAAACACTTTGAGGTGCTTCTACATATTTGAGAAAGTGGGATATAAATTAAATAGACCAAATGCATAAACTATAAATCCGTGTTTTCTGAATTAATGATGAAAAGTGACAATAAGTGTTATGAGTGAGTTTGTTAAAGAGAACCAATGGCGGAGGACCACTCAAAAGTTTGGACACACTTTCCTATTGCATGTAATGTAACTTTTGACTGGTTGTGTATGTGGCTAACCCGTGTGTGAAATGTAGGCAGGTACAGTTCATGAGTGGTGTGGTGTGAGGGTTAAAAACAGAGCCACACTTCAGTCTGTAGATTTAAAAACTTGTGTTAAAATGGTAGATCATTGAACCTTCTGTGGATTTACTCTGCAATATAAGTAAGCTTTAAAACCTTTCTTTCCTTTCTGAAATAAATGACATGTTGTCTTTGTACCAATTAGCTATTTTTCAAAGTTCATATCTTCTGCAATCTTTAAAATCTATGAAAAGACTTTTGTTTTTGACACTGGGAAAAGCTTAAAGCAATTTTTAAGAGACACCCAAGAATCCGTGTATTTCTCACACTGATTGTAACCAAAGTTAAGAATGATCCTGCTGGACATTGCAGTTAGTAAAATCTATTGATTGTTCACCCCACACTGAAGTCTGTCTTCTTTTGACCACCCCACTGAAAATCTCCTGGATATGCCACCGTCTCGGAGCAGTGGAAGGGTTTACGCAGCAAGGAGATGGGTACGCTTGTTACTCCAAATGGGTTAGCTTATAGTTAGCTGTCCTGAGTATCGATTTGGGATGTTGTGGGATCATAGGCTGGAAGAAGGATGTTCTGCAGGGGTAATTGCAGTAGTTAGGTTTGTGTTGAAACATCTATTATATTGTAAACATTTTCCGATTTTGTTGGTCATGCCTGGAATCTGATTAAATTTGGTTACAAAGGAAGAGGAGGATGATACTGGAACAAAACCTACTGATTGCAGCTCATTACTAATCTCATCTGAAGTTCTCCCAGTCAGGACAAGTTCACCCACCACATCTGAAATTATATTCAACAATGTTTACTTTATTTATCATGTAGCAGCTAGCATTAAAGTTTATTCATTTAAATTAATTCATATAAAAGTTTAAGTGGGAAAGGTCAAGATGTTCTACAATGATAACTTTTTTTTTAAAATGCATCTGATGGTATTAGATGTTATTATAAGATAACATCAGTTCACAGGAAATGCATTTATTATTAGTTTCATGTGATATGAGTCAGTTTCTTCATCCTCTCTATATCTGTGTGCACATCTGCTTGACTCACCCATGCACTCTCAAATTAGTTTTTTCTGTAAGCAGAAATACTGCATACAGAGAAACCCGTGCACTAATTTTTCCTGGCAAGTTTGAAGATAACCAGTTAACGGACTGAGCTGGATCATAGTCAGCCACTTGTTTGCTGTTTTGAGCATGTGATAAGTGAGTGTATTTAATGACAGCACAAGCAGAGTTGGTTTCTCTGCGGCATCACACAAACCACAACTGGTCTTGAACTTCTGACATGCAACCTGACCAACGCTTCACAGCTGCGGGGTCCAGAGCTCATCACAGGACTCTCACATCAGATGATATAGTAGTTGATAAGTCTTTTGTATCGTGTTAGAGCTTCTTCACAGTCATATTCTGCTGTCATGTGATGCAAGAAGCAGCAGCTGTGCTTCTGTGGGGCTGCAAATTTTCAATTTGTGCTTTGTTCCATTTGCAGGCACATCCTGTGATCATTGTATAAGTAAATATTTTACTTATTTGTTTTTATGGATTTGCAGCAGAGGTCAAGCCAGCAAGCCTGAGAATCGGTGAAATATTTTTGGGAAGAATGTAGCAGCAAGAGTTATTACTCATCTTCACGTAGCAGAAATAGAAATCAAGCCACATAAAAAAACCACCGGGTTCGTGGTTGAGTTCATCTACAGCAGCAGTATGTTAGATGTAGCAACAAAACATGTCTTTTATTTATTTATTTATTTTTTAATTTTTCAAAACTGTTTCTCAATTTAATCCTGTTCATCTATGAAACAAGTTTTAATATTTGAAACATGGTTGTGGCTGCTGTCTGTTCGTCTGGTTAACCTCAGTGAGACATATCTGTGTCTTGTGTTGAAAAGCTCCTTGTCTTATGTCTTTTTGATTTGTTTTTTGCTCCTTTTTTTAAAATACTAGATATCCAGTGCTTTACACCTTTTGCCCCTGTTTTGGTTAAGGCATCAGGTCCTTTTGTAGAGGTCCAAATTACAGGGCTGTGACTTTCGGCCGGTAGGAGTACCCACTTCTTTTGAAAAGTTTCAATGGTTTATGCCTAATTTCCTACCAGCCTCCAGTGAACACAATGACCAGAGCTGTTACACTGCGCCAGATGTGTGTGGTTTGAAAACATGATAAATATCACACCAGTTACAAAACTGCCAGTTGAACACATGCTCTTTATAAACCAACATTTTGTTAAAAGATACCAAGAAATACTTCTTAGACCCATTTCCTCTTTTGTTTGTGTTTATATACCTCTAAAGGTTTGTTCAGGGGGATATAAATTAATAATGCACTCATAACCAAGGACTGGTGATACAGGGCTAAGAGAGTGTTTTAGGAGAGGAGAGGGGTATTTCTAAGCCAGTGATGCTATGAACCTCTCCCCCACATGGCAAGTCTGTGGTGTAGTCACAGGCCAACATCAGCCTAATAACAAGTTGCTGCTCCAATCAGAGGAACTCAGATCCACGCCCGGGCCAGCCGCTTTCCTCTCCATTCCTCTATTTTAAGAGCCAGACTGATGGGGGTGGAATTACACTCCAATATACTTAATCATTTCCATCAGTGATGTGGGATGCAAGGAAGCGGGGATGGAACACTCCTGCTGCTTCAGGGCTTTTTCCACAGGGCACATTTGCTATCCACATTAATAGCCTTAACAGTTTTTACAAAAAGCCTTTGAAACTGCTAGCTATGTGCGTCACTCCTGCTTTGACCCAGTGAAAGCGATGCATCATGTGCAGAATAATTTTAGTACTGAGGAAGACTTTATGATGAATAGATGGAGACGGAAAAGGACAGTTGATGTGGTTGCCGTGGTATACCAGCAGCTGTCATCCTAAATGACACTCCACTCGAGGAAGTGGCTTTTGACTTTGAGTCCAGAGCGAAGGAAGTGTGCACATTGCTCCTGACTGATTAGCTCTTTAACAGCTTGCTCCTTTATATTCACACATCAAACTGCCTTGTGTCAAAGTGCTATCACCCCTTTATCATGTTTTTTTTTTTTGACCCTTCAAGTGATGTTACATTTATCTGATGCTCCTCACAGAGATAAAAAGATAAAATTGCAGGATGTGGGATTTCCCAATGAAATAATCACTGTCTTCCTGCTTGTCCTCTCATCTCTGTGGTAAAGGGAGGACAGAGGAAGGAAAAAGCAAAAGCAGCAGGACAGACAAACTTGCATGCTGTTGGGAGGATCACAAGGATTTTTTCAGGAGAGGGGGCTGCGATGTGGCTGCATTCATATACACATGGACATCGTTCCTTGGTGGCAGCACCGGAAATCCCCAGCCGTCTACTGAATGACATGAAAAGTGTTGTGAGGACCCCCGTGGATGTGCTCCTCAAAATTCAGAGGATGCTTAACATGCAGCCCAGCAGACTGATAGCTAATTTGTGTAAACATGAAAGGACACGGGGCAGTTCGCATTACAAGGTCAACGTTTTAATGTCATAAATGCTGGATGGGAGACACAAATCAGATATAACAGTCACAAAATTGCAAGTTTAACTAGAAATCTCTGACATCACATCTGTGATGCAGGCGCACTCAGCCCATCGTGCATTGTTGTGGTTCTTCCTACTCTATCAGCTTAACACGGATACACTCAGCAGTAGCTGTTGCTAAAAGGCAAGTCTCTGCATGTAGATCCAGATAGATGCAGCAACAGTTTTGATCGTGGTTGCAAGAAATCTAGTATTATAAATATTTAAACGTTTGTTACTATATATGGGCCTTTATTATTTTATTGCTCCGCCTTTTACACTTCCTCACTGCTGTTCATCACTTACAGTATCTTAAAGAAACAAGTTGCTGTATGAATTAACTCAGCTCTTGAATGTGGAGGTAGCAAAAAAGTATGACGTATTGCATGCCGAATTTAACTGATGGATAGAAAATTATGTCAACCACTAAAATGAGAGACTGTCAAAGTCAAAAACAAAGCATAGATAATGCACAGTGTTACATGGAAGAAAGGGGGGATTTTTATTTCTTATTACTACTTATCCCCGAGATTCAGAATTTCCTCATAGGGGAGTACTTTTTTTGTTTTTATTTAACTTTCAGAAACATTTGTTTTTGGGAAACCATTCTGTAGACATTATAATTAAACAATCTGCACCTTTTTTAAGATGTAGGTTTGGCAATGACTAAATGTTATGGGAAGTATTGCATGACTCAATTTTAAAGGTTACCAAGGTAACAAGTCCCTTCACTTCTAAAGAGGTGCAGGAATGAAAGAAGGCTCCATTTGAAAGGCGCTGCTCTGAAGGTCATGCTGGGTAAGCAGAAAACGAACAATAAAACAATTCATGACTACCTTACATTTACCATTCAAGTGGGCTGGTTTTGCCCTTTAATTATACCTCGGGGGACATATCAGAAGGTGTATAGAGTAGCAGACAAAATCACAAATTAATGTTAGGGAATCTTAGTTAAACATATTTTGAAAAGAAAGAGGACATTCAGAGTGTGCAGAGCTAAATCAAGGCAAATGGTCCTGTCTTTTATGATGAGTAAAACTGCAGCCAAACAACCCATAAATGCTTTATTTAAATCTTTAACAAGACTGTCTTAGTTCCTCTTATGCCAATCTCCAACCTTGTTACAAGATTGCATTAAAATCTACTGGGTAGTTTTTGCATGTTCTTGCTAACAATCAGCTAAAGAAAGAAAGAAAGAAAGAAAACATCTCCCACTGCAACTGAATGTAATGACTAAAATCTAACACCTAAAACAAGGTGACTGCACAGCACGCTTCCTCTTCCCTGTTCTAGCTGTTACATATTAACACCACATGCTGACTGTGTAACAGTAAGTATGAGTGCATGGAAAAGTAACAGAGTATTTTACAGAACTGATCCTTACAAATGAGATGAAACACATTTGGAACATGTTGTATTGAGTAATAAATCTGAGTGTAAAATGTAGTTTTATGTCTGCTGAACAGCAGTAGCTACCTTATGGCTGCTCAACTCTGCCTTTTACAATCTGTGATGCCCTTTGACTTCTCCTCTCCTTTGCTGCACCCCCACCAAATCCTGCCTTTATTAAACAACCCCATCACCTGTCAGTGCAAGAGGAATGTGCGTGCTGTCAGGGCCCAACGACCGCGGCAACTGCTGCCAGGTTCTGCCTCCATTTTGTAAGAGACAGGAGAGGGAGAGGCAGTGAAAGGTTAACCGCTGGACTGCTGCGGTTTTAGGCCTGCCTTACCGGACCTTGCAGCCTGCTGGTTCTCTCATTAGCCTCCCTCTTTTTCCTTCCAAAATCCTTCTTTCCCCCTCATTGCGCTGTGATGTGCCAGTAGGTTTTTGGAATACTGAAATAGCCTGTGCCTTGTTTTATTTGTCAGGCATTCAGTGAGAATTCCCCCTCCAACCCACAGCTGGCTTAGGAATGTCCTCCAACTCCCCTCTCAAGTCACTATCCCCCCTTCACTCTTTACTTCTCCTCTCCTCCCACCATACCTCTGTTCTCCTCTCTACACATTGCTCCACATTTTATCTCTTTCTCGCATCATGCCCTTCTCTCTGTCCAACCTTTCAAGGATGGCCGTTAGGAAAGGGGGCTAACATGGGGAGAGGAGTCACTCAGTGCCAAAGCTCACAAACTGCTCACTGCAAACACAAAGAGTTGCTGTGGAGATAGGATCACTCGTGGCTAAACTAGATTTGTTCACTTTGTCTCCCCCGCTCACTTTTATTATTTCTTTCTGGCTCTTGGTCCTCGCGATGTTGCTTTTTCCAGTCTGGGTCTCATTTATTTATGTTGGTTTAAGGTCTCAGGTGCCCGCTGTATCTCACAAAGATGTCTGTATTAGGATCCATAACTTTAAAGTATCATATCCACCAGCCTGCTTTCAACTTCCTGATATAATGAATGGGTACAACGTAATATTGCTTTTTCTAATAATATGCCTTCAAATTATTTGTTGAAGAAAACCAATGAAACTTGACAGTTTGTGAAATTGTTGTGAAACAATGTCTTTTGGGACAATATCGACAACAAAAGAAAGTCCAAACAAACAAAAAAGTCCCCTTAAGGTGGCAGAAAGAGTTTGGAAGGGGAACAAAGCCACCGATTGGCCTCTAGAAATTTAATTTTGTCTAACACTTCATCCTCATTCACTGACCTTATTCAGTTTTTTTTTTTTTAAGTTAAGTGTATTTGCCTTTACATTTATTTAGTTTCTCCTGGTTCAGACACCATAAACTTCTTTATAAAAGTAAGTAAGCACTAGGATTTTGCACCCAGCTTGAACATCTAAAACCTCTTTGCATCACGGTGGCTGTAAACAAATTTAAATTAAGAGGCTGCATTTACTCCTGTAATCGACAAGTTTTTCTTCTCAGAATAGAAGAAACTTGTTCTGAGTTTGAGTTTTTTGTGTGTTTTCATATTTTTATCTTAAATCCTGGAGAAACAAGCACTTATTGTGAACATTCAGACCCAAGTTGTATCTGCATTCACAAGTTGTTTTTTTGTTTTGTTTTTCTTTTGTGCATTTCTACAAGAAGAACTCTAGATTTGTTTTCTCGGTTCTTTTACAATCATAGAAGTAAGGTTGCTTTTCATTTTACTTTATATTTGTCTGGTATTTTCGGTCACCTGATGAAGATAAGACCAATACATACTCTCTATTTAAAGCAGCTGTTTGGGAAAATATTTGCTTTTGGAAACTTAATGCACTGGTCACTGAGTTTATCTGTATTTTTGTTCACAATTAGAGTTATGCAATGCTTTTATAAATCCATTTCAGCCTTGTGCTGTCAAAACTAATGGTACACAAGCCAAACCCAAAACAACTAAGCTGGGAAGATGCTACACTGCTCTATGTTACTGCAGTTCACTGACAACTTTGATATACAAATACTGCATGTAGTTGTTAAGAATAGGTCTTGTGCTAAAAACACACTGGAATTTGAAGAAAGAGATGTATGACAGCACAGTTCACCCTAAATCCTCCAAGAGAACTATTTTGTGTGTTTAAATAAATACTTTCAATATGTCATGGGGTCGGGCATGCGTTCCCTGCCAAGCTTCCTGCAGAAGAGCTGCAGCCAGCCTGGAGGAGGTTGCTCATGGGGCTGACACTCAGCAAGCATAGCTGATATAACCTACAACTAAAACCTGTAACCTCGTTTGTTTCAAATGATTTACAGCATGGGACCTGCTTCATTTTCCACTCTATACGTGGGGAACAAAGGCAGCGTTGTTCAGGGCGTAGAGGCTGTAGTAGAAGCAGGTTTTTAAGGTTAGGTCAGTGTTAAGGTGCTTCAGTGAATGTGCTCGTTTCTGCTTAGACTAGCTGATGTTAGGATCAAGACCTGTTTTAGATGTTGAAAGATTATAATCAAGCCAAGCCAAGCCACCTTTTTTTATAAAACACTTTACGACGGCAGCCATTGAACAAAGTGCTGAACATAAAATAACTAAAAACATGCATAATCAAATACATCAGGGCGTGAAGAGGAAGTTTGACTACTTTTTAACACATGATTCACTGCAATAAAAAGTATTATCACACTATCGTGTCTTCCAGAGCTCACATGTACACCCACTGTTTCTAGTTCTGTCTCATCTTTCCCTCTGCTCAGTCTTTCTCTAAAACCTGAGTCATTTTTATGTAAAGGAATTCCACCAAATAATTAAAATGATTTTTTTTCACAGAAAATTACTTAATACAATTATGAATGGACTCCTTGTGAGCTTTTGTGGAGTCTGTGTATTCTAATCCTCCACCATTATGCCATGAGACTATTGTTTAGCTCTCTGTCTCCCAAACAAAACAGCAGTAGACCATCATGAATAATACAGCATCTAATACCTCATGAAATATACATTAGTTTTTATGCTTTCAGAGGGATCTGCACATCATCCCACATGCTTCATATGTGTTCTCTTTGTGAGTGTGAGAGAAGGAAGGAAAAAATGCTGTGTCGGTACAGGCACTTGTTGATGCTGCAGCTAAAGTGAACCAGATGTACTGGATGGGACATGCTGCGTTGCTCTGCACTGAGGTCATTCTTGGGTTCTGGTTTGTGATGGTATATAATTTGCACGCTCACATTGGTGTAAACTTTGAAGACAAATAAGGAATTGTTTTGTACAGGTGCTAAGAAGCTGCTTGTCCTCTAAATGATTATTCCAAGAGTAAAAAATGCAAAAGTTAAGAGATGGAAAGAAAATATACTGTAAGCCTTAGTTCCAGTATAGAGTCTTTTGGCAGAGTTACTGGCACATTTAAGGCAGAGATATAAAAAGGATGTTTGGGCTCACGATCCTGAGGAATAATTCATGGTAAGAATTAATGTAGAAACTGAGAGCCAGAGCCTCTCCTCTCCTAAACCTGCCAATCACAAACACCAAACAGCACCAGATGCTCATTTAAAGAGAAGGGACTCTATAAAGATTTATAAAGGACACATCAGAGATTTTACATAAAGCTTGCAGATTCGGAATAAATGATAATTGTGGAAAAAAAACCTAACAGGGCAGTGAAACTGCGGCATATCCACTGATCATTTTCATTTTCATTTTCAAAGATGGCTCATCAAATTTTACAGTTTAAAATTTGAGTTCAAGATTTTCCTGGAAGATAGAAACCACTGTTTACCCTCATGCTCTTAGATAGGGCCCACTTTGTGTAGCAGCAAAGTATATATATATATATATATATATATATATATATATATATATATATATATATATATATATATATATATATATGAGCATATATGGCTGTGTATAATGGCACCGACTTCAAAATTTCTGAAACATCAAGATTTTACATAACTGATTTACATCAACATAATGTGGTGGCATAAACTTTTACTCTGCTGTCTGAGTTGGATTTGAGCCTGTGATGACAGCCAGAATAAACAATGTCAAATTAAAATCACCAAAATGAACTAATGTTGCTTGAAAGAGTGATTTGTTTTGGTCTAAATAAGGGTGGACTTCAGTTTTTTTGTGCCAGACTTTAAAAAAGGGTCTTCTAAGACCTCTAATAGACACTTTTGCCCTATCTGCTGCAAAATATTTCAAAATTTTTCAGATATTTACATGTCAAGTTCAGCACAGACAATGTGCAGGTCCATGCATACACACAGAAGTTGCAATGAAGAGCCCTGCTGTCCTAGTTCATTGTTGGGGGGGGGGGAGGCGTGCTTGAGTACATCAGCCGAGGATCAGATTGCTTTTGTTGGACCAGTCCCAGGTCCACACTGCTCCTCATGACATCAAAGGGTCCTGTCAGTGTGTGTTAGCAAAGATGAGAGGAGGTACAAGCACAACTCAGCGGAGTGTGATCAGTAGGGGCCAGGGTGCACCCTCAGGACAACACTATGTTGTGTTAGCAGGCAGGGTAGTCATGCAGCACTGACAAAACACCCATATGCAGAAGCTGAGCCAGCAAACAAAGGTGCATAGGGCAAGAAACCTGTCAGACAAACAGGTGGCTGTTGGTGTGGAGGCTTGGATGGACAGTTCTGGGGCAGAATCCTGTTGGCTGCAATTAAGTGAGTACGGTCAAGCAGGCTAAACAGTAGCCAGAATAAAAATAAGCTACTCTAATGTGAGATAGAGCCAGTGTTGTCTTCCGTATGTACTGCAGGGCTAAATGTATGTTCAACATTCAGAAGTTTGATAAGAGCTACAATAGAACAGAGGTCAGGCACGTTGGGAGAGGATGGTGGGGGTCAGGAGTCACCACACAGGAGGCAAAACATCCTCTCCAATACACCCAAAAATCACATCAGCCAGACCTGAACATCCTCTCCACGGTCCAAACACAGCAACTGTCTTCCTTGTATACCTACTCTGTAACTAATAACAGGGGGTGAAAAATTAATCTGTAAAAGTTATTGTATTGTTTTGTCTGAGACAGACGCCCATTATGCTCTTCATACAGTGCTGTGCGTCTTTTCCATGTGCAAACATAAGTGTAAAATGTAAAAAGCAGTACAAAAGACTAAAGCAGCTTGTACAAGTCACATGACTTTATATGTTAATATTAGGTTTGTTCACCTTTATTCCTCAATACAGCCTCAACTCTCTTAGATGAACTTTCTTGTTTTTTTTTTATTATTACAAAGCTCTTATTCAGATGTTGGCTGCCTTTTGTTTCATTCTCTGTCAACATGATCCCACATTGCTTCAGTAATTTTGAGGTCCTGGCTCTGGGGAGGATTCATCACTCCAAGAGACCTATTGCCACAAATTTTCAGTCCAGCTCTTGTGCAATCTCCCTGTTTCTCCTTTCTTATGAATGGCTGTTTGACATAGACCATTTCTGTGAGGCTTCAGTGATCAGTAGATGGATCAACTGAAGGTCCAGATGCATCTTTCAGGTCCTGCCAGGTTCATTGGCACATTTTTCCCTTCACCAACTTCAAAACATCACTTGCAGATATTGTTCATCAGCTATAGATAGTTTCTTGGGCCTGACCCTTCTTCTTTTGGCCTTCACTTGTTCAGTTTCCTCCATTCATCTTGAAGACAAATTGCATACCACACAGGAAATGTCTATTTGAGTCTAATAGCTAATTTAGGGTTGCACAAATTTAGGAAAACAGATGTGATATATCATGTTATTGTTCCATATTGTGATGATGATATGATGACAATTATGATGTAAATACACATACTTTAATATATGGCACTAATCTCAGATGCATTAACAGGACTGCATTCAATGTCTGGACTTGTGCATGCTGGTCAGTTGATGAATATATTTGATATTTCAGAATCACCCTGTTATAAAAATACAATTTTATGTCTGTTAAACTGTTGTCTTTAGTATTTTTCATTAATGTACTTTTAAAAAAAAAGGAACAAATGATGAATCTTTTTGACAAGGGATTTATATATATATATATATATATATATATATATATATATATATATATATATATATATATATATATATATATATATATATATATATATATATATATATATATGATATATGATGTCTTTAATATGCTTAAATGATTTATATGTCAATGTTGGCTTAACAAAGAAGTAAAAACTAGTAAATATAGTGCTGTTGTGATATCCTAGACGATTATCTACTTGGATTTTATGTTTTGAACTTAAACTTTTATTAACTTCAAAAACACATGCTGGCTAAACTTAAAACAAGGTAATAAAACAGTCTGCTCCTTCTGCTTGGAACACAGAAAGGCTGGAAACTAAATGGATTGTTTGCATGGAGTGCTATTACATCCAACCTGAGATTTGTTCAGACTGATGAACATGTGCTTGTTTTTTATAATTCACCTGTGAAGGTAATTTTCTCTTTTTAATTGTCTTTTGTGTGTTTTACTTGGTACCTTATGTAACTGTTTTTGTGATTGCTGCTGTCTATCTTGGACCAGAACTCCCTTGTACAAGAGGTTTTTAATCTGAATGGGATTCTTTTTTTCCCTTAAGTAAAGAATAAAAAAGTGTAGACGTTTTATCTTTTCATCACATATCGACATGGCAAACATGTTTTTTTTTTTTTTGTTATTGTTGTTTTTCCTCTACAGTTTTAGAAAGAATAATTAGACATATTTGTGTGGCAGACTGCAGATATCAGTCATCACGTTGCATTTACTGTGTGTGTGTGTGTGTGTGTGCATGCATGTGTGTGTGTGTTTAGTGTTTTGGGTAACAGTTCTTATGTGCAGAGAAAGAGAAGTTTTATCAGCAGGTGTGACTCCTGACCCTTCCTCTGTCTGTCTGTCAACACATCCAGGTCTGATGTCTCAGCACAGGCATGGAGAGACATGCCGCATCACCACAGGCTTTGTCTGCTCACCTGCCTGCATGGATACAATATCCTCTCTGTTTAACAGCAGCAGCGTGCACTTGAACCTGCTCTTCAATATCCAGCTCCTGTGTGCATGCTGCAGTCTTTTCATTGACATGCTTAAAGCCATAGGAAATTAGATGATTAAACCTAAAGGGTAAATTCTGTGACATGAGTCATTCCATTTTCTATGCAACAGATGTGATACAGTTTTGTGGTGAACCACCCTTCCATGAGTAATGAGGAGGAGACTGATTGTAAACTACTTGTTGATGTTCAGCAGGAATTTTTGCTCAATGCTGATGATGTCAAAGCCCAAACATCTACTGGCAACTCACCACTGAGTTTCCTTGATTTATTCTTTGGACAGCAAGGTTCATCTTTACACAATGATAACATTCCAGGCAAAATTTCTGGAAGACTCACACACACACACACAAATATGGGTACACACTTTGATTCAACCAGCCGATGTTTCCAGATGTTTCCTAAACGGATGAAAGATGGGGAAGCTCCTCACAGACCTGCATTAGACTCAGCTAAGAATTGGAAGTTGACCAGCTAGAACCACCCAGACTTCCATGCCGTTTCCTTCACAATAGCCCCTCCCCACGCTGAAGGCCCATAGCTGTGATTTATAACCGCAGGAAGTGTCAGGCTCGTGGGGAGGAGGAGAGGACTGACATTCTTATCGTTAAATATAAAAGTCCTTGATAAGAGAAAGGATGAAATGAACTAAATAAATTACTAAAACCAAAAAGTGAAACATAATCTCAGAGAACAGAGATGCACTCTTCTCAGCACTGTTATTTATGCAGCATTAGACTGGCCAGCTTGTGGCAATAATAGTGAAAACATTATCTCTTCTGGGGCTGAGATTGGCAGCAAGGAATTATTAAACGTTTCCAGTAGGCTGGTCTTTCATCACACATCACTGATCCACCTTGTGGAAATATCAGGATGTTATTATGTCTGTCACTGCAGCTCTGTGGAGCTTGTGGTCTAGAACTATAACCTTCAAGAGGCACACAAAAGAAAAATACATGAACATATAAAAAAATTAGGCGAGCCACCCACGTTTCTGCTCATCATGTCTCATTAATACAACATCATTGAAGGCCACAAACCTCTCAAAATGTCACTTGGAGTCAAACGTGGGTGTGCCTTTCACCTGAATAGGAAGATTGTAACAATTATGGTGTTACCTCTGCTCATACAATGGAGCCATTGTGTGAAATATTACTCCCCGGGCTGATGGTGGATCTGAGGCTTGGCAAGATGAGAGCAGGACAAGGTTGAGGTGAGGAGCGAGCCCAATGCTGAATCATTGGCTTTGTTTGCAGACATATCCTGGGATTTTGATCATATTTTTGGAATGAATGAAGCTCAAAGCAACCTAGCTTTACTTGTTGTCTGTGTCAGACACATATGAAAGCACATTTAATCTTCCTATGAATGACTCATCAAAGTATGTGTATCTATCTATCTATCTATCTATCTATCTATCTATCTATCTATCTATCTATCTATCTATCTATCTATCTATCTATCTATCTATCTATCTATCTATCTATCTATCTATCTATCTATCTATCTATCTATCCAATAGCTAAAGGTTCACTGAAACTGAATCATGCAACTGGACAATGATCCCATACAGAGTTGCAAATCTGAAAACAAAATGGCTGAAAAGAAAAGACCCAGTCAAAGTCCAGACTTCAACCTGACTGAGGGCTGTGCTAGTACTTGCTAGAGTTGTGTATAAACAAATATCCACAAACCTCAATGAGCTGAAACAATGTTGTGAAGAAAAATGGGCAGAAATTCCTTCGTGATGATGTGAGAGCCTGATGATGTCATACAGAAATGATTACTTTGAGTTCAAGTTGCTGCTAAAAGTAGTTGTAAAGGCTGTTGAATGATTTAGTTTTTCTTAACTTTTGGTATATTTTCTTTTTTGCATGACTACACGTATTTCGTTCCGTATTGGATCTCATGCCTTCTTTGTGTGTGTGTGTCATTATTTATGTGTGGCTGTATCACCTGTTGCAGCTAGTTGTGATTCACCTGCACAGACGCATGTCTCATCATGACGAAGTCTCCTGAATTTCAACAGGTGTCTGCTTCCACAATAACATGAACTCCTTAACAAGAGGGCATTTTCAACACTAAGACACGAATACAGACATCTAACAGAAGAACTATGGTTACTTGTTATTCTGACTTCAGATATCTACAACTACAAAAACTGTGAGAACAGCTGATATTTTATCTGGCAGGAATATGACCTGTTGAAGTGTGTCTGCAAACCATATCATGTGACCCTGGGAGTGTGCGTGGAGTGTGCCAGCCTTAAGCTCAGTGCTTCAGGTGTGTGCGTCACATACACAAACAGGCTAGACAACTCGCTGATTCAGCCCTGCATTTCTAAAGGTGTTTGTTTGACGGTTGCAAACAGTGAGCTACAAAGCAGGGCTAAGCCAGGTGGACAGAAAGTGTTGCAGAGGGCAGACTACCACAAAGCACAGGAATAAGATCACAAAGAACAGCTGCCATTCTCAGTTCCCATGATCCCTCAGCTGATCCTGCAGCTGACCTGGCAGCACCGGCCTCTTGTTCCACTCAGTCAGCACATCAGCCACTTTCAACTTCATCCAGGTTAAGATGGGGAGATTAATTCTTTCTCTACATTCAGCACCACCTGCTTAAACCCCCCAAAATTATATCTTGACATGGATGTGGCCTTTCAGCACAGATGACTAATAATGTGGGTGCTCTTGCAGGTAACTTTACCCCACAGTATAGCTGCATTCCTGCAGAGGCTTTCAATTAAACCATTTATGCACTACATGTATGTATCTCTAAAGTGAAAATAATGGCTTACTGGAAGGCCATTTCCAACAGTGCTTCCTGGATGAATTTCACTACAGGCTCTGTCAGCAGACGCCATGGCAAAAAGATACAGACCTAGCAGGTTATTATTGTGTTGGTGTTTGCTCTTAACTAATGCCAACTGTCATGTACCAGCAAGCCTGTGTTGTTTTTTCATATGACAACTCAAAACAGATAGCTGAGTTATTTAGCAATAACTTGGATTATGGCTAAACTAAACTTCTGCCGTGTTTTCTCCCAAGTTCATCAACAGAAAGATGATCCCGTAACACAGTAAGAAATAACATGATGTTGAAATGTGGTCATTTTATACCCTGAGACAACCAAGATGCTCACTACAGGAAATGTGGAAAAATATATGTCTAAAAAGCCTGAACAAATATTCCACAGCATGTCTTCTAATTGTGCATCGTGTTTTCACTCACAAAGTTTCAGTTTAGCGTTGGTAAAATAAGGACATCTCTGTGCCACTAATCTGAAAGAAGTGAAATGAGGCACTGAAACTACCACAAAGCACAGTGTAATCTGCCCAAAGCTGAAAAACCAACCAACCTGTGCATTATGGATAACATTCTTTCTGAGCTCACAGAAAGCAAATCAGCTCTGAGAGTCTCGTATATCATTGACTTTGTCATAAAGATTTAGTTTTAAAATAACCAAAATGTGGGATCATCTTATCTGGAGTCAACATAGATTTCAAAACAAGCAAGAACAAGGAGCTTTATAATGAAAAACACATGTGATAGCAGGTTTAAAAGTTACCATTCATATGTATTTACAGCTTTTTTTTACTTTCTATGTAAAAGAAAGTGTAAACGATGTTGGTCCACTGTGCAAAACATTACAGTTTCACCATAAATGTTTAAAAATCTTGCAATGTCTACATTTCCTCCAAGTGCTTCCCTACAGAGAAGCAAGTTATGTCTTAATACATGGTGACATATGTCTCTCCACTTTTCTCATGAAGTTGAAGTTCAGTGTCTAGATGCATATATTCAATTTGGCTGCAAGCACTTATAAAGACGAAGGGTTTAATGCAAGTGTTTGTTTACTGACACAGTGTAACACACACAACATTTAGCATGTTTTTAATTTTCATGATTGACTCATGAATCATTAAGACTTAAAAATACATGGTTAATATAGGTAGGTAATGGTTAATTATGCACATGCTTACAATGTTATCTCTCTATCATGTCATGTGGATCTACAGAAAGCAACAGGCTAAGGATAAAGAACCATATTAACATTTCTAACCATGGATTATGATACTCCTGTCACCTTCAGAACTGACCACAAAAGTGTTGGAACTCTGTTTTCATATTCCATTATTCTTTATATATTAAATTAGTCCAATCAAGAGAAGATCCAGAGGGTGTTTTTTTCTCTGTATCACTGCTCCAAGAACCAGTACACTAGGTGAAAGTTTCTAAATGGAGCCATCATGGTTAGTTTATACTGATTTGACTTTTTAGTTTTGAAATAGCTTGATCTAAATTAAACCATGTGTAGATTTAATACACACACAAACACACACACACACACACACACACACACACACACACACACACACACACACACACACACACACACACACACACACACACACACACACATATATATATATCTGTATGTGGTTAAACACAATAGACCAACTGTTTTCTCCTACATGTCCTCTTTTTTTCTCCTTGACGTGAATAAAGTTTGACTGAAATAACTGCAGTGTTGGGGAAAATATTCAACTCTTTTGCAGAAACTAAAGTATTAGTAACAGAATTTGAAGTATTGAACTCACTGATTACTTATATAAAAGTAAAGATGGATTGCTTGCTTTTAAAATGAGAAAATACATTTTCTTTACATATTGGTCGCTCTCAGTGTTAAATTGTGTAAACAGAAATTAAATGTCCATTCTGGTTATTATTAACTGAATAGACTCAAATCATGTAAGTGATTATTAGTTAGTGACTAAGCTCCTTTTTTCTTTAAAAAGGTATAAGAAGACAAATTAAAAATACTGTATTTTGTATTTGTAGATGAGCTGTGTTCATTGACGACAGTTTTTAGATGAGTCTTGGACTTCATGCAACGATTTCCACAGAATTTGTTTTTAATGCAGTTCTGCCTGAGGGCTGGAGGATCATCACATATTTAAAACTGGTTTTTCTGCTTGCTTCTTGTGTACATGGAATATTTTTCCATGCACATTTGTGTATTAGTTTTAAATGTCACCCTGGTTTTGATCATTTTCAAGATATGTTGTTCAGATTAAACATGGTTATTTGTACTCAAAGTTGTGACAGTATCCAGTTTCTGGATACTGAGATAGGGAGTCAGAGCTGAGCTGCTATGATCCGAGCTGAGAATGTTCAGAAACGTGGTTATTTACATGCTTAACTTTAATAGTTTCCATTAAAGCTCTCCAGCATTAATTGGATTATTAAAACAAGGATCTTACCCAGATTACTGAAGTAATATCAGCATGTTTATATATACAGCATGTAAGCAACGCTGAACCTCTCCCCATCTTTATTCCTGAGATACCTAATCTGTCTGACATACTGTTTTTAAATCCATCAATGCTATTGACCTGTTGCCAAGTAACTTAATTAATAATAAGATATTGTATAGACCATTCATCAAAATTCTGCACACAACTTTTCTGGTCTTTTCTTTCAATGTCCCACACATTTTTCAACATTACAGACGTTAAAATCAAAATAGAATTTTTTTTAACTAATGTCATCTTAAGTGGACTACTATTTTAGAAAATGGCTTTTGCAAAGTAATCTATCACATGGCGGTAAAAATCCCATTTTTCTGTGTAGGGGCTGTTTTGATAAATGCTACCAATGAAACGTTCTAAAACAGTCTGCAGAACTTCTGAATGTGAATATGTTATGTTCTTGTAACCACTGTAGATGGCATGGCTTTCTTCGTTTACTTTTTTCCCAAACCACAAGGGGAAAGCCATGAGGTATCTTCTCAAAACCAGAAACATAACTTCACAACCTCAACCATCAATCCAAAATGCCCAGGAAGTCTGAAACCTCATCAGCTCTAAGATTGCTCTATTGCTGCCTCAGCATGGATAACATGCAGAGGAACATAGCAAATCCATAAAAATCTGTTTTATATTTTTTATGTAGTCATTTAAAACTCAGTTTGTAAAAAGAACAGCTGGTATGTGTGGAATTCATATTATTCTGTCATTTATTTAAATGTTCTGCCAAATATAAAAGAAACTTTAATCTCAACCACTGCATAGGAATGATGCCAGAATCTGTGTGTAGACTGAAGAGCCGACCTCCTTGTGTGAGCCATAGAACTTGGGATTTAACAAAGAAAGGCGCTCTTGCTCCTTCACTCCCACCCCCACAGTCTCTGAGTCTATCATGGCTGTCACCTAGCATCAGCAAGCGTAATGGCTGAAGCTTTTTGTCTACAGCATCCTGGACTGATCGAGCAAATCAAAGAAGGAGTGTACCCATCAAGGAAACGCTCATGTCACCGGGGGCATGAAGAAGGAGGAGGGATGTAGACCAAAGGAAGCCATGAGACTCAGATCACCGAAGCTAATCTGGAGAGCGGAAATCTTGTTGTCTGTGGTAGAGAAAGACTGCTTTTAACATACAGAACTGCTTTCCTTGGAGTGAATCAGATTTTAATACTACTTGTGTTTTTCCTGCTCTTGCTAAGTTATGGCCTTCAAGTTATGGTTGCTGATTTGGTAATCCACAGAACCACCTGGACCTGCAGGCTTAATCCTTATCTGATCACTGTGAAATCTGAGGGCAGAGCAGGGGTACATTCACTTTTATTGTGCTGGTGCTTTCATAAAATTTGCCCACCTGCGAGGACAAGTGCCCTGTCAGAAAGACCTGTGACCCAAATTCCTCATATGAGCCTTCAGAGCTTGCTGGAGTTCCTCAGATTTCTGTGTGCTGCTCAAAGTGGGATACAAAGGTGCTGATAGCATGATCTTGACAATGTCACAGTGTTGAAGCCTTGACAATATCTAATCATATGTACGGCCTGCTTTAGATAAACTACATGGAACAACATCTTCCTTCTATAGCCTGGCATGTTTTTCTCTTTACATCACCATGAGACTTGAAACAAACGACAGTCATTGTCTGTGCTGGCTTGCAAAAACTTCAGGGAATTTGGAGTGAGATGCACAGTTGCCGCATACTTCAAATATGCCACTTTCCTCCTACATGTTTTCACACTGACATAGTCACTGAGACGCAGGAGGCCACAATCTACATTTATGACCATGTCATCCAAGCAAGAGAAAGACAAAAACATGTGAGGTGTTAGAGGACATACAAACACCATATCTGTCTTCAGATACGATGAGCACTTCAAAATGACAGGGTCCCTGTTTTGCTGTGAGGAATGTGATACAGGTTTGAGCTGAGTGGCATTTCTGGCAGTCTGGAAAGGAGCCAGAGAGGCGTGATGACAGGCAGGCGGCCTCTCGATGGTATCAGCACCTTTCAATCTGCCTGTGCAATCCACAAGATATCGCCCATGCTTGTGTGGCTGCAGTTTACAGTTTAGAAGCTGTCCAAGATGACAGGCCTAATAAAACAGGTTGTGACTAGCTCTAAAGAGGAGCAGCACTTTGTTAACAAACTGGTTCTCTGAGCAGGAGGTTTAATGCTGATGGGATGGATAGAGTGAACAATGGGTTTGACTTTTGTGAACAGTGAGCATTACGTTTGTTTGGTGTGCAACAACTGATCATTTTATGAAAAACAGTTTTCTGTGCTTTGTTCTCTACAATGAAACAGTTACGGAAAAAGTAAGAGTAGGGGGGAGTGGGACCAGGACAATGAGGACAAACACACACACACAAACATAGAAATGATGTCCTGTCAGCAGTCAATCAACTTTATCACTGCTTTTTCACCTGGATGCTTGTTCCTGTGTTCCAGGCATCTCACTCAGCAAGAGTTTGGGACAACAAACATTACAACCCCCCCCCCCCCAAAAAAAACAATCCCCTCCCCCAAAACTTTATAGGCTCCCCATCCCCAACTCCTTAAACTCCACAGACTCTGCTTCGCTACACCCAGGCACATACTTCCAAGACACACTTAATCTGACATTACCCTGCACCTCCGTGCATCTCTGAACATCAGGGTTCCTCTTCAAACTTTTTATATAAAAGATTATTTAGAGCCCAATATATATGATTAACTTTCTGTTTTTAGTCCCTTGCAATAGATCCTGAATACCCCCTCCCAACCCCCGTCACCAGCGAGACCCCTGACAGGTGGAGAGTGAGAGCTGAACCTGCTTCCTCTGAGCTGTGATGAGAAAATAACGAAAATTGGCAGCAAGTGATCCAACAACTGCAATAACAAGAAGAGTCAATACATTCCCCTGGGAAGAAATAAAAAAGGGTAGACATCCCAGCTGTCTAACATTTAGCCACATTTAGTTGGGAGGTGTAAACTAAACCTGTCACAATACAGTTTGCCCACAATACATTTATTGGGAAATTTGGATTGGAAAGAGTGGAGGAATTAATGCTTATGTGGCTTTGATTTCACAGTGCAGGTGTCATTGTGGTGGATCCTTGCACATCCTGCCTAGACACGTCTTGCCGTTCTGTTACCTCAGCAAGAAACTTCCCAGACAATCTGCAAAATATTGCAAGAACAACACAGAAACCACAGCAAACACAAAGTAGCTAAACCAGATTACCAAATCCAGATTACACAAACAATAATTAATTAGTTGCTCAATGTCTGGAAAACAGTGTTTGTTTGATTTTAGTGCAGAAGTAACTCGACACTCAAATTCAAACACTCTTAGGTTGCATGTTGCCCAAGCCTGGACATGCACCCAGCATGTTGGGTCAGTAATGTGGACACCAAACAGCCACAACCAATCTCAAATCCTATGAAACTAAAGAGGAAAAGTAGCAGTTACAAACATCTCTGGTTTCCCTTGTCAAACAGGTTTTTTTTTTTTTTTTTTTTCTTCAATGCCAAAAGCCATCCACACATCTTGTTTCTTTAGAAATCATGGCTCAGGATTCATGCCATGAGTGATGAGCCGTTTGTGTTTACAGATGCAGCCGGTAGTAACGGACCCTGCTCCTCTACAAGTCCCTGCAGCTATTGTTTTATTCAGAAACAGAGCAAAGTGAAAACTAACACATTCAGGTGGTTTTGATTCAAACTTGGGTTTAGACACGGCCTAATTATGCTGTTAAGTCATAACATCACATGTCAAAATAACGTGATAATGAAAAGTCCTAAAATTACCATTTGACCTGAAAGCTGTCTGGAACCAATTTTTCAGTTTTCTGCTTTGTGGTTTACAGGGACCCACAAATTTGTGAACTATTGTATAATAAATGTAAATAAAAGCGCTATTGGGACATTATTCACTGACATGATGCCAGTGTCAACTTGTGTTTACTTGACCAATACTTATAGTGGCGATTAATTTAGCCCTTCATGTTGTGTTTGCAGATGTCTGTGGTCACATGAACAACAAACCACATCTGAGACTCAGCTCTTTTTAGCTCTTAAATGTCATCAAATAAATAAAACTGTTTAACCCTAAGCCAAACCTGAGCAAAAATACAGATGGGTGGTACTCTGTCCCAAATTGTGTAGTTCTAAATCAGGCTCATTTTAATGTATGTATGACAGAATATATGTATTAACAGAAATAAATAGTGTATTATTTGCTTATTAATAAACTAAAATGATATGACTTAACTTATTGTAGCCATATAACGTTTCTATAAGAGAACATCTGCTTTTTTTGGTTGAAAAGGCTCTTGCAGGCTCCAACATTAGCAAAATTTTAATGATTTTTCAAAACATTACTTTTGCTAAAGAACTTAAGATACCCTTATAGACTCCCAGCTGCTAATCGATATAACAAACACTAATAAAAGTGCTTTTGGTACAAGTGTGATTGTTTTTCACAAAGATAACCAGAATAACACAGAGCAGAGCACGATCCAGAAAATCTTCGTGCTGCCTTCAGGTACTGTAGGAACTTTTTGATGTAAAATGAGTATAAAGCCTTGTCTCAACAAATCCCCCAAAATAGTAAATAAATAAAAAATAGAGAGGAAAATCCTGATACGACTACATCTGTTTCTGCTTAATCACAAAGCTGTAAATATAAACTTTTCCCATAGGTCAATTCTTATTAAGTTTATATGGTCCCACAAGTAAATGATGCCCATGTTTGCTTTGTGTGCCACACACTTTGGTTAACCTTAATAACAAAAAAATAAATAAATAAAAGAAAGAAAGAAAGAAAGAAAGAAAGAAAGAAAGAAAGAAAGAAAGAAAGAAAGCGGCATGCCATCAGTAAAAAAACATATTATTATGCTTGAATGCAAACCAATCCTGCACCAAGCTACACCTGAACACCATTTATATGTCATGCTATATAATAAGAATACATCGTTACCGTATGCCAACAGTTGTAGCTAACCTTCATTGTCTTTGCTTATACATCGTGAATAAAAAATTAAATACATAAACTGTGCTTATAATTTGGTACATAGGTTCTACTTCTGCGCAGGAACGTTGTTGATACGGTATTATCTCTACTTAACTATTTGTTACAAATACAGTTTGTTTCTGTGAAGCTATCAGGTCCGAGTCTGAGTTGTGTCTTTGAATGCAGCAGCCGTGCAGTGGATGGGGTGTGACGTGAAGCGCAATCAGGGCTGCTGAAGCAGAGTCTGAACCAAGCTCAGTCCACATTTTGCAGAGTGCTGTCAACTGTGTTTCCCCGACTGTGACTGAAAAAAACGCTTTTATCCTTCTCCATCTCCCGAGAAGAGAGACAGAGACCCAGGGGAGTACACGGAGCGGACCGGGGCACATGGAAACGCTATGCGGCCGGAAAGACGGCGTCGGACTTTACCGTAGTTTCACTCGAGAAAAGAGGCAAAGTGAGGCGAGATAAACATGCTCACTTCGATGCTGGCCTTATTGCTGCCTCTGCTCCTTTGTCGGATTTCTTTCTGCCAATACTCAAGTGACCAATGCAGCTGGAAGGGCAGGTGAGGTTAACTTTTTTGTTGTTTGTTTGAATGAATAATCCGGATATAATGTAATGAGCGTGAAAGTAAATGAGCTGCTGGCGGCATCCCGAATAACTGACCGAAACTGAACACATCGCGGTGAAAGGAGAAACAGACAGAATGGTCATTTCTAATATAACAAAAAAAAAATAAAAAATAAAAATCTGTGTGGTTTATGATCAGAAAGTTAGTTATAACTTACATTTTTAAAAAGTGAAGTTGTTTCGGAGACACGTGTGTAATAGCTGGCAAAATTGTTTAACATAAATCTTTCCTTACTATAATAAGGAATAATATTTAGGTTATTACACCGTGGAAATATAAACATTTCTTTTTACTCTCCAAACCACCTTTCAGTTTCAGTTGTACTTGTAGTTAAACAGTTGTAAAAGTCCAGATAAAGGACATAGAATTTTACAAAAATATTAAAACATAAACTTTAGGCCTGCAAAATATTGTCTTAGAGTATTTTAATTCATTCTTAAATCAGGTAATACTCTTTCACCTCTCATCAAACATCTGCCTGTATCTGTTTTGCACTTCAGAGCTGTGCCTTAGACTGTGTGGTTTTGTTTTTTCATCCACCAACCAGGAGGGGCAGGCAATACTTTGAGCTTTCAACCAATGATCTGGTGTTCATTAGTGAGACTTTTGACTAATCTTCTTTAATTGCATGCAGAAGTGATGAAGTTAGAAGGGACTTAATTAAAGGCATACTGAGGAGAGCCTGGTTATGGGGCTTCAGCTGCATATGCTCAACATGTGCCATGGGTTACTTTAGATCTGTGGCAAATTTGAATTTCAGCATCTCATTTTCAGGAAACTGGGCGTTTCTCCTCCAGAGTCAAACCGCGAGCTTGGCATGCTCATGCCGATGGCTTCCTGCCTTTGGCTTTGCCACAGAATGACTGACTGACACACAGGAGTTTTTCAAACCCTGACCAGGCATTAAGTTGTGGAGGGAGTCATTTGGTCATACTGGCGCCAGAGTCCGAAGTGCTGCCCGGACAAGTCTCTTCCAGTTTCTTTGGTGGCTTGAAAGCAAGGGGAGGTTCAGTGCGTGACCTGCATTTGCACTTGCATGCAGCAGGCCCAGCTACTGTTGCTGCTGTTTTCTGCCCAAAAGCCCCTGTGTCTCTCCATTCATCCATTTCTGCCTCCAAACTCTTCCCAAAGGCAGCCTGCCAGTGCTGTGTTTTTTGCCAAAGTTCTGGGCGGAACAATGTGGTATGGGGAGTGTGTTGGAGCTGAGGTCATTTTGGCTGCTCCGGCTCGTGACTGGTCATGCAGCCAGTCTTGCGCATGGCCTTAATGCTTTAGGAGGAATGCGGTCTAATGTCCTTACAGTCTGCCAGAGGTTTCCACCTTGTTCAGTTAAATCAGGCTTCAAATCACCAACAAATCATTTTCAATTGGGTTCATTTATCTCATTATGCTGCTGTGGAGGAGAAAAAAGAACAAAACAACAACCAAAAACATCAGTTTGAGTTTCTTTGCCTTTCTTTTCTTCTAGCGGTCTGACCCATGAAGGCCACACCAGGGATGTGGAGCAGGTATATCTGCGTTGCTCGCAGGGATCTCTGGAGTGGCTCTATCCCACAGGAGCCATCATCGTCAACCTCCGACCCAACATGGTGTCTCCTGCTGCTGCTCGCCTCTCTGTCTGCATCAAGCCCTCCACTGAGTCCAGCGGCACAAACATCTATCTGGACCGCAACGGCAAGCTGCGGTTACTGCTGCGTGAGCAGGACCAGGCTCAGGGGAAGGTCCACTGCTTCAGCATTCAAGAGGGGGCACTCTTTATTGAGGCCGTTCCGCATATGGACATCAGCCGGCGGATTACGGCATTCCAATACGAACTAGTCAGCGACAGGCTGAGAGTAGAGGCACAATCACTCAGTGGTAAGATATATATATGCTATAGTAGTAATAAACTTCTAACTTATTGACCTGATTTTTGTTTTAAGTAGCTGTTGCTTTTTATTAATTGCCTCTGGGACTAAGTTCCTTTGTCTCTGTGTTGTGTGCCAAGCACTAAATACAGCCATCTGCTGGTGGAAACTTTTATTAAGTTGGACTTTAATAGCAGGAAACACAATTCATGAGCACACTTCTTATACTAAAGCCAAAGTCAATTTCTTTACCAGCATTATTTGTATATTTTAGCTCAGGAAAAAAATATTTCTTATCAAATTCACAGATTATTAAAAAAATCTGAGAATCTTAAGCCTTTATTAAAGTTTTGTTGTTGAAGATAAAGTGTAAATATCACCTCTTAGTGCAGTCTTAATCTGAGCTGAGGATACTCTGCTGTAAGCTTTAATTATTTTTCTTTTTTTTTAATAGCTTGTGGGTGGAGGGGCACAGCCAAACACAAGGCCTCCAATGAAAAACAGCCCTCTATTTTCCTGCTGTGTACCTGCCAGACCTGCATAGTTTCAAGCTGTGCAACTGTGCAAGCAACAGTGTTGTTTTTTTTCCCCACCTAAAGCAAAATATGAGCAGTATCAGGCCCACATCTGTTTTTACGGCTCTCTGGCTTCACATATCCACATCCTGCGTCATTCTCTGGCATGGCAGACAGAAGGAGAGGGTTAAAAGAAGAGGAGCGAGCGTGCAGTTGTTTTGACCACGCGTGTGCAATCCGGTGCTGTAATGTGGCTTGAGATAGCACAGTGATGATTCACATAGACAGTGGTCTCGTGTCTTGTGAGGTCTGGATGGGTAGATTGATTGCTCCTCCACTCCTTCTCATCTTCTTTGCTTTCTTTCTATCTTTCCTCTTCTCTCTGACCCGCTGTGCTGGGATTGTGTTGCTCACCATCACACTGGAATGTATCTCCAACCAGATGTTGGGAGGAACTTCTAGGAGCATATAGGGTTGCCCCCCCCAACCCACTCCCTCTTTCTTTCTTTTTCTTTCTGTCACTCCCTGAACCTCCCTTTTACCCCACTTCAATTATTCAGCCTTTCCTTGCCCTTGGCCTCACTATTTCCTACCTCTTGATTTCTTTCATGCCTATTTATCATTTTGGTATTTTCCTTTTAATTCCTCTCCCCTTCATACATCTTCCCTCTTTCCTCCTGGTTGTTTGAAGTGGGTTTTTGTCTGTGCTGAGTGGAATTAGCAAATTGTTCTCCATTACAGTGGAATTCATCTGGGCCCAGATGTTGCAGGGACACTGCAATGTGCCTCTGCACTCCTCCTTCACTGCTCCTCCCATCCTTCTTTGCCTCTGTGAAGTGGTTCTGATCAGAGTGGCGCTGCATGGGCACGAGCCAGACAGAGATGCTGACTCAGCTCTCGGCCCATTCCTGTGGTTCTGTTTCATGTTTGACATGTGGGCCCCGGTTGGCTCTGCGCTGGAGGAAAGCAAACACTCCCCGGTTCTTGGTTTAGGCCTCGGCTCACAGTTCTGTCTGATGTTGTGGAAGAACTCAGGCTCACTTCAAAGTGAGCATGCACTCTGCTCTGGGGCGAGGCTGTCCAGCTGTTCTTAAGCCATCCAGGCTTGTGGCTGTTTGACCCCTGATCTCTCTAGTGATGTAGCAGCACCTTGTGTTTCAACACTAGCTGACCTTTAAACATGCCTACCACTCACCCCTGCACTCTTAACTTAGAAAAACCAGCTAAAAATAAGCCTAAGCCCTCTAATAAAGATGAAACTTGGCAGAAGAGTTGCTGTACATGATTTATGGTAACATTGTGCTGTTCTTTTCCTCAGACAGCATCATTTCTTTACATGATAAATCATTACAAACAGTTATGTAAATTCTGGTAACTTTCAAAGCACACAATCCACCTGAATTAACGGTTTTAATCATTCTGAACTGAAAACCGCTCATGCTCCACCCTCAGCCTACTGCTGACTAGTTGGCCATCTATCTGTTCTTACTGCTCTTTCCACCTGTTCCTGAGAGCTGCTCTGAGGAAAACCAAAGCAGGTTGAAGGCTAATAAAGGCATTTTGGCTCGGCCAGCCGCAGGACCACCTGGGTCAACTCATTATTGCTCTCATTTAGTGGCCTTTCCCCTGCTGTAAAACAGTCTGGAAGTGGGTCACTGGAGTTGCTCCTCTGCAGCCACTAGTCAAAGGTGAAGCGCTGCCTGGGGCAGGCTTTTTGAATTTTTGGTCAAGGCAATTTAAATTCACTTTTTTTTGCTCTTAAGCATTTGCCCTCTAGTAATGGAAGCGTGCCCCCTCATGGATCTCTGTAATGTGAGATATGTATGAAATTTTGTCCTAATTTTCTGCCTCCTCTCTGAAGTAATTTTCACTTTTAAGGTTGTTAAGAACTTTACTTGAAGTTCTAGTTAAGATGCAGTCCCAGCAGGCCGGCTGGATTGCGAACAGAGCTCAGCCTCTCCTCATCTTACAGCACTGCTTATCCTTTTCATCTGGTCCATGTTTGTCACGCAGTGTCAGGGGGTTCCTGTTGTGGCGTGGACGCTGACTGAACAGTCCCCTTGAGTGTTGAACACTCACACAGGCATTCGAATACGTGCAAGATTATTTTTTATAAGCAATGCTTAACTTGCTTTTACTGAAAGCAATATACACAGCAGTGTTTGGTTTAAAAATTACAGCTAATGAGAGGGAAGTCTTTACCATTTTTAAATCATTTGGAAGGAAAATGCTGTGACTCCCAGTCTGTGGACTTGCCAACAATATTTTTTATCATGCTTTGAGAATGGGTTGTGTACTTTTCTGTTTCTTTATGGAGAGCTGTGCTAAAGTTTTAACTTATCTACCCTCTTTGTGTTTTCTTCTTAGCACCCTGTCAGCCCTGCAGTAATACTGAGATGCTTTTAGCCGTGTGCACAAGTGACTTCGGTAAGTTACAGTCCTGCTGCAGAGAATTATGGGCTTCCTGCTGCAGCGTGGTGGCAGAAAAAGTCCAACAAAAACACCATTCTGTGTTGCATGAAATATAGCTGTTACCGACCTGTAAATCTTCTTTGTTTTTCCAGTTGCACGGGGCAGCATTAAAAAGGTGGACCAGGAGGTGGACCACTCATCTGTCACTGTGGAGATAAGTCGCCTCTACAGACAGAAAACCCAGGTCTTTGTATCTGGGGGTGTGAGGGTACGGAGCTGGACAGGCCACATCAACATGCCCCTTCAGTGTGGGGTGAGGTCTGGAGAGGGAGAGTTTCTGTTTACCGGGACTGTGAGGTTTGGGGAGGCCTGGATGGGCTGCGCCCCTCGCTATAAAGACTTCCTGCGGGTGTATCATGAGGCACAACTTCAGGGGAACCACCCCTGCCAAGTGGACACTGACTGAGGTTTACCTGTCTTTGTTTGAAAACAGCAAACCCTCAATGACTTATGAAGAGAGCTGGACGGAGAGTTTGTGCTGAGGCGAAAGACTGACAGACTGACCCAGTTTCAGAGCCTCTCTCCTCTTCTGGTGTCCCGTGAATCTTTTCGGAGACAATAGCAGGAGCTCCTGAATGTTGCTAAGCAGCATCCCAGCACTGCTCTGTTTTCAAAGTTGATGCAAAGTGGAGTGTGTTCAGAATGACTTCTTGCAGGCGAAGAACTGCAAAGGTTTAAATGTAGCAGAACTTAATCTGGTTTTTATGTGTATAAAATGTGAATGAATATTGTACATTTTGGAGCTCTTTGTGCTTTGTAAAAAAAATTGATGTACAGATCTGAATTTGTTTCGTAAGGCAAATGTAAAGTGAAAGCTTCTTATTTTGTTTAAAAAAATATTTGCAATTAATGCCTGAATTTCAGTTTTTTCAGGCTGTACAATTGTAAAAAAAAAAAAAAACCAAACAAACAAAAAAAGTGTTTTAATTTTCAATAAAAGCTTTTATTCCCTTGTACCATGTTCATTTCTGTTTTACATGCAAAACTGATCATTTATATTTTCATATGATGATTAAATTGATTAAAAATACAATAACAGGAAACAAATAGTTTCAGTCTAAAAAATTAATGACAAAAATTAATAGAAAAAATCTAATTAATATAATATAAAATTATATAATTAATAAATTAATTTAAAAATGAATATAAAGTGTCAGTACAATAAAAATTTGCTAAATGATTGGTTTTAATTTTATTATTACAATGTAGTTTGCAATTGTATTTTCTTTTTTGTGAGTGCTGCTGTCCTCTAGGCCAGATCAACCTCGCAAAAGAGATCTTGATCTTAGCGGGATTAAATTTTAATCTTTAATCAGAACTATATTACACTAAATTTACTTTGATGCAAACACATGATATTTTGGAGGGATATATTAGGTCATTTCTGGTCAGAGTACTGAACACCCACGATGGAGCTGAGCACATTTACTGGAATAAAAACACTGCAGTAGGATGTGCATTAGCTTCCTCACTTTATCCCTGAGCTGGGACTGTCTGCCAGAGGTACAGAAAGATTGATATCAGAGTCGGGGTAGATTCCTTTGCTGGTTCCTGTGGTGACGGGGTGGCCGTGTGTCAAGGTCAGTGTTAAAGGCGTCTTTGTTCCAGAGCAGCAGCCTAGTATGAGTGAGAGGTCTGAAGACAGACCTGAATACAGCCCTGTGACCGGGCATGCAGCATAAAGTACCACTCTCCAAGCACACTCCTAATTTTGATTGGCATGTAAACTGCTGCTCAAGCTTCCTGTTTAAATGGAGGCCTGTCATTTTCATGAGTTCAAATAAAACACAGGAAAAGGAACCAATCAGGTTACAGGGGTCTTAGCGGTGCTTGTTAAGATGACATCCAGTTCATGGCTGCAGCTCTTTTGTTCGCCCTTTTTTTTTACTTAAACGGAAACGCACCTAGAATGTCTTTCACTAAGTTGCCCCACATAGACAATCGCTTTTCCAGACAGAACAGAGCACTGAATCGACTGTCTGAATTCCAGCTGACAGCCAGACGTCCTGGAATTACTGGGAAATGCAAACAGAGTTTCTATGGCAACAATGCCTCACTGTGAACCTTTTGCTCCTCATCCTGGCTTTAAGATATGGACTCTCTAAGGTGGAGAAGTAGGAGGAAGAGGAGGGGGAGTGGGTCCTTCATTTCTCTGCCATCCTCTCTTTTTCTTCTCTGACCAATCCTCTGCATGCTGCATCTCAACTTCGGGGAAATAACACAGAAAAGTGACTCCACAGAACAACTACTCAGACTTCTTTCTTCTATTGCAAATGCTTTTTTTTTTAACCTTGCCTGAGCATATCTCCTGTGTCACAAGGATCATTCAACTAAATTAAGAATGCATAGACCAGAAACTAGTTAGATTGGTTGGTAATAAAAGCATTTCAATTAACAAACAAAACTGTTCTTTACTAAACACATTTCTGGCCTTTCTTTCTTTCACCCCTTTGTTGCCTGTTGTAAAGTGATGCTACAAGGACGATCGAGCTTTCTAGAATTGCTCTCAAGTCTTCTGGTCATTAATTTAGATATTAGGGGTTTTTCATAAGAGCCCTTTTTGACTCATGTCACTATATCTATGCACACATTCAAGGTCTTTAGCACAAAACCTTATCCTATACTGTACAGTCACATGTCAACTAAAAATTATTCAATATAATAAGGCAAGGCAAGTTTATTTGTGTAGCACATTTAACATACAAGACAATTCAAAGTACTTTATCTGTTTTAATTGTTAATAAGAATTAAGTTTATATTGAGATTTGAAGTGCAAAATGTGTAACAAAAAACAAATAAAGCCACTTGACTAATAATTGTGCACACAATATCGAAAATTCTTATGTTTAAACCTCTGCAAAAAAAGTCACGCTAATAAGCACAGTGTGCCTATTGGTGACTGTAAAGTTATCAACACATAAACCCCATGAGCAGATATTTTTTAAAACAAAATCTGTATATATATATATATTGTGCTTGATTAATAAAGGGTTTCAATTTTAACGTTAATGATAGATTATTCTGCTTGTAGGTTGTCGTCATGGATACAGTATGTTACACTTCCTCAGAATAAATAGCTCAGAGGGATGTTTCTTCGTCATTAGGATGTGTCTTTGCTGAAGCTGTTAAACACATGCAATCAGCTGAAACTTCATAGGTCAGGCCAGATTTTCACTTTATATATATGTACACACACACACACACACATTTATATATATATATATATATATAAATATATATATATATATTTTTATTTTTTTTTATTTTTTTTTTTTGCAGTACCAGATGAGAAAGCTCTTTGTAAGTCAGCCATTGAAAAATGTAGTCTTTGTGCTGCCTGTGGGATTCAGCCAGAAGTCACTGCATGGTCATCTTGTGGGGGGAATAAAAGGGAAAAATAAAAGAGAAAAATGAAAGAGAGAGAGAAAAAAGTACTGAAAAGTGCAGCTATGACAAAGTGTAGTTGCTTGGCAGATGGAGCAACAGTTTAAGTTAAAGAGCAGCACAACCCCAGCAGTGAGAGGAGGCCTCAAAGCTCAGTGTAGTGGCTAGTATTTCATGTCTCTTTGGGAAGTGCTGGAATGTGGAGAATGTGTTGACTTCACACACATGCATGTGCAGCTTGAACCCCCCACCCACCCTCAAAACACCGCTGCCTTGATTAGCCGGAATCAATAGAGTCTCTGTGGTTGTTCTGGGTGTGTCAGTGTGTATGCCTGCGCTGTGCGCGTGGCCCTAACCACAGCACACATAAACACACCACCCCAGCGGCCAGTTAGCCGCCACCCACTCTGAGCCACAAGTCCGTGTGCAGCTGCAGTCCCAACACCTTCGATCTGACACAATGCCCCCCTGACATTTCTGTAATATCGTCCTTACATTTTACAGATAGTTTAAAATCTGACATTTATTTTCCTCAACAGCCACATGATAATTCCCTTCTTTTCTGGTATTTTTTCTGTTTCATTTACTGCACAACTGATTGTGATTTAGGATTATTATCACTTATGTTAAGTTGTCGAAGGGTGACTTGATATCATCAATGCCAAGTGGATCAATCTATCACACTTTTGTGGACAGATAATTTTAAGTATTTTTTTTTTCTGAAGGGCTTTTGTTGCCCTGCTTTCTGCTTCAAAAACACTCACATGACATAGTCTTCCAGTCAGGAGCCATATCAGTCACATCTTTATCTTTGTCATAAACTGTAGTCTGATTATTGTAGGGTTTTACTACAGGGGGATCATAGTCAGATTAAAACATTTTCCTTTCATGGTCATTGTGATGGTCCAGGCATAACATGATGAACCATATCTGGTCCAAACCAATTCATTTAGCTGTTATCTGACCAAGGAATGTGTTTCCATCAAGTTTAATGCTCATTGTTTATTGGACATCCAATCATTCATTTTCTGTACCACTTTGTCTATTATGGGCCCAATTAACCTATCATGCATGTCTTTGGACGGTGGCAGGAAGCCGGAGTACCCGGAGAGAAACCCTGCATACACGGCGAGAACATGCAAACTCCACACAGAAAGGCCACCGCCCCCCAGGTTCGAACCTCACCAGCTGAGGCTCGAACCAGCGACGTGTTTATCGGACAATTACTTTAGAAATACCAGTGAACAGTGAAGTCCATTGCAATGCCTGAACAGTTACAGAAACAGCAGTTTCTCTGTGTATTTATTAATGTAAGGAAGCTGAAAAAGAAAATTGTGTGGCATCACTAGTAGCTACATTATTGTCAGCATGGCACCTCAACCACTGCTTATGTTCATTGTTGTAGCAACAGGGGATTTTGCAGCCTCTTAAAATTTGGTTTCATACTTTTTCAGCTAGTTCCTTTTCTTGCAGAGTTGCTTTACACAACCAAGGCCAAAACAGAACAAGTTCACAACCTTGTTTATACATTTATACTCAACCAGTCAAAAGTTTGGACACATTTATTTGTTTGTTTTTATTTATTTATTAATTATACAGGAAATCAAAAAACAGAATTTGTATGCTATATTATTGCTCCCCACATGTGATTTTTCTCCCAGTTTCAGACAGACAAAGATGTTAGGGTTAACAAGCCACTAAAAAGTCTCTCTTTATGCTCATGATTCCCCAGTGGGTTATGATTTTAGAGTCATGAAATACCTTACAGCCGCCTCAATGGCCCCTCCTCCCCCAGCAAAGCGGTGTACTGGCTTTAGGGACTAGAGTGTTGGATGTCTCTACCGATGCATTTGCAGGGTCACACAGTGAGCCTCCATGTCTCAGTATCGGGTATCAAAGAGGGATCGGGGAATTGTGCTCTCCAACTGAGCAAATGTGTCGTGTGCATGAAGTAAACCAGACGTGGTCATCTTCAGATGTTTTGGAGATCAGAGTCAGTTAGTTTTGGCTGCTGGTAGCCTGTTAAAACACTTTATCTTTAAATTGGCAGAGACTTTACGTTTGGGATCACATCCAGTCAAAAATATACAGTAGAATTTGCCAAAGTCAAAATAGAGTTCATGCATGTGATTAAGAAAAAAAAAACAATACTCCACACAGTTAAGCTTTATCATGTAGATTCTTCTGTCTGGGCTGATGTCTGTATTATGTCTAATTATTTCTGCTTGTGAATGGTGATTTGGTGCCGAAGTCTGGTTCTACATAACTGTCTCCTTCTAGCTTTTGTCCTTTTCTCAATGAGTGAATGTGTGCTGCTGCTGTCTGCTCACATGGCCCCCAGAGGCTATGCAAGGGCGCCCTATTCGCTCAGCAAACTCACTAATGTCCTCCGGAGTGGGGGGTCCTGCTACAAGAAGTTTCAGGGAGCCCTCCAATGATGAGCAGCCCAATAAAGGAGCAGACTTTGGCTCAGAGGGCACCAAGCAAACATGCAGCAAATGGCACTTTTATTTACTCGCCTTCACATCCCCTCCCCCAACACCCTTCATTTACTGGGATCTGCTGTGCCTTTTCCAGCAACCCCATGGCAACAGCAGCCCTTGTCAAAAAAAAGAGTAAAACTTTCTCATGATGTCACCATAAATATGGAGTTTTGATGTTTTATTCTACATTGACAACAAAACTTTAGAATTTCAGCAGGAAGTTTTACCTTTTACTGGTTGGAAAGATCAGACTTTGTTTTATCTTTCGTCAGCATCATCGTTGTGAACTGATGCAATACACTGTGGTTGGATCATTACAGAAATTTTTCCTAAATCTAAATAACAAAAGCTCACTGTGTCCTTATCCCTATCTTGACTTAATCTTGGCACTGAATGAGCATGTTGTGGTGTGCTCTATACAACCTGTCATTCATCAACACTTGCTTCTTGTCTGATTCTGACAATACAATCTGCACCGGCCCCGCTGCTCACAGGCTTGTCAAGATGCATGATCCGAAAAGCAGATCTGCTGTTTGCACAGTCCATTGAGCACCAGTGGCATTGCCTTGCTGCTTGACTCCTCCTTGGCAACTGGGCCAAGCCCCTTTGACCTCTGGCCTGGGCTCTGGCCTCTGGATAAGAGGGGGAAAACAAATCTTCCTGTCTAAATTCAGCCATTAGAACTTGGAGTAGACAGGGCCATGCCCTCAAGCCTCCAAAGGAAGCACGCATCTTTGGGCAATGTGAGGTGAGAAAGATTATCAGCCAATGGAGGGGCGAGTGCAAAGCGTGATAGATTGTGTAATTGAACATGTGACGTTTGATGGATGTCCAAATGAGGGAAATAATAGGTTGCGTGACAGATAGGTAGGAAGTGAACACTTGGATTTTTACACAGCAGCGGATGTGAGCTGTCTGCTTTTAGGACCGAGAATGATGGATCGATTTGGGGAGGAGAAGGACCGAGCCAAACAAAGAGTAGATGCATCCTTCCTTATGTCCAAATGTTTATTGCCAACTAGACAGTTTCTGAAGTAAATACAATTTAAAGTCATCTGCTGATTATGTTGTAATCTACAGAACTGATGCATAATGAAGTCCACACAAAAACATATGTTGCACCAGTTTCCCATATGTAACATCTATTAGTTTTAGTGTTAAACAACAGAATTTTACATTTTGTATGTTAAATAAATAGCACCAAATAGGCTAAATGCTAATTTGAAATACTAGGAATACACTTCAATATTTAGTTATTCATGCATTTGTCTTGCTTAAACAATATAAAAAAAACAAAAACAAAAACAATGATGTTTATACCAAACCCAGAGGAGCAAAGTGTGACACACTCCCAAGTGTCAACTGCAGAATAAACAGAATTTTTAATCTAACATACCATTTCCAAAAACTATTGGAAAATATGTGTATATATTTTTACAAAGCATACTCTGTTTAAGTATCACTTCTGTGTTATCTATCCATCGTGTCTAACAGGAGTAAGGGGATTTAATTAAAATCATTACTGCTTGTAAAACAGTGTGCTGAGTTCTGAGCTATGGCAACAGTTATCAAGTGGACAAGTGTTGGCAACAGCTGAATCCTCAGCTGGGGAAAGAATGGCTGAGGCAAGGGAAAGTAGAGTTGCAGGGGGTCACACGCCCACATATGCACATGCATGTCGCTGTTTCACATGGCTGCTTAGGCACAGGTGACAGCGAATGACCCTTAATCAGGGGTGAAGAACCTGTTGGATTACTCGTAACCTGCTTGTGTTGTGAAAGGTTAAAGGCCAACCTGATTAACTCACTGGCTTTGATTTTGTGGCTAAATCAGACAAGGTTTTTTTTTTCTTTTAAACAAAACAAAGGAATGATCAATCCTGAGTTATAATGTGCTCAACCTCTTTGTGCATTTTCTAAATCTTGTAAGTAGTTCTTTTGTGGCAGAGCTGCATGCTCGAGTTGCACTACAGTTACAAGTTTAGCCAAAAGTGGACTGAAGAGCTATGTGTTCATCAGGGACATACTGTGTAGATATGGGAGGATTATCACTGCTCTGCTGAGGAATGCATAACACGTCTAAATGAGGGCACAAAACCTCTCAGTGTGCTGACAGTGAAATTTGGTTTCACCCTGATGGAAAATGTGTTACAGGACTTAAATTCTTCATATGTTGCGGCAACAGACTGCTGTTGTTATAACAAGACACGTGGTACTTTTGAAGCGCATCAAGGAAATGATGAAGCTACTTTCTATCTTTAATAAGCAATTTTAAAAAAGTTAACATAAAAAAAAAAATTATGTAAATTGTTTAACTAATAGCCCCATTTTTCTGAGACTATAGACTTTATGTAAAAACTGGACATGAGTGATTTGTTGGTTGGTTCCTTCAAAGGGTAAGTACAACACATCCCAGACAAAATAATAAACAAGATAAACTACAGTTCCAGTCAAAAGTCTGGACACACTTTTCCACTGAATCTAATGGGAAAATGTGTCCAAATATGTGAAGCCAGTGGGCGCAAAGTGTAAAATCCCAGACAAGCTTATGACTTGTCCAGACTACTTTAAAGGGGAAAAAGTGTTTTTCTGTCATGAAATGCTAAAAGAAAAGATTGTTTTCACAAATCACTTTAATGTCATTAACTAAATTTACTCCTGATGAGTGTGCTGGAGGTACATCTGAAAATAATTCTAAGGTCAGACTGAAACTGGGTCACACACTTCAGTCCATAGTCTGACCAAACAATTAGCTTTTTGCACTAATGAACTTTTGGATCATTATTGCTGGCAAATAATGATCATCGTATCTTGAGCTTGTGAGGATGACAAAATATTTCTTTTACCCATTAGAGCTTAACAGTTTGTTCAACAACAGTGATCCACAAGCATCACAAAGACAAAGTTTTAGGTAAAAATACCTGCTAACTGATCATTAGCTTCCACTTTATTTAAGGTATGCAGTACTACCAGATAAAAAGTCATTGTTTATAATGTAAAATAATTGCATTTTGAAGAGAAAAAATGACAAAAAACTGAAATCAGGTGAAACGGTTTCCACTTGCTCCTTATTTATGATGCATGTATTTGCCTTTAGTAAGGATTTGCAAGGATTTACTGCTCTATCAATGTACATCATTACAGTAAGCATTATTATCTGGAAAGATAGACACAGACAAACATCCACGTTGTATGAAGCTTAAATATCACTGGATACAGACTGTGACAGAATAGGTTTTAATTAATCAGTATATTGAGCTTTTGTCATTTCTTTTAGCATGTTGTGCAATGGGTAAAATCTTTGTGCAAATATTACAATCAGCCCTCTTCTGTGCTGTTGAACTCACCCCTACATGAGCTGTTTGAAAGACATTTTCCATCTTTCAACAGCAGAAGAAACAATCTACAAACAAATAAGTGTTCATACTTTTAAAATTTGAATTTTAATAAAAAAAGTTATTTTATGAGATGCAGAACATATTTTGAATGCAGTGTCTGCAGCTTCTTTTGTATAATTATTCTTTAAAGCCAATGTTTAAAAATCGTTCACTAGTAATGACCATGTCAAGTATAAAGGACTCGACTGCCCCCTGCAGGAATTTGTAGGTCTTGCTGAAGCCGTCTGTTGCTTTGTTCTGCAACTTTACAGTGAATAACGTCTCGCTGTCAAGTCAGCAGCAATGAATTGAGTAACACATAGCATTAACCCACAAACCCAGCCATAATAACAGTGCAGTGAGAGTGCAGAAAGCAGGCTTTTTGTTTTAAGTTTCTCTCCAATCCCAGAGAGACTGCTCATAATTTCAGCTGTGGTGAAAAGTAGATTTATGCTGCAGTCAAAACAAATCCTGAACAAGACTGACACCGCACAATAAAAGGACTGGATGATCATTTGTTCTGCAGACATGTTGTCCATCTACTGATAAATCACTTAAACCTGTCTAAATATCTGAGTGCAGTATGACCTACTACAAAAAGACGTTCATTTGACTGCAAGTGAGGCTTTTCCTGGCTTCACATGAGTAAATATACAAAGTAGAATGTTTCTGTCCTCCTGATGCAGAAAACTGACAGAGAAGGCCACTGAGTGTTCCCAAAATCAACACTGACTGAGCAAGGGAAAGAAACCATACCCTGCTTTCTGTTGAATCTGGTTCGTTTGAGTGTGTCCACAAGGGTTATGTGATTTTCATACCAAATTTAGAGAGAAAGCAACTGAACAGATCAAATTAAGTTCACGATGTCTGAGATGAAACCAAGTAGTAAAATAACAGCTGTTTGCCTGTGAGGGATCTGTGAGGTTGTATAAAGAGCCTGTTAACATCAGTAACTGTTAATACTGTGTACAAAAAGCAAGACAGTGGCACCATGTTTTCCAAAACAGCTTTAAGAAATTAAGAAGAGGGAACAATTAATCCTTAATAAACTCTTGAAAGAATGAAACATGAGATCTTTACACATCATGACCTGCTTTTTCTCAGTGAGAGCAACATCATATATATGTACAGTTCAGGAATGCCTTTGTGTGGCCAGTAAGGATATTTCCCTTGGCCCAAAAGTCTCATTTGTTTGGGAAAGTCTCGTTCAAGTCTTCGATGCTCAGCTGGTTAAAGGGAATCATGTTCTTGAATTTGTTCAGCTGAGTGAGGAAGAACAGATTATCAGAATCTAAAAAAAGAAAACTTAAAGCATTTGATGGTAAAATCTCTCCAGGTTTTCAAGTTAAGGATAGTTTGTTTTTTATATGGCGAGAAGCTGGAACTCAAAATCAAGTTGTTTTCTACCTGTATGCATTGGATGTATAAAGTGGTAAAAAGATGGCTAAATGCAGCTTTTAAAAATTTTGTCATTACAGTAAAGATAAACACAATTATGTACTGTAGTTCATGAAAAACACCAAAAGATCTTCTACCAACACTTTGTTTCATTATCAAACACATTACAAGAAAATTTTCACGTTTGTTTCTGTTAGTAACAAAACAACAAAAGCAAAGCACAAAACAAAATGAAAAGTGTATTGCGCAATAGATTATTTTCTAAAATATTTCCAGGGGTGTAATTAGCCCCATGTTTTAACTAACATGTCATAAACAGAGGCTCTTATACATCTGAACCCAGTGGCACTCACCGCTTCTGCCTCCTGAGCATTGATAGTGCTGTTTACGTGTCTGCTGCCTCAGGAACCTTCAGGGTGCTGAACCAAAGAAACGAAATTCATGCTCTGTACATCATAATCTGAACTAAATACCTTCATTGAAGTATCCCAACTGTTAATTTACCAGTCAGAAATTATTTGAGGAATCATGCTACTGATAAAATACAGCATGCAGTTTCAATAGAGCACAGACCCCCCCCCCCCCCCCCCCCCCCCCCCCCCCCCCCCCCCCCACACACACACACACACACACACAATTACTGGTGTGAGATTTATGATCAGCTTACCTTCTCTTTAAACTCGTCCACCATGCCTGCTTTAGCCACAGCAGACCTGTAGTAGTTCCAGTCAATGGCTGCAGGTTTTTTAAGTGGGTTTATATGTGACTCAGATACATTTAAATTTTAATCTCCACACTCAGGGACACATAGATGACACTCAAGTGCCTCTGGTGTAGACTTATTAAGCAATATCATGCACCTCATTTTTTTTCAAGTCCTTGCTCAGACATACATGGTTTCTCCTGCCTCTCCTAAAATGAGGAAATGTACTTCAGTGCTTCTTAATCCTATTCCTTAGGACCCACTGCCCTGCTTGTTTTAGAGGTAACTAAAACACCTGTATTAAATGAATGCCTCATTAACAGGCCTGAGAACTTGATGAGGAAGTTCATTAATGTAAATCAGGGGTATTAGAGTAGGAACACAAAGGGCAGTGAGTCCTGGGAACATGGATTGAGAAACACGGACAAAGTTTAACTACAGGTTGCCCAGTAATACAAGTAATACAAACTTTGCAGAAATAGTGTCACTTCTTGTCTCTGCAAAAGCTACTCATGTGGCCCTCAGTGTAGCTCATATCCCGCTCATGACTGAGAGGGGCAGCAGAGTCTGACAGGTTGTCAGTAAACTTTTTTTTAATGCTTGTCATGTCTGAACTTTCTTTGATAAAACTAGCAGATAGAAAACTAGCGTATTTTATACATTAGCATAGAACTTTGATTCATATCTGAGTGACTGCATTTAGCTTTAGAAGTTGAAAACAATGGCAAAATGGATATTAAACAACAGCTTCAAGTTACACCAAAGTCTCGTATCTTTTTCTTGATTAAAATTATATTTGGTTTACAAACAAAATGTTTGATAAAGTTGAAGTTTATCATTTTTAAGAGCATATTGCTGTAATATTTTGTGCTTATATGATTTTTTAAAAAGTGTGGTACAACTCTAATTGTTCATCCATCTCATTCCTAAGATTAAATCCACAACGAGTGATGAACATCTTTTTTAAGGTGGTTTGCACACAGTTTTTTTTCTTAGATTAATTTCTCCTCCTAAATTATACTTCAAATCTTTATTACTAAACATTTTTTATATATTATGAGGTAAGAGATTGTACTTGGATTTATAGATTATTTGTAAGGTTTTGTATTTCACTAGATCTTCAATCTTAAGTACTACAGATATCAAAAACAGTAGGTTCGTGGGGTCCTTAAAGCCAGCATTGTGCATTATTTGAAGTCCTTTGTTGAAGAATTGCAAGTGTGTTTAGTTTTGTCTTATAAGTATTGCCCCAAACTTCAATACACTAGCAAATATGTGGCAAAACAAGAGTACAGTAAACAATATGCAGAGTTTTATGGTTCAATATATACCTGGATTAACCCATTATAGCAATGCACTTAGCAGTTTTAGTTGTAATACTGGTAATTTGAGGATTCCAGCTTAGTTTGTGGTCAAGAATAACTCCAAGAAAATTGTGTTTGTATACGCGTTCTATAATTTCATTTTGGATTTCCATTTTAATCTGTACATCACTGCTTCAGTTACCAAATGCCATTTTTTTTATTTATTTAATGACAATTTATTATCATAAAAACATTTTTTTAATTTGTTAATTTCTATCCAGTAACACAAGGCCAGGACACAAAATTGTGGTTTCATCAAAGTACCATTTTAAGTTGTTTTTTGGATATAACATAGATTATTTATATATAGTAAAAATACTAAAAATACTATACTAGTAAAAAATAATTTAGCAGGTTGTGCAGCATTCTTTTCTGAACAATTAGCTCCAGAGTTATCTCACTGAACCAGCCTTCTTGATCAGTTTGTTCAGTTTCTTAAGTCTCTGGCTTTGATGCTGCTGCCCCAGCAGATGGCTGCTGATCTGAATTTACTTCAGACTTATAGACTGATTCCACAGCAGACTGGAAGACATGCAACATCTTGGTGCAGACATTGAATGATTTTAACTTTCCTGAAAAGTAGAGTCTACTTTGTCTCTTCTTGTAGATGTCTGCTGTTATTTGGTTACGCATTACACTTTATGAGTTATGACTTGTTTCAGTAGTCTGCTACTAGTACTAGTACTACTAGTAGTGTCAGTTTCATAGAGAAATCAAAGATGTTTTAATGAATATACTCTGTTCTGTATATTACTGCCAGATTTTATAACAGCCTTTTTTTCATCCAAATTATTCATGTTCACTAGTAGCATTTCTTCACTTTTTTTTAAAGACCAGACACAATTAGTTCATTATTATACATCTATATAGTTTCAAATGAGACTGGTAAACAACTTGTAAGTGTAAAATTAGATCTAATAATGCTTCATTTGTTAATATTCCTTTGAAAGATGCTAACATGTATGCCCAACCAGCAGATCCTCTTCTCTTTCAGCCAGGGTGAGTGAAAGTTAAACATTAGACATGCTGTAATTAAATATAACCAGAGTAAACTAGCTTTTGTTGATAGGAACCACTGTCCTTCACCTGTATATATATATGTATATTCTAGCTGCGCCAAGAACCAGCTCGGAGAGTGGCTGTGTAAGACTTGAGAGCAATGTCAGCACTGGTTTCGTCTTCCTTGCTCAGGTTGTGTACTCATAGTCTCAGATGTTTGGGTGTGATCAAACACTGCCAGGCACAGAAGTCATGCAGCACAATTCTGCTTCAGTGGTGCCGGTAAGTTTGAATCTTATATTTATGATGGAAAAGGCAATGACAGTAAAAATTAAAGTCTATGATGCACAGCATATACTTCTGAGTTTGTCTTTCTGAAAAACTGAGTATGATTGTTCTTTCAAAATGTATATTTGTGTAAACAAACAACAAACAACAACAACAAAAAAAACATTTATAAAAATGTTAATGGGCGTGCAGGTCGAAAGTTTAATTTGACTTCCAAATTTTGTTATCTGTGTCAGGTCTCTTCATGTGGACAGTCCTCCTCACATACCCACACTGACCAACAGTTATGTCCATGGCACTTCGTCTGTCTCACTGCTCCCCTTGACTGTAAGCCAGAGCCTGGACGCCACAGTCCAATGCTTTCCTGACCGTGAGGCAGTGGTCTTTTTGCAGGACGGCATCCGGAAAACCTTTGCAGAGTTTCAGAAAGATGTGTGTCTCATATTTCATTCCTTCAGAGTTTACTCTCATGAGACTTTCTGCCAACCAGCTATAGTCCATGAGATTAAAAAAAAAAAAAAAAAAAAGCATTTATGTCTTTTCTTTTCCCCGTTTTTCAGGTTGACCAGACAGCAGCAGGTTTGCTTGCTTTGGGCCTGAAGCCAGGGGATCGACTTGGAGTTTGGGGGCCAAATTTATATGAATGGATCCTTTTCCAGTTTTCTTCAGCCAAGGCTGGGATTATACTGGTTAGTGTTGAAGCTGTCTACATATGTTTAACATTATATTTCCTGGGATTTAGCTCTGTGTTACGAAACATTGCTGTCATGTGCAAGTGAGGAGGACACTGAACCTTTCAGGTGCTCAAGGGACCTGTTGTGTATCACACTGTTTTATGTTAACCATGTAATCATTGTCTTGATGTTAATTTTTTATTTGAAGCATGTTATTCAATACACAGCCACTGAACAATGCCTAACACTTGTGTCATGTTCTAAACACCACAAAAAAGTAGGTGAACTTTAAACTGTTTCTGTCCTCACAGGTGCCACTGAACCCAGCCTATCAAGTTGAGGAAGTGGAGTTCACTCTGCAGAAGGTTGTGGATCCCATGTTGCACTTATAAAACACAGCTAAATGTAACATAGATGTGAAAGCATGCCATACTAATATTAAGATTAACCAAGCTTGAAAGAGTATAACTAAATAAATTTGCTGTGCTCAGGTCCAGTGTAAAGCAGTGGTGTGTCCTACCCACTTTAAAACCCAGAACTTTTGTGAGATGCTCAGGGAGCTCTGCCCAGGAATCGACACTATGCCATTAGGCATGCTCAAAAGCTCCAGGTTTGTTTTCCTTAGATACCTTTGAAAATTTAAAACAGTATAATTAATTCCGTTCTGGCTGCCACATAGTGAACCTGTCTTGGGTCTCTCAGGGTGCCAGACTTGCGTATAGTAATAGTGACCGACAGCAGACAGCCAGGGATGCTCCATGTAGCAGATGTGATCCAAGCAGGCGAGAGTCAGCATTACAAAGAGCTGATGAATCTGCAGAGCAAGCTGTCCTTCGATGATCCCATTAACATCCAGTTCACATCAGTAAACTGCAGTATTGTACCTTTTAACATGTACAAGTATTTACCTTTGATGTAACAATGATTCACATGAACCTTTCTTTGTTTAATTGTGTTAGGGGACCACTGGGAAACCAAAGGGAGCCACTCTTTCACACCACAATATTGTAAATAATGCATACTTCCTGGGTTTGCGCTTAGGTTATGCTTGGAGGGTAAGTCTATTTTTGTCTGAAGATTTAAAGAAAGTGCAAACTGTGAAACCTAATTTTCTGTCCCCATTAGCCTCAGGTACGAGTGTGTGTGCCTGTGCCGTTGTATCACTGCTTCGGTTCTGTGGTTGGAGGGATGAGCATGGCGGTTCATGGTGTCACACTCATTTTCCCTTCCACAGGCTACAATACTTGTGCCAATTTGGAGGCCATTCAGAGTGAAAAGTAAAGTTCTCAGCACCTATATGTCATCCAGTTTTTTGGTAATAAGGACTTTTACTAATTGTTATTCATATTTTTTATCTTCCTCAAGATGTAATTTTGTCTATGGCACTCCCACAATGTATACTGATATGCTAGCTCAAGACTTGGACAAGTATGACTTGTCATCAGTTGAAGCTGGTAAGAGTTTTAATGACATGATTAATGAGTTTTTTCTGAATTTGCCATAATCTGTGCATTTGCTGCTTTATTTAAGGCATCATGGGAGGTTCTCCATGCCCGCCTGAGATTGCCAGAAAGCTAAAAACAGAGATGAAAATGAAAGAGATAACGGTGAGCAGATACAATGTCTGTCTCTTCAAACAGTTCTCTAGAGGATGTCATCTACAACCGTGTGAACATTGTTTTATTTTACAGATTTGTTATGGAACCACTGAAAATAGTCCTATTACTTTTCTGGGATTTCCACGAGACAACGAGGAGCTGAAGATGAATACTGTTGGGTGTATTATGGATCACACTGAGGTGAGATTTTCTATTTCACAGAACAGTTTATCTTCCATATCACAGTAACACTGTCTATATGTGTGTCTTAACTACAGGCCAAGGTGGTGGACCCTGCCACAGGGGAGATTGTTCCTTTGGGGGCTTCTGGTGAGCTCATGATCCGAGGCAGCTGTGTGATGCATGGCTATTGGGCTGATCCTGAGAAAACCAGAGAGGTCATCTCCTTAGATCGCTGGTACAGAACTGGGTGAGGGTTGGTTTTTGTTTTTTTTTTTCCATTTTTATGCCTCTACAAAGCTATTTACTGTATTGAATCTAGAGGGGAAATTAGCACAACACATATCAGTTTCTTGTGGGAAACATTTTTCTAACATTTCTAATCTTTGCAGAGATACAGCCAGCCTGAATAGTCTGGGATATTGCATCATTGAGGGACGCATAAAGGACATGATCATCCGCGGAGGGGAAAACATTTACCCTGCTGAAATAGAACAATTTCTTTACAAGTATCCAAAAGTACAGGAGGTACAGGTGAGATGTGAAACCACTGGAGGGCACCAAAGAACTAAAGATCCATCATCAAACTGTCTTCACACAGTTTGTGAATATGCGTATATTGTACACAAATGAAAAAAGATATTCCATTAATTTACTTTGATGTAAAGTCTACATCGTAAGAGATCTGCTTTTCTGCTTCTCAGGTGGTTGGAGTGAAAGACGAGAGGCTGGGTGAGCAGGTGTGTGCCTGCATTAAGCTCAGGGAGAACCAAACATCTACTGCAGAGGAGATAAAAGCCTTCTGCAAAGGCAAGGTCAGAGCAGATGATGGACGAAATTACAAATGGCACAAAATATCTTAAAAACAGCTCCCAGGTGGGCAGTTTATGCACTGAAATGTTCTTTTTTCCTTCCAGATTTCTCACGTCAGGATCCCACACTATGTGGTCTTTGTAGATAGCTACCCACTGACTGTCTCGGGGAAGGTAGGAAGTTGTTTAAACATACTTGACAATACTTGTAAAAAGTGTCATCACTTGTTAAACTGAAGTGTTTTTTTCCCCTCCATACCCCTAGATCAAGAAGAACATATTAAAGAAGGAAATGGAAAAGAAATTAAATCTTTAATTTAGTGGATTTTGCTGGACCTGGAGAGTGCTGAAAAATGTATAGATGAAACTTTGGACTATGTAACTGTGACTTTGTTATAATCTTCATATGAAAATTCTGCTTCAATAAGTTTTGTTTTTACTTATTAAATAAATTTAAAGTTAAACATGACAAAACCAATTAGTGACAAGATTTGTATTTGAAACAGTATCCTGTGTAATTAGAAAAATGCAAATACAAACCACACCACATATTATTCTCAATCTTTATTTACTTTAACAATTCAATATAACACAATAGGTAACCACTGTATGATCATAAAACTCGTTATCTGAACACATGCCATACAGGATTTGAAATAAATAGGACTTTAATACCAAATGTCAATATGTACAGTGTGTTAGCCAAAAATCACAAACTATACAAATTATAATGTACAAACTGACTGTAGAACTCACTTTAGTAGCAGGCTCTTGCAGTGCCCAAAGTGACATCTCATAAACACTAATGATGTATACTAACTTCTGGATTGCACTTCAAGTTCTAAGGATGGTTACACTGAGGATTTGGAAGAAAAAGTGAATATAAGGTCAACAAAGGACATCTAAATAAGACAATGGATGCAGACACAATTAAGGTAAGTAAAATGGATACAAAGCCAATACTTGCATCATGCAAAAACAAAAAATTTTTAATCGTTTTGTTCTCCTTTGAGAGTCCAATCCAGCGTGCAATTTTAGAGCCAAATTCACATCCTCGAGGTAATAATCAACACCTGATAATTCTCAACATTTCACAGTGAGGTATCACAGTGAGCTTGCAACAAGATAACAAAATTTATGCATCAACTTTATGCATTAAAAAAAAAAGAAAGAAGGCAAAAATGTACTCTTGAAAATGCCAGTGGACGTCCATAGGGGGATATTCTCGACTGCAGCAAAAACCTGTGAGGAGCAGCTTGTTTAAGTGCAGAGGAGAGAGAGAGGAAAAAAAAAAAACAAAAAAAAAAACAAAAAAAAAAACCAGCTGAGCTTTCTGAGACTACTTCAGCCAGTAACCAAAAAAAATAAAAAATAAAAAATCATACTGAAATACAGCTACATGGCTTTGAACAATCAACATTCACTTCGGTCATTCTAATGAATACGGGGTCCACCCATACTTCAACCACGCATAATGCACACATGCAAAAAAAAAACCAAAAAAAAAAACAGCAAACAGGAAAAATTGCATTTCAAAGCATACTGAGATAAATTAATATTAACATATCCCTTTTTAAATATCATACATTCTAAATAGAAGTTATTTTAACTGTGCAATTTAAGAGAAAATACAAGAAGAAAGGAAGTTTAAAGGAAGCTGTGGTCTGTTGAGGACCTTTTGTCAGAGATAAATGTTTTTGGATGAGTTGTAGAATTGCCATTGTAATTCAGTCAACTTTAAAGCTGATCTCAAGAGTGATGCATTGCAATGACAGTCATACAAGCACAGTAAGAAAGCTTTAGGCACATGCATGCATGTAGTAAGAACATATGCACAAAAGGCTGTGCACCTACTCACAGATGCACTTCAAGCTGCAACCTGGAGGCAAGTTGATTGTTTTTGTCAAGCCTTTCTTTCACGCATCAAACTCAAACATGCGCACCTCCACACAGGCAAGAACACATCACCCTCCCTTTTCAGCACCCTTGCTCTCAAACACACACAAACACTCACACACACACACATACAGTAGCACAGGTGTCCTCCGCTGACATACTCTATTGGGTAGAGCAGCATTTCAGCAGGGGTTTGCATTGCCACTGGATCCCTCAGACACTTAAAGGCAACATGCCTGGTGGAGACACAGCTCTGGATGACGCCATGGAAGTCAGGGTGCTGGGATCCAACCCGTTAACGGTGCTGCAGTTGACATACAGACATACAAAATCAAATAAAGTGATAACTATCCACATAAAATTTTCCTCTTTGATGTTAAACTTGCAAAAGAGGCAAGAAGAGGAACATATGGGTTTTTGAAAGACTTACGTGTTGTCGAAGTAAGTGGTATGTAGAGAGTGAGAGAACTTTGTAGCATTGCTTTTGATGAGTGTTCCCTTGTCTGTGGAATAATTTTTTCTTGCTGCCTGGTCTTTGGCGAAGTTCCTACAAGCGGCAAGTTTGGACTCTAAAGCCTTGAGACAAAATAGTTTATATTTAGCTCCAGAAAAAAAACATCTTCCTGTTGCTGTCACAGATGACACATTGGCCCTCAGATAGGTCTATAAAATATACAGATTTAAAAGTGTAAAAATAATTAAAAAAAAAAAAAAAAATTATAATATATATATATATATATATATATATATATATATATAAAAAACTTACTCCAACTTTTCTCAGGAGGTCTCCAACGATATTAAGAGCTGAGATTCTAGCAGAAGGGGTGAGGGCGGAGCGATCACAGCCGTTGGTTAATGCTAGAATATATGAACAAAAATGAGTGCACATGCAGACATGTGCACTAATTTTTTTGTGCAGTTTACAATATATGTAAACACAGAGGTGGGAGTATTCCTTACCTTTAGGACTGACAAAAGGGTGATCTACAGCCTTTCCTACAGGTGTTGCTGGGAGGGACAAAGAGGCCTGTACTGCAGAATCTATCTTGTCGATGTCTAAGGTGGGTGAGCTGGGTGCTGACATCCTGTCTGTTGCCCGTTCCCGTACCGCCAACTCCTGTCTCAGGTCTAAATAAGATAGAGTGAAACCCAATCATCCACCATCCCTCACACAGATGACCAATTGCCAGAAGTGTCATCTAAATGTTTCTGTACCTCGTGCTTCGTCTTTCAGCCTCTGTACAGACACCAGAAGAGATTCCTTCTCGTCCAACTCACTCTCCAAGAAGGCATTTCTCTCAATCGCCTGGTTCAAACGGCTCTCGAAGTCTTCAAGAGACACTATTGTTGCCCTACAAATAAAGAAATATAGGTACAACGATGAGCATTGCAGCTGCTACAAAATGCGCCTTTTTTTATTAAGTTGTAAATGAAGTCATTCTGACCTTTTTGCTCTCTCCAGGTCATCATTGGCTTGTTCAAGTTCTCGAACATATTTGTGTAGCTGCTCTTTTATGCTGCGTGTCTGCCCCAGGTCATCTTCTAACATGGAAATCTGCTTGTAACTCTGGGCATACTGCTGCTCCAGCTTCTCCTGATAGAGATGGATGAAGTGAAGAAGAGGAAGGAGCCTGGGGTGAGCCATTGTATAGATTTGAGAACAATGACAAAGCTTGCTAAGGTATGTAGTTTGAATATACCATCTGATACACTTTAGTCACAAACAACAGGGCAGGAAATGAGGTGAATCACAAGACAGTCAGGATAGTCATTTACATTATTTCACTTTCAAAGTGCATCTTTGATCCCTGTGGAGGCTCACTCTCTTTTTTCTGAGACACTTTACATAGTAATTAATGGCAGGAGTGCATGGCTTTACTGTGGCCCCTGAGACACAAAGACAGGAAAGCATAATTCATAGTTTCTCTGGTTCATTTACACGGTTCGTGTTTAATATTTGGTGGGGCAAGTGTGGTCAAGTCAAGTCATGTGAAATAATTCCCAACATCTACAGTACATGGGAAATTCTTTCAATGTATACACGTAACAAATGAGGTACGACAGAGATGATCAGGAACACGTTTCATCTGCTGTGATTAAGAACCAGAATTGTTCCTCCTATTTTCTTCCTCTTTATCCTGACATCCAATTAAGGAGTGCTGCAGGATTACCTAAGAGCGTGCCTAATCAAAACCTGCCATAGAGAAGAGACACTGGACCTTTTGCTCAGGATCTAAAAGAAATCAGATAATCTCTCAAGGGTACACTATTTTATTATAGTCCTAATCCATGAACTTTAAAGGTTAAATAAAATCCAAGTTTAGCAATAAGTCAACATGGTACCTTAAAGTTGGACACCTCGTTCTTCAGTCTCTCATTTTCAGTTTGTAAATCTCGAAGTCTGTGTTCAGCCTGGCTAAGCTGTGCTTCCAACTCAGCCTCCAGTTCCCGACTCCCCTCCTGGAACTCCTGAAGTTCTTCCTGGGCATCTTGGCAACTGGATGGTGCACAGAGAAAGCATGGGAAACCATCAACAGTCATTGTTAAATATCAGCCGCCCTACATCCCAATCACCATGCAGCTCTGCAGAGCTGACTGTGGGGCATGAGTTCTAGAAAACTAACAGGCTTTTGTTCAGCGACGCAAGCCAAGCTCAGGCATGTTCTGGTAGCTGTATTCCTCTAATGGCCAGAAATAAACCTGCATAAAAAAAAAAAAAAATAATTTGTCACACATCAGTCCCGGCTCTGCCAAACAGACAGCTCAGCCTGGTCGAGTTAAGCTTTCTAAATATACAGCTCGGATAAGACAGCTGAACTGTGAAAGTACTTGGTTCAGAAGTAGCCGAGAAAAACAGGAGGGCTGTCATATGTCTTCAGCTCTGGAGGGTGTTAAAGGTCAGGAGTAAAGCGAAAATGAGAGGGCAAAGAAACAGGATGAGGCATGTGGGTTAAGACACAGGATGTGTGTACACATTGGTCAGGACTGACCCTATGTAACGAATGCAAAAAACACACAACGTGTGTATCAAGTATTTATTTTAGTAAGCATTTCAAGCTGGAGTATGAAGGATAAGTAAACTCTGAGCTCTCAGAATAATAAAAAAAACAAAATTTTTTTTTCCTCTCTATCCTATGAAGATGACATTGCTTAGTACTGGTAACCCGGGTCTAACATCAGCTGACTTGCATTGGGATAATGACCTTTCAGTGACTCTACAGAGCAGTGGAATCCGTGAATCAGTTGTTGTGCAGGCTTCCACACATACCAACGTCAGAGGCTGCTCGATCAGCATGCTCTGCCCTATAACGCCCCTGTAACAATCAGCTCATTTCAGCAGTGTGGATCGACTTAAATGAGTAAATGCTGAAGTCCATTTTATAAATAACTATGTGCAACAAAATGAGAAGACAATGTTTCAACAGGTAATTAATAAAAACTTTGTGCCACAAATGTTGATGGTTTAAAATAGTTCTCCTGAGAAAACACATGTTCCAAACATGTGCAACAAGCCTCTTTGAACCATCAACTTCAAGTTAATATTCCATGGAAAGATGTGTTTCCCATATGTACCCACAGCAGGAATTTCTCAGAAAACCACCAGCACTTTAACCCTTTCTGTGCAGTTTTACACTTTCTCTGAATGAACGATGGACCTCGGCTACACCAAACAGAAAAGGCAGACAGAGCAAATTAAACAAAGATTTAAGCAATACTGCTGCCCACTCCTACATAGCCTGTGGTATCTGGTAAAGAAGTAAAAGCTTTGGTCATTTCCTCATGAGTAAGTCAGCAGGTTTGTGGGTGCTGATTTCAGAGGCTGTCTAGTCATTTGCCTTATATGGCTTAAACCCAGTCTGCCTGTGCTGAAACCTCTGACAGAGACAAAGCCACAATTTTTTTTAAAATAATGTTGGCTTTTTTAATACAGGGGAATTGCTGCTGTCTGATATTTCATTTAATTTTCTTGCAATACAAACTAAAAAGTAAACTACGTCACACTATTACATAAGCCACTTTACAAAAATGCGCTTGTTAAGCAATAGTTATAATTTCTGTATAGAAAATGTTAAAAAAAAAACGTGACAGAAGCCTGATTGAAACGAAATATCATATATCTTAATAGACACAGGCTATACAATAGAACTGAGTGAAAGCAGCAAGTAATCTGGGGCAGAGCTTTTACAGAGATATATACACAATGCTTACCTTTTCTTATATTTAAGGGCTTTTGACTTCCAGTAATCAACCTCCTCATCCTTTGAAGAAAATTTAGGAATCATCTCTGTGTCCATGTCAGGGAACCCTGAAGGTGAAGCAGACATTCTTATCATCTTTACAGACTCAGCCTTGGCACAACACTTTCACTCTGTGTCCTGTGGCATGCAGAAGCAAGCATGGTTGCATTCCTTTATCTTGGAACCAATAAAATTAAGATTTAAAACTTTCCTCAATTTCAACAGGAGAGGAAATTATAAAAAAAACAAACAAACAAACAAACAAAAAAAAGCCAGCTTGGCCTGGCCATGTTATGATCTCATTTGAAGGTCATGCCACCCTATTTATAAGTCAATTAATTAAATAAGCCCAGAGTTTATTTTAGTAATTATATCTAATTACCAACACAATTCAGATTAGGCAGCATGGAAAGAGTTCCAATGATAAGTGACCAAAGATTGGCAAAAACAGGCCTTTGTTTTCTGACCTCCTTTCAGTTAAGCTCATGTGATGTCAATAAAACAAATTCAGCAACTACAATTTATCCTAAGAGGTAATGGTTATGGTTAATATCGAATACATCCAAACTGACAGCTGTAGGTCAGTTGTAAGGTGGGAGCGTTTAATTCACTGTCCTGTTTGCAGAAGTAGTACTTAAAAAAAAAAAAAAGAAAAAAAGAAGAAAAAAAAAAAAAAAAAGAACAGCTGTTCCTCTTTACTGAACTATTAAACACTGCCTTACTCTATAATTTGTGTACCAACAAAATTATTTTCAGGAAATCCTTTAACCCATCTGAAAAGAGACACTATGTTTTGTGTGTGTGGATGATCCAGCTAATGTTGCCTGTTCTACTGCTGAATATTTACAAACTAACCTGAAATAATAAGTATTTCCTACAGAGAAAGGTCTGACTGTCAGTCAACATAACACAGAAAACCCTTCAGCTGAACTCATAGATCATAGATTTTAGTCACTTATAATTCCTTGGGAATCAATTATAATTATGTTAAAATTGTGCAGAACGTGGTTACAGGAATGTGAAAGCCTAGAGTCCTTTACCCTTGATGACTTTGACTTGACTGGCCTAGTTTAAGCTAGGACAAAGAGGAGGATGTGTTATTTTCCTCGCTAGTCGACAGTCTAGTCTCAGAGGGATGGCGACTGTGAGGCCTGCTCTTCCGTTTAAACATTCCTCTGAGGTGGCGTCATTAACAATTTACTGACTACAGGACCCTCACGTGTCCACGTGCTTCTCCTGAAATCAAAACTGTGTAGAGATGGAGACGTTTCCAAGCTGCAGCTGACACAAGTTGGCTCTATCATATGACAAAGGCGGGCTTACACAGCATTTCAGGAAAGTACCAAAATATCTACACAAACAAAGCCTGCTGAAAAACCTGAATATAAGCCAGTAATTTCTATTCATTTCTGTAAATCCCCAAAAGACATGATAATACTATCAGTTTCCATGAAGATAGAGCTCCAACACATACACCCTCAAAAAACAGACCTAGCTATACATTACCCCACTGATACTAAGTTAAAAATGGGAGTAAAGCTACAGAAGTTCATGTTTGTCAGAGAGATACAAGCAATGGTACTGTACAGGTGACATAATACACCAATTAAAAAGGTTAAGCCATATCACGTAACAGGTTTTGTGCTGACAATCCCCAAAACACATGACAGTTCCTGGTATCATTCATTTCAACATCTTTTGGAGGGGTGTCGGCATGACCCCAGGATCTATTTGTCTTCTATAACAATACTGGGGCAGGCAGTGCCAGTAAAGAAGGGTCATCTGGAATTGGAAAAACAAGTGGGGCCTTCCTGTCACTTTTCAGGGCGATATGGCCTTTTGAACAGTTCAAGCACTGATGCTGATCTGGTCCCAAATTTTTTAGTAGGAGCCAATTATATATCCACAATTCCTTCCATTACAATTTCTTGGAGTTTGCTCTAATATGGAAAACAACTAGACATGCGTATTTACAGGGTGTGTTGGTAGTTCACCCCCAGACCTGACTCCATTTAGTCCCTCAAGCTCACATACAGACGGACAGTTTTTCTAAAAGGTAGCATGATCATCATGCTGTTTGATGAACTACAGAAAATAAGATAAGGTGTCAATTACGGTTATAACAAACTGTCTTCATCTCTAATTGTTCTCACATTCAAAAGGTCATTTTATTTCTCTGAAGAAAAAAAGATAAATTATGTCAGTTCGTGTAACATCAACGTACAGACGAGAAGACAGTTTTTTTTGTTTTAAAGGTAGCTAATTTAACGTGTCGACACTCCATGCTTATGGTAAATACTTATTAATGCCGAACAGTACGCCGCATAGTACGCTATTGCTAAAAATAAAAATAGCATATACAAGCAGGCTCATGAAAATAAACGACATAAACAAAAATCAGACCTGACAGCTCTCGACGTATTAGCCGAAACTGAGCTATCTCCTTCATAGTGTTCTCTGAAAAGCTTCGGCCAAGCACTTTACACGAACAAGCCCAAAATGTAACACATAACAGCCAAATTTCCTCACAGTTATATCAGTACCTGCTCATATCAAAGCGGTGTCTCGTCCTCTGTCTCAGAAAATCACCTTCGACCCGGTGTAACATACAACGAAAAGCACACCTTCCAGTAACAGGGCCTCAGATAATACTAACTGAGGTAACTAGGCTGCGTGGGCTATGTTTAGGAAATTGCCAACGCGTCTCCCGGAAGCAACGTAAATCCTGAGAGAAGCGTACGTCCTTACGCAATGTCGCATTACGTAAGAACCGGACAAGGTATAAACCAGCCACGCCTCCCCCCCCCTCTGCTTTTAAAGTTTGCAGGAGTAGTGCAACTTTAAAAGCAACCACAAGGTGGTGTATGATTACCAAACAATAGAGTCACGCAGGCACAAGAAACAGCAACACCATTACAGTATTAAAATAACAGAACTAACCGTGTGGGCTTAAAATAATCAACAACGGGAGAATCAACTTATGAGCACAAACACAAAAAGACTACCAGACAAGAATGAAAAGATATATTGCAAAAAATAAAAAAGAAATATCACCTGTTACTTATTTATCAAGGTCTTTAATAGAATTTTTAATAGACAAAAATATGTTTTAAATCACACACGAAGACTGGTTAAATGTTTTACTGTTCATATTTATGAGCATAGAATTTATCTAAAATAAATATTATATTTATGACATAAGATCTGTTGTCTTCGTTATGTTAATAAAAAACCAAAAACAACATTCTTGAAAGAAAAATAAATGTCTGGGAGAATATTATTTTGAGAATTAACATATCAGACCAGAATTTTTCAACTTTTGTACATGTCCAAAATAAATGAGCCAGAGTTTCAGGAAGACTGGTACAAAAGAGCAGCAGCTATATTTTTTTAAAATTTATGTGAAATAGATTATTAATTTTTTTTTATTATTTATTAGTTAAGAGATATCTATAAGGTAAGGACCAAACCTTTTTCCACGATATGTCACCAACTAAGCTATTCCAGTAAAACAGAATATAGAGAACTTGAAAAAGTATTCTAACATTTTCGCTGTTCACCCAACTCATGTGGGTTTAATATATCAGTTTTATTTAAAAAAAAATCAGCAATTTATATTTTTGTTCTCATAGCTTAATTAAGTAAAAGCCAGGCTATATTTAAAGATGACATAAAACAGTAAAAAATAAACAAATATAATAATAAGAATAACTACTATGCAAATTTGACTGACCTGATAGACACAATCTAAAATCATGCCTGAATCATACTCACAGGAGGGTTCTGAAATGATAACCAGAGTCACTTGAACTACAAGCCAATTGACTCACAGGTGGCTGATCCTGTTTTACAAGACTCACTCGGGCGTCCACCCAGTGCTAAAGGCAAAGAAAGCCAATGAGGAAAAGGGATCTCTTGGAGCTCAGCGCCTTACAGCTGCAAAGAGCTTGATATAAAATAAACTTTTTTAGAGTTCTGAAATTCTATGGCATCCTACAAGGAAAGTAACCAGGAAGACGCCCAAGAATGTCCCGTGTGCTATGAGGGAGTTTCTGGCATCGAACGGACTTTGAGCTGCGGGCACGTTTTCTGTCACGACTGCCTGGTAAAGACGCTAGTCAGCATCAACAGTGATGGAAACATCAGAGACACAATTTCCTGCCCTATATGTCGACATCTGACATTCATCAAGAAACAAAGGGAAAAGCTGGAGTTCCTCGCAAAAAACAAGGAAACAAATGAAAGGCAGACCCTGGAAGTGCCTCTTTCTCTGCCAGCGGGACATCTCCGCGCCTCCAGCGACAGTATTCCAAGTGGAGTTAATTGGATCACCCATTGCTGTAGGTGCATCTCTCAGCCAGCCTGTCGGCAGGGGTTAATACGCTCTAATGCATGTCAGATCTTCATCATAAGCACCCAAGGGCGACCTATGGCTGAGGAAGATGCGCCCAATGTTGTAATGACTGTAGTCCAACCTCGGCCCAGGCGAAGACGCCGGATTTGCACAACGGAACGATGCTTGGTCTTCTTGCTTTCGGCATTTACTATACTTGCTTTGGTGGCTGCAACTCTGCCCTGGATTTTATTGGTATAATATCCATTCATGATGATGTCTAGATTTAAGTACCAAGGGAGAGTGATAAAATTACTTTCAAGGACAAAAATATTTCCGAAAAATCATGTCCCTGTAATGCAATGTGTGAGGTCTGACTGATTTAAGCTATATGTATTAGTCTAATAGGCTGTAACCACTAATTCTAATAAAACTATATTTTGTTGTTGGTATCACAAAGCCTTTTATCATTGTTTTAAATATGTAATTCAGACCTGCCTCCTTGACTGACTCAAGTAAAGGCGTTTATAGGCAGATAGTGATGTCCTCTTATGTGAATTACCAGCAACAGTCTTAAGTACAGGTTACAAAAACTTTGACAACAGTTGTTTTTTTTCCATTAATGCGACATGTTAAGTGTGTTTTATTAGAGGCTAACAAAGTCGAACAACCTCAACTGTAGCAATCCAACCCTGGCTATAAACACAACAAATTTCAATTTAACCGTTTTTTAGGGTAAATTTAATAAAAACACCTACATAATAGCACTGCCATTACAGCACTTCGTTGTTGGGAACGGTTCATTATCCTGTTTCCAAACAGCAGACAATAGCTTTGTGGGTAGAACTGCAGTCACAATTTACCACTTTCAGGATAATGCAGTAAACAGGCTTTGCATTTGTTGTTCCAAATGTAACAAATAACAGAGCCAGTGATTAAAAAGCAGGTTTGCCGAAAAATTTTTCATACCAGTTTGTTTTAAACCTTCTGTCCAAATGGAAACACACTTGACATTAGATGGATATGTTATATTGCCTGATAACACAATATTATACTATCATTCTTTGTACTGTGCATAAACACAGTGTAAGAACAATGTCTTTAAAAGTTTCTGTAAGAAATAATTGATGCAGCCCTGGCGGTCTAAGAAGATGAGCTGTGCAGTGCTCATTGCTGAAAGGAGAGACGCTGATGCCCTGTAGCATTAGATTACCAGAGTTTCTCAGAATTCACAGTAGAAGTCAAAAGTTTGGACATACTTACACATTCAAAAAGAGTAGGAGCCAGTGAGACCAGAGATATTATTCCCAAGGCTTTGTTAGTATCACCACAGTTCTGTTACACACATACACTCATAGTTTCCTATAGTGGGAATCCTTCAACCATCCTGCTGGACCAGTCCTACAGGTTGCACACCTAAAGAGCAATACTTGATTTTCACCCTCACCTGTTTGTTCATTGTTTGAATATGAGAAAAAGTCAGTTTCCATTTTCCTGACTTGGTGTTAATGATCCTTTCTATATAATATCAGTAAGACTCTTGACTCAAGATGAAGAGATGACAGTGTCAAGGTTAAGAAAATGATCAGTGATCTAAGTCTTGCAGCTTTTATGAAAGATAAAGACTATGAAAATTATAAACTGTTTTCATTATCTTTTCTTTATTGTGATAGGACATTTAGAACTGCAAACAAACCATAAACATGTGCAACAATGCAACTCTAGAGAAGGTAATCTAGTTCTAAGAAGTAACATGGTAGGGGAGTTAAAATCTATTATTTATATGTATGTCTCTATTTAAATCAGAGGCACTTTATTATTGTATGAATTTTATGAATTTTTAGCATATATGTGTGTTCAACTTACCTCATTTACAAAGAAAATAAAAAAATGGAAATAAAGTCACATTAACCAGGTGAGATTATTAAAAATGTAGAGTTTAATATATATTTATTTCTGACATTCTGATAAGGATTGCAGGTAGGCTTCACAGTACACACTGTGTTCCACTTGATATGCAAAGCAGAGGAGGAAGGGGTGGGAATGGTGGGCTCGACAAGCGGCAGGTTTTGTTTGTACATTAGTTGTGAAAGCAGAAGGAGGCAGTACATCCACAGGCAACTTCCACTCCTCCACCGTATTGCTCAAAATGACCAGCTATTGTGACCCACATTGTCTACACTCCATCTATCTATCTCTTTTTAACCTTCTTACAATCCCTAAAAAGACAGTGATTGACACAAAAACATGGATTATCAAAAGACTATCTAAGTGCATGCATGACACTTTTTTATTTTCTGATTCAATTCCACCCCCCTCTACGCACACACACACACGCACACACACACACACACACACACACAAAATGTAAACAAACTGGGCTTAATTTTGGAGCAACATACTTGGTGATAAGGTAAGTCAGGAAATAGGCCTATAGTCGCTAAAAAGCTTGATAAAACTATGTAACAGTGTACCGTTCGGTGCAAAATGTTGCTCTTCGAAATATGTGCTTGAAAATTGCTGTAAAGTTAATTTACTGGCTGAAACTAGACGAGATGAGATTATGATTAATGGTTTTTGGGATGATACTCATGTTTATTTTTTGTTTTTTTGTATTTTTACGCACACCTATTTTATAAGAACACCTATAATGAGTATGATTACATGCTTTTAGGTGACTGTAAGTTCCAGCTATGATGCACAAAGGTATTGGAATAATACTGCCACATTTTGGTAAAAATACATGCCAACAGGCCTTAAAAAATCTTTATTCAGATGCTAACGCTTGTTTGCCCTGCTAAGTTATTACAGGGGAGCCCACTACATCTGTCACATTCAGAGATACCCCTGCCTCCTTGTATAAATGTATGGATCCAGTAAAGAAAACCAATCCTCTAACACACATTAATTATGCCTATAGTGTCAAAATAACAACCAGAGTGAGGGCACTTGCAATTGTTGCCATATAATTACCACAACTATCAATATAGTCAACATCACCAAAATCTTCATAAACATAGTCCATTGAGAAAACACACTGAGGCATACCATAGATCACTTTTGGAGAGATTTTTCTATGCATTTTGTCACTGAATTCACACAAAAAACAAATAAAAGAAAAAAATTGCTTTGAAATAAAATTAATGGCTTTTTTTTCTGTAGGTTTGAAAAAGGGTGACTTTGACCACTTTTTTTTGGACTGAGGTGGGTCAGTAAACACTGTAATTGCACTTTAATTGATAAAATTACTGTCTTAAGACAGTTTATATTATTAAATAAATTAAAAAAATGACACTGCAGCATCTGTCATCAGGTGAATTTGAAATATCTCAAGTTAATTATCAATCTGGGGTGAGAGTATTAACAAAGAGCAAACATTTTCCAAATTTAGCCGAAATTGACAATGCTCTCAAAGTAAGCGTATAGTCAAGTCTAACAGTATAAGTTCAGAATAGTTGAAGTTGGGGGCAAAGTAATGTGATTATTTTCTTGAAATCTTTTTTTCTTTTAAGAGATAAAAGATGGGGCAGCAGTGTGGGGGACAATAGAGTGCCAGAGACAGAATCAGAAAGATCTCAGCTGACTTCAAGCAGAAGAAATATTCTGTATTTCTGCTGCAGCATCATAGTTACCTGGTGTTAAAGTGTGAAATTATGAATCTACAGTACAGCTGTTCATTGTGTGCAGGGACAAAAATAACAAACTTTTTTCTTAATCATTACATTTTCTACACAATAGATATCAGCACATATATTATTACTATTATTATTATATGTTCAAGATATGCATTTTACATATACTTTTTCTCTCAACTTTATATACATCAATTTATATACAGTCTTTGTATTTACACTTGGGGTCAAAGGTCACTGAACCTGAAGCACTTGAAACAAAGTTAAGAGAGAGAGAATCACACAAACCTAAAGGCAGTGTAGTCATCCAAGCTGTAACAGCAGAACAGGCATGGGGAATAACTTTACGCTCAGAGGTGAAAAATAACTTTAACACTCACACAAAGTAAATCACTGCCATTCTGAGGCCCTTGATCTGAAGCAGGTTGATCACTTATCATGCAAAAAAAAAAAAAAAAACATCAGGTTGCTTTCCTCCAAACTGAATAGCAGATGCAAGGTAAAAAAGCTTGAATTACAATCACATTCTTCATATTCTGTGCTGGTACAGTATAAAGTGAGTTAAAGTGAGTTTACCTATACAAAGGTAAATGACAAAGCACTAGAGTTGTACTTTGTGATAGAGGAAGAGAAGTAAAGACGAGGGTGGGAGTGACATTAAGAATAAAACTGTTTAATCCTGTATACAAAGCCTGTCTCAAAGGGCTCAGCATGTTTCTAATGTGCACAAAGCGTGAATACCCTGTGAGCAATGAAACCAGACTACGCTCTCATTTTGTGTCTCTGTTTCAACCTGAGGATGGGTTTTTCTCCTAACCATGTCGGCCTCTGAGTTTCCCCTAAGCAAAACTTGTACAACTTGCGAATATCATATTGCAATTTGATTGCATGTTTAAATAAGGCAAAAAAGAAAACCACATATAATTATACACTAAAGCATAAACAACAGAGATAGGCAAAGCAAATGATAATAATAATAATAATAATAAAAAAGAACTCAATAAAAAATCTTTTAATGTAATACTTATCTATATTCCAGTCTTTCCTCTTAAAGGCAACTGTTCCTCCACTATGGCATTTTGGTGTTTTTTTGTTTTTCTTTTAGTCACATTACTGTAATAGCGAGCAGTTGTAAAAGACGAGTTTCTTTGCAGCCTGCAGCAGATGTGAGGGAGGGTTCATGTTCTGGTTTCAGGTGGGCATTGGTGAAGCCAGTTAGTGTTTCCATCAGGCCTTGGCTGCAACAGTTAAGAGCATGTTTAGCCATTGGGGTGCTGGTAAATGATGCCTCAGGGTCATAGGTCATAGAATGGTGCTCTGGGGCTCCTCCTCAGGCACAGCGTCCCCCTCTGGAGAGTCTGTCACTGCCAGGGACCTCCTGCAGGGGGCACCGCTGAACTCATCGATGAGGCTGTCCAGATTGACATTGATGGAGGGGATTTCATAATTGAAGATATCTAATGGTGAGCATGATGGGAAAGGTGAGTATAATGAGTAGAATTGTGGGAAATGATGTTGATGATCGACAGGAAAAGGAGAAGGGGGAATAAAATGATGATAATGAGGCGTAAAAATGGAAGAGAGCAGAAATAATATTAATCGTTTTGAGTCTGAACTCATGGTACGTGGCATATGATGTTTGCCCTGATTGAAGGAATCAGTAGATTACATGTGCTTCACATTCTACACAGGGATGTTTTCAGTGTGCTACTAGTCATACCAACAAACTTGGCAGCAACTAGTGTTGCATGTCACAGCTTTTTGTGTCTTTTGAGACAACAAAGATATATTTTATAGGATAAAATACAATAACAAGTCAAAATGACTGCACATTGACACATTACACGTCTACAACAATGGCCAGTTAAACCAACACAGAGGCAACAAGATGTGTGTGGAACTGTGGAAAAAAATGGCACCAAGACACCAAGTGGCTTAAAGTAAGAATGGAAATCTCATGAGAACTGCACATAGTATTTGCTGAAAATACAGTTAACATAATGTGCTGCTTCATTTACTGGAAGGTCCAAAAAGACTGATGACTACTCCTGTGTAGGAATGGGATGGAGCATGGCAGTGTAGTAAGAGAAAGCAGAGGTTATAAAAAGCGATGAACCTGCCAAAAGAAGAGAGGGGGTTACCTGTGGACCCCTGATAAAAATGGCAGGATTATTAGAGGGGGATGTCTGCCAGCATGGGGAACAAAAGGAAAGGGGGGGGGGGGGGGCTTTAAGGTGAACCTTTGTAAGCGATGGTGTCTGCAATGTGAACGCAATGTGGTGCACTCTGGGAAGTCCTTAAGCCATGAATGATTGTTTAAACTACAACAAAGCACAAAGAGACAATAATGCCAAGCTGCCAAGAGGAGAAAAAGTTCTTATTGAGAGCTACAGGTGGGTGTGTTTGAGGCAGGCTGCAGGAGACCCCAGAGGCATCCACAGTACAAGGCCAGGCAGTGAGATGGAGTGCATGGGGCGGGGGCGGTCTGGCTTACCCTAAATGTCCCCCTCACACTTAGCCCACACTGAATCCCTGGCCTCACACAGCTGCAAAGTACACAATAGTAGCAGGGGGGACAAGAGAATGATAAATATAACAAAGTAGAAGAATTACTGGTATATTATTGACAGAACACCTCATCATCAGATCATCATTCTGTGGATATCATGTGGGGGTTATATGGCTATGTTTTCACGCCTGTTCACAGTAAAAGACACCTGTCTGGTGAGAACTGTGCAAGCCTCTGACCTACCTCTGCCGCTTGGGGGTCTGGGTAACACAGATAAACAGAGAGCACATGATGAATCTAATGGCAACTTCAATACAAGCAGGACGAGCTATGCTTCTCTGATGTTTCCACACATTACCCAGAAACATCACCACATAACACAAGCAATGAATACAAGGTCAGGAGATCGGCTCACTACAGTACCACAAAAATGCTACTATTTACATTACATCATTCTCAGACTGTGTCTACAAGGCAACTTTTTTTTTCATTCAAGCATTTGTTTGGGAACAGTCACTTAGGTGAGGGGTGGGTATTGTCTATCCCTACAGTCCTACAGGGTCCTACACTCTTCCACCATCTCCATTAGACAGAGCCACAGCGAGTCTGAGAGAGGGGCGCTGCAGCCCCACCTGTGGTGGTGGTGGGGGTGTTGTTGCCAAGGGCTGATGTTTACCTGTAGACATGCTCTCTCCAGGAGACAGTCCATCCAGAAGGCCCTGCTCCAGAGGCTGGGGAATTGGGGCCATGGCTGGGCTAGAGAGCCCTGGGGGAACTGTGGGCGGCTGAGGAGGGGGTAGACTGGGTCTCTGCCTGGGTTTAGGGGCAGGCCTTGACTTGGTGAGTGTTCCTGTCAAGGAGGGTGGCGACGAAAGGGAGTGGTGTGCCCCAAGTGGAGTCTGCCCAGGGGAGGATGGTGGTACTTGCCCTGGAGGACAGGTCAATCCATAAGGGGAAGGGGTGCTAGGAGGTGTTGGGGAAAGGCTGACTGGTGATGGCTGACCTGTGGATTGGTCAGACATCCCTCCAGACTGGACGTAAGGGACCTTGGGAGGCACAGGGGCCAACTTCTTGGAGCCTACGAAAACACAAGACCTTAAGATCAGCAGGTCTTTTTGACATCAGTTTGATGTACAAGAATCATTAAACTCAAGAAAGTCAGAGTAAGCTTAGACTGAAAAAGATACTGACCTTTGCGTAAGGTGTGTGGACTCTGCTCTGTGGAGTGGGGTGACTGGTTGCTGCTCTGAGGGCTGCTGCTGCTGGGGGGCACTGTTGGAACTGCCACTTGGATGGCTTTGTGTCCAATTACAGGGGAAAGCTCTTTACTCTTTAATGTACTGAAAAAAAAAAACAACAGAAAACATGCAGACATTAGTATGCATCACATACCAGAAACAGTATTTTTTTGTTTGTTTTGTTAACCACATATGTTGTACATTACCTCAGTGCCACCACAGTCACAACCACCATCACCACCATCATGTGAGTGATACACTGTCGTAAAATTACACTCTCAGAAAAATCAAAATATTTTTTGCATCCAAGAATATGATACAGAGCAAAAGAAATAAGTTAAATAGCTTGACTACAGACCCACAATCCCAACTTTTTTACTTCCTCTTCTTTACATAAAAAGCACACATAATTCCCCAAAACTTTGAACAGATGGTTGCTTTACATCAGAGATAAAATCATAACTAGAATTTTCCCTCTCAGTAGCCGGGTCCCACAGAAAATGTGAGTAGGCATGTTTGTCCACATGTGTGAATTATTGTATGGTCAAAACGAAGGTGCAGAAATTCTGTACATATAATCACATAGAACCATGTATTTACTAATATTTAAGCCTAATTAGAGTTTTTTTTATCATTAGCTCTTACAATATTTTTATTATCAATATTTGAAAAAAAAACTAAGCATGTCTGTCAAAATGTGACTGAAAGGTGAAAACCTGAGAAGTTGTTGGACAAATTTGGCTCATGAGACTCAAACATGATTCTCTTGCATTACATTCTGAGGTGCAACACCACCATTCAGACTCTCTGACCCCCTTGTGTGGATTGTGAACTTTTCTGATTTGTCTAACATTTGGGACAGTTTTATGTAATACAAAATGTGAGCAAGAAAAAAATGAATGATGTAATGTTTTAGGAGCCTTTAACATGTACAGTAGTAATTTCACAGTACGGCTTCGCAAAACTATTTAGGTAAAGTCATGTAAAAGTAGCATCCATGTAAATGTGAAGATGCAGGTTTTTGGAGCAGAATATTGCACTGGAATAAAATTAACATTGCTTGTCAATACTTTGCCTGTGAATGATTTAATGTTGTGGCTGATCAGTGCATGCTGGATCCTTTAACTATCCCTAAAGTAAATAAACAGAACACATGGATATGCAGACTCAAGTAATCATCAGATGTGACAACCAAATTTCAAGGAACATCTTTACTCACTGATTCTTTATCCTGTCTTTTTAATATAAAATATACCCTATCTTACCGTGTCTATTATTTTAAATTAGACATGCTCTGTGTTTTACCATAAGTTGTTAGATGTTTTTGTTGTATATTTTTTTAAACTAAATCAGTCTTCAAATGAACTTGTATTGTACACAAAGTGCCTCAGTCTCTCAGAACAGTAGTCACATTTTATGTCCTGTAATGGAAAACTGATAGCAATTTTCTGCACTGAGCTTTTTGTCTTAAACAAATAAACCATCCAAGAGGCAAGTTCTGGAGCCTCTGAATGGATGGAGTGTTGTCAAGCGAGCTGACAGAAATGTCATAATGATTCATGCTGTCCTGTGTGATTGTAACACCAAAGACTTGTGAGTCAAGAAGGTGCCAGAGTCACTCTATACAAACTCAGCACTTTGCTCTTTAATGGAAGATGCTTATGTTGTATGATAATATTCTATACTGCACTGTACTTATTACTGGGCCATATATAAAAAAATGTGTTTAACCTTTTAGCCAGCAACAAAAATAATTTTCATCCATTGATTAAAAAAAAAAAAAAAAATGCTGCAAATGTCTAAATTAACATGTTCATAAGCCATTTGCTGCATTTTCCATGTGTTACTACCTTATCAAAACAAGCGTTAGACTGCGTAAGCCAGTAACATCCTTGGTTGCTAGGCTACCTGCTTGACAGACATTCCCAGCCAACCTGAATGTTACAGAATCTTAGATATGTAACTTGAAAGGGGAGAAATAAAAGAAGAAAAAAAAAAAGAAAAACGAAAGCAAAAAGCAAACATGAGCCAGCGAGCTAGAGGAAAAATACAGCTGCCACTCTATGAAGCATCCATCACGGCCATGGGTGTGTTGTATTTACCTAGTCAGCCTGGGGGGTCCTCTCTCTCGGGCACATGGACAGGCAGCCCACGGTGGGGGCGGGGGCACGGACGAAGGGAGGCTAGGGGGGTTGCCAAGGGCCTGGTCATGGCGGGTTAGTACCAAAGGGGTTTTGATGTAGAGTGGTGAAGCATTTGTGTCGGTAGGGGGGACATGCGACATGTCACCAGGTGGACTGTGCTTGGGGAAGTGCAGACAGCTAGGTTTGGGGTTTGAATTGATGTCAAGTGATGAAGAGGATGAAGAGGAAGAGGAGGAAGGAGGCGGGGCAGGAGGAGTGAAGCCTGACCAGCGCAGTGGGGGTGGGGGTGAGCCAGGGGGCTGGGACTCGGGACCTGGTGCCACAGGGCGAGCGCAGGGCGGGGGTTTGGGATAGAAGTGGTGGGGGGCAGCGTGGCACGAGGAGGTGGGGTAAGGGGGAGGTGGCCGGTCCTCCCCAAGGGGTGGGTGGGCATGAGAAGTGTCCGGCCGATTGGGCGACACGTTGTCTGAGCTGTAGATATTGAAAGAATAGACAGCACAAATAAAACAGCTCTAGTGACTGAACAGGGAAACGTATTGGAGCGATAAAGGATAAGCTGTTTTGATGATTAAGGTGTGTTAGTGTGGTACTGGTCCAAAAACAGGGTTAAAAAAAAGGGAAATAAACTGCATTTTAGCGTAGCAGTGGGCACCAAGCTTAGCACACAGTCAGCTCAGTGAAAATACAAAGACAAGCACAAAGAGACAGCAAAGAAAAGAAAGTTTTATCGCCAAAGGAAAAGAATACACTGTGTAGGACTTCCTCTGTGATCACCTTGTGTCTGCACACTGCATAGAGCCCTGAGGATCTTTCTCTGGAGCCAAAGTGTTGGTCTGTAGCTTCTAAAATAATTGAGCTGAGCTAAATATCTCCTCAGTGGATATGGAAACCCTATCTATTCTAATCCTATATGACTTATTTGCATCCCAGGTCCTGCAGCCAGCCCAGGGCAGTGTGAAACAGACACAAAACCCTTTCAATGGCTGAAAGAGCCACAGGAAATGAGGGGAAAGCTAGCCAAGCCATAAGCCATATTATCTCTTGCCTGCCACACAGGCAGAGTCAGTGTCATGAGGTGATTATTCATGTGGTTTTATGTGATAAATATGATGAAATCGTGAAGTGTCAAGAGAAAAATAAACCATTCATGACCAAAGGTGACAAAGCCAAGCCACAACAGTGAGATACTGGGTGTATGAGCATGCTTGCAAAGACTTGCAGATCAAAGCTTAGTGGTGTGTACAAATATACAACTTCTACATAGTACTTGGACTAAACATATTCAAAGTCAAATTAAAGAAAAAAAAAAGTCACCTACAGAACATCAACCTGACAAAGAGGCCAACAGGAAACTCAAAATATGTGAGTGTGAAATTATAATAATAAAATAGAATGAGGTATGGACACGCTGATAAAGATACACTCAAAAGAGTACAATAACTGTAGATTACAGATCACACTTAATCAGGATTGTTGATGGTAATGATGGTGATGACAAGAAGGATGAGTAGATGCATGAGGAAGAAGAGGGACAGCATGTCCATGGGAACTTACCAAACCCTTTCTCCAGGTGGTGGTGTGGCCGATGGAGAGGTAGCAAGCTCCCCAGGTTGTTCGGGGATGAGCGTGTCTGCAGGAGAACAAGGCCCTTGCATGCCTGGAGGGGTGGAGGAAGTCTTCCGTACCAATGTGGATGAACCCTTGCGAGACACCCAGGAGGTATCCATAACCCGGACGCCCATACTAGAGACAAACAAATGTCCGGAGTTATGCACGATGATAACGAAACCATTATAAAGTGAGCAGGGGTTGTTAGGAAAAACTGTTGGGGGAAAAAATGATACGATACCTTTGTATCTTCCTAATGCTGCGTTAGTAGTGGAGAAGAGAGGCAAAGGGGACATGAGGTCATAAGTAAGGCGGACATTTCACTAAACCAGACTGTGGCTTGTGGGGTTTGCTATGTGGTTGTAAATGGATACATAAGTATGTGTTAGGGATTTTAGGTGTATTGTAGATGTATTGCAATGTATGTATGAGGCACGCCGGTGCCTTTGTTCTTATACAACTAGTTTCTTATATGTTCTGATAATGTTTTATTGATATTGTATTATTTAAGTCATTGATTGTTGTTTTTATTAATTTATCTGCCATATCTTTATCTTGGAAATTGGGTGGAAATTTGCCTTATCTTTGTGTTTACATTCATATTTCATGCCATTGTCCCATACATATAAATTAGAGAATAAAACTACTCAGTCACTCACAGTATCTGATAGGGGGATGAGATCCACAGTGGCAAGGAAGATTAGAGGGGTGTTAGAAGAGGTGAGAGGATGTAAGGCCTCATTACCTTATTGCACTGCTACTGAAAGCCATTTATATGACTGCTAATTACTTAAAATAGACAGAATATATTTTCTGTCAGCATAAATTAAAGTGTTGCAGTTTCTGATAAATGTCTCTAAAATGACAACTATATGTTAAAAAAAAATGAAGGGATTTTTTTTTGTCCTATGGTTATTTTCCACCAGCTGGATAAATGACTCAGGCCAGGTGACGTGTTAGCCAGACTGTGAAGGAGGAGCTGGGTGTGGGAGGATGGGAAGATAGCACCAGAGAAATATTTCCTTAGAAAAAAAAGATGCAACCAGCAGATCTCCATCACAGACCTGTTGCCATAGAGACAATGCCAGTCAGGTTACTCAGCCTCCTCTTGATGAATACTGATAATAGGGGGTGTTGTTTTGTGCTGGAATGACTAGTAAAGGTGCCTGATGCACTGGACTGATGATCACAGTTTGTATAAAATTTTTGATGTGTGAATGCAAAGAATTCATTGTCAGCTGCTTGTGAAGAAATGTGGGTGAAGAGAAAGTGAAAGAGGGATGTAAGGAGAGTGAGAAGTGTACAGCATAGGAGCTTGGCATCATACCCATCTTTCTTGTAAAACTCCAGCATCATGTTGTCAGTGGCGACACTCAGTGGGCGGCGGCTCTGGTCGTGCTGCTGCTGCTTGCGATCGCATTGGTCCATGTCTGGTGAGGGCATGGAGCTATAGTTGGAGTTGTGGTTGGTGTGGATTGGGCTGCCATAGCTGCCTGTCAAGTTGAATTCAATCTCTGTAGCAGAAGCAAACAAAATATCAGCAAATATATGTAACTGTACTATGTTACAGTGGTCTTTAAAATTCTGTTAAAGTGCAACTACTTTAGAAATGTATCTACATCCTAAAGCTTCTAACAAAACACAACAGGCAATCATCAGGAACATCAGTGGGAAGAAAAACTATAAAATATACTATAAAATAGGATACTGACATCCAAAGGCAATTATTTGTATGGCGATGAAAAATTGGGGGTTCATTTTCGTAAAATAACACATATTTGTGGACATACTTGTTCAATTAACAGGGAGTAATGTAGAGGTTTTGCATAGTGCATGGTCTGATGAGCCCCTTGTATGTTTTTGTTGTATTACTGTATCATCATATTATTATATTGCTGCATACATATTTTATGTGTTTTTGGGTAAACATATTTATACTATTTGTATAAACTAACAAAAAAAGTCAATAATAACACAAATTATCATCATAAGCTTAGCAAAAAGGGAAAAGGACTAAATTAAAATGAGGTAAGTTCAAATTATAGACCATCATCGATAAGGTTATTTAAAATTTCAGTGATATACTCTAGGCACAATTGTGGAAGAGGGATAAAATAAACTGCCTCCCAGAGTAATTACAATATTACATACATAGTAATGTTAATCCCACCTCCAGGGAAGAACCAGTCGGCATGCTGAATGATGGGTTCAATGATGCCAACAATCTGTAGGGACACAGTGGTCATCATCTCTGTCATGTTCCTAGAAAGATGGAAAAAACGTGCTACAATATAATTGCTCTGTGTTTAGCTATGCACAATTCAAACCATGAAAAATGAAGTGAATCAGGGATTCATGAGAAAAACATACGGCTCTGTGTGAGTCCACAGCAGGTTAGGTCCAAGGACAATAGCCATATTACCAGGAGTCATCTTATTTGAATCTTGATATTCACTCAGCTTGGCTAGAAATTTGATCAGATATCTGCAGGTTTGAATGAAAGAGTCTACATTAAAACAGACTTACTTTTCTGTTGGACATGTTGGAGAAAACATTTCATTGTTTAATTACAAAATAGCAATCAATTTCTCCTCTAGTCACTGACAAACACATCATAAAGTGGAGCTGTTTGATTTGAGTTGTATGTGTATTTATATTTACTGTCTATGATTGGAAAAGTTAGGTTAAAACCAGCAGCTGGTACAACTATAAAAGTCCTTGGCATAAACGTCAATACTGCAGAAGTAATACATTTTCCGGACTGTTGGTGGTGACATTTGCATTTCTGCAGCCAAAACTGCTGCTGCTGTTATTTTTCTTTTAAAGCTCTAATCTAAATTTTCTTGATTGAAAAGATATCACATAACACAAACTGAATGATATTGTTCTGGTGAGTTTATATGCAAACTTCGAGGGCTGTGTATGATATACATGCACAAATAAATGGGTGGAAAATCAGAAAAAATAAACTACCTGAAATTATTTAAGTTGTCTGTGGGGAGTTTTTCACACACTGTCATTAAAGCTTGTAGTCTCTTGTCCATATCTTGAATACTGTAAAAAACAGGTGGAAAAAAATCATTAAGGTTTACTTTTGCTCCACTTCCTAATAAATGTCATCATTTTTTATTTTGGCAGTTGTGGGCCTCTGTAAGAAGACTTTGCACTATTTTCTACTTCTCATCATTGCCAATGGCATAACTCAAGAAATATTTTTAATAAGATAATAACAACTCACTTGGAGGCCTGAATCCATTCATCATAAAGTTCAGTGGTCATTAACGGCTTGGGGAGCTCACGGAGGTATGATTTCAGTGCCCCTGTGGGTGAGAAAAGCAAGGCAAGGGTAAAATAATAAATAAATTGGTCGGCAAGTGGAGGGTTGTTTTCTTTCTTCAGAGCCCTGGCGAGGCCTTGCCCTATATTTTCACTCCCCTCTAGCAGGCCCTTGCAGATAGTGCAGCTGCCAGATTCAGATTACTCAACACAGATTTCATACTAATGTGTGTAATACACTGAATTATCTGAGCAGGCAGAGCGGGAAAAGAACACCAAGGGAAGAGCTGATGAAGACTTCTTAGGAACTGTGAGGCTGTCTAGGAGATCGACATTTTCCAAATCTGATGTTTTTCTTTTCACTGTAACTGACATTGTACAATGACAAAAAGTCTATTCTGATGTGTATAAAATCAATTAAAAATCGTGTAATTTTACATAGAAATATTTGCATTTTTCTTCCTGACAAACAGTGACTGAGTGCAGGGATTGTTGTTATGGAAATAGGTTTTGAACATGCATGTGTGGGTGTACTTCACCTGCAATGGCGTGTGGGTCGGAGGAGTACTCCTGCACATCCAGAACTCCACAGTCCAGGGAGGCTTTAAGCTTCTTTAGTTTAGAGGCTGATGGAGCCACTCTAAAGAGACCCTGCAGACATTACAAAGGAATTACATAACCTATCAGTTATAAGATGACCTGAACATCTGACAGTGACAGGTGAGAAACAATGTGATACTTTATTTGATAAACACACATTTGGACTTGTTTTGCATGCAATAAACAATACAGAACAAAAATATGAACTCAAAATTAGCAAGTGTTGAGTTTGTGTTTGCTTCCTGTACCTCCTCTTGCATGCCACACTCTAACAGCATGGTGACGCAGGCTTCTATGGGAAAGGCAATCTCTCTCCCACTAATATTCAGGTGTTCCTCCAGAGACTTGCCAAACGATGGCTTCTCCACCCACGCCTCTGCAACACAATATCACAGCAAGAATCACACACAGACACAATAACACCTCCGCATCACAGCTGTCATCTTGTTTTGGAAGCTTTTGCACAAAGGTTTAATGGTATTTGGTATTTATTATGAAAATATGAAACTGAAGACTGCCTTGCTGTACATTGAATAAAAAACTACATCATGATTGCTTAATGAGGTTGTTATGTGACACATCTGGCTTTTGACTTCTCCTTTACATGTCATCGTGATATTGCTCAGGGTGCAGAAACAGGAAACATCAGATCTCTACTCACACACCTCCACACATAAACAGTGCATGACTCACCTTGATGAGCTTTAATCTGGGGCAGGACACTATGAAGAATTTCCAGTGACTTCCTGTGATATTCTGCCTGTGTTTCTATCAGCTTTAGAGGAAATAAGAATGAGAACTGATTACCAAAAACAAACTATAACAAAATTGTGTCAAAAGATGCATATATCAGCTCATCTACAATGTGCACTGTTAAACTAGCTAAAAATGGAATGTTATTTGCATGAAAGTGAAAAAATTATATGCTTTGGCACTGAGATTAAAGTGGTAATGATACAGCGTACTTACTGTCTGGAAGTAATTTGCATAGTCTATTTCTTTGGCCACAAAATTGTACATATCTGCTGACAATTGATCCTGAAAATTGAGGGAGAAAATCATCTTTTAGTAGTAATCTCTTAAGAGTAATATCCTGGCAGTATGGTCCAGTTATGTCTGATACGTGCAGGGGGTTATAACAGGAGAGCAAAAAGAAGCACAAACCAGAGCATAATATATGATTTGCTCTGGTTGGTGACTCACTCTGCAAATCTCCATCCGATTTGCTGCCTCCTCCATCTCCTCTCTCAGCGATTCAGACTTGGTGCCAGGCTGCAGAGTGCTGGGATGACTGGATGACTTGGATGACTGCTGATATCTATGGGCAAAAAAAAAAGACATGCGTTGAATATATTATGTTTCATGTAACAAAATATTAAAACGTGCATGCTCTTTTATATCCCTTAAAAAAACAGAACAGGAACCTTGACCTTGTTCGTGCTGAGTCCATGTCCAGGACAAGTTTAGCTAAGTGCTTCCTCTGTTTCTGGATGTTGGGAATGTCCACCTACAAAAGAATATTAGGAGGCCAATCCAGAATAGTTCTGGTTTTTCTATCATAATGAGAGAATGTTGTGACTTGATAATGGCTAAAAATAATGGTGCAAGCTCACCTCAGCGAGGACATAGAGAGGCTCCACTACATCTCTCTCAATCTGGAACTCAAACTGAAGAAGCTCCTGGGCCAGTTTCTCTTCTGTGTCCCCACACAGCTTCAGCATCTTACTGTTTGGTGGCAGCCCCACACAAAGTCGTAGGTAATCAAATGCAATTAAAATGTAGACAAGGGTAATCAGGACAGAGAAAAATTCAATAGCTCAATCAATAATTAAAAATGACCTTATGTCAGTGTGTGTTTGTATATGTGCATAATGGAGGTTTGTGAGTGCAGGCCTATAAGTAAAGTAGTTATTTACCCCAGGAGAGAGTCGTCTCCCAACACGGCAGCACCTTCCTCCAAGCATTGTGCCAAAATCGTGAGTGGTAGTTTTTTCTTACAGGAGAGAGAAATAATGTTACATTATTATATAATGAGACATTATCGCCTTGCATCATGTTGCTTTCTATCAGTTTCCAGTGTCTGACAGACATTTACTCACAGAAGGTGACTTGACAGATCTCTTCTCCGTGTCAGTCCCCTGCTGACCCTGCAGGCAAGCAGCTAGCTTCTTGTGTGTGCTATGTGTCACCTGCTTGACGAGATCCAGACGTTTCTCCACCTTAATAAATACACACACACACAAAAAAAAATGTCTTCGAATATTCCTAGACACACCTATGCACAGCCACAGACAGATCCCTGTATTCACACTTCTCGCAGAGTAATAAATCAGCACCTACTACTGTCTTCATCAAACATACTCAGAATAAATATATTATCTGCCTACATGAAAATAATATATTTGTTTATTTCTATTGTTTCTATAAATATCAACAAAAATAAATACAAATATGAACTTCTTTTTATTTCTTTTGTAAAACACTGTAGTTGTTTGTATAGTTCTTTTTCTTTTGGTAGCAAAAAACCTTCATCTGAGGTGGTATATGGCAGAAATTTGCTATGATATTTGCTGTTAGATAAGCTCCACTGATTCATTGTTCAGATGCAACTTTTAATTATAAGTCATGTGGTAAAATCCGTCTTTACTCAAAGGGACAGACTTAGTTAATGATAAAGAATCTCAGGGCACAAACGTTGGAACCACTTTCCTCCCCCCATGATCCCACACAGTCACCATAACCCCATCCTTTACATGCATTATGATAAAACAGCTTGAGCAAATTGTAATTTGCTGTTGATTATAAGACAAGTTATAAGCTTACAAGATTATAAGACACATACCTGTAACAGATCTTCACTTAGCACCTCTGTTTTTTCTGCCCTGCAAAGACAAAAGTGTAAAGCAGTTAGAATATTCATGAACAGCATCAATAAACATGGGATAATGCTAGCTGATGCTAGCATTTTTCATCTTAACATTAACCTGTTAACTTCTGGGCGTCATGCAAAAATCACCTTTAAACTTGCACACAAGAGTAAAAAGCTTATTTTTCATACACCGACCAAGTTTGTAACCTCTAAGTGTTTTACTCTGATCTGACTTTCAACAGTCACTAAGACAGCTTTTTACAAACTCAGAAATATCAACAGAATTAAAAGTTTAGTCTCCCAGAAAGACCAAGAGAAACTCATCCATGCATTCATCTCCAGTAGACTGGATAATCTTTACACTGGCTTCCAGTCAGTCACAGAATAGACTTTAAAACCTTTCTGATTGTTTACAAATCCCACAATGGCTTAGGCCCAGAATACATCTGTGATATGTTCAGAGAATATAAACCTAGCAGAGCTCTTAGATCCAAAGACTCTGGTCAACTAGTCCAGACCAGAGTCCAGACTAAACATGGAGAAGCAGCATTTAGCTGTTATGCTGCAAATAAGTGGAACAAACTGCCAGTGGAGATTAAACTTTCCCCAAATGTAGACATTTTTAAATCCAAGTTAAAAACATTTCTTTTCTCATGTGCCTATGCATGAAATCTGCATGGTAACTTTTAACCTACCTCACTTTTAATTATTTAATTTAATTTATGATTTTATTATTATTTTATTGTGATCTTTTGTTTGGTGCTGCCTTTCACTCTTTTTTAATACTTTCTTTGCACCATGCTTTCTTGCTTTTAATGTTTAATGAAAAGCACTTTGAATCATCTTGTATACACAATTTCCCCGAGGAATTCCAAAGGGATTAATAAAGTATTCTGAAGTATGAAATTAAATGTGCTATACAAATAAACTTGTCTTGCCTTGATTAAAAGTTCTACTTTTGGATGTTTATGAGGATAAAGAGCTTAATTTTGTAATGGTCATTTCAGGTATGTCACAAACACCACTGGCGTCTTTGCTAAATTGCTCATTTGCATTAGATATGGCAGACTGATTCACATCACCAGTAAGACCACAGATCACAAAAACTACATAACAGCATATTAATATCATTGATTCAAATATACCAGCTCCCACTGAGATGCATTGTATTCCCACAATAAAAAAAGACTGAGTTGAAGTCTTTAAGAGAGGACAGAGCTACAGTGCCGATGAAGCAGATATACTGTAACTACCCAGCCAGACAAGTGAATGAGCTATTAGTACAGAAAAGATCAAACCACTGGAAGTCACAAATATATGGCATCAGTTCAGTTCAGACAGTTTATATTTAAATTTGTGCAACAGTGTTCTCATTTCAGCTCAACACTCTTATATATTCCATGAAAAAAAACAAAAATGTATATATATATATATATATATATATATATATATATATATATATATATATATATATATATATCAGCACATTAATTAATCAGAAAAGCAGATTCTTTTTTGGGGTTGAATTTTAAAATTCAATATAAAAAATAAACATTTGATAAACATTCATAGGATTATCAGAGAGGCATTCTCTTCCTCCTCAATAAAAACAGCTATTGGCTGAGAAGAGAGGGATTGGGGAGACTGACTTCTCAAAGTGTGTCAAAACCACATCTGCAGACCTCCAGCAGCCACCCAGCAGCACCCTATCTAAACTACAACTTCCTGTCTGCACAGACTCTTCCTGTGATTGTGCCTGAATCATGTCAATATCAATAGCACATAATGAATGTGAACTTATCTTTACAAAAAAATGAAAGAAACCTTGGTTTATTTTCTATTATTCATCAACTAGAAAAAAAATGGCAGCAAATTATTCAATGGATCTTTAAATGTTTGCAGTTTATCAATCAACAAGTTTGCCCAATACATGCCTACTAAATTATAGTGCAACAATATCATAAACTGACGTCTGTTCAATATTTAGATTCATTAAATTATTTCTATTCCATACATTGTCACAATAATTCAGAGCTGCACTTTTAATAATGTCAGTTATTAGCATCCCTAGCCTCAATGCCAAGATGTGACCATGGAGCCATGGGAACTGGGTCAAAACATGTACAAATGGATCTAATCACGCCAGCCTCTTGGAAAACTGCTCTACTCACTGAGCAATGAGGAAAAATACAGGAAATGTCTGCGTGCATGCCTAAGAGAGAAAAAGAGAATGATAGCAAAGCTTGAGATTTTTGGCACGATTAGTTGGGACAAGTGTGATCGCAGATTGCTGATTGCATGACAAAGGAGGACAAAAATAACCAGAGCTCGAAAGTTTGGCACAGTTTTGTTGAAACACTCCACCACCCTAACAATTGCTAAAACTCCATTTTGAATGAAATACATTCCCATGCAAGAACATAGCATGTATGAGGAGCCGTCATGGGAGCCAAACAGCACAGGACATGAGAACATATAAAAAAAAGGCAGATGGAGCAGCTTACCTGTGAGACTGTCTGCACTCTGCTTGTGTCAGAAGTTCTACTGAGTGAACAAAAATGCAATGCATTTGCAAAGAAAATTTGATGTTTAAAACAAGGAAACAGAGGCTTAAATCTCTGTCAGTGATTTTTGACATTATGACCTAGACATCAAACAGATTGGACCATCTTCAAAGGGAGTCCTGTCTTGTTCAATGAGCATGTTTGCTTTCAGTCTGCATTCCTCTTGGGAATGCAGAATAAAACATAATTGGCTCAGGAAGACACAGAGAAATAAACAGAAATGTGCATACTTGGAATATTAGAGTTGGTTGCTCCTAAAAACCCTGATCTAAACCTAAAACCTGTGGGAGAAATCTGAGGTGAGGAGTGATATTCCTCTCAGCAAACAGTGTGCAGATTGAGTCCTTGGAGGAAAGTAAACACGTGGGAGAGTTGGCAGCCATGTGGGTGGTGTGCTCATGGAGAGGGAGGAAGACACTGCCAGGTTTATGCCAACCATCTGCCACAATGCCGACATTCCTTTACCTCGAGCTGCTGATGACTAAATACTAGCGGCCACTGATAAACAAACATCCCCAAACGTCTATAGATATACAAGCTGATGAACATATTTCAAAATGCTGAAATTTAACATCAGCCTTCAGATGTAACACACAATAAATTCTCTCAAACTCTGTCTTTCCTGACCTTAAGAAAGCTTTTGATACAATTAATGACTATATATTAATTAATAAACTGGAGACAATTTGTGAAGTTGGGAGAATTTATGTCATCATGTTTGGACATTGCTTGTGGAGTTCCACAGGGGTCAATACTGGGTCCAAAACTCTTTATTATTTATATAAAGCATATTTGTAAGGTATCTGATATATTATCTTGGTATTATCAGCTGATGATACCAACTTTTTTTGTTCTGGGAAAAAATAAATGGATAACATTAGTTTGGAATTATGCAAAATTAAAAATGGCTGAACAGAAATAAACTATCTTTCAACATAAATAAGACCAAGATTATGTTATTTGGGGACTGCGTGCAGATATACAGATATGTATTGATGGGGAAGTGCACTAAAAAAAACAGTTTCTTGAGGTGATAATAGATGACAAAATAAGCTGGAAATCCCATATTAAACACGTGCAAAACAAATTTTCAAGGAGCATTTCCATTCTGAATAAAACTAGATGCATTCTAGACCACAATTCACTCCTCATCTTTGACTCTTCTCTGGTTTCACCTTAATTCAATTACTGGGGTAATACATATAAAGGTTCATTGTCATCATTATCTATACTGCTAAAAAAGAGCCATAAGAATGATCAATAACACTGGTTACAGAGATCATAGATCTGATTTAGTTCCACATTGCACAAATTATATAAAAAGTCACTCCCAGAAAAGATGCTGAAACGACAATATGAAACTAATGGGCCATCATTTCAAATGGGATTGAATCTTTAAACATGTTAGTGTCTGTCAACTTTGAAAAGTTTTTGTGTTTCAGTTTGTGGAGTGAAGCCGTGGAACATAATAGTTTAAGAATATGTTTTTCTCAGGATATGGGGAAGAGGAAAGACTTTGATTAGTGTTTGACTTACTGCTTCTTATATGTATGTGTGCATGTGCATGTATATGGATATGTATAAAATATCCATATACATGCACATGCATGGAGGTTTTGGTTAGTTTACTGGGTTTATATAAATAGAAATATATAGGAAATTGCAATCCGGATATAGGGCAAATATAAACAGGAAGTAATACTAACAATTATTTATTGAAAAAGGAGAAGGGGTAGGAGTAAATAAGCTTGTACTGATTCCTACTCCTTTGTGAGCATGTTTGGCATTATGATTACCTTGATTCTACTTGTTTTACGTCACTGATTTTGTTATTTATTTATTTGTGTCTTAAAAGGTCAAATAAAACTAAAGATAAAGAAGGAAACGTCTATGATACAGGGGTAAGAAAGACTATCGGTGGAGCACAAACATGAATGAGCGTAGAGATTAAAATAGATAAAACAATATTTACATGTACAAATCAGCTGTAACACTGCATGCATATTTCCATCTCTACATCTGGTGACAACATTAACAAAGGGCAAAGAAGATTTGAATCTGTTGAAGACATCTGGGCTTGAATGTTAACAACTGTTTAGGAAGAAATGTAGTTTTACTGTGCATATGGGACATTCCAAGTCACTGACATTCCATTAAGCTGGAGTCAAGATGTGCACCAAATACCCACCTGACCATTTCAGCTGCACATTCCATATAAAACACATCTTTTATGATAAATATTTCTTGAGATATGTTCATGTTGGACAGCTGCAGCCCCAGCCTCCCAGCACTGTGCATGGTTTATGAAAGCTTAAATAATCCATGTTGACGTAGGTGAAATGTGCACAAAATAACATTTGTACTATTGAGCACATTGCATTTGTAGCAAGCCAAGTGTTGGCTGCTGAGGATCTGAGGTTGCTTTAAAAAAGAAAGCGGTTGTCCTTTGAATTGCTCACACTGCTAACATAGGTAGGAAAGGTGCTTTTTCTGAGGCCTGGGAGAGCAATGCTAGATTTATAATCTTGTGCTGCTAGGTTAGGGTAGCGGAGCAGAATGGTGGCCCTGGGCCTCAGTGGGCACAACATGACCTGAAGCACTGGCATGAGATCCGCAGTCAGCGACACATACAAGCAGACAAACACACAGCATGTTCATGTTTGAGGTTCTGTCTAAATATTTCTCCATTGAACACTTCTTATGTTTTCTAAACCACTGCCGCGTATTGAGAGGCTCTCACAGATTCCTCCCCATACTGCAAAGCAGAGGGGCTGATGGGAGATGAGGCCACTAAAACAGAGAAACCCACTTACTGTAGTTGTCCAGCAAACTAGGTCACAGTTCTGTCAAGTATGCAAGAATAAATGTGAGGGGAGTGAGCACACATATGCACACAAGTGTGTATGCGCACACACAAAAAGCACATATGGCCAGAGAGCCTGCAGTGTTCTGTAACGTTTCACTGGAAACACAAGCAGTGAGTTATCGCTAATAACTTTACTCATGGTGCATAATTTCCACAAAAGGCACTCTGCACTGAGACTTAATTGTATTTGTATACCTGCTATCTGCTCAAGTCACATAGACTGCTTCCGAATGATGACAAAGTAAAAAGAAACAAAAATTAAACCCAAAAGCAACAAATATCAACAAATTGCTCTAAATAGTCAGTTAAAGAAAACCAGCCAATATCACCACTTTGAAAATTGAAGATGGCAGCTGGCAAATGAAATGTGATTACACAACTAATACCAAATGAGTGTTTCTAGGCAACCAAAGCAACTGAAACATTATGCCTTCACTGTATACGAAATAGGAGGCAAATCATCTTGTACAGCAAAAAGAAAAAAAAAACTAAAAAGGAATAAATGACAAGTGAGAGTGGCAGTAAGAGGTAAACAAAACAGGAAACTGTTATTAGTGGATTAGTGCTTCCTGTGTTTTAGCCTGCTGGCATTTCTGAATGGAAGGAAGTGGGCATGTTGACAGGGAGTCACCCGTCTCCTTAGGAGTTATTTCTAAAAACAATGCCAGTCCGGTTTAGTTATAGCTTATAACAGTAGCCAATGCTTTGGGTTGTAATCCACTTAACATTTGGAGAAGGAACTTCTTGCCTTATCTTGATTTTCTTTCTGTAAAGAATAATGATGAATTCAAATTCAATCAGTTCATAAGTTCATGCAGAATCAGTCTTTAGAAATAATATAACAAAGACCACAAATCTGTGTGCTTGAAATTCAACGATTAACATGACTTTTGTCATCTTGTGGTAGTTCTTGGATTAAATAAATAATGAGTCAATGTGTAGAACTGCATAGGGTGTTGGATCCATTTGAATGTGAAGCCTCGTGGTCTCTTCCTGTTTTGGATTACATGATGAGCAACAGACCGAGTCAGCCTTGACACCTGTGACAAACAACGGGCATGATCATACCCACTTCAGTAAACAGCGGGTTAACAGAGACTAAATGCGTTGGATGGGATAGAGATTGAAGTTTTTTGAATGCCATGTTGTTATTTTGCAAGGGATTTTAAAATACAGTAATGATGAAGTTGTGGTGGACCAACAGTACAGGGCCTCTTTAACTGCCTTTTGAGGGAATCAACAACATTCAATGGGAGAAACAGCGCTTCTGTTTGATATTACGTCATCTGTCTTTTGATGGCCAAAATGGCCCCTCGACAAAGGCTCTTTATCACTACCATACCCTCTAATATGCTGTCTCTGAAAGGCACTGATGGGGTTATGGGAGAGTTATCAACATGAACATCGTATACTAGCACTAAATGACACAATTCAATAACAGCAACAGAGCTTGCTTGGAATAAAGCTCCACAATCTAGTCCACAAGTAATGAATCCAATATTATTTCAGTTGCCACAACACTTAAAATAGTGTCATCTCAGTTAAGATGTAACCATGAGAACATCCAGAAAGTGCACAAAAAAGTGACCTGCAGAGAAAAAGCAGCATGCTCTGAGATTTCCAGTGGTTTTCCTCATTGTTCTACCACAAAATTCCAGACAGTAAGGTGGAAAAGCAAGAAAGAGTGGAGGAAAGGGATGCTGCATTACCATTAAGTTCTTTTCATGTAAAAAAAAAAAAGAGAAGGCATGGTGCCATATTCCTGCGAATATTCAACAATATGGTGCAACATAAAAAAGAAAAAAGGTCAGCGTTAAAGAATTAATTACAGTGGATACAGTAAGAAAGTAAAAAAACAGATAAATTTGTTATTTTTTTATTTGTTCTTTGTCTTCCTACAACCCACTTCACTGCATTTTCTGTATACCTCTAAATCTGATAGAGCCAGCATGCAAGCACATAGTGCATCTGAAGAGAAACAGAAACCTAGAGTGAGAAAATGCAGGGGAAAAAAAAGCATCTACAGCCCACAAATGGCTGCCATTTTCTGATAATTGGATTGTGGAGTGCTGAGCTATTGAGCCTACCCTAAAGGCACAAACAGGAAGAATGCATTTATCACAGTGCTACTTGTGGATATCAAACAGGTGCAGAATGTGAAGATGGCAGGGGTTAGAGTTACAGAGGTGCTTGAAAGTTTGTAAACTGATCAATCCTTTTTTTATTTCAGCATAATTTAAAGCATAATCAAATTTTCACACTGATTAGTCCTTAAAGTAGAACTCAAAGTGAAAGTGAGTGAAAAATGTTATTGGTCATTTATTAATAAAGTATATTTTATACTGTATGTATTAGTGGCAAAAAATATGGGAAACTGATGACAAAGTTTGGTTAAGAAGACGCATCTGGAAATGTATCATACCACAGACTAATGAGAATACTGGGGACCTCATAGGAAACTTTGTATATGCTCATCAAACAAGATAAATATTCAAATAGAGGAAATTCATGACTATTATTACCCTCAGGATTGGTCAAGCAATAAGATCACTCCAAGTGCAAAATCTGTCAAAGCCACAGAGAAACAAAAGATAACTTCTAGACAAGTACAGCCTTCTCTCCTAACCTACATATACTCTTACAATGTTTATCATCAAATTTTGATCATTTCCTGATAATAAAACAAATAGTCTAGCCAAACTGGTCAAATCAATAAAAAAATCAGTGGGGACACACTGAATTAAGTGGAAACATGGTATCAATGAGAATGAAAGCCCAGTGATTTACAGCTCTGCAACACATACAAACAAGTTAATAAGTTTTTATTTGTTAGGCCCACACAAGATAGCAACTTCCATCTATCTCTCCACTATACTGCTTATTCTGATTCAGGGTTGCAGGAGAGCTGGAGTCTATCCCAGCAGTTACTAGGCTAGAGGCAGGGTCAAGACAGAAACATCTCTGTGCTAAATGAATCTAAATAAAAATTGGGTCATTCAACAAGATAATGTTGTTTTAGGTGCACTCAAAGACTTGTAACCAATGGCTCCAAATGCCCTGCTTCATTGGGCTCTCTTTTGTTCACGAAAAGACTAAAACGATGTTTTAGTCACACTTTTGCAGAAACATTTTTAAAAAATCTCAATCTTTCACAAGCTTTGTAGCACTAATATAACTACTCACAATCTTAGGGTTCAAGTCAGTAGAGCTGACAACAAAATTGAATTATTTTTTAATGTGTAAAATTGAATTTCAGGCTGCAACATGTTCTTAACTAATAGTTTTATGGAATCTTTTACCAGGCTGTCCTAGACCTAAATAGGACCGTGAGTTGGGAATAGAAAAATAGGTCAATAGAAATGGAGGGTGAGAGCTGTCGGAACCAATGCTGTCTTTTTCTTGCTTCTTCAGTGTGTTACAATATCAAGTACAAATACCTCAGATGACTTCTATAATCTTTTAAAGCACTGAAGCTTCAATTAAAATATGGCTGAGTTTAAACAATAAAATGAAAACAAGCAGCTCCCTCCACTTTGCAGAGCAGTGGCTCTCCCACAGTTCCATAACCCATTGCTTCAGTTATACAGTATGCATGGCTGCACACCCTTCACTATAAAGTCTTGCTCTGCAGAGGTAATTGGTCAAGCTGGTGATCACATGACATGGATCTCACCCAGGCAGGCAGTAGTAGGAGCAGGGTTGAAGAACAAGAGGGTTGCTGACACAGCACACCTGGACACCAGCCCACCCCACTGACAGAAAACTACCACTCTCTACCACACATAAGATAAAAGACTGTCAATATACACATAAAAGACATGTCCATACAGAGATGCCAATATATGCCATGAATCAATAACTAGATTATAGTCAAATTCTCCTACTTTGCTCTCCATAGATACTGCTGGGGTTCACACAGGTCAAAGGGTCAAACCAGCAGCTCTGTTCCAGTTTGAAGATGCTCGAAGCTTGAGTCAGCAGAACAGTAAACCAGAAGCATCTGTTATTAGTGAAATCATTAACCATTTCTCCTGATTTGCCACATTGATCCTTCCTATAGGAGAACTGTTTTGCTGGTGTGGCAAGACAAGAGGTAGAAAATTACAAACAAGCTTGAATAGTAATAAATAAAATCTCCATTTCTGTCAACACAGGATTGCATAACCTTGTGGAAAATTAGCTTAAGTTCAAAGTAAAGTAAAAACCCGATGATAGTAGAATTGCAATATGATTTGAATGTTTTTTTTTTGTCTGTGTGTGTAAACACTTACATCAAAATACCGTGTTAATCTGCACATACACTCTTGTCCACCCACTTATTCACACAGCCAACAGCATGTGGGTGCAAGGACACATAGATCCATGCGTGCATATAAAGCATGCAGAAATCTACCACTTTATAATATCATTTTTATAATATTAAGGCACATGTTTTAAATATTTATGGTTAAATATGAACATGAGCTGTTACTGTACTATAAAAAAATAATGGACTTAAATGCCTGGGATTGAAATCTTCAGTCATAAATTGTGGCTCACGACATGTTGTGAGGTCTACCAATGCAAGTTTATATGCTTTAATATTCAAAAAAGCACAATTTCTCGTCTCAGATTGTACGTTGTTGCTTTACTTCTTATCAGCTTCTGTCTAAAACCACTTGTTTTATCTCTTGTCTTGTTAGGGCCCTCCTCCTGAAAAGACCAGGCTGTGGATATGAACGACTATCTTTGGGCTTAGTAACTTATCAGGTTTTTTACATACACAAGCAACTCTGACTACAAATGGGGAACAGAAAATCCCCCAAAACAGATAATGTCCTTTTTAATAAAAATATATTCCAGGTTGATAAAGATGGTAGGACTTTTGTTCTTCTTATTATTTATCTTTCATTTGTCTTTGACACAGCTAGTGTTTGACACTTGACAGTCTTGGACTGGTCGCTCCTTATCGTGCCCCAAAGCTTAAATAAAATGTTGTGTCAAAGATGCTCACCTTGATATTAAAAAATAGACAGCTGTGACTTTTCTATTCTTTGACTATTTGAGGGTTTGAGAGTTTTGTCTGTGAAATGCAATCAGGAACAGCTGAGGCATAGGTTTGGTATTGCCCAATTCATGGTTTCTGCTTTAGCATATGTAAGCCTTTTAGGACTTCTGCTGATGTGGTTCCATTCAGATTACATGTTGGGTCAGCTATGCAGAAGCTTCTTATGCATGGGTAACTGGTCTTGTAGAGGTCCCGCAAAGTTTCTCCTCATAATAAGTGCTTGTGTTGTTCTTCTGTTTATCATCTTATTTCTCTGAAGTGCTTTTTCTTAATGGGAGACTAATCCAGGACCATGCATAGTCGGCAAGCTCAGTCTATAATTGTTTTAGCCTGCATGCATTGGGACAGAGTGGGATGCTCATATGACAAAATTTGTCTAACAAACCTTATAGACAAACACATGAGGAAGTATATTGCTGTTCATTATATCTTTGTGATACAAACATGTGTAACTTACTATGTTGTAACTCAAGTGTAAGAAGAATATCATACCAATAACATCACTTGCATCCACAGCATGTAGGGAATCCATTCAAACAAGGCTGTGTGAAAGGATGCAAGTATACAAACACAATAAAAAGTTTCTTGTTTTATCTGCACAAATATCTGTCTTAAACTTGACTGCCCTCACATCTATGAATGCAAACACACAGTCACACTAATAACAAAGACTGCAGCAAGAGAAAGTAGTCTGTACCTAGAAACAGATTATAATGATGTCTAAAACACAGCCTGCAAGGTGTGTCCTTCCTTCTGAAAGCACCCCACTCACACAGCCTTGTAGTAATAATGACCCAGCCTCCTGGTCCTAATCCCCCTGTGCTGAGCAGAAAACACCTTCTGGCCTATGCTGCTTGACAAGCTGCTCTCCCTGAAGGCAGAGGGAGGAGGGAGCTGATAAGCCCAATGGACCTGTATAAAAGGTCAAAAACATCCATTCCTTAAGGTGAGAAGGGGCTTCAGAGCCACCCAGATGAGGACCAAGAACTGAACGATGAATACAACCTCTCATTTAGATATGTTAAAGTGGAATGAGAAAACTGGCTTTTTAAAAAGGAAGAATGTTTCACTATTTTCCCAAAAAACAAAAAAAACAAACAAACAAAAAAAAACATCTTAGACAAACGCCAGATCAGACTTGCGGACTTGACAACACACACACCTATAGGTGCTTTCCTCCTCACAGCTGATATTACTGCGTAATGAAAACATTGCGCCTTTTCCTATTTTCTCCTAACGTCGCAGCCCACACCGCATCCGTCTGGATCACGTTCACCTATTGACAGGTTCGTTGACAGGAGGTAATTTTAACCACCGCATAATTTCATAATATTTTATTTTATTTTCTTATCCACACTCTGTTTTCATGACATCTTGTCATGAAAACGGGAGCTTATCGGTGTGAAGGTCTGCTTCACTGCATTTGTCTATTTTTAATGTATTTCCGTGGGCAGGTTGTACAGCTACTGGGGCAATGCGCCTACACGCTGCCTATGCGGTAGCATATTCCAGTGGATATTACGCATAGGTACACTAAGGGCGTTTTGAACATAGCGGTACTATTTTGCTTCCCTAAAATATCACTGATCACGTGCAAGACATATTATTACAAATAACAAATAAATAAGATAATATTAGCGTGGTTTTCATTCACACCCTAATGGGACTATAAAAGGGTTTTTTTCTTCCCTTTGACTTGGCCCGGCGAAAATAGCGCATTAAGAGGCTTCGCTTACCTCCCCACCGTTTGGTTGGCGAGCTGTCGCATCCGATTGAATTGTTTCTTCATCTTGTATTTTATGCTTTAACACCTATGTGGGGAAATATTCCGCATTATTTCTCTCAATGCAACGGTCCGTCCTCCACAGAGGCGCAGCACAAAATCCAGTCTGCCATATTTTCTGTCCTTCATTGCAAGCAGCCAACCCCGAAAACTTATTCCACGATTACATTTTTTCAAGAGATATTTTTTCACATCTATATTTGCCCCACCGCCTGCGCAGGGATGCTGGACCAATTCACCGCGGGCACACACACAGGCGGAGAGCGACAGCAGTGACAAGTAGCGGCTGCGCAGCAATGCAATATGGGAAATGTAGTAACCCGGGCTCTTCAGCAATGAATAAAAACTTGCCGCTTCTTTCAAGGCTGATGTGATAAAACAGTGTCAGAAAGTGGGAGATTTGTGTTTGTCTACTAAATTAACCTAGACTTGCGCAAATGGGCGTATTAATGCAGTGAGACAAGTAGAAAGAAGAGAAGAGAGAGGACGACGAAACAAAGATAGCTTAAACTGGAAGACTTTTTGTATGTGCATATGGTCTCCAATACAGTAGCAATATATTTAGCGATAAAAAAAAAAGAAATATTTAAATTCATTATTTGTTGTGTCATATCTTCCTACAATATAGAGTTGGCTAATTTGAAAATTCCCATTCACCAGCACCAAATAATCCTGGGTAACACTGCCATCTAGTGGCATATTTGTGCCAGTACAACTACAGCATTTAAAATGTGAGGATTCTTACTGACACAATTAATAAAAAATATAAAAACATATTTAAAAAAGTAAAAATTAAGTTTTATATACATATATATATATATATATACACACACACACACACACACACTGGGGCAAAAAAGTATTTAGTCAGCCACTAATTGTGCAAGTTCTCCCACTTAAAAAGATGAAAGAAGCCTGTAATTTTCATCATAGGTATACCTCAATGAGAAAAAAATCCAGAAAATTACATTGCCTGATTTTTAGTGAACTAATTTGTAAATTCCTCGGTAAAATAAGTATTTGGTCACCTACAAACAAGCAAGATTTCTGGCTCTCACAGACCTGTAACTTCTTCTTTAAGAAGCTGCTCTGTCCTCCACTTGTTACCTGTATTAATGGCACCTGTTTGAACTTGTTATCAGTATAAAAGACAACTGTCCATAACCTCAAACAGTCAGACTACAAACTCCACTAAGGCCAAGACCGAAGAGCTGTCAAAGGACACCAGAAACAAAATTGTAGATCTTCACCAGACTAGCAAGACTGAATTTGCAATAGGTAAGCAGCTTGGCGTGAAGAAATCAACTGTGGGAGCAACTATTAGAAAATGAAAGACATACAAGACCACTGATAATCTCCCTCCATCTGGGGCTCCACGTAGGATCTCACTACGTGAGGTCAAAATGATCACGAGAATGGTTAGCAAAAATCCCAGAACCACACGGGGGGGACCTTGTGAATGACCTGCAGAGAGCTGGGACCAAAGTAACAAAGGCTACCATCAGTAACACACAACGCCGCCAGAGACTCAAATCCTGCAGTGCCAGAGGTGAAGCTTAAGCCAGTACATGTCCAGGCCTGTCTGAAGTTTGCTCAAGAGCATTTGGATGATCCAGAAGAGGATTGGGAGAATGTTATATGGTCAGATGAAACCAAAATAGAACTTTTAGGTAAAAACTCAACATGTCATGTTTGGAGGAGAAAGAATGCTGAGTTGCATCCAAAGAACACCATACCTACTGTGAAGCATGGGGATGGAAACGTCATGCTTTGGGGCTGTTTTTCTGCAAAGGGACCAGGACGACTGATCCGTGTAAAGCAGGGGTGTCCAGCTCTGATCCTCAAAGGCCACAATCCTGCAAACCACCTGACTCAAATTGATGAGTCATTGTGCAAAACTTAATAGGCTGTTGGATCTATTTAATTTGAGTTTGGTGTGTTGAAGCAGGAAACATTGGAAAATCTGCAGCGGCCCTTGAGGACCAACTTTGGGCACCCCTGGTGTAAAGGAAAGAATGAATGGAGCCATGTATTGTGACATTTTGAGTGAAAACCTCCTTCCATCAGCAAGGGCAATGAAGATGAAACGTGACTGGGTCTTTCAGCATGACAATGATCCCAAACTCACTGCCCGAGCAACGAAGGAGTGGCTTCGTAAGAAGCATTTCAAGGTACTGGCGTGGCCTAGCCAGTCTCCAGATCTCAACCCCCTAGAAAATCTTTGGAGGGAGTTGAAAGTCCATGTTGCCCAGCAACAGCCCCAAAACGTTACTGCTCTAGAGGAGATCTGAATGGAGGAATTGGCCAAAATGCCAGCAACAGTGTGTGAAAACCTTGTGAAGACTTACAGAAAATGTTTGACCTCTGTCATTGCCAGAGGTAATTGAAATGAACTTTTGTTATTGACCAAAAACTTATTTTCCACCATAATTTGGAAACAAATTCTTTAAAAATCAGACTGTGATTTTCAGGATTTCTTTTTTCTTATTTTGTCTCTCGTAGTTGAGGTATACCTGTGATGAAAAATACTGGCTGCTCTCATCTTTTTAAGTGGGAGAACTTACATAATTAGTGGCTGACTAAATACATTTTTGCCCTGCTGTCTGTATGTGTGTGTGTGTGTGTGTGTGTGTGTGTGTGTGTGTGTGTGCATGTGTGTATATACACACACATTTTCTTTGTTTCCTTGTTTTAATGGAAAAAAATGTCTAAATTGTGGCCTTGTCATGACCTATTTTAAGACCTTGTGTTGCTTTTAGTTCAAGTGTCCAGAAGGGAGCAGTCTTATCTTATAAAGCACAGATTCCTCTCAGCACCAAAGTTTGAAGCAGCAGCACAAGCGGCACAGCTTGGCAGTGTACTCAAGCTATCTGTTTCCATGTTTTTGGTAGAAGCACAAATTGCATGATGTTCAGGATGTGGTTACATGTCAAGCACAACAAATGCAAGACTAATGGATAATACATAAGGATTTATTGGTTGAGTAAATGCTGAAGGCCTTGTGTAAGTCATTAAGTCAGTTGATGCTTTATTTATTTTATGACTGATGAATTAATATTCAGTCAAGACATCTGGTATTAATATGTTCATGTATGTTATGCAAACATTTGTGTAAGGCATTAATTTTCAAGCTCTATTTGTTTTAGTACTGTAAGTATTCACATGTTCATGCCACTGCCTTGATCTAATAAATTCATCAATTATTTATTTATTGATTTTTTTTAATAGCTGGAATTAAGAAGTTTGTTCACAAGTCACCTGGAAAATTTAGCTTAAGAGGCATCATTGCTTTTTTAGTTATTTACTGTCTTTATAAAAGAAAAAAATATAGATCTATTTTTCAAGAACAAAATTGGACTTGGATTATCACAGGATTAGTTTGGGTCGAGCTTCATTAACATAATATTCTCCTGTTTTTGCCACGAACAAGGCAGAGTAGTTGCAAACCCCATTCAGTGATGCCCTCTGGCTCCGTGTCATAAGGCTTTAATGGGCCAACAGGTGGGCTATGCATTGCTGCCATAAGGTTCAGAGGCCTCAGGGGGTAAATGATATAGAGAAATGGCTGTTTTCTGCCCTCATTAATCTCCTAAGATGGATATTGAGAGGGGCAGGGTATCCTTCGGCCTTGATCTCAACCTTTCGACCTTGTCAGATCATTTGTTTTCATTAGTCCCTACTTAGGCGAACTGGCCAGTCCCAGTCCAGACACCCTCCCTGCCCCCTTAAAGCAGAGAGGATTTCTGCAAACATTTACAGGGGCTTCCTTTTTCTAGAACTAGCCTCCAAAACTTACAGCTCCAAAGCGTCTCTGGACACTTCTAAATCAGTACTGGTGATTCTTTACATCCGCTTGTTTCAGAAACTTTTTCTAATCCCTGCATGGTGAACTGTATCCCGTTGTGTGCAGAAACAGGAAACTACAAGGTGCATTCAGCTGACAAATACCATTAAAGCGCTCCCAGGTTTGTAATCTGTTTGTAGCTGACATCTTATCAGTGCACAACATGAAAAAAGATTGTACAGCAATTCCTCTTCTGGTCTCCCACAGTTTCTGTCACTGGGTGGGGTGACTGAGTGTTCTTCCTCTCAATCTTATGTTTCTCTGCCAGGCAGCTGGGGACTAATTGGATCCCAGTTCGCCTAATGAAGCCTTATTTCAGGTCACAGCCTCTCCACCTGATGACCTATTGCTGCTACTGATACGTGGGCTGCACTTTGACAGCGACCTGCAGACTATTGCCCTAACAGAGACATGCTTTTACAGTCGCTCTTGTAGAGCAATAACACATTGGCATGCAGCCATTGAATGAGTTCAGTCTTGTTGGAAACAAAATGTTGGTGTGTTGGTTTTGCTCAAAACAAACAAAGGTAGGGTGTTGGATAGGATCTATGAGCTCAGGTTAAAAGCTGACTGTGGGTTAAAAGACTGTGGGATGGTCACGCACATCACACGTGTTTTATCTTTAGACACAAAGCATCATATTACCCAGATCAATCACTTTAGGTGTGAAGGATGGGTTACTACAAACCTTTGGTGTGTCACTGAAGAAAAGTGTGACATATTAATCAAGAAGATGTAAAGCAGCAGGCAAACACACTAGATCATTTTCTGGCTAACTTAAAATAACTTTTCAAACCAGAGAAATTCAGATGTATGAAAACTTGCATTGTTCCTTTGATGATTTTATTATTTAAACCAAACAATTTGCAATTATCTGTAAGGTTTGTCTTATTTATAGGTGGTGTAGTTCTTGTCTTTTTAGGATTGTTTGTGAACAGACAAGGTTCCCCATGAGCATTAACAACAGCCTTTTAGGTAAGCCTGAGCACTGAGGACAGACTGTGTGATGTGTCCTTAAAGGGTTTTCTAGGGCCATAATAAGCCTCAGCAATCCTAGCGCCAGGCCTAATGAAAATGCTGTGACATCTAAAGAGCAGAGGCATTACAGGTTGAAACTACAGGGGCTGTTTTAACATGCATCAACTGACACAAAATGATGGTTATCACAAGCACCTTTCAGACACTCTAAATGCAGGTCTTATGGCAAGAAGTCTCTTGTTTAGAGACACAAACTGAGCTCTAAACACTGGTGTTGCTGAATCGGACACATCAGCAGTGCATGAATAAGGCAACGAGTATTTTTTACTCTTAAGTAAATAAGAAATTATAATTTTTTTCTGTTGTTTTGTTTTTAGCTTTTTAACTGCAAAACTTGCGGATTCCATTTATACAGTAAGGTGAGGACATAAACTTGACAAAATGGTGCGAACATATCAGCTTTCAAGGTGCAATCTTTCACAGCATGTAACTCGGATCTTCTAAGATACAGCAATACTGCAACAGAGGGAGATTGTGTCTGAAGACGTAGATGAAAACATATATTACCTTTAAGATAACATAGGGATAAAACAAAGAAGTTTGCCAGTTGTATGCACGAATCAGTGAAAACACTGTTACAGTCATGGCTGCTGTCTGTGCAACTAGCAAGCCACACTGCGGTGCACTTCCATCACTGAACCAAAATATCAGCAATGAAAGAGAAAGCAAAACATGGTCTATCAACTGCAAATTAAAGGAGACTATGAAGATGACAGTTGCAATATTAAGGTGCAAAAAGCTTAACTCAAGCATCAAGTTAGTTTGCAGATGCAGTGATTCATTCTTGTATGTTTGATCCCTTGTTACTGTGTACTCTAACGGTGACCTTTGTTTTGTTTTCAACACATATTCTAACTAAAGCCCTTATGATGTGAGTTTGATGACTGAAGAGACAGTTATGACTGCTTGATATTACGTAAACAGACTACATTATATTTTATTACCTTATTATCGTTAAAAGAGCTGGTGGTTCATAGGAGTGGCAGGTATTTGCCTCTAGCAAACCCTCTGACGCATAAAGACTGTACTATAATTCGATGTTCCTGGCATGCAACTGGATTCTGTTTTAAAAGTCAATTCAGTAACTGTTTTCTGGGGTGTGGCAAGCTTCAGCTGTGGTGTATTGTAAGGACATTTGTGTTTGAAATGGGTGCAGGTATGTACAAGCAAGTAAAGGAAATAAATGCTAGGGTTTGCCTTAAAGGAGAGGTATGATATATGTGATTATTTTTAAAGAAATACAGCTTTTTTTCCAGTCTGGGGGATCAATGTAGAATTTTCAACTCACCTATCTTCAGAGCTGGACTATTTTAAACCAAAACAGTCACATATGATCAAGCGTTTGTCCCTGATTTTGAGAGACAGTTTAAAGCACTTGTAGTCTAAGGTGACACCATTAATGGATTAGAACAAGCTTATGCAGTGCAGAAATTAACCCTGTAACTCACAATTCTTGTCTTCTGTTTTCCCTCCAGTAATTCTGAGGGTGTAGACTCTCCACCAAAGTTTTAGGGAGCACCATCTGTTTCCACTGATTTACATTTTTTAACTTGAGTCTCACTTTCTCTGTCAGGAATGCACATACCGTCTCTTTGGATTTAGTTCTAAGACTCAGCTTTTATGGACATGTCATCAAATGGAAATAATCCTAGATGTCTTATGCATTTTTTTTTCTTTTCTTGATACATTTTACAGTCTTGGCATGGCATAAAGCACATCTTTGGAAATGTAAAAATAATTTGCTTTGAGGGTTTGAGCAAGATCTGCATGGGCTGTAGTCTATAGGTGTTTGCACTGAGCAACCCACTTGTAGGTCTCTGCTTGTTATGAGGTTAAAATCAACAGTTCTACTGAAAATGGGATCAGCATGAGTGAACATTTTCTTTCAGAGGTTAAGGAATATATTAGCCTCCTTTGGAGATAGGTTGCAGCTTTCAATTCCAAAATTTTAATTTTGTTGCAGGTGTTGGTGGGAAAAAAAAAATCCCTCCCACAGAATTGTATTCAAGCAAATCACTCACATATGCACACCCCCACACACAGGACATTTGATATGAGACCAACATTTGGAAACCAAGGCCTTGAGGCAGCCTTGGCATTTTGTGGATCTGAAAGACAGATTGACCTCAGATGGTTCAGGATTTATGATGCAAAGGACCAGCCAGCTCTTCCCTGGGCTGGCAGCCACTTGTGATGGAGAGATTTACAGTCAAGATGTTACATACACCGTGCTCATAAACCATGGGAAAAGGAAAATTAACATGAAGCACACAGATACTGTATTGCTGTTGGGGGGGTTAATGCTGAATTACAGTAAAGTACTGGTTCTAATTGCATTTGTTTCAGCCTTAATCTCTGAATACTGAAAACTGTCTTTGCCAAAACTGAACGCTGACAGGTCCATAAATCACACGTTCAAAGGGCTTGAAATTTGCACTAATGACATGTGTTGTGTAAATTTGTATTTATAACAATGATGGTTTATGGTTTTTGCCTTCCTTTAATGACATAGTGCGAATACTGAATTTTTAATGGACTGTGGAACGTGGATGAAAAATGCAGTACTGTGTTTATTCAAGTCTAATGAACATGTTTAACTCTACACAGAGAGTTCATGCTTCTCAATACTGTATTTGTGTTGCCATCAAACAGTTCATGCCCCTTTTGTTAATGCCGCTTACTGATGTTAAAATAAATATTATTGTGGAGAAGTAGTCTAATGAAGTTAAGTTTGTCTTCTTCGAATTTGTTTTTACAAAGGTTGAACTTAATGTAATGATCAGCTTCTTTTCCTGTTGATACTGCTGTGCAGGAATGAAGGACACATCACCCTCAGTGTAAAAGCTTAAGTGATGGGCTGACTTTATTCCTCTCAACCCTGAGATGAACTCCATTAAGTGCTGCCTCCAGTCTGTAATTTTACAGACAACCTCTTATTGTGTTTGTCTTGTTTCCTCCTCTGGGATCAACTTCTTGCCCACAAACCAACTTTACTTCAGTTCAGCTGCACAACTTAATACAGAGGACATAGTCAGACAGCTATGTTGTGACTCAAAGGGAGTTCAACGTTACTCTAAATTTGTCTCTCAACTCCAAGGTTTTGAAGGATGTAATTCAGAGACCAGTTGCATGTGTGTTTGTTGTATTTCTGATTTATACTTGAGTTAGTAATTGATAAATACTGACAATATTGATGTATTAGTTTTGTAGATATAAATTGTGTTCAAAATCCAACTGACAGGAGACAGTTAAATGGGTACAACTGGAAATTGTGGGCTCATTCCTTCTGCCCTTCCCTGACTGACCTCATCATACTCTGGCTTTGGTGATAGGGGAGCTTTGGGGCCTTGGGACCACACATCCTTGTGGCCTCATCCCAGATCAGAGACCCTACTTCAGTCTTACAGGTGCTGAGGCCCCCAATGCACCTTTAATATTTTGCTGTAATGCTTTTAATGTTTTATGTAAAGCACTTGGAATTGTCTTGTTCATGAAATTTACTTTAAAAAAAAACTTACCTTGCCTTCCTAATGAAGGCTATGGTGAACAAAAGAGTTGGAGAGCAAATGTTGCTGAACACCTTGAGATATGTAAAAGGAATTTAGATGCAGTGATGTCCATAGATCGTCTAGATTTGCTCAACACATCTGAGTAGAAAAGTGGGATCCATGTGTACTTCTAATCTGGAGAGATGAGGGAGATGAAAGGAGTGAGAGATGAAGCTTGTCAGGAATGTTGGAACTAAAACAAGGAGAAGTGGAAATGTGGAGCATAATGCGTCTTAGAGAGACCTCCACCCAAAGATTTTTCTTGGCCACAGCCCCACTTTTTTGTGATCTCAGACTACTGCCAACATACAGCTTTTTTGTCTTTAAAAAATAATATTGGCTGTGAATAAAGATCAAATAATTAAGTCTGGATTTGTGCTTCTCAGCAAAATATGAAACGAGATTTAAAAGGTAAATGTTTAATATGTTCAAGTGTCATCTTTTAATACATGCATGTCCCAAAACTTTTTTTTAATGCAGATTAAAGGAACAGTCTTCAATCCCTGAAAAGATAACGTATTTGTATTATTATGTAAATGTCTCACAAGTGTCTAGCATCTGATCTGCTTTGCTTTCAAAAGGCCTCATCATAAATGCCTCTCTGCATAACATTCTCCAACCTTTTCTGTTCTAATAGGACTGCAAGTCAGATGATAGCTTTTGTAAATATGAGAAAAGAAAAAAACGCCATTTAAAAACAGCCATTGAAAGCTCCTTGAAATTCAGAGAGATGATGGTATTCTAACACAGTCTGTTGATTACTTAACTTTTACATCTGTATTTTCCTCTGGCTAAACTTTGAAATGTTATATATATTTTGTTATATTGTCTATCCTGCTAATATGTAAATGTGCTTCAAGTACTAGAAAGCACCTCTAATGTTCAAACCTTAAACCTTCTCGTAAAGCATTCTCTGAGAACTTTAAAACTAATAAAATGTTGTTGTTTGTACAAGCTTTTTTTGAAGACCAGAAAGAAAGAACAAAAACTTTGCTTTTACAGAAGAGTAAAAAAAAAGAACAAAACAAATAGGCAGTGCCACTGTTTTAGAGTCTGGTAATGCAGATTCACTCTATATATACTTTCATTTGTGTAGGAAAAGGCTTCAGAGTGAACTATATGACCATATCAGGATAGTCAGTCATCCTTCTTCTCTTATGTATGAAACTATGAACGTCAAAAAGAGCCAACAGCCCTAAAGGGATTTTTAGCTTGTGCAAGACTTAGCACAACCAGAAAATCTAAGCCAGTTTGAGCTTTCCAACCTGCCAAATGGCTTCTTCCCTGTCCAAGGGGATATGACTGAGGGATAAGACTTTTTCCACAGGATCAAGTAAGGAAATCAGCTCAAGCGATGTCTACTCCTTAAGAGAAGATAAGATGGTCTCTAGCAGGGCTCCAGAGAATTTACAGACATCTTAAATAGCCTTAGCTGGAGATGAAGACCTTGAAGGAGGACTAATGGAGTGAGAGCAGGCTTGATCTGTCTCTCAGCTCACCCAATAACCCTGTCATTAGACTGAAGGCTTTGCACGTATTAAGGCCTCGGCCGTTCCTGCTGTTGTTTGCCTTTGTTTATTCTTTCTGGGACAGAACGGAGGATGAGATCATCCATCAGTCCGCTTTACCCTCTAATTGGCTCAGATCTCTGACATCTGGAGGTTGCTCTAATAGTGACGTTATGTGTGTTTATGCTTATTTGTATGTTTAACTCTATGCTCATATTAGCAGCAAGCACAGGCTCAAAATCTGCACGCAGCATGTACAGTACAACACACAGGAGCACAGATGGCTTTCATTTCCACCTGCTATCCTATTCATTCACACAACTGCAAGAATACTAAAAAACTGGATTTTGACAGTATGCTGATGGGATAAAGTGAGAAGCAAGAGTGGGTTGTAAGAAGAACCCTAGAGCAGACAGCTGGTGTGGAAGATCATATGTTTTTAAGTCAGAAACACACGGCTTCAGGCTGTTTCATCCTGGCAACAATAGCCTTTTGTAATCTGCACATGAAGTTAAACTATTCAACTTTTAAATGTTTTACGTTTAAGTAGGAAATTTAATGGCAGACTGGCAACTTATATACACAAGGTTAGATCAGGTTGCTCTTGTTTATACTGTTACTACACATTGCATTAGACAATACACACTGGCATCCATTACTAGAGTATCAGTGTGTCCTGCTGCAGGGCTTTATTTGTCTGTCTGGCTTTCATGTATGAGCTGGGTGCTGTTTATGTCATCTGTTTAGGCTGCAGAGTGTGTTAACATGGTTTGTATAATTACACTACGGATGTGCAGAAGAAGTTAAGCACTCTCTTTAATGTATCCAGTTTGCTTCTGCGTAGCCTTTGTGAGATGACACAGAGTACATGCATGCAAGCGTGTGTGTTTGCATGTGTGAATGTGTATGAGGTTTTGTCTCCATATATTGTAACAGATGGAACAAATTAGCACAGACATACCTTCATGAAACTTGAAAAAAGATCCTACTTATACTTATGGCCCTTTGTGCATGTGTGTGTTTGTAAGTGCATGTGTATTCTTACTCACGTGTCTAACTATTTGTTCTAACTCTTACGTTTCATTTATCACAAACTATGCTCTGCTTTAAAATCTGTCATCCCGGTTCCTGAAGAACAAAGTGTTGGACAAACACAACACATGGACTAAATGACCTGTTTTAGAGTTGTGTGTCACTCAAAGAGAAATGCAAATATAATTTCTCAAATGATCAAAAATACCTATAATTCCCTTATTCTTCCTTCAGTGCAATACTGTGTGCCAAAAAGATTAAACTAATACTAATTTATGAACATATTTAATTTAAAAGTGGTGTGTCTAAAATTGTCTCAGTGTTTTTAAGTGTATGAAAAGTCACCACGGTTGATGCTTTGACACATTACTTGACAACCACTCTCAAAGTCCAGTCTCAAATTCAAATAAGTGCTAATTAGTCAGAGAATGGGATTAATGTCTTTGTTATTTGAGCAGAAATATTACATAGTTAAACTGTTGAAATCTTGCTAAATCATTTCTGTTGGATTTTAATTGGCATAGAGTGTCTGTGTGAACTGAAGTGTTTTTGACATGAAGTAAGTGCTGAATTACAAACCTTTTCATCAGCACTTGTTTTTTTCTGTTACTGTATCACTCTGATCGTCTCTGTTTCCGTAGGTTTACACTTTACCCAAACTCACTGAGTTAGAAGAACTCTGTGACTGATAATTTATCATAGAAGAACTATCAAGTTACAAATATACATGGTAAAACTTTCAGAACACAAATCTAATAATCATTTTAGATTTATGTTTGAGGTTATTTTCACGATATTGTGTGCTTTATAAGTGATAATTAGAGAAAATCAACCCTTTTCATGCTTTCTTTAATTCTCACAATGAAAATAAAGGAAGTTTTTGGACTAAATTATTATGTTTTTACTTCAACACTTGGACTCAACTATTTAACTTTGAATCAGTTACAAGCACATACTGCAAAGACAAACATGATCTGTATACAAAGTAGAAAAAGCATGGTGTTGTAGCTCTAACCAAAACCTTTGATGCACATTTTCATTAAAGGGTTATCTTGTGTTCATGCACTGTGGAAATGCAACCACTAGGATTAGAAAAATACACACTTGCCCACCACACACATGCTATATCATATATAGGAGTGTCTGACAGAGATGAGATAAGGGGCTTAGATGAAGGGGGCAGGGTTGTGCCTGGTGAAACTCTGAGTGACATAGCAGCTCTGGGGTAATCCTGCTAATCCTCTGCTAGCTCAGGGGTGCAACAAGACTGGAGACCTTTGACCCAGCACCAACAGGAGGTGTTAATACAGACACACAAACTACAACTTTTGATGGTATTTGAAAATTCATAATAACATCTTCAGTATCACTGATGCTTGCAGTGACTTCATCTACAAGCTTTTCAAGGGTGACTGATTAACTTTTATAAGACCTCAAAACCAACTGATAACATTTGTTTACATGTTGAACTGTATGTTCACATTTCTGGATATTACAAGGGCAATTAGGGATTATTACAAGGCCAATTAACTCTGACCCACTCAACCAGCCATCTAATAACAGTAACAGTGTGAGGTTGTTAACAAAGAGCTGATTTGTGGCACTTATTTTCAGTATTTGACTGTTGACTCGTGACAGTTATAAGGTTATGTCAGGTTATAAGACTCCATTAAATCTTATTGTCAGAAATGTGTATGCTGATGCAGTTTTGAATAATCTATACAGTTTCTAATTATGTATACATCACAGTAACTGATCAGAACTGTTGATTTGAGCCAGGCATAATTTGTGTTATTATTGGTATTACTTTGTGTAAATACAGCTTAAATGGTTTGTCTGTCAAGTGAAAAGGTGAAAATATTTAGATAATTGTTTGGCATTTTCTAATGTATGTGAAATATTACAAGGATGATCTTATAATGTAAAAAAAAAAAGTTCACTTCAACAGTTAATGAGCAAAATTTATAGTAAAAAAAGATTGATTCTAGTTTATTTTAATTTCTTTCAAATATTTATAATGAATGAATGAATAAATGAATGGATGAAAGTAGTTTTTTAGTTTCTAATGCCACTGTTTGAGCTGATAAACTGAATTCCGGTCTTGATTCCCGACTGAGAGGCTGTGTCAAAGCAGATAAGGTTGAGCAGAAAAAGACCGGAAGTAGCTTCCAACTTTCAAAGAAAATATAGTCAATAGTTTTATGTTGCGCAGAACCGGATGCCCCTTCCTTTTGTTTGAAGGGGTACACAAGATATATGCCACTGTTGCACATATATATATATTAGCACATACTATGTGAAATTTAGTTAATATTTCTTATAAATAAGCTGATTAGACATAAGTTGTTACACAAGTAGCCTATATTTGAAAATACCAGTGCCCGACAAATATTCCAAATAAATATGTTTCGCTTGGAAAGTGTTTAAATGTGTCGCTTTAACTCTCATTCACCGCTTGACAAAGCAACAAACGCTTTACTTTGAGGGGTCATAGAGGAAGTGATCTTTTCAGATTATCTCACATTTGACGCAGCTGCCTGGTGGAGATATCTTGGTGCGTCTCAGGATGAGCGCTCACACGCTCAGAGCCAGTAATGGGAGACAAACTGGGGTGCCAGAGCGCAGGCTGCCGGTCAGCTGGTGACATCTTCATTACTTTTTATTTTTCTTCGTTCTTTTGTTTCCATTGAAGAGAAGAATTTGATCATTTAAGCTGATTTCAAGCAGGAGGTGAACACAGCAAACCGTGTGCTGGTTTAATCTAACTTTCCACGCTGGCTAAAATGTGTGTTATGTGAAATTGCACACAGATTGTCTGGAATTTGAGACATGGAAGAGCAGTGAGGCAGCTTTATCAAAATGCCTTGTAACTGGAATATAACTTTTTCACGGAGTTCCTATGGAATATAGTCCGATATTACCCAGTTTACATGTTGTGCTATCATCCCACGTGAGGAACAAACTCTTTGTATTCTGCATAATGCTGTCCCTTTGGGTGTATATGATATATTGTTGTGTTGGGTACTGCTCAACTATGCCAAACCTAAGGTACGGCCCGCTGAACAGACACGAAAACGAAGCTGAAGTTGACAATCAAGCATCGTCGTTGGGGGCGTCCAGGGACCTACTGAATAACGAAAATGATTTGGACAGCAGAGGAGACGAGTGGGAAGAAATTAGAGGCGAGGCGAAGGCGCTGGATGATAATGCCATGTCAAGTTTCCTCAATGAGACGGAAAGTAAAAAGCTGCCCCAGGCGATCATCATCGGCGTGAAGAAAGGAGGTACCCGGGCGCTGCTAGAGTTTCTGCGCCTGCATCCAGACATCCGAGCCGTGGGAGCAGAGCCGCATTTCTTCGACCGCAACTATGAGAAGGGACTAGAGTGGTACAGGTACATTGCAGACGCACTTATGTTAGAATAAGAGAAAACGAAGTCAACCAGAAAACGAAAGAAAAATACAAAGAAAAAAACAAAGCATGCGTAATATTCCAACCGTCCATCAATGCGTCAAGCATCACGCATCATCATTTCATAGCTGTGACAGACTTTGCAAACGTCTTGATATATTTACCCACGCCTTGTCTATTCATGCAACTTTTGAGCCATTTAACTCCTTTTGTATCCTATCATAATATTTTATCACAGTCCAATAAGAACAAAAGTTGGTCGCGACTATTCCAGCTGTAACATTTAAACCTTAATTAGTATCTTAAATGAAGATTCTCCTCCTTCTAAAAGCCTTAACCTTACTTCTAATTAATACACAGAACACCATCTTGCAATGCCACCCAGTTTAGTTGATAGAAAAAATGTGTTATGCCAAGATGATAAGATATTTCAGTGTCATGTGCAAGGATTATGATTCTTATAAGAAGAAAAGTAGCTTGTCATGGAAGATGGTTTTATAAAAAATCCAAAGATGTTACCATATGTATTAATTAAATTTTTGAACACTACTTTAATTATTTATCTTTCAGACCTGGGGTTACTTTACTGACAGGTAATGAATGAAGAATATGTTACATCCATTTTTCATTAACAAAGTATCCCCCGTGTAGGAGCTTCTTTATTAAAATAACTCAAACTGAAAGTCAGTCTTGAAACTTGAAACAAAACTCTGTAGATGAACTGTTGGTGTACCAAATATAAAAGCAGGGCATTTAAAGATGTCGATGATGAAATTTTAAAAAGCTGGAGGAGGAATCAAAATATGAATTGTGGCACTAACTTTCAATTTAATTTTCCAGCTTATACTGACATTTTAGGAAACTCTTATAAGTCATGCTTATTTACAAAGGGCAGTTGATTTTGTGCTTGTTTGCACGACCTTCCTGAGAGTTCCAGGAATGTTCCTACCTTTGTCCTTGGACCCAGTCCCTGTGGCTCTTTGACAAGGTTAGGGAGCACTATGGAGACAAAAAGAAATATTAAGCAAAAGCATCAGTTAGATTTGACATGCTTGCAGTTCAAACACAGATAACCTGCATTATGGTTGGAAATGAGCATATTACATAATACTGTACTGAGCAGCCTGGAGGGAGGGTTTAAGATTCAAGAAGTTTCAGGGTTTTAGGTCAGCTGCTGTAATTTATTTAGATCTTCATCCTAAATAGATATGTCAAAAACAGACGCCTGGGATCTGTGGTTGCTTACACATTCAGCATTGTGCAATACAACATTTTAATTCCCTGTCATGGCAACGGTTGTCCTTGTGCCGCAGTTTCAGTACGCAAGAGCTTTACTATTGACTCAGCTGCACCATCACAATACTTGCCACTCTCAGCGAAAATAAATAGCAAATGCAATATATTCCTGGAAACTGCTGATATTTTATGTACCCAAAATGTTCCCGGAAGTTGTTTAGAACTGAGTGCCTTACATCAGAGCAACCACATTGTTAATAGGAGATAATAAGAGACACTGCTGCTTCAGGTGTCCGTTTGGCTGAGCTGAGGGATTACCAGGCAATGTTAAAGGAGACACTGTTTCAAAGCTGGCTCCATGACGCTACAAAAGGGGAAGTCAAGCATTGTTCAAAGGACCTCTTTCTTAAGCTCCTTTAAGAATTTCCGGACAGGTTTAAGACATTTTTGGATGATCAGTCTGAGGAGAGGGTCTTTTATCCATTTCTACTGACTGAACATCCAAAATAACTTATAATCACTGAATGCACAGACTCTTTAACTATAATGCCTTGTTTTAATGCTATTTGAAACAGGCAACATGCTGAATTATGTCCAAAAATTAAAAGTTGCTTTCAATAAAGATTGAAAGACTTTGTCATGTAAGTTAAAGGGACACTTTAAGCGATATTTTGTATAATGAAGTTCTTTTTGGCTTGATGCAGCTGAACCAATGACGTCAAGCTAGCCCTTAACGGTTATTTAGCAGTACTCTGGAACTGCTTTACTGACAAAAAGGTGGAGAACATCACCCAAACATTTCATTAAGCAGTCTTATGTCCCTTTGAAACCATGAAACCAGGGGAAGGTGTCCACTGATTTGTTGGCCCATATGTTTCACTTCATCGCCCCCCAGACCAGTGGCTTAGGGAGAGGAGCAATCCGCTGGGTGGGCTTATCAGCTCCCGTGGTGGTATTGAGTTGTGCCACCGTTATTTATCTGCTGCGATTGCTGTGTCCATCTTTCTGGAGTCCCACATAGAGGAGAGGCCCTCTCACAGCAGGGCGCCAACCACATTGTAGCATGTTTTCACCCCTTGGAAGAAAAAAGCGAAGCAGACAGACAACAGTGCACGCTTACTCACACAAAGCACATGCAGGCAACTCCTAAAAGCCGTGGGAACGTCTTCCTGCCTGGCCCCTCCTTTCCTCTGCTACAGCAAGACTCTAACTTACTCTTATGTGTCTTTTTTAGGCAGATGAACCACTCATTTACTGGATGCAGACTCAGATCAAGGTCCTCTGGGTTCTATACAGTAGATGTGACTTAATTGCTGTAATCATGTTTTTCCTCTTGAGGTTCCACATATAGAACAATGAAGAGCTTTCTTACAAACCCACAGAGGATGTCAAAGAAGACGGTTTAATCCTCCTCAGAGCCCCAGGGGAGCTTACTGCAGGCCAGTGGCAGATAGAGGGCAGTAAATTTAAAGTGAGCCTTTTCTTACTGTTGCGCTATGGAGCTCAGTGAAAGAAGAAGCTGGAGGACCCCTGAGGACCGCATTAACCCTGACAATAAAAGAACAGACAATTAGTGTGAAACATGTTTTCTCTGCCTTCACTTTGTATGCAAATGTGCTCAGAGGGGTGAAAGTGCCCTTTGACGAAGCCCAGCTGGAGTTCATCAGAAAAAGCAGCAACTGGAACCTGCAGAAAAGACTCAAACTCTACGCTTAAGCTTTTTAGCCCCAAAGTTGACTTTTAGAGAGAACTCTGAAAAGTTATGTTTCCCAAGAGCAGGTTGGTTTGAGTCCAGCGTTTTGCTTACTCAACACATTTAGCAACAAAGATGCAAAGGACCTGAAAGAGCTCTTGATGAAGGGATCTCCCATCCTAAACTAATGTGTCAGCAGCATGCTGTCAGGAAAAGAAGAGGGGAAAGTGCGTTTATTATGCAATGCTTCAAAGAGGCCATTCACACAACTTTTCTTTTTTCCCTGGCAAATTACGACACCTTGCACTTCAAAAACTTGATAAAAAAAAGAGAAAAAATATTCTTTCAGATTTAGTAATTAGAGGGATTCAGTTTCTTAAAATTAGTCCACTAGATTGCCAATACTAATAATCTGCACTCTTCTCACCATTTCACAGTCAGGAGCTTAAATTTGCTGCAGCAATCTGCTGGGCTTTATCTTCAAGCAATTTGTGAAACCGCAGCACTTGTTACAGCACTTTGGAGACACTAAAACAAAACAGGCTCTCTCCACTATATCCCCTTGAGTTGTTGACTCAAATCTCTTTTGTAGTATCTTCAGAGAGAATTTGTTGTTTCCTGTTTCGGTTTCTTTCTCTCTCTCTCTCTCTCTCTACTACAGACTATCTGACAAAAAGTCAAAGCATCTTGAGGAAGATGCAATCTGCCTCACTTATCTTTGCTTTGTTACTTTGAAGTGTTGTTTGCTTTCGCTGATCCTTTCAGACCTGCATGGACCTGTGGGGAATTACTTTATGGTTGCAAACCTCTAACATGGGTCAGAAATGTGCAGTGCATTGAACAAATGGAATTCTCATATCATTAAATGGAAACTATAACACAATAACTAGATTATTTTTTAAAAGATATACAATGCCTTAATATAAAGAAGAAAATATTTTAATTAAATTAAATGAGTTTAACAGAAACCTTTCTAGGTACCAATCAAGTATAGCTTATTGTGACACCTCCAGGTAACGGTGACCAGTTTAGCTTTTCATTTTGTGCTCCAGGCAGAAAATCTTTTTCCTGAAACAAATTTGTCAGTGGGCGTGCTACAACAGAATTTTTGCTCTTCACTAATATATTAAGATATCAGCCTTTTATGTATTATCTCTGCCATATGTTGTTTTTATGTATAAAGTCATTTATTAACCCACTACAGAAGATTCTTTCTTGTTTCTGTGGGCAGTTTTTGCTCTGAAGGCATTTTTGTGCCTCCACAATTTTCTTAGAAGAAATTGTGGTGAAGCTTGATATGAGTTAGTGTTGCTGCCTTTGCTCGCTCAAACAATCAGTATTACAAGTGTAATAGTTGCTCTGTGGCTGTTTTGTCCCTGTTAGTTTTTCTAAAGAAGTAACTCTGATAGGTCCTGCTAGGATCTTCTGTTTACATTTCATATCACTGCATCGATAAGTGCAACAGTTTTTGGTTGGTAAACTAGCTTTGCTATGTTTACACAGTATATTTACTAGCTCAAATCTAATTCCTCTGAGAAAACGCAATGAACAAAATCCAAATGGTTCAACAGCTATTCTCACCCTCTCTTCTGATGTGTCTCCTCTTTTCCCCTCCCTACAAAAAAGCATGTCTCAAAGATTAGGCCATGCAGGTCTACATACACACAGCCGGTACAGTGAAACAGCAAATAGCTCATTAAATCAGTTATGGTTCCTAATTTAATAGCTGATGCGCTATTAAATGACTGTTAAAGAGAGTTTTTTCATTGCAGTTAAAGAAGTGAGGTGTAAAAATATGGCATTCTAAGTGGATCAGACATATTTGAAGCTGAAGTTTTTTTCAGCTCCAACACACACATTAAAACAACTGTCAGTGTTATGTGTTAAACACAAGACTGACAGTTATGTCGCAGATTGGCTCACACACCTTTCAACCCTCTTCCCCACCTCCTCGTTGGGCATGTTTCCACCAGGCAACCAGGTGGTTTTCAGTTCTGCACACTGCCTGTAATAATGGAGGATGAGGGAAAAAAGCCGCTCTCTGCACTATCATTGAAGTTCAGGAACGCTATTGAGACAGAATACTGTTCAAGCTCATATAAGAAGGTAATTTCTGTAAAGTGTAATGATGATGATGACTTTCACTACCTGATAAGATTGGCTGTAAAGCCCAGAGAACACCTTCCCTAGAGATGCTGTCTTCTTTGATTTCTGTCTGGAACTTCTCTCACAGTAAGATGGTCTGATTAGTCCAAGTGGATGCATACCACCACCTCTCATCCTGCCTTTGAGAACAGGGATGATTCCCACAGTAGCTCAACCCCTCTCAGAGCTGCAGGGTAAGATAAGAACACATCATGAAATTAGATAATGCTGAAGCTTTTTTTGGAGCTGCCCCTTGTCACTAGGGTCTAAAAAGCTGAAATATAGATGCCAATTAGAGTCAGTCAAGCAGAATTCTGCAGGATACAAAAAATCTTGCAGGACTTTTCTGCATTGTACAACTTCCTCACTTTAGTGAACCCCTTGGTGAGGGCATCATTCAGCAGCTATAAGCACAAAGCGGCTCACACCAATGTTGTAAATTCCTACCTTTGAACCTACTTCCTGATAACAGTGAATGTAAACAAGGCACGTTTCACATTCGGTCTCTCCAGCAGCCACTTTAATGGACACACCTGAATGCCTGGCAGACAAAACACTGATGCATTACACAACATAACACTTGTGGTTTACATCTGTGCTGTAGGAGGCAGGAAAATGTAGACACAGCATCTGAAATAGAAGCTGAGCTGACAACTTAGGCCTCAGTGTCAGGGTGGGAGGTGGAGGAGGGAATAGGGGGCACAGTTCCCATCCTCCAACTGTGCACCTGATTCCATATAGTCCTTTTACTCCTTCGTCTCTCTGCCTCCTGCTGTTATCTTCCATTCTTTGTAGTTCTTCCCTGGGTTTATGTCAAGAGTCAACAACATATAGATCTATATTTAATAGCATGAATGCTACAAGTTTTCAGAGTGAAGGAGTGGTTTTACCTACAAAAAATAAACTCCAAAACATGCAAACTTCATAAAGGGGCAAAAGTTTAAATTTTGTGGCCCAATTTGGGGAAACTCACATTTCCATGGTCTCAAAGCTGAACAGCAATGCTTTAGCATGGCCGATTGGTTCATGAGACCTTTTGGTTGTAGGCGACATTGTTTATTAATCAGAACAAATTGTGGAAGCTTGCTGCATCTACCAGCCTCAGGCATCTTTGTCACTCCTTGCACAGTCAGAAATGTTGTCCTGTTTTGTCTCTGCAAGGATGAATAATGCATTTATACTCCTGCTGTATATTGTATTCATCACTGACTAAGTGGTTAGTTTGATTGGTCAAAGGTTTTTGTGTGCCTTGAGGCCTCAAGAAAGGCCTGCAGTGCTGTGCGTATCCAAGAGATGCAGAAGGATAATTGCAGGGGTTCTAATAGAGTTGTGTTTGTTTCCCATTCCTATTACCTTGATTAGGTTAGTGGTTTCCACAACATATGATGGTTGCCAAGGTTGTCAGGATGAGAATAGCACTGGAGGATTAGACTGAATTCATTTTTTTATTTGCAGAAATGGACAACTCTTGTCTTGTATTTATTTAATTTGTCTCTTTGTATGTCTATTAATGTTTCCTTTGCCTTTTGGTGTAATGCTTTAAAAATTTCATGTAAAACCCTTTGAGTTGTCTTGTGCATGAAATTTGGTGTACAAATAAACTTGCCTTGACTTACCTGGCGATATAAATGTGTAAAACCATGGTTCGGATTGAGAAATAAAATATCTTTGTGTGGCACGAATGAAGAAGGTTAAAGGCAAACACAATTACTCAGCTTTTCTTTTTCGCCGCTGCTTTGCAAAGCAAAATCTTGCAGACAATTTTCTGCTTGTTTCTGCCACATAAATTTTGAAGTTAAAAGCTGCTGGGCTTGGAGAGGGATTGAAACTGAATGCGCATACTAACAGATGGTTGGGAATTATGGTAATCATGTTAATGACATGGCTCCTCTGCTTTCCTGTTGTTTGATTTAGATCAACCACTCACAGTAAAAAACTTTAGACTATTGCCAAGTGCTGTTATAATTGAGGATTTGCATTGTGACAGCTGTAAACCGACATGAAGTATGTAGGTGGCTTGTGCATGCTAACACAACACATAACACTTCAGCTTGTATTATTTATCAAAAGACATCCACACACTGCCCTTGATTGTGATAATTTTCTCACATTCATCAAATCAGCATGAAATACTCTAACTAGAAGCAATCAGAGAGCACAGACTTCTGACAAGCCACAGGGTCACTCACCTAAGAAAAACCCTAAAAGGAACAACAGCCCACCCAGCTATCAACCTCATGCCAACACGCTTATGTATACTTCAAGCTAATACCACATCTTATTTAGATGGATACATACCTTTAGAGACTAAGATGAAGCAAATGGCAAATGGTATTGAAGTTTTTGAAGAAATTAGCATTCTCTCTAATGGTGGCAATCTGTTAGTATATTTAACATCTACCATGATGTCATCTATTATGGGCATTATCTGTTGATGTAGAAGCTGTAATGGCAAAACTATCACTATCTCATCATAGTAAAGAGTCCTTTAATAGTTCCTGGATCCAGACAATGATACAGATCCCCACCAAAATCTAATCACTTGTTTCTTTTTCCACTGACTGACATTTCCTAAAAAACGTAATTAAAATCTGTCCATAACTTTTTAAATTATGTTGCTGACAGACAGACAGAGCCAGCGCCACTGAAAACACAACCTCTGCCTTGCCAGAGGTAATGAAGCAGAAATGTTATGCACTTAGTAAATAAATTCAGTAATGTGTCAAATGTATTAATTTGATCTCAGAAGTGTTTGCAGGTAATAAAGAGCTGATGTTCATATTTAACTGGATCTTTACTGTAAATAACACAAGCAATTTGTAGGACTGAAACCAAAACAAAGAAAAAGGTTAAAGATCCTTAAATCTTGCATTACTTTTGAGTCAACTCTTGCAGACTCTTAGTCCAGTATTGATAGTTTGGATAAAATTGTAGATGAAAAACTTAATGAACTTCCTTGTGATCCTGTCTCAGCATAAAATGTTTTCTGTACTTTAACCCAGTTCTTCTGGAGTGCATGTTATTGTGTACATATCCTCTGCAGCTTTTTTTTCTTGGTTTAAAAACTTAACACTGTCTCAGTTGTTTTGTCCTCCTTTCCTTTCTCTGCAGAACCAGACACCCAGTTCAATAGCAAGGCAATCAACCAGACTAATGCTCAAGCTTGTTTGGCTTAGACGTAATCCCCTTTGGCACACTTTAGCCATTATCCAGTGAGGGTTATAGTTAACAGGCTATATTATGATCACTCAGAGCTATTCAGATTAAAAAAGAATATGAAGTTGTGGGTTAAATTTTTACAATCTTTTCTTACAATCTATCCAAAGGAATGCAAAGCTTCACCAAATATTCCCATTTTATGTAACATTGCAGACAAAAATGAGGAGAGATGAATAAGCATGCTGCCTATTATGAGCTTAATCACCATTTATACGAGCTGGTGAATGTGGGAAATATTTCGCTGTGATAAGTCTCGAGATAGATTAGCAGCAAGAGATGAATGTCTTCCTGGAGGTGGATCACATGGACTTTGTGTCGTTTTCATGTGCATCAGTGATGATTGACAGGACTCCTGCAACACCTAGCATCTCCTGTCATCTTAGGTACATTTCCAGACTTGGTTAATGCAGCTCATGATGTCTACAACTATCTTCTTGATGATGATTGACCACCTCATTTCTGGCAGTATCTTTGAACCTTCCATGAAGTGACTCTGTCAGTGTAAATCTCATCTTGCTTTATTTAACTTTTGCAAGGCGTTGGCTCTTAAAAAAATGTGTTTGTGCAAAGTTAATATTGAAGGAATTTGTCATCAGGACAGCAAATGTTAATTGATTTTTTTTTTTAACTCACAGGAAATTGATGCCCAAGTCATCAGAGGGCCAGCTGACCATGGAGAAGACACCCAGCTACTATGTCACAAAGGAGGTCCCTGCTCGGATCTACACAATGTCCAGAGACATCAAGCTAATTGTAGTTGTTCGGGACCCTGTCACACGAGCCATCTCAGACTATACTCAAACCCGCTCCAAGAAGCCAGACATCCCCTCTTTCGAGAGTCTGACTTTTAAGAACATGTCAGCAGGTCTGATTGACACCACATGGAGTGCCGTTCAGATCGGCATGTACGCCAAACACCTTGAGCGCTGGCTCCAGTTCTTCCCCATGGAGCAGCTGTTGTTTGTTAGTGGAGAGCGTCTCATTACAGACCCTGCAGGTGAGATTGCTCAGGTTCAGGATTTCCTTGGACTCAGGAGGGTGATCACTGAGAAGTATTTCCACTTTAACCCAGCAAAAGGGTTCCCCTGCCTTAAGAGACCAGAAGGGAACAGTAAGCCACATTGCTTGGGTAAAACCAAAGGCAGGACACATCCTAACATTGACCCAGAGGTGGTGCAGAGACTGAGAGACTTTTATAAACCCTTTAATAGCAAATTTTACAAGATGACTGGTCATGACTTTGGCTGGGATTAAGAGAAAAAAGATGACAGACTCATGCTGATCTCTTGTCTGAGTTGTTTCTTTTTTTATGGTATCATTCAAGATATCTTCTTTTACAGTGTCTGTACAGTATTTGGTGCCGTGTAAAGAGCTCAGAAGTCTATTTTATGCTAATTTATTGATACGATATTAACTCATTAAACTGCCTGAGCAGGTTTATTTGTGGTTCTGGTTCTCATGTCATTCATACTGATTTGTTTACAAGCACAGCCTTTTTCTACAGGCATTATGACCAGGGTAAGTATCTTTTTTTTTTGAGCCGAAATCTTTCTTTTTTTGGCTGTTGTTTCACCTCAACCTGATTGACATCCGGCTCCACCATAAACTGGTAATATCCCCTTAACATTTGCCTGACCCTCAGAGGACCGTGCACCCACTTAGTCAGGTCGATGCAGGCCTCAGCTGATCCTGTACAACTTGCCAGGTGGATCAATACAGTAATAGCTCCTCATCATGTCAATTAGACCTGAGTGATGGCATCGCCTTGCACTCTCCAGTATCTCAATAAAACATTGATCCATCATTGGCAGTAAGTTCATGGTTGATCCTTAAGCCAAATTCAAGCTGAAACAAAAATATAATTCCACCTGCAGGTTTTGCCAATTTTTTTAATGTTTATTTCAGGACGGAGTCTGGCCACCATGTTGTTTGGGATGTTATTATTAATTCCCCTTAGAGCTGCTGCTCAGGCTTCATAATGCCTAAACATTATATGATTTACTGAAACTCATATAAGTCAGTCACATATATTGATCAGTACTGAAATTACTTGCATTGATCACTCTGCAGCTTTTTGTACTATCAGTGATATGCTGTGTTAATTTAATCTGTTCACATGACACATCACTGAAAAGCATCATCTTGTTTGGTTTTACTTCCATTTATAGCTGAAGAGACTTCAAATCAACTTTCAAAAATTCCTCATTTAAAATTTCATTTTATGGTTGAGTTTTATTCAGCCTTAACAAAGAGAAATTTGCCATTATTTTCAGCATCGTTCAGCGCTGCAAAAACATTGTTGTGGAAGCACTTTTTTGCTATCTGCACTAATTTACAATACAAACATAGAAATGAAGCAGTTTTGAGTGAAATTTAGATTAAATGGTAAAGTCATGTGTTTTTTTTATAAAGTAAAAAAATAAATTTGTTTCTACCTAAATCAAATCATGTACTCTGCTTTTTTATTTTTTTTAATGGTACAAATAAGCCGTAATTGCTGAATTGGCTTTGCTTGCACTGTATTACCTGTATGTATCTCTGGATCCCTGTGGATAGAAGCTGAAGCCATTTACCATTTTGAACATTATTGTGCTAATTAGCACAGCTCTATTAACTACATTTAGCTGTCTCAGCCTCCCACTGCCACCACTGCAAGGGTGTTGTTGCCATGACCTCAATAAACACATATTTAAGTGTCAAATTTCTCATTTGGAGAGAAGTGATGTTGTATGAAAAACACATAAAGGCACTCCTTTATGTCCCTGTAAGGCAGCTCTGTCCCGAAACACTAATAATCATTAAGCTAGCTCTGTTTCAGAAGGGTATTCTGTTGCACATATTTACTTTTACCCCCACACATATTTAAAATCTTTAATATGATCAATCACACTTGATGGCGGCTCTGTGTGTTCTCTGTGAACTTTCCATAAGCAACTCAACCTGTCTTATCCATCAAGCAGCAGTGCCAAAGGTGATGCTTTAAGAGAGATATGAATCATCTGGCACTATTAACAAACAACCTTTATTTAACTCTTCAGCAAAACACCCTCATTTACCTGAGGCTGCCAGAGGTGATGAAACTAGTTTCCCTGGTGGCAGGCAGCCTGTCTGATCACCCAGGAAACAGCTCCCTTTGCAATTAAAGGGATAGAGGAGGAGTGCTGTAATTGCTAGACTCCCAGCTTGGGAATTGCTGTTAGCAGTCATACCTCCAGGCGGTTGTAAGAGAGGCTGCCCTTGTTTGAAGCTTTGGAAGACAAGGAAAATAGACACCTGGCAGCCTGGAGAATTGAGTGACTTTAAACATTTACTTGACAGCTTTCAGTGAGGAATAGAATCAGAGCTGCTGCAAAAAGAGACAATGTAGCTCACAGCATTGGTTTAAGGAACGAATGCACAGAAATATGTTGCTTGGGTGAAGGCAGTAGGATGAGCTGTAGCCTCATTAGGATGTCAATAAGAAGGCTTCTTATGGTGCCAAGATGTCAGCCATGCAAGAATTAAATATGTTTTGCCTGTGCATGTAGAAGTAATTGAAAATCATTTACTCACTCTATGTTTGACTTGACTGTGGGCTATTTCTCCTTTCAAATCAATCATTTAGGGTCAAGCTCTCCAAAAACCTGTGTTAACTTTACAATTTAGCACCACAAGTCAAGAGATGAGAGGAAGACTATGCAGAAAACAAAAAAAGGAACAAAGGTGCAAAGGTGCCAACAATAAATCTGTTTTGTATGCCTCAGCTTGCACAGACTGCAGATTAACCATACCTGCTTATTCTTAAAAGGGTCATGGGGGGGGGAATGGCGATTAACTGATATTAGACAATTGGCAAGACACAACCTGCCCAATCAGACATTTATATGTGCTAATATTTACTCTTGTGGACATTTTAGAGAGTCCAATTAGCCTAAACTGCATGACCCCATCACTATTCTGCTATAGAGTTGTGCAAGAAAAAAAACACCTTAAACTAGTCAAAAATGAGATGTTAATAGGGTGTCATATTGTCTTCTAATTCAGGACTGCTACTTTTGTTATCTAAAAGCTCAATATGTATAAGTCCTGCAGAGAATATGACAGTGCTCAAGTTTATTTCCTTAATTCAAAGTGGAGGACCTGAATGTGTATATATATATATATATATATATATATATACATATATTCATGTTTAAATTAATTTAGGTAAAAATACTGGCCAAAACATCAGGGTTGAAGTGGCATATGAACAGTAGAATGGAAAGGCTGATTTCATAATGATACCTGGGTCTTCAATCCTCTGAAGATTCTAGTTTCAGCTTCAAATCCAATAGCATTTTTCCCAAAGCTAAATATTTTTTTTAAATATCAAAAAACAAAAAAACAAACAAACGAACAAACAAAAAAGAAAACAACAACAAAAAAAACAGCATAGCCCACAACAATATTCCATAATCAGCTGGAAATCTTTGATTTTAACAAAAGTTTAAAATTGACATAAAAACATCAGGACATTACAAAACATGTAAAGATGGGATGAGATAAAACTCCACACAAATAATAAGAACAAAAATGAAAATTAAACATTTTTTTTAAAGCGACAGAACTCACAACAGGCCAAACATTTTCCAGTGATTATTGACTCAACATCATTAGCAGAATATCATTAAAAATGACAATAGCTGCCATAATATTTGGTTGATTTTCCCCTGTACTTCTTGTTCTGACTCATGAATCTTTTTCAATTAGTCAGTGCTTGCATGTCTCCAAGTACCGAATATGTGATATCTGGCACAAAAGAAACGTGTATAATATTTAAAAGGCACCCAAACCAGAAAGACAAGATAAAAAGTTATTCTCTGTTAAACTTTGTGTTAATAAGACAATTCTCTTCTCTTCTTCTCTGGACCTTAATCTTTTATTCTACATTGTCCAAACCTTAATCCTAATCCGAAAGGAAGGGCAAGCATTAATCTGAGACAGTAGACACGGAGTTGACATACATGTGCTGACATGGCTAATCCCAATCTAATCCCTCCTTTAAAAGGGCCTGCCAGTTTTATGTTGGACCATCTGGATTTACATAACTTCAAATACAACAGAGAACTGATACTCAAAGTCAAGGCAGATGTTTTTGTGAACCACTGATTCATGCAGATCACTCACACACAAACACAGTTCGGGCTTGTCTGGTCAGATCTAATTTCTGTATTAACTGCTGTCAGATTGTGGCATCTTGCTACCGTACATCTGCACCTCAGTGGCAGGATGCCACAAACTTGAATCATCTACTGCATCTGCAGTTTATCAGGACATGTGGCATGACTAAACATTTCTCAGCATGTTGCTCTTAAAAGAACAAAACAGATTCCAAGTATCATTTACTTAAATGCAGTGGAGTTTGCTTGTGAAATTAACATTCATTTTAAACAATAAAATAAAACAAACATCTACATTTGTGGAGTTTTTGTTGGCAATGTAATGTAACATCTGTAAATGTAGACCAGCTTTCTTACAACATTTCTTCCATGCTGGTCATGTTTTAACATATCAAAGGCCACAACAGATGTGTAAAGAGTCTGCAGACTTCTTTTTAATAACATCTTTTCATCTAATAATTACTTTGTCTCTTATTTGCCTTCAAACACAAGTATAATTATGCTTCATGTGCTCATCAGTGCATAAAGGAACTTGACACTATTCTCATGTTGTCGATAAAGGAATTTTGTTTACTTTGGAAGCTTCTGGTGCAGAAAATAAAGCTTCTTGTTCTTTAATTTAAACCTTATGCTGATGATTTAACCTGCTCTTCAAAAGTCAGGGCCTTCAGGCTTTAGGAATTATAATATGACTTCACATATGGCACCCGACCTAGGTTGAGCTTTGAAGTTGCTCAGATTTTCACCATTATGCCAATCACTAGACTGATATTCTTTAGTGTTGTTTAGTTTTGGTCAGATTTTAGTGTGTCGATGTAAAAAGCTTATTGTTGGTGCCCGTTGCTGTTGATGTAGAGGACACTGTGATGCTGTGAGGACTGGAAGTTGCATCACCAGAGAAATCCACTTGTTGTAACCAGAGATTCCCTGGAGGAGACACACAAAGGGAGAAATGCCCTCTAACCAATACTGGCAGTTCTGTTGTTAATGCTCATTCTGTGGTCTCCCAGTACTATTTATTGCAGTCGCCCGCCTGCCTGGTACCATTTTTGACTCTCCATTAGTTCAGACCTCTCCAGATCCCAGTGGCATACCATTGTAATGACTTTATCTCTGCACCTCAACATCTCCGCTCCCTAATCACAAAACCATTTTGCTCCTGAAACACTGCATACTGCCAGAGCACATTCTAAAATACATTTAATTTAGGTGATTTATAAATTTTATTGCCATTATTAAATACAGCCTTTCTTTCCTTTTTATTGCATCAGTTGGGCCCAAGAGAGAAAATCAGCATTAGTTGCTCATCTTCTACCACCTGTGTCTCAGTTGAGACAAGCCACTGCTTTCTTGGTCTTATCCTGCTTTTTTTTTTTTTTATAATGAGGTGTGAATAACCCTCTTCACTGGTGTCACCTCATAATCCAAGATCTGGACCATGAGGGGGTGACGGATATGCAGGACCCTCAAAGGGATTACCAGCTGGATTGTCTGTTGTATGGTCTGTCGTCTGTCTGTAACTAACCAAATGAGCCAGAGGACTTTAACTCTAGCTAATCTGCAGTACAATGATTTGATTTTTGTCTGATCTGGACCCAGGATCTGACAGCTATATTTCTCTGTAGGTGTTTCTTGGATTAGCATTTTCCTGAAAATCAGCAAATCTTGTTGCTTGAGCAGACACTAGCTTGTGAGTCACTGCATACAATAAATTTAAGTTATGGGAAGGAAGGATTGTGGGTAATGATAAATGTCTTTGGCAGTGGGAGTTTATGATTCAAGGACTTGTTGGCTTCTAAAAGAGGTTTCACAATAAAAAATTAACTAGGGGGCGATAATAATGTGCCTGGAGCATCAGAGAAACACTTCACACTCAGATAATTTCAAGGCTTTCGGGGATTTAATCTGATTTTGCAATTAACTGGTTCGTTAAACGACTGCTCCTGGGATTAAACGGAAATCAAAGCAATTGTAGAACAGCGCAAGGAATTTCCCAAGCTGGTCCCTCCTCTGTTCTCAGTTATTTACCATCCATACAAACACAATCACTTAACTCTGAGTATTTATGATGTTTATTTTCAACAACTTACAAATTTGTTTTTTGTTTGTCTCTGATGTAGGCGTGTCTCAAAAGTGATATCTTTCCATTTTCTTGATGATGACAAATAACTGAATAAAGCAATTCACTGTCTGGATAAGACTGATTTATGATATTTGGTTATATGTGGTCTCAACATTGCTGATCCATAACAAACCCAACACAATCCTTATCAAGTTATAAATGCTCCAAAGGAAATTGAGTTTGCAGTGTTTATAAAAATGACGTAGCAAGTGCTACAAAACAGGCTTCCTCCCTGTGATGTAGCTTTTAAACTTCCATTAATGCTACTACTGAGGTGCAAACTGATTCCCAATAAGGTTGAATTCTTCTCGTGCTATCAGGTTTCTCTCATTTAATAAGCTTGTGAGCTGTTTCTGATCTGAATGAGGTCTGTCCTCCATCTCCCTCCCCCTACTATCCTTATACTTGGAAAGCAGTGAAAATCAAGGTCCTGATTTGTCATGGGCTCTATTGAGTAAAATTCCTTGTGTTGCCATGGTATCAGGGGAGTTCTGTCACTCATTGTGACTGAACTGACAAGCTTTAATTTCTTTTTTTTTTCTGTGACTATATTTCCTCTTCTGAAACATGTTCCACCTTGAAAGAGACAAAAATTCTGAACGAATAAAATCATTTGTGAAACAGCTGATGATGTTTATTTTCAGTAATAAGCCAAAGAATGGAGCTACAAAATAATCAAATGCATCTCAAGTTAAGCTGGCCCCATACAGGGATTCACCAAACTTCTATCCGGGTATCCTCCCACTCTTCTTCCTGTTTCCCCTTCATCTGCAAGCCTGTGCCTTGTCACACCACATCTGAAAGCCTCACCAATTATCCTGTAATTCATTCAAAACCTTACTCTCTGCTGGTTTACCCTTTAAAGACTTTCATTAAGTCACAATGCGAGACAACATTCTTTACCCCAAAGCCCATTTTTTTTCCATTCTGTGGGTGTGCACCAGCTGGTCGAAGTTATGTGGAGGAACTATGATAGTTTCTTCTGATCTCCCTTTCTATCCTGCCTCGCAACACAATGAAGCTGCTCTGTAATATCTTCACAGCAACTGACAATATACACACAGAAACTGTGTATAATCTCCAGGTCTGGGGCTGCTGATGCCTGCTTCTACTATGGTAAATGTGCAGGTTTGTTATTGATTTATTACTCTTTGGAGTTATAAGGTGCACAATCAAGAAGCTCCCATTGTCGCTGCCTCTGTATCAGCTTGTCCCTGTCGAGTGAAATGGGAAGACTGCAGCAATATGGAATTAATTTCAGCTTTCCCCAGAAGAGAGAACTTTATAGGTCACCCATCCCATCTATAGGAAAGAAACTATCTTTGTTCTGTTGTTTTCCCTCAAGTGTCACTTTCCATTTAACTTTTCAGTTACTGAGTGTTACGTTTACATCAGCAGCGGTGCTCAGGGTGCTGAGTGCTGCTCTACAAGTTAAAGAAGGTGAGGCTTCAGACCCATCAAGGTTTGTTTCAGTCAAATACTGCCAGGTTAGTATAACAGCTTACATAGATAGACTCTGGACTCTCCTCTCACCTGACAGACTGAGTTATAAGCATTTGCCATCATAACCATCATCTTTATCGGTTGAGGTCGACCAAGGGTTATGTGCCCTAGTTGTCAGGTCGGGACTGTGGCACTGTGTCAACTGTGGCTGAGCAATCCAATTCAAGAATGACAGTATCTGCCACATCTGGTGCAGGTGTGTTTTGTGATGAGGTTGACCTCATAGAAGAGAGCCTTCAGTCTGGATCCCTTTTTAAAGCCGCTGTCTGGGGTTTTTCCTCTGCCTTGTTTTGTCTTTGGACCACAGTGTGCCATCTGCTGCAATCAGCTGCTAAGTTTTCCCTGTTCTCTGTGGTGATGTCCAGACCTTTCATGTGCACCTGACCTAGTCAGTGCAATCTGTGTTGTCTGAGCAACCATAAAGCTATAAAGGAATGTACTGATGATGCAGGTGTTACTGCCATCTTGGTTGCCACTGTGAGCTTGGGGTTCTCCCACACATTTGTCAAAAATCAGCTTAGCATTGTTGTTGCCTTCCTGATGTTAGATGATAGATCCCATGTGGTGAACTGTTAGACAATGTCTGGTTCATAACTGTCAATGGTGATGGCAATTGAGCTTTCCATGTTTTGGCCAAGCACAACATGGATACCTTTTCAGATTGATGGTGAGTTCAAAGGCCTAGCAGGTTTTTAAAAAAATGTCCATGAAACAAGCTGTGTAGATTCAAAATTTTTTTACAAGGATGTTTAAGAACCCGTCCCCTATAATACATTCTGCTTGGAAGTCACACTGGGTCTCAGGATAGATACATAGTAAATGAAAAAAGAACAGGATTTTAGGTTATTTATGATGGCTCTGACATGCAAAATGTAATCACCAAAGAGGAAATGCCACACAATTTCACAAAAGACAAGAATAATTGATGTAACACAGCAACATTTAATTTTTACGGAAAATAAAACTTGCTTATGACTGGAAAATTCCAAATTTGTTGCAAAATGTCACATAGTGTTTCTGTGTACCACACTCACCACTTCTCTCAAACTAAAAAACATTCAGCTTTGTTACCTCCCTACAAAAAAAAAAAAAAAAAAAATGCTGAAGCTGGCTTCTAATTAACAGCTGCAAACCCTGCAGTTAAGATGAAACACACACAAAAAAGGCTTTTCACCCCTCAAGATTATTAAGTAAAGATCAGGAACTTTTGCATTTTAAAAACACCAGTAGTGTTTTTAAGACTCCATGCTATCTGTGACATAATTTAATACATATTTAACAAGGCTAAGTGATGTTTTGTTTTAATCTGGACCTAGTCTAAAGAGGTCTACTGTTACTACCAGCTGTTAGACAGGCTGGACTCAGGAAGGAGCAGAGACAGCAGAAAAAGTGTTTGTTGTGCAGAACTGAATATCTTCCAGGAGGAGCCAAACTTAAAACAATCCTCTGTGGCAGTAAGTATCAGTTGTGGCTGGTCAAACACTCAGAAAGGACTTCTGTGGTTGATAATAATTCCTCAGAACAGACTTAAATTGTGACCACGGTGGAGGAAGAGGTGGTGATGGTGCAGCAGTAAACCCAGGCTCAGTGTGATCAGTTTGGCTTACTCCAGTTTTAATAGGGCTTTTCTCTGAAAAAAACCCCACAAAAAAACAAAGTTTGTAAATACTGAACAAAATGTTTTGAAACTAAACTAAACCCAGATAGCAAAAAGTGTTTGGCACAATTATGGCCCACATCTAGAGTTGTATTTGGCCCATATACGGCCTTGATTCATACGGCATTCTCAGCCACAAGTCTCATTCCCTAAAGCACCACATGTGACCCACAAGGAAATAGCTAAATTCTAGATCCAGGCCAGCTCCTTATATTTGTTCCACTTCTGGTCTACAAAACATTTGCCATTATCCACGTACAAGCCAACAATTGATATCTGGACCACATCTGGCCCATGCAACACTTGCCAGTGTCATAACTGAGCCATGAGTAGCAAAAGTAGCCTGGATTAGGCCCAAACGCGTCTGCTATCTAGCAAACTATTATTTGGCTGGTGTCGGATCACTCAGGGAAGACAATAATCTGGTGATGTAGAGACCGAAGATTGGAAAAGGCACAGGTAGGTGTTCTAGAGCAGGTTGTTCAATCCTCAATCTACACCACAACACCCAGCAGGAAATCCCAGAGCTACCTCAGAGGAAGCAAAAAGGAGAAAACAAAATAAAAGCTTAAAAAAAAAAAGATTCCTGACATCTCTTATGTTATCACAGCCTTTTCACTAAAAATGCAAAGCTGGCACTGACAATGAATACATGAAATCCAAATGGGGCTGCACATACTCATATTTTTTCTTTTTTATTACTTTATTTTATACTTTATTAATACTTTATCAATACTTTATTAATGGGGAATTCTTTAATTTTATGTTCCATCTTGCTGCATCTTTTTATAAAAACAATGAAGTATAAGTGCATATTAATACAACCAAATCCCAATAATGCTGTCAAATTTCTCACACACATTTCTCTGTTTATTTTATTTTATAATTAATGATATACTCAATTATTTGCATATTGGGACAAAGATGGTGGTCCAATAAAATGATAATTAATGTCACCAATCTGTGAGAGACATTGAAATGTGCTTCCATGGTTGTAGATGCACTCAAACCATTTCAGAACGTCACCATCAGGATTTAAAGAAAGAAACAGAGTCGCTAGAAATGGTGTGATGACAGTTACTTGGATCTTAATGTTGCAAAGATTTTATTGTAATTTGGACCATTTTTTATTGAAAGTCTTTTAATATTTTCTTTAATTAATACAGAACAGTCAGAAGAAGTTTGTTAAGTTCTGCTCCAGAATCAGTGGCATACAGCTAGCAAATCTTACCTCCCTCTGGAAGGAAAGCAAAAAAAGATAAGAATGAAATTGGACTCCACCTCTGTTTGAGCACTTTTATTTTAATGCTATCTGGAAAAAACTGTCTTGGCCAGAGAGTTACAGACAGTTACAGTTTATGGCCCCATGGAAAACAAACAATTACTCCAACTCTTTTATTCCATCTGCAATCAGGCTTTTAAATGCTTTTAAACTATTTTAATTACCTTTTACAACAATCTAGATCCACATACAGGTCATTCTCTATTTATGTATTTATTACTGTTCTATGTAATTGATGCTATAGTCTTCTGTTGATTAATGATTAATGACTTGATAATTATTTCTTTTTCTGATCTGTGGCCAACATGTTCTGAATGGATTTGAATTTTTGTGGGTTTGTGATTGCTTTTATTGATTTTATCATTTTACCCTTTTTTGTGGAAAGACTGCAAACAAAATTGCCTGTGAGGGATAAATAAAGTTATTTGATTTGAATTGAATTGAAGAAATGATGGAGAATTGTCCCTTGCACTGGAAAGTTTTTCAGCACAAAGTGAAGAAAATATACACTTTCAAGCCAATGTCTAACTTTCCTTGTGTGCCCACTGCTGTAACCTTCACAGCACAGAGAGAGAGAGAAAAGAGAGAGGTGGGTGATGACACTGGTGGGGTGATGGTTCAGCTTTGTAACTCTCATGTCCTAATTGCTTAAACACACATGCATGCACACACACTTTCTAGTTAATGTCATCCCAGATTTACAGTGCAGGGAAGCTACCACTACATCCACTTATTAATTTCACCCAGTTAAACAGTTTGCATTCCTCTCTGGTGAAGCATTTCTACAAACTAGTGACCCATAGCTCACAGGACTTTGACATGCTCTTTATTAAAAGAGACGGTGCAGACTAATTGAATTATCTTTGCTGTGATGCAAGTATCATTTTCAATGATATCAATATGATTTAGAAAATACATAAGGCCTTATTCTCTAATTTAGTGGTTGTGATTCTTTTTAATTTCCTGATAGATTTCAGTTGTGTCAAAGTCGGCGCTTTGTTGAAGAGAAGGCTGAGCTGCAAAGCCCCCACCCCCACTCCTATTCATGAGCCACTCACTTGTATAACTGTACAAGCTCGAGTGTCGAGCTACAAGATTCTGGAGAAATCTTTAACAGTCAGGTGATGCCTCCGTTCATTCACCTAGACATTTCTGTTTGAATCTTTATTTGATTATTGAAAGTGTGGCTGGTGAAGATATTTGGGCTACTCTGCTAGCTTCTTCTTGCTACCCTTCCTACTGTCTAGGACAAGAGGTTGGGATTGGATGGACAGAGAAATGGACTCCTCTCTTAGGTCAGGATTAGAGATGCTGTGCTGAAATGAGCTTCTACATAAATCTAACAGTGACGGGAAGGGGATTCATGTAAATATCTGTTAGAATATCTTCACAAAGGTGTTGACATTTTTATTGTATTTTGGACCTGTAAGCCAAGTAATTTATGTCCAAAGGCAAAGAAAATGGGAGGTAATGTTCTATAACTTGGAACATGCGGACTAAAACTTGGACCGTAGTGTTGAAGCTTTCCAGTAGTATGATAGCAACTAATTTGCTATATGGCAAATTCTTTCCAGATGACTTCTATTCTTTTACATGTGCCTTCAGGGTGACATTTTTCTTTCCTTGTTCGCTGAGTAAGTTTAAGAAAAACAGGCTGTACTCCCCCATCGCACTGGGATGCAGTTTTTTCGAGATGTGTGTGGGCGTCTCTCTCATTTGGTCCATCAGTGCTCAGTTGAAGCAGAGTTGGGGTTGAGGATGAGTGTATGAGTATATACAGTATGAGCATGAATGATGTACCCACATGAATAGAGGTCCAAATTCCACATTAATCATAGACAAATCATGGCAAACCACTGGATCAAAGACTTGTCAGGCTTAAAGACAGCACTGTGCCTTAAAATCTTTGAAAAATCTTTTTTAGCTCACCAAGAGTTGAGCTTCCACCCATAGAGGGGATGACTATGGCTCAGAGGATTCAGAGACATTTTGCTCCTCTCTTTCCCAACCTTTTCCCTGCTCTCTCTTACCGCTCCTCCTGCAAATGATGAACAAACTGAAACAAAAGCTTGATATCAGGTCTACAGCAGCCTGGTATGAAGCCATTCATCTTTCAAAAAGCCTTTCAAAAACAGAAAGCAAGAGTTTCTTAATTCAAAATTAAAGCAGTATGAGAGCTGATATGGCAGCACATTGTACATTCCCATCTTTGCCTCGAACTGGTTACTACAGAACTTAAAATAATCCTAGGGTTCAGAAAATTGAATTGTGAAATTATTGCAATTAGCTGTAACAATAGGTTATAACATTTCAGAAAAAGATATGCAAAAAAATCTAATAACTATGTTAATCTTTGATAGTCTCTGTGTGTTTTGGGCTTTTCATTGAAAATGCTCTTGTGGTATTTTCTTAAGAAATTTGCTTCAAAATAATGATGACTGTGAGTGGAAATGAATAACAGCTAAATGAAAATGCAACATTTCACAAAATAATGCATTTAATAATAGTAATAAATAGAAAACATAATCCAAGAAAAAAATTAAGCTAATTCAAATCTATGGGATACAATGCAAATACAAGTATGATGTTCAGCAGCAAAAGAGTGGTGAATTACCCCACACAGCAACAGGTAGTCATATATGTATACCTTCACAGGTGAACTCAGTTAAGATAACGAGGCTAACAAATCCCGTCCACATGCCAAACAGCCGAGAACTGCCACTGGAAAGCCAGCAAGGAAGCAGATGGATAGAAAATAAGTTATATGTTTAGAACATTTTTGTACGCTGTGCTTCTGGGTCATTGCACAAAACACTGAAACTATTGTTTATTTCAAATATTTACAGAAAACAGGATGATTCTTGCTTCACCATCGGGTCCATTTACTGTAAATGCATTCAAGATTGTAGGTTTTCATGTCATACATGTGGCATAGTGGACGAGGATGGGATAATAAATTTTATTTTCATTTAATTGCAGATGGTATACATCAAAACTATTTCCTTTTCTTGACAGCTTTAACGTCATTTGCTAACATTCATCTATTTTTTTATATCGTGCCTGCAAATAAATAAAAGTTAAAAAGGACATCTTTGACCACTTTGTAATCTTGCCATTCATTCCAACAATTCTTAAAACTATTTTTTCTGTCACAAATTACTTTTAAGAATTGCTCACACATTTTCTATTGAGGACCAATTGGACCTGTAGGCAGATCACTCCTGTACCTCCACTCTTTTCTTCTTCAGGTTAGTTTCAGACTTGCCTAGAAGAAACAAACAATTTCAGGATGAATACCAATGATGCAGCTGCAGCTCTTATTCTCTACTGAATCGTAGTACAAGATGTGAACATTAACACAGCAAAGATCAGCTCTGATAAAGTAAATCAGTACAAAATTAGAGAGGTTTTAGTACAGACAGTTCAGGCAAGATCTCCAACATCGCCATTTTGGCAGTTTGACCATCTCCCTCAATATCCCCCAATTTTGTTTTGAGTAGCATTTTCCACTTTTATTCATTTGGATTTTTTTAGTTTGTGGTGTAAAAGTTGAAACACCATCATTACCAGTTCTCTAAAGGCCTTCATTGACTGATAAACCTTTTCCAGAATCACATGGTGTAACTCAGAAGACTTAACACGCAACAACTGACCTTCCAGGCATAACACCTGGAAAGCAACATGGTAAGAACAGTTCTGACTCACTATGTTACCGCGTAATTTAGTGTCGACACCTATTTCATGTAGCCCACTTTGCTTTGTCCTATGACATGCCTTACAGTCTTTTTTAGCAGGCTGAGCCCAAATCAGAAAGAAAATGGCAAGTCACAGCTGTCAGCTTTGCTCACCATTCCTTCAGCCTACAGTGGCTGAAAGAGACCTGTGACCTGCTGTAGAGGCTGCTGCGATCTGGCTGTCTGGTGAGGCAGCAGATGCAAATACTGGAAGTGAAATGAAGCGAATGGCAACGAGTATTTCTGTTCTCGCATCGCTATGGTAAACAAAATATTGTTTGCCTCCAAATGCTTGTCTCAACAAAGATTGGAATTGGATGTGTGGTAACATGTAAGCCCTTTTCTGACAAGGCTACTTGGAGATTCGAATGCTCACTTTAATATATTTTGTTGTTTCAAGTTGTCCTTTATGTGTAAAATGTGCTATTCAATATCTATGCATATTATGAACCGCTTTGACATCTCACTATATTATCATCCATATTTTCTAATGCAGGCTTTGGTTGATAAATCTACATGACATATTTTGAGTTGAGTGAGGTGCGTATATGATGCAATGATGACTTATGAACTACTGACAATGTCTCACTGAGATGTACAGCATGAGATGATGTACAGCTTTAAGGCCATATCAAGTGAGGAGTTGACCACCATGCTCTGCTTACATCAAACAAATCTAAATCTCACTCCCAGCTAAGTGAGAATTTCCTCCCATGAATTCTGCTTTTTATGACCATGAGGATTAATGTTGACAAGAAGTCTGCCATTGGTCATAAGTTGGTAAGGTGAGTGGTGGTGGAATGGGGAGGGAGCTTGACGAAATGAACATGGTGTGAACTTTGGAGCTGTCAGGCCTCTTGACACCTTGACAGCCACAGATAGTTTTCCTAGGGTGCTTAAAGCACACTCGAGGTGCCAGTGGAGCTGTTAAAAGACTTGTTACTTCTGTCAAAGACTTAACTGACTGCCATAATGTTAACCTTTTTTTTTCTCCGTGCTTTTGCATTACTTTTGTTCTGCAAATAGAGAAATTCTTCAAGGTTAAAATAGTGAATAGAAGATACTGACGCAGTATTTTGAATCACATGTGGTATCTGCTCTGCAAAAAAAATCACTTTATGACAGACTTACAGCTTTGCTTTTGAATGAATGAATGAATAAACGATATGCAGGTATCTTTTGTAGGCTGGTAGCAAAAGGGTCAAGGCTCTGACAGCAATTATGTTTTGTTGCTAGCTGAAGAGGAAACAATTACAAAGTTTATCACCTGCCAAGTCTGCCGACAAATGCAGAGGAACACTATGAAGTGTAGGGTAGTAATGGATGAAAGAGGGGGATTTCGAAAGCTTGAGATTTGTCCAGGTTAATCTGTAAGACAGTCCAAAGCTACTTCATCTCTTTATCATGCTAGTCATTGTTGCAGAAACTGAAGCTTTTCATGGAGTTTGTATGAGTTTAGCGTTTTAGAGCTCTGTGAAAGACACACTCTGTGTGCTCTCTGAATTTATAATCAGAGATGCCAAGAAAGAAACACTTTATCCACAAAGTTGATTTCTCTAGGCCAGTTGGACACCGTCTGTGACCAGGTTGAAAGGTTAAGAGGTTAACAGGCTCATTAGTCGATGGTCTTTATGATTTGGCTAATGATCACCATTGTTTGAAGTGACCACATGAGGATTTGTAACATATCTAAGGAATGCTAATTCCTTTTGAAATCCTGCATTTTGGATGAAAGGGCAGTTATGTTGTTCTTTTTTTCCATTTTTTTTTAAGGATAATTTATTATATTATTTGAATTTCATCCATGCAATTTAGCCATTTACTAAGTATCTGGTTTTAGATTTTTATTAGATATTTATAGCAGTCAACAGTGGTTTTACTTAGAGAGGTAAGGGGGGGGGGGGGGGGGGGGGGGGGGGTAATACTGGCTGCATAAAGGCTGCGCCTGTTTCTTGTAAGAGGCATCTTTAAGTGTTTTTGGCTTAACCACAGTTCACTCACCAGTTCAGACTTTTCCAAAACACATTTAGTGGATTCACAACCTTGTGTGGGCCTGGGGCACTTTTGTCTGCCAGACACCATCAGTGAGTAATTGAACAGGAGGCACTTATAGATGTTTGAATTAACCTGGCGTGTCTCGGTAAATGGGTACTTTCTTCAAGTTAGAAAAACAGAATTGTAATTTTGAAAAGAACAGCACTTTTTTTCTTTCTTATTTTTAATTTATATTTTAGAAGGGGCAAGAGGTGGATTATAAACTAACTCAACTTTTAGTTTCTACAATAAGAATGAATTTGCAGTAATGCAAAACGCAAAATCCCAAATATTCAGACAAAAAAATCCTTGAATCAACATTTGTAGGGATGATGAAGAAGGAACTCCTTACCCATGCAAAACAACTTTGAAAGGTTTGAGTGGAAGATTGGTGGAGATGATTCTCACACACTTTTTACATTGTTTTTAAATTATTCTAGTTGAATTAAAAGGATTTGCTTCCATTCTTCTGTGTTTGAACCTAACATTTGTTTAAAAAAAAACTTAGACTAAAACTACAAAGCAGATGTGAGGCAAAGTTCTAAAACTTCCATCTCTGCCATTTTCTCCATTTTTACTGGTGGAGATATCGTTAAAGATCAGTAAATTCAAACCGTTCTGGATTTTCTCACTGTTCAAGTAAGCAGTCACAGAGCAGCTGTTCGGGCTCTTTGGCTGCAAGCAACATGACAGAAGAGACATCCGACATGGACCAGGTCATTAGGAGAAAGGATGGAGTCACTGTCAATATTTGCACTACGCAGACATGTAGGAGAACCTATTAACCCCTTCTAAACCAGGGGTCTTTACCCTATACTGAGATTTTCCTTTCCTAAACCTTTTTTTCTGTCTTTTTGTTTATGTCTAAACATTCTCACTGACAGTGTTAACTGTGGTATAACAATGTTTAGACTAATTTCTTACAACTAGGGTCCCTTAGTGTTTACAGGTTTATGCCAGCAGCTTTAAAAGCAATTTCTAGCCTCCCTAATGCTTACATTGTCCAGCCTCCATCACATCAACACTCTTTACAACCTAACTGTTGTTTCTAAGTTATGCATTTCAGACCTGAATTTGCCGCTACAAGCTGGACTGCAGCTTGCAGTTATTTGGGATGGTCTAAATGGTAGAGGTAGACCTGTCCATTATGTTGGCAGCTGCAGCATATCAGCAGATGTCGTTTTTATGGGGCTAGAAAAAAAATAGCTGTTTGGTACTGATGACACATAATGCAAGAATAGTTGCCATATACAAAAAAATCCATCTCAACACTTTAACCTTGATTGGTGATAATTTTACATTTTTTTCCTGTGGAGGATTTGCAGTCTTCATTCAGCTCTAAGGATTCCATTGTAGTCCCCAACAAGACTCAACCCTCTTAATTACTTTGTTCAGTTTTTTTCTGAGTCACTGGCTCTAATGCCACTGACCTAAGAAGTTACTACATTACATTACTACATCCGCTCTCCACTACAGACTTGCACAACATCTTGCTGAAAACAGTCAAAGAGAATTTGCTTTGTTTATTATTGTACACTTCTTCAGTGTTGCATGTAACAATGCATATTATGCATGTTTCTGCATCAGTTTGAGAACTGACCCACCTGTGTGCATATATTTGAGTACAAATGTGCAAGAAACAAGCCATCCACCTTTTCTGTGAACTTTGGGCCATTGAGTGTTTGCTGAAGGTGTAATTCTAGCTTTCCTTATTCCTTACTTCAGCGGCCACTAGGACTCTGATCATCAGTCACCATCTAGAAGGGCATTCAGTCTGGGAAGACAAACAAAGACACCCACTCAAAACACCTCTCGCTGGGTTGGTCTCAAATCCCCAACTATTCTGAAATCCACTGTGGAGACTGGGGCCACTGGGCAGGGTCACTGAGGTTGAAATAACACAGCTACTTCAGTTTGACCCACCCGATTAGGCCATGACCACCATCCCTCATTTGATCTGCCACCAGATATCACGTCTGCGGGCTTAGTTAGTCCACTGACTGATGAAGTATTGCAATAGGATCTGTCTATTTACTGCGTTTCTTTTAAAGCTATGCCCCAGCCCCAGCCCCAACCTCACCCTCTCCAAAATGTGCACAAAACTACACAAAGTATTTTATATGGTCGGGGGGGTATAAATTGAATGTGACAACATATTTTGCAAAGTTTATTTCAGTGAATGATTGATGAACACCAGATACATTCACACACATTCTGATATTAATATCTGTCTGGAAATTCTTTTTGTATTGTCAGCCTCTGGAAGCCTCTAAATCTGCAAGCAGTCTGCAGGAACTTACAGCACTTGAAGACTTACAGCAATTTGATAGACAAAATTATCAATAACAATCTTCATCTGAATCTCTTTGCTCTCATCTGTACCATGGTTTCAAATCATTTTTATGCCCCTTTGTGAGTAATTATCATCATATGTGCAAGTTCTCACAAGCTCTCTCAAATTATCTGCATATTTTCATCTCTTGCTCAAATGTGGGAAGTGCATTTGAAGCACATAAATGGATCAGCAGCCGTGTAACCGCTGCTCTAAGTATCCTAACAGTGATGCATTTCTGCACTGTCACACTGCTCTCTAATTTGGAGGAGCTCGGGTCTGAGAGTAGCTAGGATCTCTCAGAGTCACTGTTGTATAATTAATTGAGAAATGTTTGCCTCACTAGCCTCCAAACACAAATATAGAGACTCTTGTTAGCCACCAGTGCCAAATTAAAAGGTCTTTGTTGCTGGTTAGTGGCCACACAGCTCATGAAAGCCTGTTAAATATGTGTACAAGTTGTATGTATTATGGGAAGACAAAACTAGAAAAACGTAGGAGAAAAATAACATAATGTTGATATTGAGGCATTAAATGTCAGCATCCATCCATCCATCCATCCATCCATTCATCCATTTTCTATATCACTTAATCCAAATCAGGGTTATGGGGAGGCTGGAGCCTGTATGTTAGCATTTGCACAAGATTTTATATGATAAAGCAAAGAATCATCAAATTTTTTCTTCTGTTTTTAACATTTCCACCTGCTAACCTGTTGAACCTTGCTGCTGAACTAAATTAACAACAATTAATGTTTTAATTAAGAATCAAATTACAGGGCCATCCTTTGAATTAGATAAAAATTCTGGGTCCCTTGGGATCAAAGAATGCACATTTTGCTACATAAAAAAAACATCATGGAAAATGTACAGCACACATAAAGTGTTAATGTTTTATGGTTTTGCTGCTTCTGACAGTTGATTGCTAGGCTATAAAGAGCAGGAATGATGGATGACTTAGATTAAATGCATTTATATTATGTATGGGTGTGCTTGTAGGTAAGCTGTGTGCATTAGTGTGGGTGGATGTATGCACTGAGTCTGTGCAGCCATTTGTGACGATAAGCTCTTTTTGTGTGGGATTCAGAAACCTTTCCATGTGAAGAGGTAAAACCACTATAATTGTCATCTTTCATATATATTTATGTAAGATTTAGGTAGAAAATGGCACTGGTGGATTCTTGTGCATGTTGAAGGTCTAGTGGCAGGATGTAACAGCAGGGGTCATGGGTCAAAGGTGCCTCCAGGTTCCACATCTGCAACTTTGCCCAGACTTTGCAGGCTGCCGTCAAAGTGGGCAGCCAGCCGCACTCTAATGTGTATTAGCAAGACAAAAGGCGAGAAGAAGGGAGGGCATTAGATGGGCTTTGATTTCTCCGAGATTTATAGGCGTGATGAAATCAGCTTTGAATAAAGTGGGTCTGCCCATTTGCTCTGTCGTTTAGCTACATCTGAAGGCTCTGGGGTTTGTTTCAGGAGACAAACACCCCAAATAAAAAAGGCAACAAATCTAAAGAGAAAAAAGAAAGGAGGGCTGCAGCTTCTTCTGAAGTCCTCCTTGTCCCATTCAGGGACTCATCAGCTGGCTCAGCCCATTGCAAGTTCTGCTTCACAACCATTGCTGCCTTTCCAAGAAATTTCCAACCCATAGACTTATGGAAATGATTCTTGTGTGTTCCTGGGATACCAAGAAAACACTTGGCTGCCAGCATATAACTGTCCATGGCTGCTGTTTAACAATTCAACTCTAAAGACAGTCAGGCATGTGGGTGAAATATGCTGGTCTTTTTCAAGAAGTAAAACAGTGTTGATGTATGTATACAGCCACCACAGCACCCTGTGGATTGTGATAAGGGTGGCTTCCTCCCAATCCCCTCTCCTTCCATCCTGCATGTCCTGCAGTAAATACTAAGTGCCGCTCTGTGACCCTCACAGTGATAAATAACCCTTAAGGTTAACTACATTTCAAATGGAGCAGTGAGGCCATTATAGGCCCCCAGAGTTTTGTTGACATCCTCAATATGTTATCTGTGTGCTCAGGGACCTTTACCAGGCCAGCATTAACTGGCCTTTCTTTTATGTCAGGAATGATAAAGTTAGGAAGAAGTCTTTTAACCATCAAATCTTAGAAAAAGGTCACAATCCTCTGTCTGCATGTTCAGCAGACATAACGACTTGTTGCTCAAACTGCACACACGACATGTTGGATGTGACATGTGTAAGCTTAAGTCCATTTATTTAATTTTGATTACATTAAATCAAATGTGACAAAGAATTGGCTCAGTGTTCAACTGAAAAGTGTGCGCATTTTTCTAATGTTTTTCATCCATTCCTCTGTAGCTTTCTTTACTTTTTGACTTTCAACTACACAGTTTATGCGAGACTAGCATACTTCTAAAATCCCTTCCATTTCTGCTGTGCCAGCCCAGTAATCATTAACAACAAGGGTCTCAGTCATTCAAACCACTGGATTTTGAACCTTTTTTTTAAGCCAAATATCCTGCATCTTGAAAGCATGTTTGACATTTGTACCAGACTACGGAAGAATGATAAGGAAATTTCAGTAAGTTAAGGTAATTTTAATTGTGGCTATACCTTTTCACCTGCCTTTATGACTTTGGCTGCAAACAGTCTGGTCAAAGATTTAACATGTATTGTTGTGCCAGCTATGAGCACAGAAATGCTCCTGTTATATCTCTTACAGATGTTCAGCTGCATGGAGAGAAAATTCCTGTTGAAACTTGGTTAAACATTCTTCTTTAAGGTGACAATTCAAGTGACCTAAGACATTTTCAGTGTTTATACCTCATGGAGAGTGTATCTTTGCAGTTAGACCTCCCAGGAGATGCTGCTGGTGACTGCATCCCCCCCCCCCCCCCCCCCCCCATCCAATCCAATCTAATAGAGACATGCAAATAAATAAATAAATAAATAAAAAAGCATAGATCTAAAAAACAACAAGACAAAATAATTGTAAGTTATAAGTTTTAAGTTGTAAAATACCTACAACTGGTCCACTGGACATTTTACAGTATCTAAATTTTGCTTTCACAGTTCTGTCCTCCAATCAAATTCAGTAATGAATGCAACCATTTTTATGATCAGGACTGCAGGGCTGAAAAGTAAGAAAAAAAAAAACTAGAAGCACTCAGAGTGTGCAGATCTCTGCCAAGCCACAGGGTCACTCACCTGAGAAAAACACCTAAAGGCCAAACAGTCCACCCAGTTACCCACCCCATGCCAACACTTACTTCCAGCTAATATCACTATCTCTTTGCATCATCAGGATAGATGCCACATCTTATTTTGAATCCTTGACCCTGGAAACATACCCTAAAGCAAATGGCTTTAATAGTCTTGAAGTTATTGGATTACCGGATCCAGAATATCAACGTGATCGGGGTCAAACAATGTCAGATTAGAACATCCACCATGATGTCATCTTGCGTGTTTTTTATTTTTTTTTATTTATTTATTTTTTGTAAGTGATTCTCAGCATTATTTGTTGAGTTAGAAAGTGTAATTGCAAAATAATCCCCATTTCCCGATAGAATCATGGGCACGGACGGAGATCCGGATCACCCTCAAAATCTAATCACTTGTTCCTTATTTATTTTCTTACATTTCCTGAAAATTTTATCAAAATCCATTCATAACTTTTTGAGTTAAGCAGCTAACAGACAAACCAATGCCACCAAAAACATAATTTCTGCCTTGGCAGAGGTAGTAGGCTTGTTAATACTTTCACAACATGTTCTTTTATGCTATAATATATTAATTATCCATCAATGCTTTGGTTGGAAAGAGCTGCTTTGAAACCACCTAGCTCTAAAAAGTGAAGTCAGAATGTATGTTAAACCTAGAAGACTGAGGGAACAAAGTAGTCTTTAAATCTAATATACATGTGCAGTGACTGATTTGAGACTCTAGTTAAAGTTAGCTGCAAGTCAAAGTTTGGTGGGGAAGCTTCATGGTGTGTTTGCTCTTGCTATGACCTAGCAGACCTGACCTGTCTTTTTAATGGCTGTGACAACACAAAAAAATCAGGCTCTAAGCTTCAATCTCTTTTCAAATCCCCCAAATATGACCCCGAAACGGTGGGATTTTTTTTTTTTAACTAAAAACACATGTCCATGCCCATTAAACGATAAGCTTATTTAATTTTTTATTCACTTCCCACCCCAGCCTCTCTGACCAGTGTTATTAGCTGGCGATTAAAGATGTGAGTTGAAACAGGAATAATTTATTTAACTCTGTTTATGATTAGAAATGTGTAGGGTCATTTCCAAGCTATTCTTAAAGACGTAATCTCTTTTTTTCTTTAACATTCATTCATAATACTTCTTTCATTTTTTTGTGTTTTTTTTAATAAAAAAAAACAACTTTGAAGCTGTTAGTCCGTTTTGGGGGACAAAGATGGATTTAGGGAAATAACTGTTGAGATCGAATATTAAAAGATATAATGAAGCTTTAGCAGCATAGTAGCATATGCATTAAACTATGTCAAAGTTTCTTGTTTTACAATGTTTACAATGTTTTACTACAACTGCAAACAAAGAAGATTGCAAAGTTGAATAAGAACTCAGGTTGTACTTGTTTTATGTTGATTTTAAGTTGTAATGCAAATTAATTTACCTCTTAAATAGCTTAAACTGATGCTACTGTCCTGTGAAAATCTAAAGATTTCTTTTTTGGACCAAGCTTACCTTAGGTGTTATTACTGACCCACCACTGGACAGTGCATATTAATATAATTTTGTGTGTATAGATTTAATCTCATGATTTTAGCCAATAAGCAACTATTTTTGGGGCAAATTTTACCTCCTCATATCTGCAGTCTTAACTTATTTTGTAACAGCTAGGGAACCCGTAATACCGACTGACCATATTTGATCAAGACAAAGTGATTATTAGCAAGTATACAATCACTTTTTAATTAATATGCACACTGTAGTTCTCATCATCTGATAGTAAGCACCCATATATCCAGAGTTTTATGTACAAGAGCTCCATAATGCTTGAGATTACAACCAGCAATCCATTTCAGAGACCTGATGTGTCAATTTCATCAGGAAAAAGTAGTGTCATAATACTGTATATGCTTCAAACAGGAAACGCAATACATGTAGGTAATGCATTTTTCGCACTATTTCAGGAATAACAATATACAATACACCAACTTCACTTTGTTTTCTTCTCTAAAAAGAACACCCATCTCTACAAAAATGTGCCACAGTCACCACCTAGTGGAAGTAGAGGGAATCCTCCAAACAATGTCCTCCGTCCATCAACATTAACTGACTGCCTGTTTTACTGCCTCATGCTGTAAAAGATGTGGGGTAGACTTGAAGGAGACCATGTAGAATATTTACTAGGTCATTCCTTAGATGTGTACAATCAAGCAAATGTTTTGAATAAATCTGCTTCTGACATGTAATAGGGGTCCCTGCTCCTTGGGGAATTCAATATCCAGTTATTCTATATCAGCTTAAGAAAAAAAGAACTGAACTTGAACTGGATTATTATCAATGGGAATTCATAATGTTAAAACACACAATAAATATAACAGGAAGAATCTGCTGGAAAACCTGCAAAGTAAACCACAGAATTCTGTGTTTTTCATGTGAAGTTTCACATTTCTGTGTGGCAGCTAAAGCTCCAAATGTATTAGATTTTCTGTTTTTTGCTTTTCCCCACAGAGATGCTGTTAAGGCTTTTTTTTTCTCAGCCACATTTAACTGTATTCTTTGATTTATGCTGTTGTGCTGAAATAATGTCATGTGTGCCGACTTTCCATATGTTGATATGTATGTCCTCAAAATGTAGCCAGGTGGTGCTATTCAAATTTTTAAAGTATGTGTATTCAGTCAAGATGCTGCAGAGCTAATAAATAAATAAATTTCTATTTGGTTAGCAGTTAATTATCTGTCATGTTCTTTTTAAGATCTGCTTTGGCATACTTTCCTGTATTTATACCATATGGAATAATATATTGAAATGCATGACTGGATTGAGTTCTTTTGCAGGTGTTTAACAAGCATGTCACTTACTCGCACAATTTCCAGGTGTGAATGAATGAAACCTTGGTGTTTCATGCCAAAGTGCCACCAACTGGTACAAAAGGGATACTATAAAAGTTCTTTGCTAATTGTAGTAAACTGCATTTATTAAAGTTTACTAGCGAGAATTGTTTACTGAAAGAATTCAAAAAGTTCATTACTAGTAAGCAGACTTACTTTCAAAGGGTTTATTCATAATACTGACAAAGAAAGACGCTGAGTTTGTATAAAGAAATTTAAAGTACATGACACACTTGCAACGCAAATTAGGATACGCTTTTCAAGAATAGCAGGTTTGTTTTGTTTTTTTTTTTGTTTGTTTGTTTGTTTTGTTTTTTTGGTTTTTTTTTTAAAGCACCATTTTTAATGTTACAAAATGCAAAACATTTTATTTGGACTATCAAATACAATGATAACTCAGTAAAACTTCATGGATTTATTAACACTTGTTGTTTTTTTTCTGATATTTTCTTGTTTCCTTCAATGCAAACACACATATTCTAAGTAAGGCACATCATTTAAAGCATTTAACACACACACAAAAAAGCAAAATGATTAAAAGAAAAGTTGAAGCGACATCTCTTTGGTACAGCTGCATGATTTGTGAGAGACACACTCTATCACATAAAGGAGCATGACAATGTTAACTTGACAACACTATGTACACAATGTATGTAAAAAATGTTATAAATATGTCTAAAAACCACAGACACTATGTACATCTTTGTACTGAATCAAAGCACGATTGCTTGTCTTATCACACATGATGGATGGATGTTGGGAAGTCAATGTCACCAAAACATTTCTTGACACATTGAGAAAACACTCGGTCATCGGTATAAAGAGGTGTTATGAAAATGAGTTTTTGTTGAAATTCACAAAACAAAAAGATGTGATACTTTCAGCATGTTGAGTGGAAGAATGGATACTGGAATACAGTATTGCTGGGATTGTACAGTCTATGGTCTGTGGGCAGTAGGCACAGTGCGATGTTATGATTAGGGGTCTCCTTACTACCCCTCCTCTTGTCTCCTCTGCTCCCACTCTCATTCTTTCTTCCTCAGGACGATATAAATGAGCCCACTGATGAGACAGAGAGGGAAAGCCACCCAGGCCAGTATGTAGGCATAGCCAAATTGTGTACCGGGTCCATCATCTGGGCTCATCACAGTGTAGATGATTGCTCCACACATCACAAACACACCTAGGAAGCACAAACAGAAAGATGAGGAGGGGAGTAGCAGATGATTCTACAGCTCAGCCTACTTCTTCAAAGGGTGTGGCCCCTGTGTGATGAGGTCATACTCACTCGCCAAGATCTGGAAGATGGCAGTAAAGAAGAAACGTCCACCCTTCACCAGCTTGAACAGCTGATACAAGAAGGCAATGAGGGAGCAGAAGCAGAAGAGCAAGGACAGAATCATCAGGGCTTGCACTGCTTGGATCCAGTCTAGAAGAAAGCACATAGGATGGTATTTAAACTCATTCATTATAGAAGTGAAAGGAAAACACACAGTTTCTTCTGGAATACAGACACACCTTCACTGCTGGCTGGCTTGCAGTGGTAGCCTCCATTAGTTGTCATGCAGGTATACCATAGATCTGTGCTCCTATCTCCACCTACAGACCAGGTCTAGAAAACACAACAACACAGTTATTTAAATACACCACAGCATCCAAAGTACTGATATAAAAAAGAGCTGCTACAGCACTATCCAAAGACTATATTACCTAATTACGACTAAACGAATCAGCTGCTGAGCAAAGTTATTTACCACATTCCTTTCTCCACACTAGATTTTTAAGTGTGCTGAATAAAAGTGTTACTTACACTGGCTGCTGTGGACACAATGAGAAGAATGAGGATGATTAAGTGCAAAATAAGCACTCCGAGCAGGATCAGCAGCATTTTTCAAGTAGATCTAGTGGGATAAGTAGAGTAAAAAGGTGAGTTAAAACGAATTTACCACCAAGACAAACCCCACAGTACAAAAACACTCAGATGAATTTGACGCCAGATGGCGCTATTTCCTCACGCCTGCACCAACCGCAATGTTTACCTCAATATGAAAGTGTCCTCTTACATTTAAACATGCAAAGAAAGAAAGATCTTAATTTGTTCCTTATGAAGCACAAAGCTCGGCGTTGAGCTCAAAACCAGACTGAAAAAACACACCTGAATTCACTTTCAAATGAGCTCACTCGACCAACTTTTGAGCTGATTAAATATCCGATTTTAATTAGTTTTAATTAGCTTTTTAAAGTTTGTTTTGTTTGCGAGGTAGATTAAACTTGGGGGGAAATCTGTACATTAAAGTTTGTAGTTATTAGAAACACACAGTTTGATTCGTCAGCAGTGCGTGCTGCTGGAAAACAAACTCAACTCATCTGCGTGGAAAAACATTGCAGCAAAGTGCCGCCATGCGTGATCCTCTGCAGTCACTGTTTAGTATTTTTAAGCGCGAGTTTAGTCTGAAAGACGAGCCATGCAGGTAACCGCAACTTTTCAGAAGCAGAAGTTTTCTGTCGAAGTAAATCCAAAGTCGACTTAAAGTCCAGGGAAAAGTCCTGTTGTTTGAGTGGACAAAGTGAATGAAACAATCAGTTCACCCGTTTGAACAGAAGGGAAAAAAAAGTTCCAATAAATAAGTCCAACTTACAAAAAGAAAAAGCAAAAGCAATTCTGTGAAAAGGGCGAGCTTGAAATGAAGAGTTGGGAAAGAATCACGGCGCTTCTGCTCCTCTCGACTTAGTCTCTGTAGCTACTATTCCAGATGTGGCTCACACACCCCAGTCAGTCTCTTTCTCCGCCTGAGAACACCGCCCTGCAGGCCCTGCACGTCACCAGAGGCCTACTCCAGCCTTCCCCCTCCACCCCCTTTCTTCCCGTGGCATCCTATGGTCTGGATTGTGTCCCATGGCATTACTGTGCAAAAGCTAAATTTTATTTATTCATTTTTTTAAAGGGAGTAATAGCAAAACCAGACAGGTATATTATTCTTTTACTAACTTCTATTGAAGATCAGATCCTGGATCCCAAAGTGTTCACTGTTGACACATAACAGAACAATTACATGCCAAACCTGTAACTTTGTTTAAGGTTCAGTTTAGAGGTCATTCAGGATGACTTTAGTCCTACTTACCCTTCATTAGAGAAGGCTGGACAGACCTGCTGACCCCCAAATGTGAACAAAGCAGTTAATGTGTGTGTGCGTGTGTGTTTGCCAGTGAACGGACCAGCCCTCTAGAGGCCTTGCGGTATGCCCAGAATGTGTGTGTGTGTGTGTGTGTGTATATGTGTGTGTGTGGGAGGCAGGCCCCCTGTTTACTCCTGTATCTGTGGGGAGAAGGGAGAGCTAGTCCAGCACCAAAGGGAGTTAGCACTGTGCAATGTTTCAGTCATGTTAAATCAATGGAAAGGCTTGGATCTCCACACATACAAGCTTTAAGGATGAGTGGCAAAGATTGCCAGCCACAGCCTGCCACGCCTCTGCATCCCTCATTACAGTGTGGTCTCAGACCATTTCCTCACAAGTGACAAAGCTGCAAACCAAAGCAGAAGGAAAAATGACAACAGTGATAAAAGAACAAGCACACGTAGCTTTGTTTTGAAACCAGCGCCGGTCCAGACGTGATAGTGATCAGCTGCTGCAGGCAGAGAAACCCAGCTCTTGCCTCTACTCCCCTCTCCCTTGCAGTTTTTTTGGCTAATCAGGTGGATTCCTGTGGTTTGTGTTTGTAAACATGCAAAGGGATGAAATGTGGGCTGCTGCCCAGGCTCACTGTGGGCTGCCAGGTGAGGCGTTGCTGTGTGTATCAACTCAGAGCTGGAAGGGGTAAAGAGAGTGCTCTTTGACAACAAGCCGACCACTCAGCTGGATGTGCTCTTGTTTATGAAGATGTAATTGGTGCAGCGGTCAGGAGGGGAGAGCAACGCCAGGAGCAGCAAGGTGAGAAGATAAACCTGGCTGCTCAGCTGGAGCAAGTCTGAGCGGAGACCATAAATGTCAAAAGAGTTTAACACAATCACACATAATCCTAAACTTAGAAAGTGGGCACATACAAAGCAGAGCAGTTATGGATTAGGCCTGTTTACACGTGTCAAAGTTTAAAATTAATCAAAATAACTCTTGAGGATGTGAATAATGTTACACCATTGCTGGTTGTTGGACTGCAGCATCTGTAATTCTTCAAGTAAAGCTTCATTGCAGTGAGATACAGCACCCCACCCATTCTTCATTACACGATTTAATTTAATAAACTGTGAGGCTGCGAGAAACATATCAATATGCAATGACTTTCTCTTAATAACTTCTACAAAAACAACCACATTTTGTTTTTATAATGAATCTTTTATACAACAGTTTGAAGTTTTATAATGAATATCTCAGAAACACACACCCTTTGAACTGGAAAAAAAGATGTTATTGTAAGGAGGCTCTAAATAAGATATCACCAGTCTTTTTTTCTTTTGACTGATTGCTCTGTTATTGCAGTGTAACCTTCATAACTTACAATCTTTGTTACATGGCTTGTAGAACGCTGGACATCATCCAAAACCGATTCCCCCTACAAACTCCATAAATTAAAAATAATAATAAAATAAAACAGCTCCTCTTTTCAAAATGAAGAATAACAAAGCAAAGAGGAAGAAAAGGCTCAACACCAGAGACAACAGTCACAGCTATTGTGATTGAGGCTGCAGCTGTAATTCAACACCGTCACACCCTTCTTTATTAGGGGAATCACGAAGGCCTGGAACAGTATGTTTTGTAGCTACATCACACAATAAATGATCAAGTTTGTGGGCATTAACTGTTTATAGTCAACTTTGTTTACCTAAATAAAAAAAACTTAGTTATTTGCCTGTGATAGAGTGGGACACTCTAAGGGGATGTTGCTGGTTTGATAGATTCCCTCAGTGTCCCACTCTACCACATTGCCAAAAGGAATAGAGTTGTTTAAGCAGTGCCTTGAGCAAAACAGCTGACCAAAATCCAAAGTACAGAGGCACCATAGCTATACTGAAAATACAAACTGTAATGCTGCTGTGAGAAGAATTTAAATGTGACTCACGTTGGAAAAAAAGAATTTTAAATGGTATATCAGTCAGTCACTAGAGTGACCCTAATATTTATTGCCTTTAATTTGGGCATTATTTTTTAACTACCCCAATATGCCTACAGTTATATTTGAACTGTTAACACCTGTAACAATTAGTTAAGCTGCAATTCTGGATTAGTCATCAGTGTTAAATACTACAAGTCTAGCTGAATGCCAACTTTCAGGTTCCATTTTAGTCAAAATATGTCAGGTTGGCCCTGATATCGAAAGGTTTATATATAAAGTTAGACTTGTGAGGAGGATACATTACTGTAATGGTCTGCTGTATTGAGACATAATGAGTCAGCCTCAGTTCCAGCTCAGCTCTGGTGTCTACAGCTCTGGGCTCCACCTGCAGGAGTGGCCAAATGACTCTTTTGGACTACTTCATCTCCAATAGCAAACATGGGAGTGACGGCAGAGTGAGAAAATTAGGGATTAGGTTTTGGTTTTGGATGTAACCCTGGCCTGGCTGCCTGAGGGACATCTTAGCAGGATGGCTTGACAGGCAGTTTTACTTGTGGGAATATTGGAATGAAGGAAACACCCCTTAACCTATAGAGGCTCCATATCAAAACAAGAGGAAACACTGAAGTTCTGACATCAGGCTGACCAGATGTTTTGAGGAGCAGCTAAGAAAAAAAAAATAGAAAGCTATCTCACTGGACATATTTGGGCCAAAGCAGGAAAGCTTTAAAGGCTGCTTTGCAAATAGTATGTTGAGCTTGTATTACAGTGCTGGTTAATTTGGTCTGTGGCCCAATTCATTGAAGATTCAGTGTCAGATGCATGATTAAGCCAGTGTAACTGTGAAACCATAGACAGTGACATTCCTCTTGCAGATGCATGCTCTTATTCCCAGGGTGTGTGTGACACTTTCATTGTCCTGCCCCATATGAGCTGGCCTCACCGTGCTGTGCCGGTGTTTGTATTTTGCCACTTAGTGACTATCAGATAACATCACACAGTCCATGCGAGAGGGGAGCTCTCCAGATCCAGATCTATGCTGGAAGGATTTCACAAACTGCAAGACCATCTTAAACTGTGGACACGGTGATATTTTCTAAGACATGCCATAAATATGCAGGAAAGATTCATTGAGTAAACTCACATGTTTCAAATATCAAACCCATAATACTTGGAGCTGTGCAGGTCTACGTGCAAGTGTAAAGCAGGATCATATTAGATCATCCCTACCACACATGACCCATCTCACCCCTACCATTTTAAACTATGAAACGCCACAATGAGCTGTAACCAAGCTGAAGAGCTTCGTTGGCTGGGAGCTAAATCTGATAAAACAGGACAAGATGTTGAAGAGGGGTGAAAGTTTTGGTTTTTTTTTTCCTTTAGAAAAAGGTCTGTCCCTCCCTGTGAAGGAACAACAAGCAAATAAATCAGAGACATACGGCCTGACGAACTACAGATTGTGGCACCCTAGTGATCCTAAACATGTGCTAATCATTAGTCTCTGGCTTCCTGTTGGAGTCTATGTCATCAGCACACACATCCCAACAGGCAAGATCAGTATACAAACTGTTACTTGGAATTAGAGTGATACTGGCCTCAGGGGTTTAGAATGAAGCAATAAAAAATATGAAAGGATGCAGTTTGAATTGTTTCACTCTCATTTCCACACAGTTCTGCTATGTATGGATGAATATCTAAGCTCTATCAGACACCCTCCTTGCAAGTCATTTTAATCACCATTAAAAGTCACATGGTCACAAGAATCAGTTCCTTTGAAATTTGCATCAAGAATTCCCTTCAACTTTCCGAAAAGAAACTTACTCTTATCTTCTTTCTTTTTTTTATCATTGGTGTTCTCACTCCCGCTCCTCTTTTCCAAGGAGTGCATGTGCACTCCTTTTAACAGCTTACATTGCAGCACTTCCCTTGCAGGCTGTCGGTTCTGATTTTAAAGATGTGTGCCAGCACATATTTTCTTTCTAGAAATGTTTGCAGTCCTATGTAATGCAAGGAGATTACTCTAACTGGCTATTAGCCCACTATCTAAGGCATGTATTTATTGTAGAAAGAGCCACACCTGTTGCTTAGCTACATGTAAACTTTCAGGTTTAAAACCTGTTTGATAAACTTAAAAGTCTTCATGGGGAGTTTTACAGATAATTGCTTCTATTAGTAATTTGTTCACAACAGCTGAGCAGATAATGAGCCTTAAAATGGCTTGCAAAGGGTTAAGGATAGCTAAAATAAATGCAAGTAAAAAACTGTTGTGATTTTAATTTTGCTTTCATTATGCTGTCAAACCTTCATTCTATCTCTGTCTAGATCAGACTCACTGCTTAAGTCATGACTCATCTAGCTGTTGATACATGACACCAAGCTTTATAATGGAATCCATGACATCACAGGTGTTTTGGTTTCTTCTGTTTTCTTTTGCAGGGAGTGTGTCATATGCTGGGAAATGTGGTGATACACATACATATGTAATGGCTGGTCCAGTGATTGCACAATGGCCTGGCCAAAGGAAACTGTGGCCTTCCTGCAAAGCCCAGCTTGGAGCAGAGATGTTGTGTGTTCATTCGTCGGCATCAGTCTGGACTGCAGCCCAGAGCAGCCACTCACACAAAATCAGCTCCTCTCAGTGGTGGAATGAAGGAGGAAATGAGGATGGACTAATAAACTCTGGTAGACACAGCGAAGCCCCAGCAGTGTAACAAATCCACTTGAAAAAAGCTACAGACTCACAACCAAATTATTATTATTGCCTTGACACCCTTGCCCTCGACACATGATTAACCCTAATGCTTAACTTTTAACTGTAAGAAATAATCAGCGAAGAAGTCATTGTTGGGATGTTTTTGTAGCTATTTAAGCTGGATGTCTTCAGGGATGTGAAGCTGGTCATTTGGTTTCTCATGCTGGTTCAGAATGGGTATCTTACATGAGTTTGGGTGGACTTTTAAGGTCCACAGAGGATATTCCTAATGACTAAGTATTCCATGATGTTCCCATAGTTTCCCCTGAGGTTCCTATATGCTGACAGGGTGAACTGTCTAAATACTTGATAACTGTAAACCTGGTACACACATCCATCGCTGTCCAGAGTTTTTGACCAAAATTACAGGATTTTGCACTTTTTGTTTTTTGTTTTTTTTACCTTGAACATGTTTTTGTTTCGTTCTTTTTTCAAGTGCTGCAAAGCTAATGACCAACCTTTGAGTGCTATTTGCTTAACTATTAACTGGCAGACGTTGGCATGTCAGTATGACTAAGACTAGCCCAATCACAAAATAGAATATCTAGTAAATGTGTGTTTGGGTACATGTCTAAAATGTGTCAGTGTTCCAAAGTGCAAGACAGTTGTGTTTTATTTTGCCTGTTGTTATGTGCAAGGGCAGCTTTCATGTGCTACATCGCCAGCTGTAGCCTGTTTTTATTCATATTTATGTGAAACCATGTTTAAGTTTAGTTTTTACTTAAGTTTTACCTGCCTAAACTTAACCATGGTTTATTTTTTCAGTTATTATTTAAAACTATGAAAAACATGGAAAAAAAAAACTTTTAGGACTTTTGAAATTGTTGTGCATGTAACATGTTTTTTATAAGATGAGACAGTTTAACAAAATGCAAAACATCGGCATGTTATGATTTAATAAACATTTATAGACAATGGTTTTAGGGCTTTACAAACCTTTTTATTTAGTTTGCTTGTTTGTCTTGTTTGTGGAAATGCAGTGTTTTGTGTTGTGGACCATTTTCTGTAGCTTTAAAACTTTGGGCCCTGTGCCTTATGTTTTTTAGGCCTGTGCCTAAAAATTAGTATACCCATGATGTAATGAGTACAGCACTGCAACTACAAGATGTATTTGATTACTTTTGGAGTCATAGTAAAGAGAACACTTGTGGGCTTCCTTGAGTTGTGTAAATATCAGTATATGTTACTGGTGAATAATACATGAAGATGGCACATAGCCCAAACAAGGTTTTAGGCTTGCTTCAAAGAGTTTAAATCTATATCAAATCATAGTACAATATATGAATATGAATATTATCTCTGCAAAGGACAACTCTGAGAAAGAGAAGCAGAACAAAATTAAAGAGGGTTTAGTACAGATGGTTTAGATGAGATCCAATAGTTATTTTGTCACAGTTTGTTCTCATAGTTCCCATTTGGGAAACCTCAGGTTGTAAAAAGATAAGCCATTGTGAAGACTGTTAAGATGTTCATGAACATTTTCGGCTGTCACGTTGTTATTTTTTAAGATTTCGAACTTTCAAGCAATGATCGCCCAATAATGATAACCTAATAATAAACAAAGACAGCTGAAATAATGTAATATAGGTAAATCCAAGGACAATTACATTTTTGCACAGAAAGTATTGATGGAATATGCAAAAGTGAATTGGTAGTAATAGACATTTTTGTTGTTAATGAAAGCAGTATAGCACATAGGACAAAAAAAGCAGTTTGCTGCAGAAGTTGACAATTCATCAAAGGAAAATCTGTGGAATGTATACCAGCAGCGTTCATGTTGTTAGATTGTGGGATAATATCTGTGAAATATAGAGCATAAACAAACCAGCAGTCTCTGCTTATCATGAAATATATGTCTGAAATCCCCATTAAACACAGATCTTGCAGATTATCACTATAACCTAGCCAGACAAGCTTTAAAAAGATGTTCCCCCATTGTTGGTTATTTTTCACATATATGAAGACAGACACTGAGAGAACTGCTTGATCTATCTCGCCCCCAGCATTTTCCTATACAACTCTGTCAGGATCCCACCCACTCCTATCCCTGCTGAACATCTCCCTCTATCCAGTGTGAGGAGAGATGTTGGGATGTATTGTTATGCTTTACACATTCCAGATGAGACTTTAGCCTGTTCCCCCACCCATATGAGAGTTTCAAAACATGTGTTCTTTTATGTAATGGATTTTACCCTTTCGTGACAAAAAAAAGTAGGGTGTGGTAAAGAACATGGAGGAAAAGCTGCAAAAACAAGAATGTTTTAAATTTATACTGTGTGGTTATCTCAATGTAAGCATTAAGCTATGGCGTCTTGAAATTGTTTTATTTAAATTAAAAAGAAATTAGGAAAAAAAAAGACTGTACATATGTCGTTTCCCAAGATCAACAGTCAGTTGAAGTTGCATTAAACCCCATACTTGGCTATATGGTACAGGCAAGTGGTGAACTCTGAGAAGAAAATATAGCATGTCAGCTTGGAGTGAACCTCCACTTTTTGGGGGTTTTGGGGGATGGGACGGAAGAACTTAATTGAAAACAGAGTTTGTTTCTTTTTTCATTATAAAGTTACCCTTTCAAAACAATTACCTGGGCTCTCATTACACTGAGCATACAGCTTATCTTAAGCCATTTTATAAAAGCTGAACTCCTGCAGGACACAATGCTACTGATTTTGATGATGAACTTATGTACGGTGTAAACACTACACTCATATTGTGGCTACAAGCTCAACAGCTGAGAGATGCATGTGTAGTGCAAAGTATCTCTTTCTTTCATTTTTGCTATTTCTCAGACACACACGGAAAACTGTAGAAAAACACAATGCAGCTGACAAGCTAAATGCCACTTTGGGGATGTGGGGGGAGAATATTTAATTCTCTGAGGTCATGGTTGGGTTTGTTGAGCTTCGGGCTGTAAAAACTACACACATGGTTGTGGGAGGAGAGAGTGGGCTGTGCAGACTAAATCCTGAGAATCACCAGATCAACTACAGTGTATCGTTGCACAATGGATGACTGGAAACTCCATGGAAGACTGAGAAGTCTGTGGTGACAGCATTTCTAACTTGCCTTTGTATTCAAATACAATAATGTGACTAGTGACTAGTAATGTTTTTCAGTTTGAATCTGACTCCACCTTACAAATGTTTGAAATTATCATTAACAGCCTGAAAAAAATGACCATTGTCCATTTTCCCAGTGAATCTGCTCACGAAAGGAAATTCCCATTTTCTATCTTCATGTCTTTCCATTACATATTTTCCTCTGGGTGCATGTGTGCATGTTTTACTGATTTTGTTGTCTGCTTGAGTCACTGGCTGGCAAGCTCTCCTCATTCTGCGAGAACTGATGGGACAGGGTGCAGACGACAGGCAGCTGGAACAGCCCAAAACACACACACACACACACACACACACACATACACACACATACTGCAGGCCACCCTGGTCACACCCAAGGCATCCCAAGCATGCAGGGGCCAGGCACTCACAGTGGTCTCTAAATATGACTACAGCTCTGTTGGTGACTCACTTTCACTATATCTGTTTATGCATTGAGAACATATGTGAAAGAGAGGGTCAGTGTTTGATTGTTGTTAAAATGGCAGCACTGTGTGGTGTGTGCTGGAACGCTTTGGATACACCACATGTTGTCTATGAAGAGATCAGTTAACAGTAAGATTAAGAATGAATAGATTGAGCTGTAACAGTGAGCCAAGTGTCTCTTCTCTTTTCTCAGCTATCCTCCCGTCCCAGGGGCCAACAGCTCTGTGACCTCACCCTGCCTCCACCCCATACACTCCTCCTCCAACACTTCCTGGCCAAAAAGCTGCAGCACAGCTGGAGCATGCAGCAGGAGAATAGTGAAAAAACAGGCATTTGGATGGTTACTTTGGATGGCCATTCATTCTCTTTTTCTTCCATTCTGTTCTGATTCACATTTTGTCCAACTTTGCTATTGCTCACCAAGTCGGTCAAACGGGCGTGTAAACACTCACGTTCCTGAATTTACACTCATATACACAAGCTCCACTCCCATGAAGTTTGAGGTTTTTGCTGTCAACATGACTTTTTTTCCCCCTAAAGATTGTGGTACGACTGAGCCAGTGCTGCACTACAAATGAATCCCAAACTACTTCCTTTGAAAATTGCATTGAGCTGTCAATCAAAATAAACAGCTACAGATGGAGAGGATGGAGGGGGCTTCAACCAGGCTTTACCATACTAGGTACTCTGCCAAAAAACGGTTGTGTGATGCAGGAAATCCAGGAGATGGCCTCATGCTCAGCTGCAGTTTCTGAGCTGAGGAGAACAGACACGCCTTTTTCAAAGTCAATGGTGCATATTTGATTTTAAAGCCCAAATCCACCCAATAATAAGTGAAAACAAAACAAACAAAACAAAGTCAACCCCATCTAAAAGAGCTCACATAAATACACAATACATCTGTCTATGGTCTGTCAGGTCCGATTGGCTGTGTAAACTCAGAGGAGGGGAGTAAAGCCTGGCTAGTAGGATGATGAAGACAGCCAGCATCGGCTAGACTTTTCCCCCTCTCCTCTCCAGCTCAGCCCAGAGGGAGCCACGGCCAGAGGGAGTGGAGCATAAACTGGATGACTGAGTTGTTTAATGGAGGACCAACACCCAGTGCAGTGTGTTTTAAAGTCATCTCTCTGCATGGAGCTCTGGGATTCTTCACCCTAGCGTTGTTTTCTGTCTCTAAACACACCCTGATTTATGATGCTATTGAGATTTGGGGAAAGTGTTAGAGCCTTTAAGCTGTTGCAGTGTTTCCACTAGTGAAATAGAGCTTGTGTATAAAGTCACATGAAAACAGGAAGGTGAAAGACCGTAATGGAAAGTCTGGTTGGCTGGCTGTGGCAGGGCTGATATTAGCACTATAAAATCACTGAGGTTAACCAAAGCAAACACTGGACAGTGTTTTATAAATGCAGAAGCCTGAACATTGCCTCATTTTACTCAGCCAAGTGATGTGAATGAGGATAAGCTTTAGTATCCTTCAAAATAGCTGTGAAGCACTTTGAGGCGATATCATAGAGCTATTGAGCTGCTTATCTTTCTATACGTTTGGCACTTGCTTATGCTAAAACAAAATTAAATAAATAAATAAATAAATAAGGATAAGAATAATCTACTTAGCTATTATCCAAAATCTGCTCATGCAGGCTTCAGTTTACAAAGAACTATGGAGGATGTGAAGAGCTTAAATTGGTTTGAAGAAACACAGAGATAGATATGTTTTATGAATGTAAGTCTAACAGAAATAAATTAGGCTGGCCAAGGGGAGGTGTTGAATGAAATGAAAGTGATGTACAAAAGCAACCAGATTAACATGAGACATCAGTCTTGGAAGCATCTCCTCTGCTCTCATTCTGAATTAGTGGCACTGGTATTACTCATTATGTCAGAAGAGAGAGAAGATTAAAATGAAGGAGGACTAGAAGGTCAAAGTTTAAAGTTGGCCTATGGGAAGTGACCCTTTGTGATCTCCAGCTTCCAGCTTCAGAGTATTTTTGCCCCACTGTGGGCATTCAGTGTCTTTCAAACAAGCGGTGCATTGTATGGACATACGGCCTTTTCTAAGGATGGCGCCAAGTCTATGTTGGCAAGGATGTAGTCTCAGTGTGTGATCAACATCTGAAGTCTATTTTATCAATCATGGGTTCACTGATAATAAAGTGTTCCCACCAGTGAGCTACAGAGATGAAAATATAACTTGTATTTTCAGATGGGAAAAACTAAATTTAAGCAATCCGACATTTGCAAATGCACATCATTGTATCAACAACTGCCGAAAGGTTTATGTGTGAATGTCTACCTCTCTGACAGTGTGGGTGTATGATTCACAGAGAGTTCCCCTTCCTTCAGTGTCAGCCAGCCGTGGACAGGCCTTGGAAGGGAAGCAGCATCTGGCAGAGATGAGGGCGCAGGGAGCAACAGAGCCCCCCAGCTCCATCCATTGTGGTCATGGCTGAGTGCGGGCCATGTTAGACCTCCTGGGGACCCACATAGTTGCAGGTCCTTCAGCAGAGTGAACCAGGGTTAGCACAGAAGGACAGAATGGAAAATGAGGGGATGAATCACTGTTTCTATCCTCGAGGCAAAAACCTTGTCTTCCATGTCCAGATTTTAAAGTCTGGATGCAAAAATTGGGAGAGTTGATGTGCAAAATTACAAGTGAGACCTGGATTTTATGCTGTAAATTACAGAGAGAGAGAAAGAAAGAGAAAACACCAAAGCATTTGCATATTACTATGGCTAATTTTCATTGATAGCAACAGTAACAATGCAGCTTAGCTGAACACATGCTTTAGTCTGCTGAGTTTAAAGTGGGTTAAGCAACTGTGGCTCACTCAACGGAAAAACACATTTTTACACTAAAGATTTGAGAGCAGTCCAAAGAGGTTATGACACAATCTCCACATTTATGAAGGAAACTTCTCGTTGCGAACAACTGAGGGAGAAATAAGGGGATGGGAGCTGCTTCCTGTGAAATAACTTTTCCATATGTGAAAACCATAACCACATTCTGACATACCTGCAAAAATCCCGGACAGGAAGACTGCACTGATGTTTGGAGGCTGGTCTAAATTTTCAGGCATCTGAAGCTCTTTAGGGCGAGGACATCGGAGAAGTTTTGCATTCTCCCCTTTTCCCCTAATGTGTGTGTGTGTGGGTATGTGTGTGTGTGGTCTCCTGCTGCCAGCCCTGCAGATCCAGGTTTTAAGGGTCAAGAGGTCAATGCTGGTGCTGGAATGTTTATGTTCGCTGCTCCTGTTAACACCAATATCCATACTGCTACATCTTCCTAAAGAGAAGCTCTGCCTATCCTTGAGAATTCAAAGCCAAAGAAACGTTTCCTAATGATAACAGTTTTTAGTTTTACTGTCTTGGTCTTCGCGTGGTTACGTGGAACTTGGCAGACTGATCTGAAGGGAGATGTGGAGCATATGACAAGGCAAAGATGAAGTGCTCTAACAATAAGTGCTGAGATTTAACCCATAAAAAAGACAGCCAAAGAGAAGAGTCTTTACTGAATAGTGAACAAATAGAAGTGACAATTATCAATGATGACAGGAACTGAAATTCAGTCATTCTCTATTTTTTCTACAGGAAAGTGGAAAAAATATGCAGAAATTTAAATGGAAGAACCGTCTCTAAAAAGAAAAAAACAGATGGTCTGCAGAAGGATTATTATAATTTTTTCTGTTTACCTAAAGACCTTATCTCGGAGCAGTTAAAATTCTATACATACTTCATGGGTGGGCCTCCTCACTTGCACACAGTCTGCCCTGCTGTTCACTATGCAGACATTTGGTCTGAGATATGTGCATCAAAGCATGCAAAAGGATCCCTGGCCAGTATTCAGTCTTGCTGTTACCTACCACAAACACACATTTGGGGACTTTTGGCCAGTAGTTTGATTTTTGACCAATTGTATGCCAGCAAACAAAACACACACACACTATAACACCACTCCCACACACTCACCCACCCCTCCCCCTCTGTGCACAACAAAAGAGAAAGGACTGTTTGTTTATGAACCATAAAACAAAAACAACAATAAAAAGGAGTTTCAAAATACTGATGCAAAAATAAAAAAAAATACTTAGCTGACAGGGGAGTGGTCTGTATATGTTTTCTTTTTGGGGGGGGTGTACTTATGCACTAATGTGCATGTGTGGGAGGGGAAAAGGAACAGAGCCAGGCAAAGGGTGGTATATAGACAATTTTGTATTCTCTCCTTTCCTCCCCCATCCCCCAATTTAAACTTCCCCTTTTTTTCTGCTTTAACCAGCCCCCACCTTCTCTTCCTCAGTCCCCTCCACCAGCAGGTTGTTTAATACTTTCCAGATTTCAGCATGCCTTTAGCCTCCTGGAAGAGTTGCGAGTCTGCTGATGGAATTTGGCGGAAAAGGTTGTGGGTCCAGACAGGGGCTCCTGACATTACAAACCTAAAGACACTGAGCGCCTCCCATCGGCAGCGTAAAAGAAAAAACAGTTTTGTTTTGTTTTTTTTTAAAGAAAGTGGGAAACTAGTGGGAAATGACATTAGACAGCCTCGGGAGCAGATGAGATACTATGAACAGGGTGTTTGAGCTGGTGAAACAGCTGCAAGGCAGGACTCAAATTACAATGGGTTTGTACAAGTGGGGGGGGGGGGGGGGGGGGGGGGGGGGGGCTCCCTGACCTCCCTGAACAAACAGGAGTCTCCAATTTCTCGTTGAAATGTGCGAGAGAACTTGAACAGTTGGGTTCACATCCTTCCTCTTCCTATATATCATCCCAATGAACTCTTTTGAACAGTCCTGAGTAACGAGCTAAAGGTCCTTCTTTTTAATATTTTCTTTTATTAAAGAAAATGTGTGAAACACAAATGAAACAAAGTGTTAAATCCTCAACCAACAATTGATTTTTTGTCCGAAAGATGATACAGAGGTATTTAAAAGATCAACACCCCAAATTGAAACGAGCCATTACATTGACACACCCATTACTAAATGTAAGCTTCAAACGACCACTAGATGGCAGTAAATAACCATCTTTAGTTAACTGATTGTCTCCTGGGTGGGGGGAGGTTGGGTTGGGGTACATCAGTTAATGGCATACTAGAGTGATGCATAATTCAATTATAAGGAGTGATTTAAAAAAACAAAACAACAACAAGAAAACAAGCTTCTCAAAATGAAATGTAAAAGCTGAACCTAGTCAAGTTGTCTTTCCTCCAACAGTGTGTTAGAGGAATAATGATATTCTACTGGCAGAAAAAAGAACGATCAATACCACCACTGGTTCGTATTGACTGAAACAATCTATATAAATGGCCCGTTTTACCACAAGTGTAAGAATAATTACTTTTTTCCAGCCCTCTGGCAGATTGGACACTGAAATAATGTGACTATGACAGAGAGAAAGTGGAGGGAGATTAAGGATCCCTTAAAGTGAAGATGAAAGGCTGAATCTAAGGAGGAATAGAACGATGTTTTGAGCCTGCAGCTTTAATGTGGAGAGATGTGGGGTGAGACCTTGAACTGTCTGCAGCAAGTACTAACAAAACATAGTGCACTGAACTTTGCCCGAGCTGCGAGGGGCTCACTGGTGCATGAAAAGCCGAAGGACGGTCTAGAAAATCAAAAGTGACGGAACAGTTTTGACTCCATGATGATGAGTAGGATCATGGTCTTGGTTGAATGCTAAACTCATCCATCTTCCAATCAGCAGGGTGAGAATTACTACTCGTCTGCCATATAACTTTCCTCATCCATCTCTCCATTCTCTCACATCTTTATTATCAATAACAACTGCTTAGAAATAAGATTTTAGACACTTTCTCAGACAAATTTACTCAAGAGTATCACATCATTTTCTGCTTGTACACTTAAAAAACATGGCCACTAAGATCTGAATTGCTTCCTTCCTTCCTCTTTAGGGAGAACTGAAGAGTAGTAACAGGAAGCAGAGGCAGCACTCAAGGAATTCCTTTGTTAAGGCTGCTGACTGAGTAGCACTACATTCATATCTTGCTTTATCCTCTGATGTACTCACACAAAAGAGCTAAAACACTATACAGCAGTGATACTCATGGTTCTCTTTTAATGAAAAATATAGGTTACTTTGAATAATACAGAAAAGAAGCTGTAAATATACAGTAAAGATGACAACAGTAAGGCAAACATTATACAGAAAATGCAACTTCTCGCTCACACATCATGAACCTAAAGTTACCTGAATACAAAATGTAGTGTGTGTGTGATAAATATCCAGTAATACAAACCCTTTTTTTTTTTTTTTTAACCTTTTTCTGCAGGATATACATTAAGAAACACAGTTTATTTTTATTCTTTTAAACCTGCAAGCTTAAATCTCTTGCATTCAACAGTGATTTTCTATACAGAGAAGTAAGTGACAAACATATTTCACAGGCTCTCCCAAAAGTGAGTTTCACAAGAGAAATTATTTTTGGCTAGAAAATTATAATTTGGCACATGTGTCAGTCTCAGTTAAGGCAGTGAAATCAATCAGCGCAAGTAAGCCTAAGCCTCATGGCTTTAATGATGCAAGAGGCAGAGTCGAGCTGCAATGAGTGTGCAACTTGCATAAAAAACAGCCATCTTTTCTTAATACTCTTGCATCTGTTGCTGGCGTCTTTTTCATCCACTCTTCAAACGGACATAACACAAGAATAGCATAGATTTTCTTTTAAGATAAAAACAAACAAAAGAAAAGGGTAAGAAACAAATAGCAGTAGTGTCTGCTTTAACTTGTCCCTCCTTGTAGACTTGAATTTTGACCATATTTACCTTGAAGTCCTACTCATATGTAGTGGTGGAAGCTGTTTCTAAATAAAAGCAGACCCCTTGACTAATGAGTAACATCTTTTATACAGTTCAGTTGCACCACTGCAGATGCTAAGAGCAAAAAAAAACAAGGAAGGAAGTGGTTATCAAACTCTTTTCTGTTTCAACTTGCAATGTCAGTTAAGTAAAAGAAAAAAAATTCTGTTTGCGCCAAAAGAAAAAAAAAAACTGTGTAAACTTTTTCATGAAAAGGAGATTTAAAAGGCCACACACCACTTATAACACCTCTGGTTTCCCGTGGTTACACAATTCTTTATAGCAAGCCTGATGTGTCTCTATTAACTTTGCAGCTTTTTGTCCTAATTCATTGAGTCTAAGCCTGTGTAACAGGCAGGAAATTAATCACTGAAGAAAATTTAAGATTTTGGTTTGAATTTGTGGTTCTGCTATAAAGCAGGAGATGGCAACCTTGAAGCAGCATCACAGGGACCCTGAGTTTTGTAGTGAGAATAAGGGAGAAATGTCTGATAGATCTGCAGCGCTATAATATTTTCTGATGAAAGAGTCTTGATGCAGGGCCTTGCACTCCAGTGACAAAACACAGCTCCCTTTATTGTGACCGATACCCACCAGTGATCCTGTTGTGACAGAGGCCTTCTGTTCAGCCCAGGCCGCATGATGTCCGACAGCCAGGGAAAGAAAGCACAGGGAGAAAGAAAGACAAACCAAATGGAAAATAAGCACATGTGACACATTTTGTTAGAGGATAGAAAGAGAAAGGCTAAACTAGGTTTTTCTTTTCCATACTAAAGATCCATTTTAACCAGCACTCCCTGCTTATTTCTGGAATGTTCCATATTCATTCTGCGAATATCTGCGATTTAAAATGGACTGAAAGTGGAGGGCAAGCTGATGAGGTGGATGGAGTTTGCGCATCCTAAAGAAGTCACCACTTCTTTGTAGCCCTGCTGTTTAAAAGTTCTGAATTTTTTCCACAATCAAACTACCACAGTACCTGACTACAGCATTTTCTTCCCATTCAAGTCAAAAGCCAGACTGTCAAAGAGCTCGCCAGTTTCACAGAGCACTTCCAGAGCTTGGTCATTTTCTTTTTTTGCTTTTTACTTAAAAAAAAAAAAGAAGACTTGGGACTCTCATACACGGATCTCATCGTCTTCATCCTCCAAGAAAGAGGAGAAGTTGCTCTCCTCTTCTGGTGGTGCGCTGAACGTGGCGCTGTCTGTATCACCAGCGTAATTCTGGCTGCTTGGTTTTTCATCCAGAGCAGCAGAGCCAGAACTCGACATGGAGCAGCTGTCAAGGTGCTGCAAGTGTTTGGGTCGTATCTCTGGAGTGTACTCTGGGGTGTAAGGTCCTCCATCTTCAGGCAGATCAATAGAGCTGTTTGGATGAATGGAGGCCTGCTGGCGCAGCTCTGCTGCCTCTTTGTCTACCTCCATCTGCTTGTTCACATCCTCATCTTTTGTCCTATTTTCCTCTTCCTCACCATGGGTGCTGACAGGTGGTGAGGCCCTGCCCTCACTGCTCTTTCCCTCCTCATAACCAAGATCATCATCCTCTTTCTCCATCACACCCAAGATGTCATTCAGCATGGAGGGTCCCAGATCAACATGGAATGACATCACAGACTCTGCATGCTTCATTCCACCTCCAAAGTGAGTGTAGCTTTCCGGTAGCTCGGTCAGTTCACCAAATTTTTGTTCTTCCAGTTCAAGGAAGTGTGCAGCTGCAGCTGCACCACTCCCATCCAGCTCTTCATGCTGTTTAAAAGGACTCGAAGACAAACTCTTCACAGCCAAGCCGTCTCCTCTGTCTTCATTGTTGAGAAAAGGCAGAGACATTGCATTTTTAACAAATGTTGGTGAACCTCCAGGGACCAGCAGGCTGTTCTCTCTGTCTTCATCCACTCTGTTCACTGACTGGGAGCGTTTACTGCTCCTGAAGGTGCGTGACAGAAGGCCAGGCCGAGGAGAGCGGGGAAAGGATGTGGTTTCGGGGGAAGGCTCGCCTGAGCGTGTGCTGAGGAAGGAAGTGTCTCCAAAAGCATCACCACTGCGGCCTACATGCATTGTATGACGAAAGTCACCAAGAGGAGCACTGATCATCTCCCTGGTCAGGTCCATACGTGAGCGGCGCTTTGTCTGGGAGGAGGATGATACTAGCTGTTTTAAGATTGGCATGGTGGCTGCTTCTAGGATTTCTTTAAGACGTAAAAACAGTCAGGCCTCAAAGAGAGCAACCAACTCTTCAGCAGTAAAGATTATCACTGATCCTCAGCTCCAGTCCTCCTGGAAACCTGAAAAATGTAAAAAGCACAATGAACAACACCGAACAAACAGAGAGGAAAATGGTTTGAATCAGTTGCAAAACAAATCTAGCTTTATGCATAGTTTTTACATTATGTTGTAAACAGCTTTCACATTCGGTGGTTTAATCCCAGAACATAAATAAAAAGTGTTTCAAGGAATCTTAAATGTTCCACTAATTGCTTGAGCTAAAGCTATCAATTATACAACTCTATAATGATAAGCAGTGCTCTGCCATCTTCTTTGAGAGATGACCTCTAAAGTGCTATAAAAAAAAGGATAAGGGGAACACCGCAAGATTTTACTTCAAAACAGAATCATATTTGAGAGCAAAACACCAACCACAAACCAAGCATCAATCAGAGGGATAGTTGAGGGCTGCAAGAGATTTCCTGGAATGAAACCCAGCTTTGACTGCACATCAGACACTAACCCTCATCCTCTGGTGATTGATAAGCTATATACTTTGTGATATAGCTCATATACACTCATCATGGCTATGATGTCATGGCAAAATTAGGCTTTCAACAACAATTAAAGTTTTTGGAGTCAAAAGTCCCTGTACATAATCATTTGCTAAAGAATGAATCTTCCTGTTAGTGATAATGACATATGTTGAATAACATTTATACTGATCAACACACAAACGCTTAAACAGTCAAGTAGAAGTTATTTAGAGGTGTGGTCACAATGCCTAGGACTAGAAGGCCCAAATTAAACTGGAAGATGCTGGAACATCTGTATCTCTATTAAGTTTTGCATCATGGACATCCAAGACTTCAACCAGGCACTTCTGCAAGCAGTGGCTGCCTTGACCTTCATGTTGTCGTCTTATGAGTCGGTTTGGAAAATGTACTACAAAGATGTATTTGTGGTGTTAGTATATACATATGCCGAGTATTTTAAGCCTTCAGGAGGATAAATGAGCCTTTTTTTAAGATGGTGACTTCCGAGAGATTAAAGAAACTTAATAACTTTGGTAAGAGATAAAAATCTTCCCACTGCCTTCTTTTTCATAATTTCTTTAATGTGCAAAGCCACTGCTATACGATGTTTGACTCCTTGTGCAGTTAAAAGCAACGGCTTTATGGACAAGTCTATGTGGTCAAAAGAAAAAAAAGACTACCAAATAACATTTACACTCACTCTAAACAAAACTTCAAAACCCATCTGTGACCCATCTGACAATCTGTGATAAAGGTGGACATGACTATGCGTTAGGAACTGTCCTCACAAAGTACTGAACTAAACCGCACTGAAAATATTGTGGACTGAGCTTAAAAGTCAGGTAGGCAGAAGCAATCCAAACTGGATAGAGGTCAATAAATTTATTGGATTATCCAATAAATTTAACTAAACTCTACAAAAAAAAACATCAAATACCAGAAATAAGTCGATGATTACCAAAGTATCTTATGAAGACCAAAGTTGCTAAAGAACATTAAGTCAAATATTAGATGCTTTGCAAGTTATTTCCAGATTGGAGGAAATTACAAGCATAAAAAACAGCAAGACCCTATCCACATTTGCTATAATAATTAAAGATAATGATGACAAATGTATAATTCATCCGTGCTCTTTCTAAACAAGCGTTTAAACCCCCAAGGGTTTGAGTGATAGCTTGTAGAAAAAGGTTTTCTACATTATTAATAGCCCCGACACAAGCTGCAAGACACTCTTACTTCCTCCTCCTCCTCATCAGGTGGTGCACTAAAGGACAAGGTGTCTCATTAACTATCCTACCCAACATAAAAACACACATGAAAAGAACACTGCCATGGTGGTCTGCAAGATGAAATGCCAGCAGTTTCTACAGACACATCAAAAACATGTGCATGCCTGACTTGAGGGTGGAAACTATGTTAACGTGTAAGCAGGCCAGAGGAAACGCTTACCTTGCCTTCTCAACTGTGCACCTCTCTGGCTTGCACATTGCTTTGTTCTTTCTGTTTACTCATGCCACCATACAAAGACGTCAAAGCAGTCAGCAAATTAACACTGATTTTGGAGTTTTTACAGGCACGCTTTTAAAAGATATTTGGGTCAAGAGTGGTTTTTGGTAGAGACATAATGGGTAAATTTCAGTTGTTTAATGTAGAAGCTTTTTGAGTGCATTGACCTTGTTCTTCTGTCTCCACCCCCTGGGTCTTACCATTGGAGCCTCTACTCCTCTTCCTCTTAATGCACACACCTGCTTTGGTCTCCATAGAAACCATCTCCTGCAAGCAAGCAGCAACATTTCCTGTCAGAGGCTGCAGAAGGTTTCAGGCCTCGTAGAAGCTTGCAACACAGTTATCTGATCATCTCGAGTTGACTGGAGATGATCTGGGTAGCATGAAGTTTCTATTTGGACTCACTTTGCAACTAGGTCCTGGACTTTTGACAGAAAGCCTCAGATTGTTTTCTTTCACATTTAGTCCACACAACTCTTCAAGGATGTGTCTCGGGTCCTTTACTATATATGCTATTAATGTGTGACTGCTCAGTAGATGAGTATAGAGAGATGACGGAGGATTTCCAGAGCAGAGGTCAAAATCTCTAACCCTCATCACCAGAGCAGTGGTTGTAGAAATGTATCCAGTTTCAAGTATCTGGGGTTGCAAACCTCTAAGGACCTCACCAGGTCCCAAAACAACACAGCCAGTATTATAAAAAGGAGGTGCTTTTTGTCTCAGCATCCCAGTAGTGACAACATGCTACAAGTGTGTGGCTTACTTCCTGTGTTAGAGCATGATGCAGGAACTCCTTCTCAAAGGGAAGCACTGCAGAAGGTAGTGAAAACTGCTCAAAACCATTTCACCCAATATCTCTCTTCTATCGAGGGGATTTACATTAACAATGCAGAAGCCGGGCATCCTGCATTATGAAAGAACCCACCCTACACACTTACCGTCCACCCCCTCAGGCACAAAGCTGGGAAGCATCAAAGCCAGAGTGTTGAGAGTCAAAGCCAACTTCTTCCTGGAGGCTGTGAGATGCAGGAACTACTAACTCAAATGAATGACCACCCAAACCCCCCGTCTTTCATTGTGTTACTGCTATTGTTTTACTGCTCTGCCTTTAACATTTTTTATGTAATTTGATTTTATTTCATAGAAACGATTTTTAATAAGTTATTTAGAGTTTATATTTATTCATGAATAAAACTGCTTGATTCCCATAACAAATCACGTTTTCTTAATGTGTCTCTACCTTAAAAATGAGAGTAAAAATGAACATTGCCTCATGTTTCCACTTATTCATTGCATCTATGTTGGTTTTGCTAAACTAGAATGGAAATAAACTAAAAGACAGAAATGTCCATGTGCTGTGGACTAGAAATGGGAGACGCATGTGGAACATTGCAGCATTTTTCTGACTGAGCCTGGATCATGATAGGAAAACTTTCTCTGAACTCACCAACTTAAACAAACACAGTTTATTTTGCAGAAATGTGTTTATTATTGAAAGAGCCCATTCTGAATTGTTATGGGGAAATAATGTTGGGAAATATTCACACCCAGCCAGCAAGATAAAAACAGCATTTTTTTTTTTTTTTACAAGTTTCTCTTGGGTGGCATAAAGAAGAGGAAAACAACGAGTGGATCAAAAGAGCAATGATTGTGAAAGCTCGCCTCCCACTCCTCTATCTACCCCCTCCCCTCCCCCAGGCCAGGATCAAGCTGAAAAACTTAGTGATGCCCATTTCAAGGACATGCATGCAAGATCCTGAAGCGCTGCAGCTCCACATTGGCAGCCTTGATCGACATTCCTATTGAGGCATCACCAAACTAAAGGAGTGTGAGCATGTAAAAGTGAGTTTATGTGAATAAAAAGAGAGAAAAAAAAAAGTTAAAGGGCCTGAGAAGAGAGCAGTAAGCGTGGGAACTACTGGGTCACAGCATTGGGAATGTGGAGGTGGGGCATTGACTTTATAAACAGATCCATGATCCAACTGCAGCAGAACTCACTGGAGACACAAAATGGGGGACAGAAATGGTGAGGACGAGCAAATGAGGCACATCTGCATCCTTTCATTCTGACAGTAATGCTTCTCAGACACTAACACATTCTGCACTAACCTCCAGACCTCGGGGCCTTTGAATGATACGTACAGATTACAAGGTTGACTGAATTGCTTGATATGGATGTGGTATTTCTCAACTGCTGAGTAAAAAGCAGTGCATGCATGCATGCACACTGTGATAAACGCAAACACACTGGGAATGCTTTACAACTGTGCCGCTTCACTTCTCTTTTTACATCAGTTTGCAAAAATAAAAAGATATTTCAGTCCATTTCCTGAGATTTATTTATGCCACGAGAGCATTTTCTGACTGTTTATGATTCACACATCTTTATTATCACCACTAACACCTGTCTTAGGTCTACAGAGGACTTTGAATTCATGACTTGTTTACAGATATTGTGTGGTAAAGAAATTACTAGCACCCTCATTTCATCTGAGCAAATAGTCAAGAAATATTGTGAGAAGTTAATTAAAATGGATTGTTTTAGCCTTTAAATGAATGTGGATGAGGGAGATCACTAGATCAAACAGTAACCTCAGTAATGCTGCAGTGATTTGCTAACACAGCAGCATGAGAGGAAATGAACAAACAGGGGCTTCGAGTCTAAGCTATGAGTCAAAAATCACTCCTATAATTAACAAGCATCCATTAAGTTTTTACAGCTCAGCTAGCACAAAAAGCCTCAAAAGAAGACTGCGAATTTATATGCAAGACAAAAACTTCAGATCAAGATTACAGAGAAATATTGACTGCCTGGGTAATTTGTGTTTAAGGAGTTCATAACTTTTTACTTCTTGTCAATACTTTCAAACTAGGCCACTCAATACTAATACACAAGAGATCACTCCAAGACTAACACTCCAACTCTCAAATGTGACTTATGGTCCATTTCCAAAACGAGGTATTGACGCGCCTTGTTTGCGCTTAATTTGTCCTGTGTGTATTCTACTGTCTGGGAGAAGAGGGTGGTTGTTGCAGTGGTGCTCCAGGCTTTCCGTCTGCAACATTTGAAGTCACTGACCTGGATGAGCAATCACATGACCTGAGGGTAAAAGACAACTCTTCATAGGGAGGGAGACCACATGCAACTAAAATCTTTTAGAAAAACAGGGAGAAATCTGCTCTGCTTTTACTGAAAAGTAATAAACTCATGTTTAAGTGCAACACTGGCAAGAACTATACTCTTGTTTAGTCACAAAGTAGACTCTCATACACATGCCATGGTAATTAAGCAGACAAATGGCCTCTAGTAGATAGTATCTACCAGGCAACTCAGTTAGCAGGCCTGAATGTCTCACTTAGCAGGGAACAGCCACAGGACAAACAGTGGAAATCACATTATCTCTCAATCACACAAAAATGGAAAAGACATCAAGCTGATGACGCCTTCTGAGACAAAAACAGCAGTGAGAAAACATGCTGTCCTAACGAGAATTTGCAAATGAAGCCCTCCTTACATGAAAGCCAAATTTAGCTGTTGCTTTAACAGGCCTGTTTGGGGTACAGGAAGTGTGCCATTTGCATGTGGATTCAGAATAAGCCGTTGATCTTTATTTGCTTCCCTCTTTGTAGTGGAGCTCTTATGAAGCACCTCCATCTGCTTTAATGATGAGATTTAGGTGAACTGGACTGGATTCTTTGCAAATTTCCACCTGCTGACTCTTTCGTATTAAGTCTAAAATATCTACTAAGAAAGTTAGGTGAGAATACAACAGTTAATTCTCTGGAGATTTCATGGCAAGTTAGTGTAAAGCTTATAACAGGTGTTACTCAATGCTCAATTTTCTTTTCAAGTATTACTTAATATTCCAGATATGTGCCCATACAGCTCAGATGAATACACATACATGGCCTTATCTGTCATCCTTGATGCGCTTGGAAAAAAAATGTAGCTATTTCTGTTGTATACTTGAGCAGTATGAATTGTCTTGCTTCCCATATGCTCTACCCAGATGTCACTCCATTTCTGGTATAAAAATTTCCAGTTATGAAAATGCATCTTACACTGAGAACCTGCTGCTGTCTGCTGTGTGTGAGATTTGGCAAATATTTGCAACTTTTGTGTAAAATTCTCCAGAGTTTATATTTAAAAATGACTTTCCACTCAGGTGTAAAGAGTGAGGTAAATCCTGTTAGTTTGGGCATTGTCACAGACTTTGTCATTGCTATACAGCCATGTCTATGTAAAACTATTTCATACCATCATTAAAAATTCACCGCTAAAACAGCTAATCTATAGTCAGCTGCAATGTTATTTATTTATGAAACAAAAATACTGTTAAAGTATGTTGCTTTTTAATCATGCCATTTAGGATGGATATTTTGAGGTCTTTGGGCCATTTCTAAAACAAAGCAAGGCAGTGGAGCATTACACAAATAGATTAACTGATTAAATAACAATTACACAGATAAATAATGTAGCTAATGCTCCCTTGCAGCTTTGGTTGAACATGTAATAAAAAAAAGTAAATACGACAACCGTTTTTCCCATAAAAATATATATTCAAATAATTCCATAATCACACACACACAAAACACCTTTACAACTGTCTTTTAAACATTCCTCCCTCATCCTACAAAGCCTGTGGAGGGCAGCAGCCTGTCCCCTGTATCACTGGCCTAGAAGCTAATACAACTCGCAATGGCCGCAAGTTCATGTTAAAGATAACGGAGGAAAACAGACGACCATGCAGGTTTGCAGTCACCTAAGGCCAACTTCGTATTACTGATTTACCCAACGTTCATGTTTCTGGACTTTAAAGTAAACCAGAAGACTTAGAAAACCCACACAGGCACAGAGGAAACGCGGAAGATCCACACAGAAAAGTGGCAGCTAAATAATATGATTCTTCCAGAAACAATGCCTCTGGGCACAGGGGAAAATACAAGCATCCTTGCTTGGATTTCTCAAACAGGGACCCAAAAGTTATTGTCTGCCTTTTGTGTTTGTGTGTGTGTTTGTGTGTGTGTTTGCCAACTTATATCTGGCAAGCTGACAAGGCAGTGTGTTATGCTAATGTCACGACTCACCCAGAACCAGCAGGCACTGTGCTCTTTAAAGATCAAAGAACGACAGATTTTTAGAGCTTTTCTACTAACAATACTGCCAGTGGGTTTTTGAATTGGTATTCATGTTGGTGAGATCTCAATCTGAATCTAACCTACGGTCAGTGAATAGAATATCTGCAGTAAGCAAACCTGACTGGAGAAGCAGAATCGCTTACACAGAACTTGGCAGCAATAAATAAAAAAAGGGGGGCTTGTACAAGATTGCATAATGCATCATGATCATCAGGAAGCTCTTTAAGTACTGTACCTGTTAAATTCCACAAGCAGATCTGACCAGCTGTTTAGAAGAAAGGCAGCAGGCGGCAATCTTTCAAAGGAGCCCCAACAGCCAATGAAAGATTTCCTGGCAGAAAACAGGCCTAAAGCAAGTCAGCTAGACATGTACCAGCTGACCTCCAATACCCGAGAGGAGGTGACTTGTCTCCGTTACATTTACAGCCAACACAGCCTCAAGACATGACACTCCATCTTTTTTTTTCTCTCTACAATTGTCCGCTGTGATGAAACTGACAGCTTACATACACTGACACAAACGGCGGATGGCATGAAGAAAAAAAAAAAGAAAAATCCTTTGTTCCCATTCAGTATATTAAAGAATGAAAAGCATTCAGCAAGTTAAACCAAAGTGATAACAATTTGTTTCATTTCCCTTTGTATGCACAAACAATGTTACATATTCCAACGGTTCTGTTTTCTCTGTTTAGGGTAAAAAGCTACAGTCATTCATTCTGAAAATGGATCAACATCTGCGTAATCTATGAAATGGACAGAGGGTGGGGGCAGAAATTATTGGCACCACTCTGATTTAGAGTGTCTCAACATAATGAGAGGGAATGAACAGAAATCAGGTTCACACCAGGAATATCATGAACAGAACATGCCAGAAACAAGCACTTCACATTATTTCTAATGCTTTAAGTAATGAGAAACAGCTAAAACCCTTCCAGACCTGGAAGGTTAATGACCACCATTAGGTCATTTGTAACTACTTCTTGGCACAAAGTCATCTGAGAATCCGAACAGTCTACTGCACATAGAATACGAAGAATGTGAGTAATTACCACCGATAACTATAACCTTAAAACTCCAAAGAGACAACAGCTTGGAAACAACAGTCTGCACAAACATGGATGCCAGAGATTTAATGGAGAAATATATTAGGGGGTACGTTCACAGGAAGGGCAGGGAGAAAATGAGGCTGCAAACCCTCCCATCTCTCCGGAAATCTTCCCAGCCTGCCCTTCCTGACCACTCTGTGTAAACAAGGCTTTGCTCCATCATTCTGTATTACAGCAGGGCTGTCCAAACAAACACAGGCCATATCTCCACCAACACTCAATTTTAATAACTTACAACAACGTGAGCCAGTGCTGACAATGTGCTCAACAACTGCTCCTCATGCAATGTGCATCAGTGCATGGAGCCCCTTAGGTTTGGCTTTAATTATTTTCGAAGATGTACACATCCGGAGCTTCCCTACAGCAGGCAGCTGAGTCACGACAGGTGCTGAAAGCCTCCACCTCAGGCTCAGCTCGCTGTATCATGGGTATCTCTGAAACTTTGCCGAAGAAAAGCAAAGTTAAATTTTAAAATTTACCCACAAGGAAATGTGAGCTGCTTCATGGAAATAAATGCAAGAAAATTATGGGATTCAGAGAATCTAGCTTTTATAGTGGGAGAGTGTCATGATTACTATGTCAGAAAAACACAGACTGATGGGAAGCTAAAGAAGCAGCTTGAAAGAACAGGGGCACAGGGGGGTTGCAATTCTTTAAAGAAAATATTTCAAAATGCATTAGTTCATTTGCGTAGATAGAGAGGTAAATCAACTTCCCATGCACAGCAGCTGGATTCTTGGAAATTTTGCAAGATGATGATCATCAGAGAATCGTGCCAAGCTCAAAGCTGTGTTTGTAGCTGAGACTATTTGTTTAGGACCGTACAGCATCATATAAATGAGTCATGAGTCATTTTTGAGGGTAGGGCCACAAGGTCAAAAAATCAAATCTGGATTTTTGAATTTTTAAAATCATTTATGTATTCATTAATTTGTTTGCAGTGCTATGAACATTTTCTGTCTATAGGAACACTAAAGGGTGGAAAAATATCAAATTAGTTTTCTGTTTTAAAAGAATTTTACTCTACAGCGTCCAACAAAAATATATTTGCAAGGATGTGAATGGGCATTTTTCGAGGAGAAATAAATGTACCAAAACAGAACATCTTACATAGGCAAAAACCAAAGAAAGATACTTCCAATGAAATGAGAGCAAATCAACACATTCACCAGCTGTGTTGCTTTTAATAACTGTATTTGCAACTCAGTAATCAATATTTGGAATTTACCACTTTTATTATCCTGGCAATCCTAACAAATCTTGCATTTTGTGAAATAAAATGTGACAAACACCTCAGCAATTTCCATGTATAATCCTGGCTTTTAAGGCAGATTCTGGAAAAAAAAAGAAAAAAAAAAAGGCAACAATAGCCACACACACAGTCCCATTTCATTCCATGACCTTGTTTCTGATGATCCAATAGATTTGTCTTGCTGCTTCTTGTATTCCAAAAAGATAGTAACGGATTTTATACAGCAGCTTGATTCTGTTCCACGTTAGACTTGGTATTACTGAACCATTTCCATATCACGGAGGTTATATTACTGCTTTGGCATCCTTTCATCTTCAGTGGCTGTCATTATTCAAGCTTGTTGTTATTGGCAAAGCTCACACATGCAAGTGGTTTGAAGTGGAAGAAGGCCAGGTTACTGTCTTACTAAACAGAACTGCTGCGGCTTAAAGGGTTAATACATGACCTTAGGAAATTACTGAGTGGAAGTAACTCCGACTAAATCAAACAAGTGCAAAACCTAAAAACAAAACCTTCCAAACAGCTGATAAATATCTTCATCCTGAAAAAACAATTGCCAGTTTGGATTCTTCTCTAACTTTAAGGTGTGTTCTTGAGCATATCAGAAGAAATGACGAAGCAGAACCATTTTTTTTAGACCATTTTTATAGACAGACCACTTCCCCTGAACTATGAATACAAGCTACTTTCTTCTGGTCTCCTTCTGTGTTCCTCCAGCTACAAAAACTGGATACAAGTTTCCCTTCGTGCTTCTCTCCATCCGGGCTCATAATGCCACAGAGATGAAGCGGTAACTGCGCTGTGCTTGCACATCCTTATTGGTTATTAAGTTTTTATTATGCATCTTGATTTTAGATGATTGGACTGAGCACTTGGCACATTTGTTTTAATTAGCTGCTAATATTTTTTCTTTTGTTTTATGTTTTAAAAATGTGATTGATAATTGCACGTGTCTATTGCAAAAAAAACATTCCAGATCGTTCAGAGATACTCAGCAACTCTTCATTCATAATCTATAATAAACTTACTGGAAAAATATAAAGACTAAAATGTTTTTGGTAAAGAGTAAAGCTGTAAAACTCTAAAGATTACAAGCCATTGTCTGTTACTGTAATGTCAACTTTATGCAATATCTGCATCCACTAACAAGGAAACAGAACAGCATTAGCGAATAAACATCCCCTCCAGCTAACAAACCCCAAGATACTGGGTCACCAAGCAGCATGCTGGGTACAACCAGAAACAACAGAGCCCAACAAAAGACACAGGAACAAACACAACATTCAAACACAAGGTTTTGGAAGACGGCTTTAAAAGTTGATGTCCAGCTCGGTTCCTGGAGGGCCGCAATCCTGCAAGTTTTAGATGTCTCCCTGATCCAACACACTGGCTTCAATTTTAACACTTTTACTCAACAGCTTGTTGTCAAGTTCTGCCCAAGCATGTTGACACATCATATGATTCAGGTGTGCTGCAGCAGGAGACATCCAAAATCTGCAGGACAGTGGCAACTGAGGACAGACCTTGGACACTCCTGCCTTAAATCACTAATTAAGCTGCCAAACTGTTATCCACGTAGTTGAGAGAATCAAAGTTCTACAAACTGGTATTTTCCACTGATCTGTGTATCTTTTTTTTTTTTAGCTCTTAATAGAAATTAAAGGACACTCAACAGCCCCAATATGTTATTTTCACTGCACATACATACAAAAAGAGACATGTCAAAAGCAAAGTAAAGTCTATAATTAACCAGAGATTCACTATCACCATCATCAGAGGCATTCCAGGAAAAAAAAATGTTTATATTGGTATTTCCTGGAATGTGAAGGGGGCTGGACAGGACACACACAGTGTCTCAAATGAGCACACAAACTCCAGACGTGTTCAAACATAGGTACATGACCATACACTTATAGGCCACAAATAACACAGTTTCACTCCAACGCTACCACAGCAGTACTTTCAGATGCTGATTGTCTCCAAATTAGAAAGTCAAGAGCTGAAATTTACCCACTTTTGTAAATAAAACTTTGACCAAGTTGCAATTCATGAGCTATGAGCCAGCAAATGCTGTCTAAACTGTGCTGTGCCCAAAGAGTGAGTGGCTGGCATAACATCCAACACCACAATAAAGAAGGAAAACTTTCACCTTTGAGCACTAAACATGTCTCCTGTAGGCAATTAGATGCTTTGTAATTCAAGAAGCACAGAGCAGTACCTGAGCAGGCTGACTAAAGATGTGTCACTTCTGCTAAAAGGCATCCCAGAGGCACGTCTGGGAAAAAGTAAACAGGCTTAGCCTATGGCACATTAATCTCTACTTATGATGCTTCTTGTTTGCTGTGTCATCAACCTAAATCCATCACACAGTCCAAGCAAGCAGCACAATGTGTCATCTTACAAAGCCCATACATGTTATAGTTTAAACAGGTGAAAAGTCACATTTAAACCCACAAACAAAAAGAAAATCCACCCAGTTCCTCCCTAATACAGACCACAGTTAACCTCATTTTCTATAACAACCAAGTAATGATGGAGCGATGGCCTACAAACCTGAACTCTGTGTCTTAATAATGTCACTCAGTGAGCATATCATATGCCATCCCTACTAAGCAAACTCAGCAGGACTACTAGGTCAACACACTCTGGGATGAGAGGGTGATGAACTGGATAAATAGCACACGTGTACACAGTATGGGTGTGCAGATATATTACTGTTCTATCTGATTATGTAAAAATCATGTTCCCTTACTACCTAAAGTTTACACATGTTTTGTAAATGCCAACGGAGAGAGAAGAAATACTGCACAGGAAAAAAAATCTGTTATCAACCATATTTTTGGCCTTAACCTGACCATGAATACACTCACGTTTTTGTAAGATGAACCCTAAAGGCTTTTTTCCATCAACAATAACTTCCTCCATAAAAAGCAGTCATCTGTTATCTCACCCTGTTAAACAGCACTTAACTCAGTCTGTGAACCACTGACTGGTGAGTGGTTCGATCATATTACAATAAAGCGCTGATCCTGGGTGGGTCAGTGTCAGGAGAACAATACAGCTGACCCAAAGAAACAGCAGCCACGCGCATTGTGCATTCAGCCGAACCAGTGAACAGAGCTGTATAAAAATTTCAGCTGCATAAGCAAATAAAAACACATGCTTTTAAATGCATTGGGCCTTAAATGTAAGGACCAAAAAAAAAGCATATACACTTACCGAGCATCCCATTCATAAAAACCGGGCTGCAGCACCACTTCTAGGCCCCCAGCAGGTCGATAATGGGGAGCGCTCATCAAAAGAAAGAAGGTGTGCTCAGGCGCTCAGATCTGCTTTTTCACTCCAAGCAACGCTGCTACAACAGTGAGAACACGCTATTTTAATTGTTAGCAAATACTACAGTGGCTGTCAACGCATCCTCTCAAATGGTGCTTCTCCTCTGAGGGGCAAGAACTCACTACAATGCCTTCTGCCGTAGAGGGAGTGAACACGCCCTCTTTTCATGGCTCCTTAAAGACACAGGGTACCATGTTTCAGATGGGGCACTATGATATCATTTAAAATACATAAAAAGTCATGCTGTGTTTTACTTCAAAACCACCATTAATTTATATTCACACGTGGGCAAATTAAAAGGTTTAAACCTGTCTTACAATAAAAGCGCAGGACTGGCCAGCGTTGTGCAGGTTTTATGCATGATTTTATTTATGCTTCACTGACTGACAGGAATGAATTTGCATACTAGAGTAAATACATATGGGCATCCTTAAAAAAATTAAATATAAATGACAAATTATTGAATAGCATTTCCCAAATAACATCTGCACTACTTAAGCTAGCAATTCCACTTGACTCTTTGTGCAGACTTATTCTAATCTCTATAACTTGTTAAAAAAAAACATGTCCACGAGTACAATTAAGGAAAAGCCAGCATTATTAATTTAGGAGAGTTTTATTTTCAGTGGAATTAAAGTAAATTAAATACATCTATATATTGCTATAAGACAAGCTATCACCAGACTTCCTAAATGGCTCATGTAAGCCAGGTTATTTACACTTTGCTTGTTTGCATTCCTCACAGTCTGACAAGACAAAAGGCTTTAATAAGTGGCCGAAGCCTTTGTTTGATCTTGTCTATTTCAGGTTGATAAGCTGTCCTCAACTATTAGTACCTTTTAAAATGGAAATTAGCAGGAAGCAGTCTTGAACTACCACTAAACTCAGGGGAAATGAATCTGTGAATGGTTGACAATTATCAGCAGGCAAAGGTCACTTACCTGAACAGGAGAGCTCTTTACTTTTGTCTATCATTGCTACTTTTTAGTCTTGCAATGTATGAATCCACGTCGTTTGTGGAAACATCGATCATTCCATCAACTGCATGGAGAGTTATTTCCTCCCTTTGGCTTTGTGCCCAGAATGCTTCGTCCCACCAGCTGATGGGAGAATTTGGCTCTTTATGATGAGAATTTGACTGCGGTGGCCTTTTGTTCGGGTTCAAGCTGCATTCAGAGTTTGTTATTTTTTGACATTGTGAGCCCCCCAAAGTATCAACTTAACTACTCTCTTTAGCTAAGATACAGTTAAAGTGAGCATTAAATGTGTTCAGGGGAAGATAATGTTTCTCCCACACATGCTTTTTAATATCTGGTTAAGGCAGGGAATTAGAAAATAGATCCTGGTCTTCTTTTTGATATATATTGCAAACACATGCACTTCATATACAATAGTTACTGACACGGATTAAGCAGAAAAGTTAAAAATGCATAATCGTGGAATAGGTTTGGGCTCCTCAGTAAAAACAAAGAAAAATTTAATACACAGGGAATGTCCAGCAGCAATAGCACAACTTTTTCATAAATTTTTTAGCAACTTCCACTGAAGTCATGAAGAAATAACTAATTGTTTTCTGAGTTGGAAAACACCAATGACAGGTTGTTACATATTTGTGTGCTGCTTTAACAAAACTTTGTCAACTTAATTTAATCAAATATCAGAAGAGGATGTTATGATCAGTTTTTTTTAACCAGAATGATAGCTTTTATGTATCACTTGATAAGTGATATTCTCAAGTTGTTCTCAATTCTGGTATTTGATGGAAAAAAAAGATCCTACGATCTCTGGCCTTTGTCCTCCAAACATAAAACCACTTCTACTGGTAAACAAACTGTACCATTTATACCACTTTTCTAGTCATTTACCACGTTCAGTGCTTAAATGTAAAGGCTAAATTCACCCATATGATCATGCAGCACCTTTTATTCTCCACATTTATTTATAAATGCTGATAAACACAATTTTGTAGTTAAAGATCTTTCCCAAGAAAAGTCAAGGAGTACAAACCTTTTTGTTGGATAACATGCACTAGTTCCTGAGCCACATGTTTTCTTCTATTTTTCTTTTTTTTTTTTAGCATTTACCATCTGGTATTCCATGATTGTGCTGCAATAACAGTAGATAAAGAACAATTTAATCTGTAAACTGGTAACTGTAAGTGCCATTTATGAGGGCAAATACAAAGTCAAATACTTAATTTGGAGCTGTGACAAATTAAGCAATTTGGAAAATGTTTGCACACCAACTTGCATAGCAAAATGATGAAACCTCTTGTAAAACCCATTTAAAGATTTCACATTGATAAAAGAAGGTTGGGAGGTGGCATTTTAATGATCCCACAAAAAAAGGAAAATGACACATGACATTCAAGTATCTTAGAATGAAACTAGAAGCACTCAGAGATCTCAGTCATCAGCCAAGCCATAGGGTCACTCACCTGCAAAAACCCCAAAAGACCCAACAGCCCACAGAGTACCAACCCTGTGCCAACACTCTTATGCACGCTTCACACTAATATCACTATCTGTTTCCATCATCATGATAGATGCTGCATCTTATTGAGAATCCTTGACCCCAGAAACATACACTTAGACATCAAGATGAAGCAAATGGGTATAATAGTCTTAATGTTATCAGATCCAGATCCAGGATATCAACGTAATCGGGGTCAAACAACATTGCATTATAACATCCACCATGATGTCATCTTGTAATTTTTTTTACAATAATTCTGGGCATCATCTGTTGAGTTAGAAGTTTTTATGACAAAATTATCCCTATCTCCCAATAGGAAAGCATCCTTTATAAAAAAAAAATCCTGGATTCAGAGTTGTGTTGCTAACAGATAGACACCAGACTGACAGACAGACAAATCAACATCACTGAAAACATTCCCTCTGCATAGCCTAATAATGGGCAATTTGTATAATTATTATTTCAAACATTTTATAAAGCTGTAAATTTCACTTTCCATTTGCATGACCCATTGTTATTATGCCCTAATTTTAGAGTCACCAGTCAGGATGAATTGGCTGCGCCGCAGACGTGCTCTGATGCATTCCAACAAACGCAGTCAGAATTAGGACGCGTTAAGTCAAACCCATGAGGAGACACTGAGCTGAAATGTAAAAATGTGACAGATTTGTTGATGCAAAGCTGCTTCTGTCTCTCTCTTAATAGATAAAAGTGGGCGAGGAAAAGATTTCTCTCTCATTCAGAAAGTGAACAATAGATATGGAAATGTTGAGTTTAAAGAATTAACACAATATTTAATTGCAAATAGAAATATTAGAAGCAAATGCAACATTTTGTTCTAAAGACTGAGCTCATGTTTACAATATATCCACAAAATACATGGATAGGAAAGCAAATCTTTAAATGGTCAATCAGTGAGGTGCAATTTAGTAAGAACTAACTTTATATTTATCAATCATCCACATGCTGATCAACCCACTATGACTATTTAACTACTAGTCAGTTTGATTCCTATTGAACCTTTTCTTTTGTTCTTTGTTGTTGAGTGTTTACAATTTGGGCAAAAGATGTTCTCTCTTTTCCCTGACTAGACTTTCACCTTCCCCATAAACCTATGAGCATGATCCCTTTGTTTTGTGTAAAATCAATGTTTTCTGGCCTGAAATAAGAAGATTACCCTGGCACCTGTCTCATCCTCCTCCGAATTTTCAGCATGCTTGCACCAGATCAGGCTCTTGCTTGAACTCATGCTCTTATGTATCCAAATCATGTCTCTGCTGCTGAGAGAAATCAGGTCATTTCTGCACTGTGGAATCATGTGTCAGAAATCACTTTATAATTCCCTGATCATGTGAAAAGGTCTGCTGAGAAATGGTTGTCTGCATGGTCTGATAGGGCTTTTATTTTCGTTAAAACCATTGTTTATACAATAGTTATAAGGCTCTACCAATCCCCTCGTTTGTCAGTATTATAAATCCCATGACTAATTTGCCAATGAATGAATTATTCTCCACAATATTCCATAATATCCTAAAATGTTTTGATGATTCATGAAGAAAAAGTAATCAGAAAATAGAAGAATTTATTTTAGACAGCTACCATTAATAGGTCCATATTGGTTCCTACATTGTGCAGTGTATACATGTTGACATTGGACATTAATAGATGCGATTAGTTTATTTACAATGGGCATTTCCCATGCAATCCTTTGTAAAAATCTGCATGTTCAGCATGTTGTAACAAACATAACAGACTCATGTGTGTCTTTTTAGCATTAGACACAGTTTCAGAAATCAAATGAATGCTTTGCTTCCCTGTAACATGTTGACACACATCATGTGACAATCTGTAGTGATGGTTTTATACATAATACCTCTGTTCCGTTTTTTTCCATCCATAGATTGGACTTTTCGTAAAATAAGACTGCAATATATAAATATAATACAAGCTGTCATAATCTTTTGCCATTTGCAAGAGGCCAATTTCATAATTAGTTAAGAAATTCTAAAAGAAATACACTTCAGTTTTGTTACTGTTATGAAACTCAACATCACCTGGATTTACAATTATTCTTTAGTAACCCAATGAAGTTGAGTTATTGCTTTTTTAGCTGATCATTTTTTATAGCATAAATTTTATGTGGTTGCAATATCATCTTATTAGAACCAAGCCGGTTTGTGCATTTGGTAATTTCCCGTGAAAAAGACAACAGCAAACGTATGCATATGATGACAGTTACTCAATCACAGTGACATGAGCACCAGCACACAATCAACATCCTCAGACTACTATAAAGGTGCCACAATGCTTTAATGTGATTCATAACATTGTCACTAGTGATGTTTGGAAACTGTTGAGCTTGAAGCTGATTGATATAAATATCTGGTAAACAAAATGAGACAAGTACATATAGTAAACACATACTGCAGCTCCAACAATGACTAGGCAGAGTGAGAAAGTCAAAGGCAGCCGAGGGCCACAGTGAGCACTAGTGCCTCCCTCCAAGTCAGAGTCCACTCCTCACTATCAGTTCATCCTTTGTCAAACATTTATTCCATCAGAGTTGGTTTTCTGTTGTCCAGTCTCAGCAAGCCAAGTGGTCCATACTCTATATGGATCTAAGGTGGTTGTTTTTCATAAAGCTCTCATGATAAACAATAATACAGTATTTTTAAAACAAGGATTTTTTTCAGAACTTTCAGTTCTCTTCTACCTTGTTTATATGGTTGATCATTCAAATAAATTTACCAAAGCAATGCACAAAAATCCTCAAATGATTGTCTTTCCATAAAATACAGATTACATAGATTGACCAACCACACGCGCTAAACACAGTCATACATACACACTCTTCACAGAGGAGAAAGCACTATTAAAGATGCCTGCAATGCTTAATATTGAGCAAAGACTCTGTCTGTAAGACAGAACAAAAGATTAAAATTAAATAAAAAAAAAGAACAAATTACAAATAAACCAACAACTAAATCAAAGACTCGTCCTCAGGGTCCTGTTGTTATATGAAGGAAAGCTGTGTGTCAAACAAAAGAGGAGAAGCCTGCGGTAGGTGCCTGAGCGGCACAGCCCAGGCTGCTGGGGGGCCGGTAGAGGGTGCTGTGCTGGCTGGGGGGTTCGGAGGACAGCAGGGAGGGGGTGGGAGTCCGGCTTCCCTTCGGCCTGAACATAGTGCCCTGACCCTGGCACTGGGGCTGTGGGGATGGGGCACTCTGGGGGACGAGAGGAGGTAGAGGGGGCACGGGCGGTGGGTGCTGGCGGGACTCTTGTTCCACCAGGGGCTCGGGCTGGGAGTAGCCGTACGCAGGCGGACGAGAGACGCCCTTCTGCTGGCGCCGCCAGGAGTTGTAGTAAGTGGGGTCGCTGATGTAGTGGTTGACAAAGGAGTGGGTCTTCTGCCGGCTCTGATCCATTTCATATTCGCTGTCGCTGCCCTGTGAGCCAGTCACCACAAAAATGAATTACTTGGATTGTTAAAAATTTACCACATAGTGTAATGACAGCTACATTTTCACACTCTTATATCAGGGCTAATTCTATTCTGAATATTGTGCAGTTTATTACCAAACCACACAATACTAAGTCAACACAGCAGGAAACCTCTACTCACAACTCTAAATCTATTACTGCTTGAAAAATTCTATAAGGGCTTATAATCACTTCTAGTGACAATCTGTCAGACACACTGTAGGGGCTCACCCATATCTCTGTGGAGTACAAATATAAGTGCACACAAGAGTGTCCTGGACAGAGATAATATTTATAGGATTAGTTTGCTTTTCTTGTAATATGAAGCCATCAGTTTGGTAAGTTACAGATGCTTGAGTTGATGAATCTTCCCGCTGCTCCACTACAGTGTACTTGCTGAGAAATATAAACAGTTAAAAAAAAAAGAAAAAGAAAAAAAGCTGCAAATTACTCTTTGAGACAACATTAAACATTTGGCACAATGGCGTGCCTGACAACCGCTCGCTCATCGACTCTATTGAGATACTCCAGCTTAGCAGATGTTGAAGCACCATTTATTTAGACAAGTGGCAGGTAAACAGTGGGAGGCTATGCAGAGGAAAAGAATAACACCAGGTTTTGTCTCTAGGGTGAGTCTTGTTTGTTCAAACTGGCTTGAACAATGTTTTGACTGTGCAGGTACCAGATAAATTGGTCAGGGAAGACCCTGCACAAGTGAAAAAAGACTTTTATGTCCATCTATACCCTTTGATACCTCTTTTTATCTATCCCACATATGACACAATAAGCTCAGACCTTCTAAACGAACACACTATTCTGGTTTTTGAAAAATGTATTAGTTTTGAAAGGATTTCAGTACACATGCGATATGAGAAAGAGCTGCATACTTCCATCCTCTTTCAGAAGTCAGCATTAAAAGATTTTGAGATGTCAGATATGACTAAGCTATGCTAATAGAGGATATTTAATTTTGAGCCGATTCACTTGAGACAGATTGTCTTGAAAATTGTCATTAATTTATCCCCGGAAACATTCCCTTTTAATTAGGCAGCTGTCTACTTTTTACATGTAGCAATGCAGTGATTATGAGTAAAAAAAGGCTTGAGGATAGACAGTGAGTGTGACACAAGTAGCGGAAAGTGAATAAAAGAAGTATTTCTTTGGTTGGAAAGGTGCCAACTTTGCCTTAAAGGACTTTGTCACTTTGATATATTCAAAACAGTTCAGTTCTACTTTTTAATTCAAGTTTGTTGCTGATTCCAGTCAAAGGTTAGGCATATAAGCTGTAAGCTAAAGTCAGTGCTTACCTGAGAGTCAGATATCTCTGAGGGTTTTTCGGTCAGACTGCTGCTCTCAGCGGGGATCAGGTCATTATACTTATTGCTGACATCCTCATCAGAGTAGTGCAGACTTCCAGGACTAGGTCTTGGAGGTGATCTGAACAAAATAAAGAAAAGAAGAATATGTATTATAAAATGGCTGTGCGTCAGAAAAAAGCTAAAAGATTAATAAAAAATAAAAAGAAATCTAACAGATTTTCTAGAGCTCTCACTTTTAGCAGAGCTTGGCCAGGTCTGTGACTAATCCCAAATAGACAACTAATGAAAGCCTGAAGAATAGTTTGAAAATGAAAACTCTTTCCAATAAAACCAAAAAGAAGAGATTGAGTGCATTGATGATGAAAAAAAAAAAAAAAAAGAAAAAACATTTTAAAATGCACAGAATGGGCAATCTGTACACACAAATACACAATACAGAAAGCAAAAGTAATTGGTCTAGTTCCCTCTAATCTTCAAAGGCTCAGCTAAGAACAATCAAAGGGCAAGGTCAGCTCACTTCAACCATTATAAGATGCACAAACAGGATCCTGCACAATATATATATATATTTACTTCTTCATAAAAAGACTCTTTGTGGTGATTCGGGCTGAATGATTGTGCAGGATGAGTCAATAAAAGATTTAGAATTCCTGCAGAAAAGCTGGGTAACTAAGCTCCACAAATAGTTTTTATAAGAGGGCCCAGTCAAGCAAAAAGACCCCTAGCTTCTTCTAGCTCCTATGATTAATTCCATGCAGTGAAGAAGGGAGAAACATCTGTGGACGCAATAATTTTTTTTCTTCTTCTGAAGTTATGACTGCTGCTGTGTTCAAGGTCTGCTGAGATTGAATTGGACGGTCGGAGAAACTAAAACTGGACTGCTACCTCATCACTGAGCAACATCAGTGGGACCAAGGCTAATACAACATTGAGAGGAGAGTTTGTTTAGTTGGTTTTATAAAATAAAGTAAAATAATGCTTTAAAGTAGGAATGGCATGAAAGCAAATGTTTAAATGATCTGAAATGGAAAACACCGTGTGTGTGGGGGCAGAGCAGACAAGCGTAAAACCCTGTGATGTCAAGTTTAATATTAAGGCATGAAAGCAGAAAACCTTGACAACTTCTGGAATAAAAATTAATATGTACTGAGCTATACATGCAAGCGCTAAATCACCAGGAAAGCCAAGAGCAAGCTTACAAAACACAAGATGACAACGGCCATGAAAGCGTTGACACAACAAGTGCACATCTCCTTTTAGTTAAAGGGGATAACGTGAGAGGGCGGACTTGGTTGTGGTGGTGGGGGGGTAAAAATTTACATTTAGAGAAGGTTGAGTCAGATATTAAAACGATGTGGCCATATGAGTGTAGAGGAGGAGGGGCAACGGCCCCTGAGCTATGAATTATTTAGGAGCACTGTATTCTCTCCCTTGCCTTATCTGTCTAATTTATCCTTCTTTCCTTCATCCTTTCAAACATCCCGTATGGAGCCTACCCACTCTTCCTTCTTCATTAGCAAACAGTGTGGACCAGATTTGACTTCTTCAAAGAGAGGGAGCAACTCAAGGTTCTTTGATAAAAATCTTGGCCTCCTTGGTCAGGCAAAGCAGAGCAGATTAACCTGCCTTTTAATGCACCCCCCTGTACATTCCACCATAATGTGCACACTAAAAAAAGTTTTTATGCTGTGCCTACAAGCCGATGATCACTCATTACGCTGTGACCCAGGTCTCTAAACAAGTTTGTCCTGTTGCAGAATCTGTGGTATTCCTTTTATCTAATATTTACTTATACATTACCAAAGAGATAGGCCTACACCAGGACTTTATGTTGCGGCTCTCATAGCGCTGAAAATCAGGGTCAAGGCTGAAGAAAAACATCCAGTTCTGACCCATAAGGTCTCTTTGTCTAAAGCGGAGATGGACAAAGAAAGAGAACGGGCAGACACTGTGGAATGCTAATCAGCTGGTATTGTGTTGTCCCCTTATATAGATTGCTGCTTCCACAAACACTGAATATAAATGAGGTGAGAAGAGTCGGCTCAAATCAGCAGCAGGACTCTTCGAGGGTCAATACAATCTCTCAAGACTAACACATAACACAATGCTGAATGCTTAATTCTCCTCAGCTTTATGGGTAAGACACTAAACATGAAAAGGAAACACAAGCTAGTTAAGATATTTGAGAAGTGGACAGCAAGAGATTAAAGCAATCGTCCACTGGGTACCACAGCAGTGTGTATACAGTGAAATCAACTCACCGGGTGTAGATGCCATTTTTGCGGCAGAAGGAGTTTTTCACTGAGAGACGTCTGTTGTTAAGCTCCAAGGCTGGAAAGCGTCCCTCATCCAGGCGCACCATCTCTCCATGGGTCAGAGGCATTGCTGTGCAGTTGGAGTGGTTACCTGGATAGGAATGTGAAAACGACATTAAGTGGTTTATGGTGATGGTGGTTATGTATGATTTATGATCTTCAAGCAAATCCAGAATCCAAGTTTAATGTTTTTTAGTTGTCGCTCACATTTAATGTTCACCAGGACAGCAAACATTCAACCGATCAAAACAAAAATCATTCCCCTCCATGGGTGGTGATCATTAGCATTTATGTTCTTGTTCTGATTTACTTAGTTTCTGTGTAATTTATGAATTAGTATTCTTTTTTTACCTTAGTTTAAGCTTTACTTCCTGCTCCCTAGAGTATTTTGTTTATTTCTGCCCTTGTCTCACAGGTTGGTTCAGTTACTGATTACAATTCATCTGTTTTGTGTCAACAAATGACAATATTCAGTTAGGGACTGGGATGTCACAAATCATATCACTAAAGCATTCACACTTAGGGACGGATAACCATTAACTGAATAGATTGGTTTGATTAAGATCTGGTTCATTTGTCTGTAACCTTCAAACATGTCTGCAGTGTAAAAATCTGTTATAGTCATGACCACCATTGGTACATATACTACCAGGTTTCCTCTTTTCTATTTCAGATTCTTGTCAATATTTCCTTTTGTGTTTACTTTTATTCTTCTTGAAAAGTCTTTTTTCTGCTTTGTTTGCTACTGTATTTTGGATCTGTGTTATTGGACACTCTTTTCTTCCGTTCAATAAACCTTATTTTCTTTAACTGACTTCCTCCACTATGTGAGCCTGCAAGTCCTCCACTGTTAAACATGTAACAAGATTCCCTGTACATTTATAAAACAATGTTTGAACAATCTTAAGAGGTATTTAGACGTAATATAAGTGTTTTTCTGAATAGAAAAGACAGCAGACACTATCTTAATCAGATCCTTCTTTGGTTATACTATATATTTCTCTTGACTGCATCACATGATTATCATAGGCAGTCATCAGTTTACAATCCTGACTACAACTAGGACAGAGCAGTCTTACAGCTGGGGAAATTGGGAAGGGGTTGGGCAGAACATAAAACTGCCTGTGTTCTTATACAAAAACAATCTTCTTCTGTGCTGATCTCTTTGAGTCCTGATGCCATTTCAGGCTTTTTAAGACCCTACTCCTTTCTTTCTAAGTACCGGTACTATTTTTATATCCTTGTCTGACCTTAGTGTGACTGGATGACAAGACTGTGTCAAAAAAATAAGCCCCCAGACGCTATTCGTGTTACTGTTACTTACTGACAATAAATAATTAACAATAATGGTATATCTACTAACCCTGATTAACTTGTTCTTCTGTGACAAATGAGTTTCTAGGAGGAGTGGCGTCAGCTGGGATAATTGAGAATCTTGCAAATTGGCCCCTTCACACAGTGGTATGGGAGCCACTTGTGCTGTAGATATATAATTACTCTCAGTATAATAAATGACCCCGACATTAAATCCCTTCCAAGCCATTTATCCTGGTATCGATCCTCACTGCAGTTCGACTCGGACAATAATATTTGTCTGTTTCCGTTGCTTTAACCTTTACTCTTTCTTTACCCTGTCAGCCAGACAGTGTTGGGAAATCTAGATAACTTGTCTCATTGTGAGAGCCTTCACACTCTTATTCTTCAAAATAGACTTCAGATGCTCAGTCATTAAAAGTTTCAATTCTCTGCAGACTTTTACCATGAGGAAGACAAATTTTACTCAACAGCTTAAGTTGCACAAATAGACTGAAATGTTATCAGTATTCAGTAGTCAGTGGTGTTTCCTACCTGAGTCAGCTTTTTTGGTGTATTTTTTACTCTGGCCTCGGATAATGAGGATGAAAACAAGAAGGAGGATGAAGATGAGGCCAACTAGAGCAATAACCACCAAGAACCACCACTCTTCATAAAAAGGAGACACTTTCTGAGCTGAAAACAAAAGAGAATGAGATATATTAATTACAAAATCTAGTATATCTTCTATAATTGCACCAAAGTTATGTGAAAATCTTCATTTGTAAGTACAATTAACCTGATATGGAAGGGGATGGGGCGCTGGGGGAGCCATAGCCATAATCGTTGACAGCAATTACTCGAAAGTCATAGGTGACACCTTCTCGTAGCATGTCTAGATTAAGTGTGTAGGATGTCACTTCTTTTGGAATATCTTTGATAAGAATATCCCACAATCCTTCATCTAAAAGCATATATGAGAAAATGTCAACAACACAAAGCTTTAGGTTGCACTGAGACGGAGTAGTTTAAATTCAAGATGCCGTGTCTCACCAGAAGGTCTGGCCTCGATGACGTATCGTGTGATGGGTGCACGGCCCTGATCACCACTTGTCCAATGCAGTGTGAGGGCAGAGCCATATCGAGAAATAAAGGGTTCTCCAGGAGGGCCTGGAGCGCCTTAGGAAAACAAAAAAAAGGCGAATTTGGTTTGACAAAATGCCCCAAAGGCTCCACCAAAGACAGTATCATTTACACAAGAAATATAAGCAGTAACACAAAAGAGTTTTAGAGAGTCACACCTTCTCCAGGCCCAGTGGTGATGTTGGCCTCCACCTCGGGTCCGTAGGTTAGCGTTTTAGCCCGAATGCGAAAGTTATATGTGACTCCATCAGCCAGGTCTTTGATCTTCATCCACAGAGGAGCGCTGCCCTTCACATCTACAGTCACTATCTTACTGACACCTGGAGTGCGAGGAGAGGAGTCTGTACAGGAAACACTAAGACTCTAGATACTGCTTTCTACAAGCGACAAATAGCCAAGTTTTATCGCAAAACAGCAGACATGGGCATGGACAAAACCAGACAGACAACTACGGATGCACACATACTGCATTTGGACATAAAATTGAACATGTTTTCTAATCCCGCAGCCTTTTAGTTGTCAAGAGTATACCAATTGATATTTAATGTGTTTACTGCTTTGTTCTTTTTGCACTGAGTCTGTTTGCAAAGTAGCCAAGGGACTACAGCAGCCTCAGTCCAGCATTCCAACTCTGCTCCCAATTACTTGACAATCTGGTCAAGGCAACAACACTTAGCCAGCTATTAACCATGTTTCTCTTAGTGAAAGATGAAGCTGTGCAAAGTCTCACAAGAGCATTCCAGCATAGTTTATCAGCCTTGCCATATATGTTACTGCAGGGCCTATACCCATCTGTAACAAATTAGAGCACCAGCTTAAGCAGCATGAGTTTAAAAAGAATATGGTTAAGAGGCTAGAGGTTGTAAATCACTGTCTGAGAAAGCCAACTGAGGAATGTCAAGAGACGGCAGAGTTATTAAACTGCAGGCAGAGTTTCTCACCGTCGACTGGAGTGCAGGGCTCATAAACCAGGCGGTAGCCTTCGATGATACCATTGGCCTGTTTGGGCTCTCCCCAGGACACATTGACCGAGGTGGTGGTCAGCTCACTGAAGTGGATGTAGCTGGGAGCACTTGGTGCTTTTGGTGAAGAAAGGGGGAGAAGATGTGATGACAGATTTCTTCACAGTGTTGAGATAAAACATTGCATACACAGCTGCAAACCTACCATGAGCTGACCTGAATATGTCATCCAATGCTTAATAATCTTTTGTTAGAATTATTTTTACCTTTGCAAATTATTAGTAAAAATGTTTTTTCTTTTACATAATATGATACCTTAAAACAAAAAAAGGTTAAAAAATATCTATGTAATCCATGAAACAATGCTAGAAAAGAAAGAAAATAAATCCAACACAGCTAAGTAGACCTACACACTAGTGCTCAGCAGAAGGAACCAGAATCTTCATTTGTGCTAAATGAAACAAATCAAGATGTTATTTTTAAATGTTCATGATCAGAGCAGCAAACCTAAATATTTTGTAATTAAATATTTTGTGAGGTTTGCACAAGTTTTTGGAAAAAAGGGATTTCTATGCAGTAAAAGTAGACAAACAAAAGTTTGCAAAAATCATTCTGTGACCTTGAGTGAGAGCTGTGAGAATTCTGCCCACTGACCCAACCCAGATCCAGCTAAGTGTCAGTATTTAACCACAATTCTGCATAAAATATCACAAAAGCTTGTGTTGGCTCATTTCCCAGGACCCTGTGGTGCAAAGAGCCAAAATTCCTGCCTGTGTTTTTAAGTTCTCAGCACTTTGCATGCCTTGCCAATGTCATAGCGTCAAGGGGGGGCAGCAAAGACTAGAGACATTCATATTGTAAACCATTTCTGTGCTGAAACCACAGAGAAGGGACACTCGCTAGTTCGTAAACACAGACGTCTTTGTGTAGTTGTGGCCAAAAAAGACTAATCTACATGTGTCCCTCGCACTTTGTATTCTCTGCTCCTCCGCTGTCATTTGGCTTCCACCCCAGTGGCGTGTACGGAAGGAGGTGCCAAAATGACTCTGATTACCAAAGCAATATCTCAAGGGATGAAACAATACTCCTTCATAAAAAAATCTTGCTGAGTACAAGGAGCAGGTCTTATATTATCTGTCTTAAAGCTATTGTAACAACTGCAGTTAAATTAGCAGTTTTGTGGTGACTCAAGATAAAAGCACTTATCAGTTATTCTTTTGTAGACACCTTTTATGGCTGAGGGGATGATTAATCTTCATACATTACTGTTGAGAACCATAAACACTGGGTTAATAAGGAGAGGGAGTATCATTCTGTAATTGACAGAAGGGAACAGACTGTGCAAAGTTAGCAAGGTTAAAGAAATATGAGGTTGCAGTGCTACAAGGACTTGGCATAAGTTATGGCTGTAAGGTAAATGCTTTTGAAGGATCTTATCCACATCTGGATTTTGCACCTGCTTGCTGAGTGCGCCCTCTGGTGGGCAAGGAACGGGGCCCGTCCCCTGCAGCATTGAAGGCTGCCACGCTGATCATGTAGGTGGTGTAGCCTGTCAGGTTTTTAAGCTTCACCCCGAGCTCTGGTAGAAACAGAGTGCGCAGGCGCTCCGTCTCATTCTGGAGCTGGAACTCCCAGAAATAAATCTACAGACAGAAAAAGAAAGAGATTTGAATGTAGAAATCAAGATGATTTTACAGAAAATAGACAAAAAGAGAGATGTCATGTAAATGTTATTCATTTTTTGGTAAAACATTAAAAAAAAATGTCCATCATTAATACCTTGTAACCCTGTATGTCTCCATTCTGAGCATCTAGAGGAGGTGGGTCCCATGTAACATCCAGCTGAGTCGCTGTTGAAGATTGCACCACCACATTTTGGGGAGGGGCTGTTGGGACTAGAACAACATATTTTATATAATAAGGTTCATATTGTTAAACACTTAAGACATAAAGTGCAAGAATAAGTAGACTAACACATGCTGCTCAGTGAGAAAAAAAACCTACCTGCCTCCCCTACAAACACTTCTTGTGGTGCGCTGCTAGGACCCTCCCCCACAGCGTTATACACGCTGAGACGGATCTCATAGCGCTTGTGTTTACTCAAATCTGCAAGGTGAGCGCACATAGCAGCAGGGCAATAGAAGAGTTACGATAAAAGAGCACAAAGAAATTCATCCAGGGAGAGACAGAGTTGCAGTGATGCCCGTGGCAAAACAACATCAGAAACAGAGCAGAAAAGACAGAGTTGGAATTATAATGCACACTGATGGAAAGATGGGATTGTTGTGGGGACATGTGGGAAGATTTGTCAGTGATTAAAAGGAAGAAAAACATATTGGAATAATGACAATGCAGCTTGGAGAGATTAAAGTCATATCCGCATGATAATGAAAATATGTGGTGGCTGCTTAGTGGCTTCAGCTGAGTGGGAGGATGGAGCGCACTCTTGCTGTATATTACAGTAGAAATGTCCTACTTTTGTGGAAACAAAATATCGCACATAACATGCAAAAAAAATAAAAAAATAAAAAAGGACAGTGATAAAAAAAGAGGCATAAAGGGAGATGTGAGACTTACTGTCCAGTTCATATTGGGTTAGAGATGATTCACTCAAGTTTCTGACGCTGTATGGAGCTGAGAGTTGGGATAAAAATGGTGCAAAGAATTAAAAAAAAGAGTGGCGATGTTGAGTGCAATTTTTTCGGTTTCTCGAAAAACACATTATATTTAAGTATATTTAAAACCAGTAGCAGCAACATATGAATAAACTATTAAACAGTAAACTCACCTGTGAGATCAGCCCAGTTTGCAGAGGGGCTGTTTACCGTGCGGACAGAGAAGCTGCGTAGTCTATCATAGTGTAACTCCCGATATCTGACCCTGAACCCCAGCAAGACTCCATTTATGTGATCCTCAGAGGGAGGCTAGGAGGAGACAAGTATCCCTTAAAATCCACAATTCAGCAAAAGCAATTAACTATAAGGTATCATAAAAAAAAAAAAAAAAAACTACATTTTTTTCTATTCACACCACTCAACATCAGGCCATTCAGCAGCATACCTGCCAACGGACCAATACTGATGTGGTGGTGTGTGGTGTAACAGATAGTATCGTCGGGGCTTTGTCGGGGGCTGGGGAAAATAAAAAAAACATTGTGTTAGAATAACAATGTACTAGTAGAGAGTAATATGTAATTTAAACAGTCTGGTAGAGAACAGCTTGAGAGCAAACACGTACACTGTTGACGTAAAGTATTCACAGTGAAAATCCAAAGACAAAGCATGAATGTAGAATCATGTTCAAACAGCTACAAAATGCTCTTGGACAAGTCTAACATCAAACACAATTGGAAATTAGATGCATTGTGATTTGTTCAATCTATGCCAATTTTCAGCTTCCATAAGTTCTTACCATCCTGTAATGTAGTGATGGCCTCACTGTCCTCACTGTATTCACTGTCTCCAATATCATTGGTGGCTTTAACTCGGAACTGGTAAGACGTGAACGGCTTTAACCTTTTGAGAAAGGACAAAAAGTATGTTTGTAAGTTTGAATTATACATGTAAATAAATATTACACTTAGGGAGCGGACGTTTTTATTACCTGTCCACGATGTAGGAGTGTGTCTCATGGCTGACAGATGCAGAGTGGACAGTCCAGTTGCTGTCTGGCAGCTCTCTGTACTGAACTGTATAGTAACGAACTGGGGACAGGCCGTCGCTGCCTGGTTCCCATGACAACAGCACTCTGCGCGCCTGGACTTCTTCTTGTGGCACTATGGGACGGCTGGTGGGTTGGGGTCGAGCTGAAGGGCACACACACATACACACAAGCCTTTTCAGCTCAATATTTAGAGGTGAATCAGTCAAAAAACACAATTGCGCTGCGGTTATTTTATACTCACCTCTCTTTTCTGTTGTGACAACCAGCGCCTCAGCAGCCTCCCCCCAACCTTTTCGTGTTTGAGCAGTGAGTCGGAATACATAAACCATTTCTGGTTTCAGTCCAGTTGCTGTGTATTGTCGTGCGCTGGGGCTCAGTACATCTACAGTGGCGGCATTGCTATTTGAAGAGTTTCTTCTGAATGTGATCTGATAAGCTAAGAAGATCAAATCATACATGCAAAGATAAAAAGAAAGGATAAAAAATGTTAAAAAATTAGTCTCAGTTCAACATAAAACATAACTCATAAATGAAAAATAAGGTTCTTACAGGGTGAAGGTTTTTAAATTGAAGCATACAGGAGGTCTTGCATTAGCTGCTGCTTTTTATCTAATTTCATTTGAGTTGAGAATATTTTCACTTTTAATTGGTTTGATTGTATTACAGTTTCTTTTAATCTTTTTTATATTCCACTACTTTTGCTTCCACTTCCTGGCTTTTTAATATCTTGCATGCATCATATGAAGCATTTTAAATTCCAGTCCTGATCTGACAATAATCTCACCCAGTATAATGCCGTTGGGCTGTGCAGGAGGTTGCCAGATGAGCCTCACTGAGGTGGTTCTAACTTCTGGGAACAGGATGCCGACTGGGGGGCCTGGCACTGTTGCACATAAAATGACAAAAAAAGCATTTTTTTAAAAAAAAAACTGTGATTAAAATCTACAATAAAAGGTCAAGTCACAAATAAGATGAGAGAGAAAAAAATGTTTACCATCATCCAAGGTCCTCTCTAGGATGGGCGGTGAGCTGGTCCTTCCATCTCCTATTCGAGTAAAGGCCAGGACCTGGATCTCAAAGAGGACATACTTGCCAAGACCACTCAGCTGGACACTGTGACTAGTGTTGCCCTCAACTGTCCAGAAGTTGGGAGCTATGTCTGAGTCTTTCTCCTTATACACAACCTAAAGGATGCAAGGAATTTATACAGCCTGATGACTTTTGAAGACATTTGTCGCATAAGGAATCTTCTGTAGATGAATGTTATTCTAAGCTATGAACCATTTAAGAGCTGTGACCTTATAGCCCAGGATAAGTCCATTACGGTCAGTTTCTTGGACCTCTCCCCACCGCACAAGGATGCTGCTAGAGGTGGTGGCAAATGCTGATACATTCATGGGGCCGCTGGAAGGCACTGCAGAAGGAGATTGACAACTTTTAAAGCAATTCAAGGATATTTTTGAAAGGTTTGTACTTAAATGTCAGTGTTTTCTTCCTCACCAGACTCTCTGGTCCTGCCATGGACTGCTTGGCTCCAGGGTCCAGAGCCAATCCCATTAACAGCCTGAACTCTGACCTCATACTCTGTCCACTCTTCCAGGTCCTCTATAGTGAACTCTCTCTCCATCCGGTCCATAATGACATGGGAAAGAACTCCCCCTTTAGACCCCGCTTTGGAGTACTGGATGCGGTAGCCAACAAGATCTGGATTGCCATTATACTCCCACTCTGGAAGAGGCTAAAAGTTTTTTTTCCTGTTTTATTAGTCAAGCAAAATCAAAATCAATATAAATTATATAACTGTGTGAGAGCATAATGAAGTGATAACCCAAGAGAGGCTGCATTTTACTGGGATCTAACAACAGATAAGAGGTGCTGACAGATAGCGTGAGATGCAGTTAGCAACATTTTAAAAGGTTTTATTGTTAAACTGAGGTACCACAGCATTGTGATTTTTATTAATAACATATCCCAACTATTTAAATATTTGTATTAGATCAGGCACTTTCAGGCATGCTTCTTGAGAAACCAATTATAAAACTGACGCTTGATAAGGCAGGAGGGCAGGTTTCAGTAACCTCTCAAATATCAAAACAGGTTTCAATCTGTCGAAAACTCACTCAATCTGTAAAGGTGAAAACACAGAAGATTTTCATATTTCCTTTGCAGGATACCTAACAATGACTCAATCACGCAATTGAACATGACAAGTAATGAATAGAGTATAAACTGAGCTTATTATTATTGAAATGTTATTATTCTTGAAATTAATATGTTCATGATTTACTTGAGAACTTTACTGCAAAAGCCATGAAAAGGGACATAAAATTTCATATTAGTTTAACATCAGCTTTTAAGAAGGGCTGTGATCATTGAGCTATGTCATCAATTTTGAAGAGCAATATGGCACTGCTGACACTCCTCTGCTTTTAAATCTAGGTATATCCTCTCTTTTTAATCTTGCAGGGGTTGCAGGGATATCACAAACCTCTGTGACTCACTGCTCAGGCACTGGCGCAGGGATGATAATAGACAGATGTGGTAAATAATACGCTGGCCAAATGCTGACACAGAAAGCAGCAATAACCAAGGGCACAGTGTGTCCAGTTTTCCAAAGCATCATCAGGGCTGTCGCCTGTATTCATTCATCACTTGAAAGCCCAAAGAGAACAGGATCAGGCAACATTTTACAAAGAAGAAGGAAAGGGCTTCTTGTGAATGAGTTCATTCAACAGCGACTGTCACCAAGAAAGTCATTTAATGTCAGACTTTGTAGTACCTCATCATCTAAATCAGATTTTTTTTAAACATAGCTTATCTTACAACTCAAGGACATTTTTGTCAATTCATTCTAGTCCCCCTTATTATATTAAGCGTTAATGACAGGGACACTAAAAGACAAAAAAGATTTTTGAAATGGCTCATTGGCATAAAAAATGTAAGTCTTCATAGCAAAAGCCATAACAATGTCCACCATTCAGCTCAGTTAACCCAATCTTGCCTGCATCAGGGACCAGCATGCAGTGTGGCATGAAATCTTACCATCCAGCGTAGCCACAAGCTGGTCTCACTGGCTGTGCGCAGGGTAACATTTGCAGGTGAGATGTCAGGAGGGGCCTGCAGGGTTTGGATCTTTCTGGAGGGCTGACTGGAAGGACTGGTGCCCACAATGTTTACCTGACGCATCTTAAACCTGAGACAAAAGAAACCCACTGATGGCAGTAAATCATGATTTTCTGGTGATTTAAGAAATGATGAGGATGTTTTGGATCAGAAAAGATCTTACTTAGTGATTCCCAAAATAAAAGCCAGTGATTTTAATAGAATTTGTGTTTATTCACCTGTAGAAAGTATAAGGGTTCAGATCCAGGACCTCCAGTGATCTAGCATCAGGTTCATTAGCCAGCTGCTGAACCATCAGCCACTCTTCATTCTCTCCAATTATACCAATCTGAAATGCACATGGAAATGGATGGCATAAGCAGTTAACAAAAAAAAATTAATAGAAAAACATAAAAATTCTCTGTACCAATTTGACGAGACAAAAAAAAAAAACAAAAAAAAAACACAAACAGAAACTCAAATTAAAATTTTTAAAATAGGACTGACTCTTTTTACCTGAGCTTCCACCTGCCATCGAGAAATTGATGTCTTGCCATCATAACCAGGTTTGAACTGCAGGGTGACAGAGCGAGGGCCGATGTTAGAGATGGCTAAATTGGTGGGAGGACCAGGCAACTCTGTGGAGGAGAATTGACAGAAAAATTAAGCCTTAAATCATGACTGCTTTTGAAGACTGCTGAGTGGAAATCAACTGACTCAGCAAAATGAAACTCTTTTCTGGTTAAATCTTTGTTCAGGGATTTTCAAATAGATTTTCAAATTAATTGGTCATATTTCCATTTGACCACTGACCTGGTGGTACACCAGAGGATATTGTGGAAGCAGAAAGCTGTCCCTGGCCTTTGGAAGTCATGGCTGCCACCTGAATGGTGTAGGTAGTGAGGGCAGTGAGCCCGGTGACCTTGTACTCCTGAGTGAGGTTGGGTAAATAATGGGTCACTCTGGTGTTGGTCCTGTTGAACTCCTCCCATGAGATCCGAAATCCTAAACAATATGAATAACCAAGCAGCACAACAATTTAGCATTTAAAATAAGCTCAGCTTTGTAACTTTAACACTGAGTGAAGCAGAGACATGCCAAGATGAAATATTTATTTTTATATTAACCCGTAAGAACTCCATTTTTCTCTTGTGGTTCCTTCCAGCTGACTTTTAGTGAGGTGTCTAAGATGTCAGTGAAACTAAGGTGTCCCACAGCACCAGGGGCTATGAAAGCAACAAAAACAAGCAGTTAAGCAACACCCTGGAAAAGTATTATCTACAAATGCTGTATAATATCTTACACACTAATACATACTGTCCTCATGGGTGCGTAACCACTGAGGTGGACTGCGAGGTCCATCTCCAGGAGTAGTGAAGCATAAAACCGAAGTGTAGTATTCTGTGAACTTTTTAAGGCCAGAAATGTAACCAACGTGAACACTGTCCTGAAAGTTGGGGCGCACTGTTACAACAGTGACCTCATTTCCACGACTGGGTTCCCAGGCCAAGAGCTGGAGATACAAATATGTTTTAAGAAAACATAAAAACTGAAAACTCTTCAGGTCTGTTAAGCTTATAACACTCTGAAAATTTGGGCTTTTAGCAAAATCTGTTTGACAATGACATAGCTCCTTCTCTTAATTACACTTGCCCTTCTGCCACTGACCACTAGAGTGCACCAGCTATCAGAAAGGAGCTGCTCACCTTATATCCCTGGTTGATTCCATTGATAAACTGAGGGCTCGGGGCACTCCAGGTAAAACGCACTGTGGTGGAGTTGACAGCCTCTGCTTGTACATTTCCTGGTGGCACAGTGGGCACTGATCCAGAGGAGGGGAAAAAAAACAACAGATACAAAAAGGGAGAGGATTAAAGAGGAAAATGGGGAGGGGAGAGTCGCAGGCAGACAAGCAAAGGAAAGGAGAGGAAAAAGGAATGGTAATGAGATAGAGAAAACTTGAAACCTACAAGGGGTGCTTTTACGCCAACCTCATTCAGAGCGTGAGAATCAGACTGAAGGAACATGTATTTTGGCTCATTTGGGTAGGTAAGAACACGCCAATCAAACGGGGTGTGAGAGCGGTTGCCTCAGGCGGCTTCCAGGTAAACCCTGCAGCAGTTCTTTTGAAGCGAGCATGCCATTCTGATGTAACACCGGAAAACAGTTAGGAGAGTTGTACATTGATAAAGCTCATGGGCCTTATATTGGTCCCCATGTCACTGTGTTGCCCTTAACTCTCTTTGAATGTATTTAAAATCACATGAAGATCTGCTTTCTGTGTTCAGTGGAGTGAGTGATAGAAAAAATCCAATTAATGAGAGCAGAGCAAGATGACATGAATGCTTTTCTCCCTGATGTTACTCGCAACGGTGACGTGGATGATGAAATCATTATTTATATTTTGCAGGTTGGGTGAAATAAAACTGTAATGTTGCCATACCTTTTTATAGTTATACTAATTGAACAAAGCTACATTACTGTTCCTCAGAAATGTGGAACATTTGTTTATTTGTCTATGCAACTGACTCTGGCTGATGTGGATCATTAACTGACTAATTAATCAGGCATCACACAAGTGTGCTAAAGTTTCCAAGGTTTTAATGAGTGCCAGACAGAATCCATCATTTCTGAAGCGTGTGAAGAATTTTCTAATCATCTGGCCATGAGTGTTTTTTTTACAAAGCACTGTAAGACTAATATAGTACTAATAGTACAAATTGAATTTGTTTATACAGAGAGCTGTAGAGAAATGCAGAAAGGAAGCTGCATATCTAGAGCGATGATTGTAAAAAAAAAAGATAAATCAACTGCACAAAAGCAAGTTTGCAGACCCACTGCAGAGCACTAAAAGTGTGCCTTGCAATATGCAACAGAACATTTTGTATTTATGCCTGTAGTTTATGTCTGTGTGCAAATTTTACTCTTGCTTGGGATAAAATGTCATATAAAATATTCACTTTAAACCGGAGTAAAAGACTAATAATATACACCTGTTAAATATAATGAAATCAAAAACGTCTGAGCCTGCCAGCCGAATACATTTTATTGAGCAGGAAGTGGAACCACGCAGGGAATTTAAAGCATACCTTCATTTATTTATTCATTTATTTTTTTTCATGGGCGCTCTTGAGAATATTTAGTGAGTCTGATGAAGGGATCTTGCGTCGTGAACTGGATTCAACATGACAGGTATTCAAAGAGATGAGCATGTTAAGCCTTTTAAAGCTTTATATACCGGTTAAAGGAATTTAAAATCAATCTGGGAGTCAGTGCATCCTCTATGTCCTATATTATAGAGATACTTGCAGCATTTAGGACTTACCATTATGGATGAATTAAATTTTCCCTAAAAAACACCCAAAAATGCTGTCCCATTTAATTTTCTTGTAACAAGACATGGATTAACCTATTGTTCTTTTGATATATAGCCAAGGTTATTGATGGACATTCAGCTTGTGTGGTTAAAAAGGTTGAGTCATATAATTTTTTAAGAGCAAGATTCCCAGACATCTAAATGATATATTCCCTTTGGAAATGAGCAAAACAGTGACTTTAAACCCCTGGAAATCTTTGAGTAAACAGGGCATTAAGGAAGCCAGAGCACCTGACTTAGTAGACATGCCGATGACACAGTGAGCACAATGTCTGTTCTAATTACTATACTCGGCAAGAGTAAAGCCTGGTACACACATAACGTTTTTTTGGGCTGTTTTTGTTCCGATTTTACCTCTTCCCGACCTCGGACGGCAAATGCCCTGAGATTTCCCTGTTCAATTATCATTTGGTCTGTGGTGTGTTACGAGCCGATTTGTCCCGACAATCCGCTCCGAAACGGGTCGTAGCCAACAACTGGGAATAGTGAACATGTTCAATATTTCAGTGTTGATTTCTGAGGAACGCAGACAACTCGTGCATTCTGACTGTGTGGATGGTGACGTGGTACGGAATGTAGCCAATCAGAGAGCGAGCTGGCTGGGGAACAAGGAAGTAAATAAAGTCCGTGTTCACGCTATCTCCAGTCTGTTATTTTTTTTATTTCTGTATTTGTCTGTTAACAATAGTCACAAGACCACCATCATTCCCTCGTCCTATATATCTTCTTCCATGCTGTGTGTTGTGTTTTCCGGTTGTTACTATGTTTCTTCTTCTTTGTTTCGACGTTTGTCCGGCTTGGAGGACTAGATTGTAGATGAGTTGCTGGACAGCATCATTATGTGTGTGTTGTTCTGTGATTACATTTTTGGAGCACACCACACACATTATGATATAAACTGAATTTTTTTATCTTCATGTGTGAGGTCTCGACCAGATTAAAAAAATCGTTATGTGTGTACCAGGCTTAAGAAAAGAAGTCAATCATAGCAGTTTTCTTATTAAGTGTGTAGATGTATGCCACAAGAGTAACATTTTATGTACATGATTAATCAAGTATCTAACAAAGGTCAACCAAAGTTTTCCCGTGGTCTGAAGGAACAATTTTCTGCCACAAAGGCAAACACTGCAAGCAAAGACCGATGGAACCTCACTCCATTTCTGTAGAGTGTATTACATTAATCCTGTCTGATGCTCTTACCTCCTTGCAGAGTCCACTCTGTGACTTTGTGGCTGAAGGTACCCCTGCCCGCTCCATTGTAGGCCGCCACCTCAATCTCATAGTTGGTCCAGATGATGAGGTCCTCCAGGAGCAGGCTGGTCTGGTCTGGGTTGGTGATGTTTTTTATCTGACAGTCCACTGGAAGCCCTGACAGACAGTACCTGGCAGCAGTGAAAGTTATTGATAGACAGGAAGGGGACACAGAAAGACCAGAACAATACAGACAGTGAATAATATTAGGACACGGGCTTTGAATAAAGAGTGGGAGGGAGGGCGGTAAAAGGGGGAAAAAAAAATAAATTCATGCAGAACAGTTATAAAATAGCTACAACATAAGAGGTGACATCAGATAAATGGAGTGGAAGCTATTTAATTGGCACCAATTATTCTGTAGCAGTGAGCAAGAATGAGGCAAAATGTAGACAAAGAAAAGAAGCTGACATAACAGCTATTATCACATTTGAATAGCACTGGCCTCATCCTTGGAAACAGAAAAAAAAGTGTCATAATCTTCTTACCTGATGATGTAGCCTTGGAGAGGACCGTTCTGGTGGCTCTCTGGTGGTGGCTGCCATTGGATCATGATGGACTGATTGGTGCGGCCACTTGCAATGACCGTCTGAGGGGGAGCACTGGGAGGCTCCTCAGGGAGAGTTAATCTGCAGCAACAAAAAAGCAGATAGAGTAAAAGACGAGACAAAGACTGAAGTCATGCATTAATTATCACTGGTTTCTGCATATTTCCATCCCATTTCATCATAGACGTCACATCATGATAAAGCCTGCCTTTTGTATTTTTTAGCACACTATAAGGAAAATTTAGAGTAAGTGTGGCTGTTTCGTTGCCCAAAACACAGTCTCTATACTGCAGTCCGCAGAGGGACGGAGTGCTGTGACAGGGAAAAGATCAAAGAGGCCCTGGTGAAAATGGAGCTGCACAATGGAGAGACTGCAAGAGAGGGAAAGATATAAAAGAACAAGAGATAGAGATCCAGGAAGACTTCTCCCTTAAGTCAATTTAAGATGACATCTTGATTTCTTTCCAACATAACGAAGCGCCCCTCTGGAGGAGATAAAGCAGAGTGTTTAGGATCAAAGAGGTGTGCCAAGGAGATGCCTCAGAATAGCCTTGCTCCTACTGACACATAGTCACCCTCCTATGGTGCACTCTTGTCTGTGCAGACTCACAAAGGAATTCAGTGAATTAGTGTGTGGTGAAAAAGCTGCATGATGGGCCATGGTTGCTCTCACTTTGAAGGAGTTCATTGCTGCAGGTGAAAAAGAAGCCCTTGCTGGTGCCGGCAAGGTCAAAAAGTAGCATGTATAGGTGAATGATGATAACCTTAGAATGTGTGTTGGAATGGCCTTTATGATTATGACTGTTTAGTCTCACTACTCAGGAGAAATCACTTGAGATTTAAGTCTTTGTTGAGCTCTGCCTCTTTAAAGCCTCTCGGTATTTTACTCATGAAGTACCACAAAGACAGTTAATATGAAGGAGAGAGATGAAGCTGGGTCAGCGCACCCGTCAAGTCTTCACAAAGCACAATTTCAGCTCATTCAGAGTTTTATCTTGAGAAGGCCTATCCTGAAGCTAGCGCATCTCTCCCTCAATCCCACAGGAGTGAACACCAAAAAGTGGACTTACAGGATTTTCTATTGAACTGCCAAGATGAGAGGGAGAGAACGGGTTGTTCCAAAGCAATCAAAGCCCTCAAAGGGCCACACTTTTTTCATAGCCATGGTACACATTAACTTTAAAAAGCGATATTTTTAACACACAACAGACACAGAGCAGATAACTGCAGCACCCACCGATCTGTCTCTTTGCTGAACTGGCCTCTGCCTACGTCATTGACGGCACACAGGCGGAACTGGTACGAACGTGCCGGGATAAGGCCACCGACAGTCACCCCGGTGGACTCAGGCTCAATGTTGGCCAGCAGCACCGTCCACGGGGCATCTAAGACAGAGAAGACAAGTGTAAAGATATAGCTTTGAGCAAAAGCTACTGAATGTTTAATGGCCTCGTGAGGACATTGAAATCCCTCAGAAAAAAATCTCTTCAGCACTGGCAAACGCAAATCTAAATTCAGTGTTATTTCTGGTTATCGTTCCACAGCATTGTTTCATTTTCAGTAATAAAATTGCAGTGACTGATAAAAACAACCCATTTATTCTGTATGGACTCCCCCTAAAAATCAGATTGCAATTCAATTATCCAAAACTCAGATCCCATCTGCATCCTCAGATTCATTTTCCTTTTAATGAGTTGTCATCTTCTCAGTTAGCCTGAGCTTAAATGAGAAATGGTTGAACAATTTACTCTCTCTGGGTGAAAACATTCCCACTTCTTTGATTTTATCTAGTGAAACAGAAGATAAGAGCCTTGGACACTGACACAATTTAGTTCCCTAGATCATTTGTAAGGAAGCCCACAGGTGGGGCAATTGAGTTATACTGATTTTAGAAGGTATGAGAGAATGCAAGAGCCAATTTAAAGGACTGAAAAGAAATGTAATATAATAAGAGGGGCTGTAAATGAATGCATACAAGGAGTATAAAGAAGCAACAATGTGTTGAAAATCACTAACCAAAGGAAACAGCAAAATGCAAAAGCTTTCTTTGTTAATGGTGAATCTGGTGAAAACTCACTGTTTTCTGAGACCTCCAGGATGTAGCGGATCAGGGGGCTGTTGCCATCAAATGCCTGGGCCCATGTGAGGTTGATGGCCCTCTTTTCTGTGGTGCTTAGAACTGCCACTGGGTTTTCTGGAGCATGGGGCAGCTGTCTGTTTGCGCATACATGAGAGAATGGAAGATAGAGAAACAGAATTAGACAAGGGAGGGACCAAATAACATCCAACCTAAGAGCCTTGCATTGTAAATATTAGAAGTACTTGATGGATTAATGAGGAGAAAAGTGATGGAACAGTGGGGAAAACATGTATCCATAATGGCCCGGACAGACTTAAATATGAGAGGAAAAGAAAGAAAATACAGACAGTGAGATAAGATATTGAGAAGACATGAGGCAGATGTGCAGACCTGACTCGGAGATGGGCACTGCGGGAGTCGTTGCCACCCACTGAGGTTACCCTGCAGGTGTATGTACCAATGTCACCCGACCACGTCTGGGAGATGTGCAGGGTCCCATCTGGATCCAGGCGCAGGCGGGGCGATGCATTCACATCGATCACGGAGCCACTCTTTTCCCACACATACCTGAAGGTGTGTGCATGAGTTTGTGAGTTGGTTACACAAACAGCCACACACACTCACTTTACACAACACTCTTTACTCCAGAGTATTAGTGACAGTAAATCTGTTTGCCGCGTGTCAATTCATACACCAAACACAAGAGCTGCTGACACTGATGAAAAGCCTTGTGAAGCAGATAACAAAGTGATTTGAATCTAAAAAGCATCTCTGTCTGGAACACATACAGTACAGAACCTTTCATGCATTTAAACTTATTGTCATACACCCACCTACACTTATGATCGCTCATACACATGCACATAGGCATGCACATACTGAGAGCTCCAGTGATTAATTGCAACTATTCAGACTCTCCGGCTAATCTCCTCTGTGTTGCATTTAATTAAAGGCGCTGTCTGAGGTTATTACGCTGTTTACATATTCATCTGTTTACCCCACAATCTGATCAATGTCGCAGGCCCACAGGTGACAGGCACTCTAATCACTGGGCTCCAAAGACATCATTTGACTCCCTCTGAGACAGACGCATGTGCACACTCTCTATCATGCTCAAGATTGTGTGAGGAGTGAGGGAAGACCGTGAATTAACTCCTCAATCTGACTCAGAGCTTCACAATCTTCTCCGAGAGTGGAAAAACACTCTTGCAGATTTCATAAACTAATTAGGCCCAGCTCTGATATCCAAGCTTGTTTTCCAGGCTGGTGTTGATGTCAGAAATTTATTCCAATTGTTCATAACAGACACAAAAAAAAAGCCAAAAATTCAGATTACCTTACAGTGACGCTGGGATCATGGGTCACACTGCAGGTCATAACAGCCTTAGTTCCTTTGATGACACTCTGGTCTTGTGGTGGTTTAGTGATGCGAGTTCGTGCTGTAAACCCCCCCCACCCAGAAACACTTATTCAGAAACTATGAATGGTTGAAAGGAGCTTAGTGGACTTTCATCTTTTACACAGTGTCTTTCTGAAAATGGATAAATCAATGCAGCATTCTCAATAGGTGTTTTCAAGGACTGGCAATGTGGAGTTATTCACAATAAATAGATGTATTAGCTCTACAACTACAGCAACAGTGTCTTGAAAATGGCCCTCAGGAACTTGCTACACCATGTCCTGCTTTTATTAGTAAACATGTCATGGATTACAAAAGAAAATTTCTCTTTATTGAATTTGATTTGACGTTTGCCGAAGGTTTTGTCTAGTTTTCTTAGTTTGTAGTAATTTATTTTGTGCAGTCAATTTTCCATTGATCTTACCCCAGACCACTATGTCAGCCGAGGCCTCATCAATGCCCCTTGAGTTACTGGCCATGCAGGTGTAGGTCCCAGCATCAGACAGGTGGGAGGGGCTAATGAGCAAGCTGCCCGACTCCAGCAGGGTAAACCTAGGCTGCTGGACCGAGCCACTGGCCAAGACACGTTCACCTGCAGGGAAGGGCAGAAGTGATTGATGGTATGGGAAGGTGGGCAGGGGAGAAAGGGGAGGAGGTGGTGGGACAGGCAAAAGAGAGATTAGGGCAGTGGAGAAATGTCAGGGAAAACAAACAGCAGGGAATACAGCTGTGAGAGGAAAGAAGTAAAGCTTGTTTGAAGATATTAATATTCTGAATTCCTTTATCTTTTTTTTCACGACTCTTGTCCTACTTCAGCAAGTCAATGCAGTATAATAACCACCCCCCAAGAATGTCGTGCTGTTAGCCCACGCACCTTTCTGCCAGGTGATGGCTGGCCGTGGAGCTCCTGAGGTCTCACAATGCAGAATAACTGACATGCCGTCAATCACTGCGCTGTCAGAGGGGCCAGCGGTGATGTTGGGAGCAATACCTGAGTGGGGTCAGCCACACACACACACACACACACACACACACACAGAATCATGCATAAGTTCAAACTAAATCAGGTGAGACAGAGGTGATAATGAGAGACATAAACAGCTTTCACTCTAATAAAGCAGGCGGCAGCTGAGAGCCTAATAGTCTTGACAAAAGGGGCAGCTGTCAGGTCTCATTCTCAGCGACAGCTCTGAGACTCTGACAAGGCACCTTCATCTTTCTGCCTCTCCTCCTCATTCTCTGATTCAAAAACAGGCAATAATTGCCCGAGCATCCAAGGTGACAAATGTGTCACCACAAAGAGATATACACTGCAGATAGATTGGTGTAGGAGGAAAAAAGGAAAGGGACAAAAGAGGATTAGAAATAAGACAAGAGGAAAGGATTTAAGAGTAGAAAAAAGAGAGAGGAAACAGAGAAGGAGAGAAGAGCAGAATTAAGTAGGAGACATAGGGATAGCCCAAAATTTCAAATTTTAAAGGGGACATACTTGTTACAGCTAGATAGGTGTTTGTCTGGATCTCTCCCGCAAGATTGCGGGCAAAACACTGAAACATCCCTGTGTCATCTGGTAGGAGACCATTGATCTGTAGGCTGCCTCCTACCAACACCCTGTACCTGGGGATCTTCACTGGGCTGATGGGTACGGCATCTTTATACCAGACTATGTCTGGCTGCGGCGTTCCTGTGGAGGAAGGAGAGGATTTATTTAGTCACTGTGACTCTTAAAGTATTTTTTTTTTTGTATTTTTTCATGTTTTCATGCTGTTTCACTCATGCAGTAACACAGTGAAACATAAACATGACAGACCTCGTGCCTGACAGGGGATATCCACCACCTTCTCCATTTCTGCGGTGATGTGACTTGGCGGCTCTTTTGTGAAAAGAGGATATTCTGTTTTAAGGAAACAAAAAACAGTCAGCATGCCATTACAACAACAAAAAAAAAAAAAATGTACCAAAGTGATGGAAAATAGTCTAGCACTGCACATGAAAGCAGCTGAGGTAAGACCAGTCTGCTCTGTGCACAGTTTAAATGTAAGCTCTGTGTTTATTACCGAGAACATGCAGGTAGGCCCCAGCTGTGACTGAGGGGACGCTGCTACTGCGGAGTGACGCCTCACACTCATAGTAGCCACTGTCGCTGACTGCTGGCAAACTGATGACCAGTCTACGGCCAAAATCTCGGATGCCTGTATTCACCACCACCCCGTCTTTCCTCCAAGTAATAGTCATTTTGACTAGGGGTCTAGACGAGAAAGAAAAGATGAAAAGGAGTAAAAGGGAGCAAGAGATAGAGAACGTGGTTTTAATACAGAATTATATTCTGTTTCAAGGTTAAAGATTATTGAGGGTGAAATGGGATACATCTGTCATTCTGATTAAGTCTTTGAATTGAAGATAATAGTCAGAATTCAAAATGTGTGAGAAGGGGGAACAGAGTGAAGCCTTGAATCAAAGGAAAGAATGGAGGAGAGGTACAAAACGAGAGATGTGCAAAACACTTTTCGTTCAGGTTCAAACAAAAGATTTCAAAACTCATTTAAATCTCCAAATATCAGACGAGGTGATGAATGAAGGTGGGGGTGCTTTGATAATGTGTGTCTGTGTGTATTTGCATGTCTTAGCCTCAGTACCTTCGTACGATCTGTGTGTGAACACTTACCTTGCATTAGCAACACACTCCATGACAGCTTCGTTTCTTCCCACTGTTACACTGGTGTTCTTTGGGGGGATGATGATGGAGGGGGCAATGGGGTCTGCCGGTCCTCCCACATCTATTACATACACACACATACACACAAAGCACAAAAAGTGAAACCAATCTATAACTGCACACCACCCTCTGATTAAGCCTGCGCATCTGCTTGATATAGTCAGCTGAGCATGACTAGATCCTTACACAGAGACTGACAATCTGTCACTATCACCAGCAGGTAGCTAGCATACTATAACCCAACTATTAACACCAGCGTCTTTACTTCAGATCCTTTTTCTGGTCCACACAGCATTTTCCTGAGCAAGGTGTTAGCCCAGGTGTTAGAGACCATTATGTAACATAATTGAGACAAACACAAAAGACGATTAAATGCAGCACCATCACTCGCGGGTTTCACGGAGCCTCCAGCCATCCATCGATTCACTGCCCTCAATCAGTGATCTCTCTCTGAATCTGATCTCATTTTCCACCACCTCCCCGGTGGATAGGTACGGGCTTGTGAACTTGTATGTGTTTGAGTGATTGTGCGTTTATGGTGTGTTATATGTGTGTATTGTGTGGCAGTGGGCTTGTGGGTGATCAATTGTGAGGGCCAGCTTAGGCTAATAAGGTTCCTAATCAAGTTTATAATATTACTATCATTGTTATTTTGCACCATCCTATTGTAAAGCTCTGCTTTTCACAACTTATTTAAGAATTTCATCAGTATTATGACAAAGCTTCCTTTGCAAACACCGCCTCAATGTTGAGGCTGACCTTCTGAATCTGATTACTGCTGTTAGAGTGAATTTCCTATTTGATTTTTGTATTCAAGTCACCAGCTACACATACAATATGTTCCCTAAAATGCTCTTTAACAGGGAATCAATTTTTATAGCATAAATTGTCATGCTACACATATAAATTAATATGAAAGGAGTATAGAAGTTTCACAGTGAGCCATTTTTAATGTAAACTGTTCAAAACTGCTAATTTAGATCGAGATAGTTGCAAGAAATCATGCAGTTTCCTCTGATCAGCATGTAGTAAAAAGATAAAGACAAAAAAGTATATGTTTATGGCATTTTGATGCCACATTGTCAGAGCTCATTTAATATCCCAAAATCAAAATATTTAAATGAACCCCGAAAGCTCAAAGATTTCCATTCCAAAAGCCAATTCAAAATGGCATCACAGAGTGTTTAAACACTGCATTAAAATTCATTACTGTCAAGAATGGTAGATGAAACACAGCAATTAAACTTCTGAAATGACAAGTCAAGTCAAAGATGCAGACGACAAGTAAAGTCTGTGGTACTGAAACATTCATTCTGTGACACGTGAGTCAACTTAAAATTCCTCTACACTTCGGCATAAAACCGTTTCATCATGATAGTACAAGCATCATATTGAGGGTGATGTTGACATTATTAATAATCAGCATGGAGAAGACTAATAAATCCATGCAGAAAAGCTTCCTGTCAGAGCATTAGGGGAGTTCAATAAGAAGAAATTAAACACGGTGCAATGATTTGCCTCAGTCCATGGGGTTTATGAGGAAAAATCTGAATCACTTGGGTCAGAAGTTATTGGCTAGTGTGTAAGATTGCAGAATTTGGCTGATCTATGTGATTTTTTTCTTTGCCTAATTAATGAGTGGTATTTTGTGGAACTTGATTGGCAAGGGGTTTTAAAGGAGTGAAGAGAGGGAGAAATGATTGAAGAAGTGAACTGATTTAAAGATTGATGGTTTGTTATAATATAGGAATGGATATATTTGAAGGATTTATTCATTAGGTCTCATGACACAGTCATGCTGAAGCTGTTGAAAATGTGATAACGTCTTTTCTTGAGTGTAGAAGCTGCTTGTATACAGAGTCATTATTGCCAGTAATCTATTTGAAGTGGTAGAGATGTGTGAAAATACACAAACTAAACAAGTTCGTTAAACTAAATAACACATGATGTTTGATTGAGAATGTGATCTGTTTGTGCAGGAAAAAATGAGAATCCAAGTCTTTTTCTTTTCCGAAAGACATGATTGGTTCCTGCCAAAAACTAATTAATGTATTGCAGCTCATAAACTCCCAGTGTTGAGAATACCTCAACTGTGTAATCTTCTAATTAAATGCACACAGTAAACATCATGCTGACCTGCATAACAAATTCTCACTACTAATATCACAGCATTGTTTACATCTGTTGCTGTCCAAAAACAAATGTAAAACAGAGTCATATCTGGTATATTTCACAAGCTAAAGAATAAAAAAAAAAACAACAACAACAAGAACAACCCTGTGTCTGGCTACTTGAAGCATTAGCCAATGTCAGTTTACTATTTCCTGTTGCACTCAGCTCTGTCTCATTTGTATGCTCTCTTAAGAACAAGAAGCTCCCTCTGCTGTCTTTTTTTTGTGTCTATTCTCCACAGAAATGCTAAAATGAACAAATGCAGCTCTGAAAACCTTATTGACTTTCAGATGCAAAACACAACCGCGTGATCTGCAAGGTCAGATTTGGTGAAATTCAGTGATATCTACTCCCAGCAGATTGCTATGTCATGCGCAATGACTGCTGAATTACAAATACTGCATTAAAGATTTGAGAAGCAGATGCATGAAGGTGCTTTCAAGAATATGCAGTTTCTCATACAAGCTGCTTAAAATCTTACTCAAACAGTTAAAATCCCTAAAATATAAATATCACAAAGGAGTTCCAGTGATCACCAAGTGTTTTGAACATACTCAGAAATATTGCCCTTATAAGCAAATAGCTAGAAAACAGGTTTAGTGGCTCCTTTAATTGGCTGCTAGAGGTAAGCAGAGAAAATTGTACTAATGAAAGTAAGAGAAGTGGGAGACTTTGCGTGACTATGTTCAGATAAAAGGTGACAGTAGGTGGGTAGATGTGGAAGCTTCAGTTAAACTTTAATGATCTGACTTGTAAACATGTTGTGCCAGCAATGCGAAATATCATTTGAAGTTGTGAACATGTTTGTTTTAAAGTGAGGCCGACCTTCTAATCTAATGTGTTTATTTGAGTGGGTGAATGTTTGTTTAATCATTCCCTGCTTCCTCAGTGTCATTTTCATAAATCAGATATTTGTGGGATGCAGTTAAACTGAAGGTCCATGTTATGGACCTGTGCCCTCAGCCAGTCTGACAGGTGCTTCCTGGGCTCAGCTTGTGGTTGTAATTTACTGCTAAAGCCAGGGGTTAGACGAGGACTGCAGAACAAAAGGGCGACTTTGTGCTGTAGGTCGCTGATGTTCTAAAGCAGTGTTTCTCAATTCTGGTCCTAAAGGCACACTTCCCTGCATGTTTCAGATGTTTCCCGGCTCCAACACACCTGATTCAGATCAGCTGAATTCCTCTTCAAGTTCTTTGTAAATCTGTTAATAAGCCATGGTGTGCTGGAGCTGGATAAGGAAGTACAGAAACATCTAAAACATGCAGGGCAGTGGCTGCTGAGGACCAGGACAAGTCTATTGAACAAGTCTATTGAACATGATGAGAATGCCTGCCAGTAGAGGGCGCTATCTCTGTTCCTATTGCCTGCAGCTGAGACACCTGTTGTTGAGCTGGTGTGTGGAATGAATATGCATGTGCTCACATGAGAATAAAACTGTTTAAATGACATTTTCAAAGCCAAAAACAATCTGCTGTTGATCTGTCTTTCACTGTGTGGGTGGCTAACATGCATATGTATGCAGGTATATCTGAGTGTGCTTTCATGGCTACTTACTCTCCACTGTGAGCGTGACAGGCTGACTGGTTTTGTTCTCCCCATTCTTATCGTTGACTGCTTGGGCATAGTAACGTCCTGCATCTGGTGCCACTGTGGACAGGATTACCAGCGTGTTGTCCAGGGTGATGGCACTGATGTGAACACACACAAACTTCAATAAGTCACATTTTAAATACACCATAATACTGCATGCAAGTCCACGTTACACTTAGTGCAGCCTCAAATAAAGCAAACAAGGATTTAAACCTCCTCAATCAAATTCTACAATTTGTCTCCAAACACACACAAAAATCAAGTATGCATCCACACACACAAACACAGAACAACTCAGATCATTAAACCAGTGACTAGTTGTTTATTACAGTCAATATATCCTGAGGGTAAACTGACACATGAGCATGCACATAAATTATGTCTAAAAAGAAGCACACAAAGACATTTTTTTTACAAGCGCTTTCATCTACAATGTACTGTAGTGTCTGATTATAGCTCAGAGGTTTGCCTCCTATTTTGTAGTGTTTGTAGAGTCGAGCACAAAGTCCTCTGTCATTTTAATTTTTCTATAACCTTGGGGACTTTTGCACAATGATGCTGTATATGTTTTGTTCATGGATACACTTGGCCATTTGCTAAGATGGCATTTTATCTGCATGAAAAGAAATTAATTAGTCCTGTGACAACATTGTCAAACTGATAAACATGGATATCTTTCTTAGAATTTTATTTGCACCATTAAAGTCATGGTCAGAATCCATTACAGTTCATCTTTGGGCAACCTCCTTCAGTGTATAAAGGAAATAAAATTGCATTGTCCTAAATTACCTTGGGTGGATTTTTTATTTTTTTACCATTTTTATTTACATTTATTATAATTGTACAAAGCTGCATGGAAAATGCCAAAAACAACTACAACATTTTATATACTTGAAACTGCCTCTCAACTTTAAAGCCATCCTTTACAATCCTTTCAGTAACTGCTGTGGCACAGCAGTCTCTGCAAGGACGGAATGCCTGTTAAGCTGATAGTCCAAGATGTTTGTGAAGTGCCTATTAAATGAGAGTTGACGCTAAGCATGCAGCCAGATTAGACTCTTCTTATATCTGTCACCATCTGCTTGATCGGTGTGGGATAAACACTCCTGGACAATTAGGAGCCGCAGCTCTGACAGAGTCAACAGACACACAAACACCAATATGCGCGCACACCTGTGAATATCGATGTGGCGTGACACAAAGCAAGCAAACAAGCGATAAATGCAGAGTGTCCTGCCAGCGCCTCTCATCGTCACAGAGCAAAGTTTCACAGCTTCACTGCTGATGAGAGTCAGCCATGTAGCTACTGGTCGAAAATGCATGAGGGGGGGGGGGGGGGGGGGGGGGGTGCATTTTTCTTTTTTTAATATCTGTAAGTGCTTTTACTGCCATTTTATAATAATAACAATAATAATAATAAAATAAATAAATAAAATAATAATAGTAATAATAATTATTATTATGTTTTTTAAGGTCTGCAGGAAGATACTGCCATTTTTTTCTTATTAGTTTTTTTTCAGGTCTGGAGGCAGATGACGCATGCAAAAATCTACGCCTCAAGCAAGAGCACACAACTCAGGGTGAAAGTGTATATAACAGCTATGACATAGTACAGCTGGCTGCTGAATTATAAATGAGGAGGTGGTTTCTGAAGAGTTATGTTCTGCCTACCTCTTTTTGTCTGGATGGCAAAATTAATCTCAGGTGATTACCTTCATAGTCGCCTCAGGAAAATTGCATATCTGAACAGGCGTAAATCCAACTAACATACAATATAGCACCACACCTTGACTCCCAAACTGAGCATGGCTCATGTAGATTCAGTCACCCGCCGAATCCCCCAATGTATGTACCCATCTTCAGACAGATTCTTACCACATGCACATTTGCACACATACACATGCACGTTCACAAATCCAACCAGGGGTGAGAGCTGTCAGTCAGTCATATCATCAATTGAGGCATTTTGTCCAATTTTGTCTAATTGGTTCCCCTGCTGCCTGATCTATCTCTACCCTTCAATCATTCCGCCCGCAAAGTCAATAGGGGAGATATAATAACCCGCTTTATCACTGAGAGGTGATTCAGTGATGAACACAAGGCCTGCACCAACATGTGCTCATCAACTATTCTGCTAAATTTCACTCATGGCGAGAAGGGGAATTGGAGAAAATCTGTGAGCAGTATTGAACTTCTCAGTCTTCTCTTCTCTGAAGTGAAAGAAATTCTGCTTCAGCTGCCCAGCGATAGCCAGCAACTTCTATATGAAAGTACAAGCTCAGACAGGCACACACACACACACACATATGTTAGATACACATGCTTTACTCCTCTCAAACACACTGAGCTGGGTTGAATGTAGACTTACATACGACTGCTTGAGGGAATCTTACGCCCATCTCTGAACCAGGTGATCTGGGGCCTGGGGAAGCTGTGTATCCGTGGTGCATGGATGAGGGCTCCCTCACCCTGGGATACAGTTTGAGACCTCTCACCCTCCACAAACCCCCTTATATCTAGCAGACATAAACATTAAATGAAAGAGAGACCATGAAAAAGACCACAACAATAAATGAAAAGTAAGTACCAGAGGAAAACCTATGCTAATAAAAGGATGAAAATGAAGAGTTATTATTGTCATTAATATCCTACTTCAGTTAAACTAATCAGCAGGCTGTGCTTTCACAAAAAAAGTATCCTCCCATTAATCTGCCAGTTGCATAAAAAAAAAGAATAAAAGAAAGAAAGAAAACAACACTTACAGGCAACCTGCACTTCAGTACTGCACTGCATTATAGCACCCACTCTGTTTCTCACAATACAACGATAGTGGCCAGCATGGGATCGGTCCAGTGAGGTGATCAGATACCTAATGGGCACACAAAATAGTAGTGCAATTAGTCATCATAAACATGACAGACAGCAGCATTTTTCATCTTGGCGCTTTTATCACCCACACTAAGGATGCTAAATAAATTAAGATGTTTCACTGGACATCTGAAACTCAGCTTGAATGGCATTCCACTTAAAACACAAATGTCTGAAAATATAACAGTGCGCTGCTGACGCATGAATTGGTGCTAATGTGTTAGATAGTAAACTGCAGAAAGGAGAGTGTATGTTTCACACATACAAAGCTGAGTTCCTGACTGGCAGGACTCACAAATCCCCCTTGTTATCCTGAATCTTCAGTCAGTTCAATCAGATCATACCAGCACCTGTCACATGTTCCAGACAACCACAGCTCTGTCTATCTGACATACATTCATGTGTAATGGTGTGTGTGAAAGGCTTGCTAGATAACCCAAAAGCTTAGTTTGCTACAGCCACTTAGAAGTGTGGCATCTCTAACAGTCGCGTTCTCCATACACTGCAATTCGGACGTGGTAGGATGTGTGTGGGGCGTCTGATTAAATGGATTCCAGTTCTCCTCTTTGATCAGGGCTGGTGGAGAATAATAAGCAGAGGGCTGGCCTGCAAGGCAGACCCTGAGACCAAGTCACGTGAGAACAGCCAATTGCTCAGAAAAGACAGGGAGAGAAGGAGAAAACAAGAGAGGTGGAAAGATGGGAAAGAGGGTGAAAAAAGTCAAGGAAGGGTTGCTGTGTGAGTGTGTTTGTGAGATAGCAGTGATAGCAATCAGACAATCCCACCTGAGAGACTATCAGTCCATGTCTAGTGCTCTGGTCAGACTGTGAATAAAGTCCTTAAAAAAGGACTAAAACAGGATAGAAGACGACTTTTACCACAAACTGCAACTGTGACTTGCTGGGACACACAGACAGTCCATGTTAGCACAGAATGAAGCTTTCATTGGCCACAATTGACAATGTTAGAAGAATTCTCCACCACTGTGTTCAGATTCTGAAATATGTAATATGACAAGTCCAGAAAAACTCTGCTGTATGCGAAACAGCATCTTCCTGCTCACAGAGCAAAGTAGAATTCCTACACTGTACAAGATGATAAAAAATGTAATTCTATTACAATAATCATAGCTTCAACAAACTGCAAGAGAGGAGTGAAAAGGCATGTTATCTGCTCACACAATCTTTGAATGATGAATAGTGTGAGATACAAATCAGAATAATTTTGTAATTCCCTGAACACAACATGTTAGCTTTCAAGGGAGATATGCAGCCAAATCAGTGCTGAATAAATCCATGGAAATGAGTCTGGAATATGAATAAAAATGAGCAATTGTGCTATTAGTTACAATTAAATGCTGTTAAAATGTCCTCCTGTGGTGGAATAATTACAGTTGATGAATAAAAGAAAAGATAATAGAATCAGCAGTGGCTGTGGAAGGTTGCATTCCTCACCTGTATTCCAAGGAGAAACGTGTAAGCTCACTGCCATTGTAGATCCATTTGAATTCCAGGGGCCAGCTGCCCTCAGCCATGCAGGTCAGGACCAGGCGGTTTCCCTCCAAATGAACCTGGGTCTGAGGAGGCTCCATCTTGAAATAAGGTGGTACATCATCCACTGGAAGGGGGAGGGGGGAAAAAAGACGCAGAGTGACGCAAAGGAAATAAAAGCGTGAATAGTGAGTAAGAGTGAAGCACTGAGTGGGGGTTGTTAGTAAAAATGGAATCTATGAGGGAAGATGTAAGTCTTCCTTTGAGAAGACTCACATCACAATTTCAGCTCTTCACAAGAAATGAGGGCTGAAAACAAGCCATTTCCATTTTTCTTTTGCATTGATTGGAAACTCGAAGGTCAACAGAAAATATTGCCAAAAAGCACATGAAATGAGTTGCTACGGTGAAAGCAGCTTACTCTTTTATTCTAAATTGAAATGTGCTGGCAGAGAGGTGGATGAGCAATTTGTGTTGAAGAAGAAGTGTAAATGAACACTTCCATACCTCAAAACCACTAAAAGAGGACGGGGGGAAGATAGAGATGGAGAGGAGCAGAGCAGGAACAGACAAAGCAGAGGGAGGAAAATACAGCAATAAAAAGAAAAATGGAACGCAAGCAAATTAGATGAGGAAAAAGTGAAAAACTAGGAAGCCATTGGAGGTAGCGGTGGTAGGGGTTACTTTAGAAAACACAAAGTTTCCCCATCTTAAACCCCCTTCTCTGACAGGATGAGTTATGCTCTGTGCTTCCCTTCATTTATCTTTATAGTTCCCTAATGCAGCCAGATTATACAGGCCCCATCCGCAACACTGCACACAGCCACTGCAGCTACAAAAACCCTTTGAGGTGATACTCAAAGTCCAGGGCTGAGTTTGGAGACAAAGTGCTTTCATTTGAGCTGATGAAAAAGGCATGATCAGACCTATTGATCTGTCTGCCTCACCAGCCACGGGCGACACAGAGCCAATTGTGCCAGTGTTTGTGGCGGGCTAATTAAAGTCTGTATTAATAGTTGCAGCAAGTCGCCAATGCCCGAAGCATGACTGGTTCTAAATCTGCAACACCAGCTGACTCCCTCTCATAGTGGATCACCGGTACCCTCTTTGCTTTCCGTACCCATACGCATGTTTACAGCCAAGATTTATGAGAGCAGAGGCAGAGGATAGTGTTGTGGGACTGGGTGAATGTGGGGGCAGCCTTGCCGAGCAGGGAAGGGGACACAGAAAATTGAGCCCGACTGAAACTGTAAATAAAAGAATGACTGTGGACCTTTGTTTCACATAGGCAGTCATGCGTGTAAGGGACAAAGATATATAACAGAACACACATTTTTTTTATCATCGCTTACAAAGCCTATCTGCAGCCTATTCTCCTTTCTATCACACCACTCAGAAAAAGGTCAAAAACAACTATCACCTGACTTTTGGTTTCAAAAAGTCTTAAATGTTTTGTTTGATACTAGTAATACTCCCCTCCCTGGTTAATCTTTCTTGTCTACCACTCTCACATGGACTTCTCAAAAACAAATACTATCAAACCCAACAGGCACTTGAAACTGATCCTTCCCTGAGCCCAAATGTAGGAGACATCCCTATTTTCCCCAGGTACAAGCTGCTGGAGTGGTGGCTTTGCTGTAATTCCATCCACTAGTAAATGCATTTGTACTTGATGAATGCAAACACACTCGCTGATACAAAGACCCACACCTACATACCACACACACATATGCACAATTTAAAAACATTTACTTATGGCTAAAAAAAAAACTGAACAAAAAAACACAGGTTCAATCACCAAGTTTGGCAGCTCTCTGTACCTAATGGTGCTGATCTATCTATGAGCCCCCATTAGAGACCTGCACATGCAAAAACCTAGGCTCACATCGATCGTCTGAGGTAAGGAATACACATAAAATCAACTTACTGATGTGAAATTGTGGAACAGGGAATTAAGTGCCCTGTAATTACCACTGTGGTTACCTGCTATGGTGCAGCTCATATGATCACACTCCTTTCTGCCTCAGATGAGCCATTCAAATGAAACCTGATTGTGATTCCCTGGACATTACTTATCTCTGACACTTGTGACCAGCTTCACATTTAGAGCAAAGTGTATTATCTCATGCACATAGCTAGCTGAAGAGAAAGAAAAGTCAATTGCTTAACATCATGGAACAGCTCGTAATCAACTTCCATACTTTTAAGCCCAGGTCCAAGCCCCAGTAGCACCTACCTAAAAAGATTCACTATTTTAAAACTCTGAGAAGAAAGACCACAGACATCAACAGTATTTACTGCTACAACAAGACAGGACCAATTTCTCTGTGCAATCGCCTCTGGGAACTAATGTGTTTCCAACAGAAAAACTCTTATCTGACCCTGATTCTGATTCTTCTCTCCCTCACTGTGTTTGTGATATTCACAGTGAAACACTAAAGTCAAAACTTTGTTGAACCAAGTTTGTACTTGTAGTAGGCACAGAGTGATATTTCAGTGGAGGGATTACTTCTTTTTATGTTGTCAGCCATAGCAGAAAAATTCATACATATGAATATATACAATATGTACGCATGTGTCAAGGCAAAGAATCTGTCTATTTTTGCTCATGCAGATGCAAATGTTTACATACATATGGATCATGCAGAGGAAAAAGTTCTGTTGGAATATACGGAGTGGTTCATTGTAAACTGCCATTCTTCAGTCACTAATGTGTCAGGTTCTTCTCTGCTGTTTTAATGCAGAATTAGTCTCAGGTGACATTTCCTTTAAGAACACTCAGACTTCACTTAATTAAAACAAGTCTATGCACACCACATGCACATGCTTAAAGACATGCAATTCCTCAATGAACAGCAATATGTATCCTGGCTAGACAGCATGTGTTTATCTCATCACAGCTGACTGTGCTGTAAGAAAGTAAAACTGGCTTTTTTCCCTCAAGAAAGGCAGCAGAAAGGGAGACAGAAATGCTGCATCCTCCTTTCCAGTGAAGAACACAGAGAAAGTGTTGATTTGGCAGATGCATGGCAGTACCCGCTGTCTTCACATCCAGATGGAAAGCTAGAGGGCAGTCCCTCTGGACCAGAAACTGCAGCACTATGACCAGAGATGAAAGCCAAATGAGTCGGCAAATCTAGTGAAGACCAAAACGTACATAGGAGGACCGGGAGGGATTTTAATGTGACTGCTGTGCACAGCGGCTGCCCCCAACAGCCAATCTGTGCTACGGCAGCCCATTCACTACAGATATAAAAACACCTTATTCTAACCTGACAGCTGAGGTTGAATGGTGGCACGACTCCAGTCGGGTCCCCTGCTGCATGTACAGAATTTTAATGGCTGTGAGACAAAGACCACAGGCACTGGGGCAGCTTTATGTACCAAAGCCCATTGTGTTCTCTGCTGCACCATGCTGGCATGCAATCACACACACGGTGTTCACATTCAGCTTTTGTCTCGTATTTTTTTCCTCATGCTTATTTTGTGTTTCACCTTCCAACCCCAGTTGAACTTTAGCAACAGGGAACTCTTCCTGCCCTCTGTTTAATCCTCGGGCACCTGTGTTTGAGCCTTTGTAACCACATCCTAGTGGGTACTTGGCACTGTATCACTGAGATTCAACAATGGTGGACAGTGGAGGCCCTGCCTGCTTTAACATTTGAAGGTCTCTTCTTATCCACTCTTACTCTTTCACTATCCTCCTCTCATTCTGCAATGTAACCCATTTTCTCCAGCTCTTTTTGTACACACATATTCATGCACATACAGTGACTTTTCTGCTTCACTGGCCCACTCCAATTTACCCTACAGTGTGTAATGTCATCCAGGAAAATGTAGAGTTGTCATTTAGCCTCTCCAATTGGTCTTTAACCTGTAAGATAGGTCACGGTTAGCATCTCTGATGGGGGTTATGCAACTGTCATGGCAGCGACCTTGGCCTAGTAATGGGTTGGTGAAAGCGTGAGGGTTGAAGGGTGGACAGAGGGGCTTAAAAGCATCTTGAAATCTGATGATTCCCTTATGAATACACTCTTACAAGAGGGAAGCACTCTCATACCAACATGTTATCCTCTTTGTTCATTTGTTACTTAAAAGTTGAAATGAGAACATTTAAACATTTTTAAACCACAGAAAATATATACCTCTCCCCATGAAAACAGTCTGTTCTGAAGGTCAGGCTGATCACAAGCTGCTGTCACCGTGACAGCAGGTACCGATTTACACTCCATCTCGTAGGTGAGTCAGAAAAGAGGGTGACATGAAAGGATGGATTAGGAAATGGGGTGAACAAGAGAAGACAGAGAGGAGGAAAAGGGAGTGACAGTAAAACAGATGGTGAGGGAAATGCCGGGTTTAATGGTTAAAACAAAGAGAGATTGAGAAATGATGGAGAGGCAGGGTGATATGACAAACTGAGATGTGCAGAAAGAAAAATTAAACAAGTGAGGGGGTGTCCTCCAACAACAGACAGCAAGGTGAAGTGACCCATTACAAGAGAAGTCAAACAAGCAGGCCAGGCCTGAAGACATGGTGGGGAGATGGAGAGTCGCTATGTACCCCTAGATTCATTTGCACAAATGGCCCATGGATCAGCATCTGCATGCTTTATGTGAGTGCCCGTCTATCACAGTGTGATGTATCCCAGCGGTCCCCCCAGCTGTATTTATATGCTCTAAATCATGCTTGTTGACCATTCGGGATGCATTGTAGAAGAACTTTTGTATCTCTGTTCTGGCAATATAGATTTTCATACATTCATGCTTTCTGCTGAGATGAATAAATGAAGAAGGAATATGGATGTTTTATGTTAAGTCATTAAAAATGTTTTTCTTTTTGATGCTTCATCTGCTTTGATGTTGCAGAAAAGTCCTCGGGTCGATGCAGATGAAATACTGCCTGCATCTCAGCTGTGTTTAGTGGATTGCCATGGGTTAATTGATGTGTAATTGATGAGATTAATTGAGGTGTAATGTACCTCAGTGATGTGTCTGGGTATTCCACTCGCTGCAGGGCTTGTGTGTGTGCATGTTTAGGTGTGCCTGTGTGTCTACATGAGGCTACAGCAACACAATTAGAAGCTGTACTGTAGCATCCAGCCAACAAATGGAGATTTAATTAGGAGTGAAGACAGAGCAGGAGGCCAGTCAATGGGCAGCAGATAGAATTATCTGGACACACAGTCCAGCAGGCAGCCAAGACAAATTCAGTCGTGCGCATACTCAAACACACACACTGGTTCTGTGTGGAATTCTTACCTGTTTACATCGATTCTGCTGTGAACGCTGTCCTACCTCTCAACTACACTCTGCCTGTCTCAAACTATCTTCCTCTTTTTGATTTGATCCTCTTTATTTTCTCTTTCTATTCTGACTTTTTCTTTTCTTTTTTCGTATTTTCCCATCACAAAAACACTTTCCTCTGTGGATGTTGTGGCACTTGCTCTTCCTCAGCAGCCTTGATCTCTCCCAATACAGTAGTTTTCATATACTCTCTCCATGCCCTCTCATCAGCTGTCATCTCATCTCACACACTTTTACTCTCCATGTCCCTTTCCTCTGAGCTCTCTGCCAAGATGTCTCTCCATCTTTACGCACAACTCCTGAGTCTCAATTGTCTATCTGTTAGTCCTGCTCTCACATTCTCCGAAGCTGTAGCAGTGTATTGTATTGCACACCAAGGGACATGTCTGTGATATCCAGAAGCCTAATTAGCAAGTCCAGCTTCTGGCAGAGAGCACAGCACACAGAGGAGCACAGGCACAAGGCCCGGCCTCAATTAATGAGACCTCGCACACCCACAGCCACCATTACACGCCCTATGCAGCATCTAGTCTCTAGCCGGCTTAGTCCTGTCCGATGAGCAGCAGCAAAAACCATAGCTGAACAACTGTAGCTAGATGTAAGAAAGTTATGTCTTTAATCATCAAGGAGTAGTCACAAAGTAGCTTTGCGAAAGATAAAGCAGGGATTCTTGTCAGACTTTGTGGCACACAAATAAGATTTATGTCTGGTGGCAGTCGTGAGAACAGTGAATATAGTCTTGGAACCAACACATCAAGCCTATTCTTGCTTTCTAAGGATTAGATATATGAAAAATCTCTGTGTTAAGGATGTGCAGTTTGGAAAGCTCGTATGAGTAGAAGACTATAGGAAATGATCCAAGCTTCCACCCTGGTTTAGTGACTGGCATTATAGTGTTATTTCCCAGGTGTGAAAGACAGCTTCAACGGTCTGGGAGAAGAAGTAAAGGTTTGAGTGCCAGATCACAGGTCTCCTCCTGAGTTTCCTCTGTTCTCTTTTCAGTGGGGAGGATACAGGTGGTAGCAGCTGTGGAAGAAAATATGGTGGAAAAAATATCCATTTGATCTTTGTGACATTTAATTGACATTGTTTAAGAAAAACAAATCAAGAAAGCAGCAGAAAATAGATAAATAACATGAAGCAAAAAAAAAAGATTGAGAAGAACACCAGTAAGCTTTTACTCAAGGCATGAGAGGACTAGAAAGAGGCCTAAGTGAATTTGGAAAGTAGGGCAAAGACTAACAGAATAAATAAATAAAATAAACAAACGCGCTGAAATGTGAATTCCACGAGGCCCTGGGTCATTAGAGTTAATACCATGCGTAATGCCATCTGCCTTGATTGTTTACACTAGGCTGGATAATTAGATCCTAATTAGTGAATGGTATGGTGGGGGAACGTTATTTCACACGCGCTGAGATGGAGATAATCAGTTGCACCTGCAACGCTGTGTTGCCTGTCCATCCTGGGACCTGTGGGTAGCTCTGTGAAGATGTAGCTGTTAGACAGGCCTTGATTTAATTGCTTGATGCACTGAAAAGAAAGAGCATCTTTTTTCCCCCTCCTACCATCATTAACATATAGATAGAGTTTTAGTTATTTAGAGTCATCTTTTCTCTTGACATTACCAAAACCTGTTTGCTGCTTGTTCGTCTTTGTCCCTCGTACTGTCATATATGTACAGGTGTCCGCCTCTGCATGAAAACAAGTGTGTGTATTTTCTCAGCCTCGTGGGTTTGCAAAAGTGTGTGTTTGAGAGATCAAAACATTATCAGGCAAAATGCATAGACTCAAACTGCCATGTCCCATCCGTGCCTCTCTCCCCAACTGATCCCTTTGAACCTCTGAATGGGAGAGATGCCACTGGCATGCTAATAGTGTTTTGCTAAGTGCGAGGTATCACGGTGACTGCCATTATAATATATGCGTATGGAATAGCTGGTGATTGTGATTCTTATCAGTGTGGCAGAGTGCATGGGCGCCAAGCAGTGAGTGACAGGGGCTGGCAGTAAATGCTAATGGCACACAGCAGCTGACAAAAAAGAATTATAACCTCCTTTCATTACATCTATACGGCCTGCCTGTCTGCCTCTCTTCCTTCCGGTGGGCTGAGGCGTGAACAACAATCAGCGTTGGCTATGTTTTATTTACATGTACGATGTGAGTAGACGAATACACTCTTTGGCATGAACTGTCATTCCTCTCAGGGTTTGAGAACTGAAAAGTTTCTCACATTGACAGTAAGTCACAAAGATTTGATTAAATGTGAAGAATAACCAACCTGTGGCTAGAAACAGTTAAAGGTGATATATGACTAGAGGCTTAAGAGTGTATGGAGAGAGAAGTGGATGTTTTTTTTTCATCTTCTCTAATTTCCACAGATGTGGAAGAGTAGCAGGATCATCACCTTTGTGAACAGGGCAGCCTGTGGGAGCAAAGAGTTCCCGTTCCTAATTGAGACCTCAGGAGTGTGAGAGCTAACAAAATGGAGCTTGCCATATTGCTGACCCTCTCCACCACATGAAAGAGAGGCCCACAAACATCATTTTCCTCCATCATCCCTGCAAGACCACCAAGTCCTGCTTTGCGATGATGTGACAGCTACACCATCACTTCCTTAAGATGGAACCTCAAAGCTTCCTGCCTCCTTCTAGGACACGATTCTGACCTCTTAGGCATCCACACACCGTTCTTTGCTGCTTACATGTCTCTGAAGTGCAAATGCAGGAGGGAGCAGAGGAGGAACACAACTCTGAGACATTGTGTGAAGACAGGCGGCCAGCACTGCGCCAGCAGGCAGACAAAGATCTGAACGCCCTGACATAATGCTTATGGTAGCGTTTGGCTGGTTCTTACACGATTTCACACCACATTGCTCATCTCAATTATCAGATTAAGTAACGGGGGCTGAGTGAGAAGCATGCAACTCGAACAAAGCAGGAGAAATTTTCATTCAGAGACACTAATTGTTTTGCTCCCTTCGCATGATCCTTTAAGCTGGTTTAGTGCAAGAAACATGACTTTTTAAAATTGGGTAAGCATAATTGCATCCTATGTGAATACTATATAATTCTGCAGGCTGGGGAGTGAAAATACTAAATAATGATTAGATGCTAATTCTGACAGACCACACAAGAAGATGAGAAATGATCATTTCCATTCTCTTATTAGGTAAGTGGAGTAAGTGGAGCCCAAGCAAAGTGGAGTAACTTTCCTTTAAATGTAATTACATATTTGTTATACACATAGAATTAAATTCTGTGTACTTAAATGCCCCTCTTCTTTTAATAATGCCTGTCATCTGTTCACTTTACGATTAATATAACGAGACCACATTGCTACTTGAAAAGATTGTGTCATTTTGATCTGCACATTGCAAGATGTCTTACAAGAAAACCACAGCCCTTAATCAATAGTCCTCATAATGCTCACAACATAACTCCGGCTTGGTGCCCGTTGCCAACAATGCTATCTAATATATGTGGTTGATGATGGTTTTTCTAATTATATTCTAAAGCTTGCACTCAAAACATTACTCCTGGTAATACTGCAGTGATGCAGGTTCGGTTGTTTTCTTGCATTTCGAATAAGATTAAGAATTAAAATCCACCTTACCTCATTTTAAACTGAAGCCTTTGACTCTCTGCGCCTCAATTACATATGCAAGAGAATGTGAAGTAAGCAAAGGTGTAAAGAACTTCTGAATTTTTGAAAGTAAAAACCAAGGTTAGAGCTATTTTTGACAGTCTTATACATATGCAGAAGCTCTTTATATACAAAAAGAAATTACAACCACAGCAATTTTCATCCTCACACAATGTCATGTACTGTATATCCCGGAGGTTATCGTTCAAAATTACATAAACTTAAATTGGAACACCAACATCTATCAGGTTAATGTATTCAGAGAGCCTTTTTTTCCCTGTTCTCCCGCTGTGTTATTGAAGCGTTCCTACCACTGCTCTTAACACACCAGTCTAAAAAACTTCATGTTGGTAATTCTCTGAACTTTCCCTGCCTCTAAAGACCTACAAAGCGGAGGGACTGACTGTAGCTGGCTGCAATCACACACTTTAATTTGTATGGATGATCAAGCAGATACAGCATAAAGCTACTAGCACCCAAGCAAAGGCACGAGTGATTTGAAGGCTTAATGCAGCCCTCCACACCACACAGAGCTATAGCCTGTGATTTGCATCATAAACGTCTGTTAAATTTCCACTTTTGGAAATGAATATCACTAAATGAAAACCTGAGGGGGAGCCAGATGGAGGAGGTAGGAGTGAGTGACACTTTTTTTTTCACATTTGTACTTTCTACCCATGATGAGAACTAATTCCATATTACTACATCTATAAGCCGTGCATAAATACACATCAAATGGCATTTTTTCTAAACATCATAATCCCTGGATAATCTTCATCTACACTATGAGCAGCGCTAAATTGGAGTGAAGATCCTCAAATGAACATATTTCCATCAGTCCCATTAGTCAGACACTGAGGAGATACTGCTCAGAGATCGACTGCTGCTTTGAAATGCCTGTAGGCACTTTGGAATTTTATTAGAAGCACTTTAACTTAGCGTGCCATGCTAAGTGATGTGCTTTAATACACATATAATGCAGTGGATTACAACTCTGGATTTTAATAAACCATCAGTTTTATTTATTACTGGTCTTTTGCCATAACAAGTAAATGGCATAGGTAATCTCTGCCATGGATTTGAGGCTTTTGTGCTTTATGCATGTGTGTGCGTTTATGCGTTTATGTTAAAAATCACAGTGATAATAACTCTTGTATACAGTAAATACATTTGATTCTGACAGTACAGAAGATGTAAATGTGCAGGTATGTAATAATTTAGTCAGTATCTCTCCAGTGAGATGACCCATGTATGAATTCTCCAACAGATTAAAGAGACGTGTGTGCTCCACAGCCCCTTAATGACAGAGAGATCAAAGCCCAACATGTTCCTGGCTGATTTAAGGGGGATCATTAGTGATGGGTCAACAGGTCATCATTAGCAGACATGCTACCCTTGTGGTATGCTTACTCCAAACATTGTGTGTTTGCATGATCATCAAATGCATCCATATGGATCGATCTCAGATCTCTCCACAGTGTGTGGGAGGTACACAGGTCTCTCCTGTGGCCCATTTCCCCACAGACAAATACTGCTCCATCGGCGAGAGCCAGCCTCATCTATTGTACCTCCTGCCTCCATCAACTCACATTCCATCTATTACGACCCAACAGGATGATCTTCATGGCTGAAGCTTATTGTAAAACCCTAGCCTTGCTGATTCAATAGGCTCTAGAGGGTTCTGACAATGACCAATTCACTCATGAGTATTATTCATCACAAAACCTTTCCAGTGCTCCAATAAAATCCACCACCCACCTTTCCCACTCTGTTTGGTATGCTGTAACAATCCATCACTTCCAAATGTTCTGGTTCTCCCACCAAATGTAGCAGGCACACACAAACATATGCTCTCGTACACACATACATTTTTCTTTTCTCTTACAACTCCAATGAACAAACTCTTTTTCACCTCAGAAATTGCTATTTTAGTGCAGGGCTATTCCTACCCTCAGCAGTTTCACATTAATTCCTTTCCCTTCACAAACATTCTTTCCTGATTTCCCTTTTCCATCCACCCATCTCAACAGCAAACTGCTCTTTTGCATTGCCAACTCTGTCTTTCACCATCCCTCTCTCACCCTCAGATGCCACCCATCTACTGCCTCCATGCCTGACTGCTTTGACAGGCCCGCAACTCAAGCAGGGGGGGATTTGATCCCCTTTGTGGAGTGAAGCGCCAGCAGTGGGGTCCACTCTCAAACCACCGGACGTAGATCCCTGAGCCACCAATTAAAAAGTCATGAAGGCTTTTAGGGGCACGCAGGGCTGCAGTTTTTCTTGCTTCTGTGGATTGGCTGCCTGAAAATAGTCTTTGTGTTCCTGAGACAACAGCAGAATATGCAGGACGGTGGGGGTGAGGAGATGCAGGTTAACAGAGCAGCAGTGCGTGGGCCATTGTGCTCTCCCCTGTGCTCTTAAGCAGCACTCTCCCAGCCCCTCACTCCCATAAATTACACGTAATACTTACTGTCTATATGCATGGCTAATGACTAGCTCCTATATGTGCATTAAAAGCTGTCTTTTAATTGTGTGGAAAAAAAGCTCTTCTAAAGCTAAGACTTGATAACTTTCCTTCAATTGTGCAAGTATCAGATTTGGTTAAAGAGGAAGAAAAAGAGGTCATTTTCTGCAGTCCATGTTTGGTTTAATACAGAGAAACATCTGACTGTGAATGAAGGGTCAGCATCTTCTTTAAAGATGAATATGTAGACTAATAACAATGACAGTGAGCTTGAGTGTAAACTACCTGAACAGCCTGATTTAAAAAAACAGCAAAGAAATTAAATAGGTGACAACTGGCTTCAGAACTGTCAGTATACTGTGTACATAGTGTAGCAATGAAGGTGTGAAACAAAACTTTAATTCACTAATAAACAAACAAACAAACAGACCTCCCAGCATTAGTTTAGTTGCACCAACAACCATCCATAGCATTGTCACAAACAGCAGCCAGTCACTAATGGAATCAATAAAGCCTTGCAAATATTTACAGGACAAGAGAGCCTCAAGGCGATCAATTGCAATCTATAGGACGATGGAGGGTTCTACTGTTGCTGTGTTTCAGGTTAGAAAAATCAATAATGCCAGCTTTGGAAAAAGAGGGAGTAAAAAAACAACTCCACAGTGGCACTCTTCAATCTTTCCCTCTAATGCTCTCCTTCCTTCCATCATCCTGACCCTTGTGTTGATTCGTCTTTTTGTGAAATCCAAGTTTGACGTTGCTTGGTGCGTCTCCCTGCAGGTACTGGGAACTGCAGGGAGTGCATGCAGCAGGGTAGCAGGAGACAGCTTTTGAAGAAGAAGTCAGCTAGTGGATGTGACAGGCTCTCAAAAGCCAGAGAGATAACAGTATCTGCCTGTGGAAGTCTTAACAGGTAGAAAGCTAAAGTTAGGGGCTAAATAGAGGGCTGCAATGGCTCCGCAAATTCTCTGGATGATTGGATGTAAAATAAAAAAAAAAGAAAAAAAAAAAAAAGAAGAAGACATTGCTCAGTTTTTGCACACATTTATAGGCAACACGAAAAGCAGCCTGACTAACAGAAAGTGAAGCAGGGCAGAGAATGAAAATTAGGATATATTAAAAACAGATTGCTTTTTTCTCTCTGGGGGCAAATTTTTTTCATGCACAGGGTTGTAATCCCTAGTTTATACTCTGTAGTAACTAGCTCAATAAAATACATCAACCCAGCACATAAAAGGTGAATAAAATGGAGTATATAAAAGTGTGTCAGGGTGGCTGGAAGCTATAGAAGTCAAGACCGCCCAGAGAGATTGGCTGATTTATTGACGCATTGGTAGTACGCTGACGAGTTCAGCAACTTCTGATAAATAGGCAGTAATGGAAGGTTTTCTTCTGGCAGGCTCCTTGGTCGCCATCCTAACAAACAGGTGTTTGGAGGAAGGAAAAAGAAGTGAGGAGAAAGAGACCGTCTCCTTCTGAAGCCACTGTGATTTCACTCCCTCCTGCACAAAGCTACTAGAAAGAACAATCAGAGGGAGATGCAGCTTCTGCCAGGGACCATTAGCATCTCCCTCCCTCTGTGGTAACATTCATGTGGGAAAACTGTGTGTACATTAAACAGCCAAACAAAACCCACTGGTGGACAGCATTAGCATAAGGGGATCATTCTGAAGGGAGCTGGAAGGCTACACAAACAGTGGCTCTGTAAGGGCATGCAAACAAAGTGAAGCCACATGTCGCTGTTTGTATCACACTGCAGCCCACTGGCCCCAGGCCTGAAAACTTAAGTACCTGCTTGACTACTTCATCACCTAAAGTGCCTGCCTAACTGTGTGCGCTTGTGTGTACGATACAGTAAACAAATCAGGTACATCTGTGCATAAATCAATTCTTACCTGTGGTTTATGTTTTGCACTCTTTGCATCACACAGATATGAAAACTGCATGGTCCATACACTGAAAAATGATTGTATCCTCATGTGATAGATCTTTCACAGCATGGCTCAATTAACTGAATTTTTCAACTGAGTGGAGTAAGAAATCCATAAAACAGATCACACTGAAAAAGCACTGCACAGACAGAATTATGTGTATGTGTCTGTGAGAGAGAAAAGTGAGACGCAAAGAGAAAGAGACTGAGCGCACAAACTCGAGAGTCCACTTAGCGTATGTGGTTCTGAATGCTAACTTGCAAAAAATGTCAATTACTCTCTCTACATCTGAAACTTTTATGAATGCATCCAGGCTGTATCAAAGCTTCCCACCTCACCAGCTCCCTCGAAAAATGTTTTCTCTCAGAGAAAATCAGCTTTAATTATTGAGAGCGTGGCTTCAAGTTTATTAGTGTTTTTTTCTTTTTTGGACTTCCTTCAAATTGTTGTCCAAGATGCTGCCAGCTGCGCATACCAAAATGAACTTATTGATTCAAACCTACTTTCTTTGTTGCAAACAGACAGGCTGTCAAAACGCTCAAATCTGTTGCCATCACTGAAAGACAGCTGTTCACAGACATACAGGAAACGAGTAACAGCAGAAAACAGATATGATTTGGAGAATATAAAGAAAAAGAAAGAGGTAAATGGGAGATGAAGGCAGAACTTATATCTTCCAAAGTCTTCCCTTAGTTCACAACGAATCTGATATATTGGCCTCACCATGAACTAAAACAGCCTAAAACTCCATCGCAGAGTGTTGTATATCTTTCCCAGTAACACATCAGATAGACAGTAAGACAGACAGCTCTGATCTTTACTTCCATAAGCAAGAAGTTTAAATCCCTTCTGGATCAAAGCAGCAGCAAGCTTTGGCTCGCTTTCATTAGGAGAGGATAGAAGACTGCATGGAAACCCTCCCTCCTCTTCAGGTTTGAACGGCCAGGTTTGATCAATCAATAGTGGTCCACTAACTCAGGCCTAAGTGCCCCTGCTTTAATCACTCTCCTTTGAAAAATTGAGGATGGGGTGGTGGTACCAGACATGCTCCTGCACTGTTTCATTAAAACCGTCTTTGGTCTGGGTGCAAGTCAAATTATACTGTGCTTTGTTATGTTCTGTTCCAGCAGAAAATCTGCTGCGTGACAAGCACAGCCCCAGAACTTAAGTCCCATCGCTCAAAACATGAAAGTCTAAATGCTGCTGAGAGGATGGAACAGGGATCAGCCAGGCTGATGGAGTGGCTAAGTACAACTGGGCTACTGTCTAACTTTGCCATTGTTGCTCACTGGAGGAGTGTAATCTTCTTAATCACAATCTAAACCTGCAGAACAATTGACCCATTTTTATGTGTGTCTTCTTATCTTTGCATGCATGCCCATATCTAATTTGGAAGTGTTAGAAATCCCTTTTCAATCTAGGTGATCTGTTCTCACCAATCTGCCTCCACATTACTCTAATCCACTCTGATCCCATTCAGTGCATGTCAGCTGGAGGATGTCATGTTTGTAAAATGGACTATCAGTTACTACTACGGTTTGCATGCAAAAAAAAACTGGTTTCTATTGATAATCACATGAGCAGAATATTTTTTTTTTCCAGAAAAATTGAGTTTTTTTTTTTTTTTTAAACTTAAATAGCTCTCTACAAAAATCTCAGTTCTCAGTTTTTCTTGTCAAAATTGTGGCTGGGCCACAGACATTGTTAGAAACGGTTAGCTGATGCCACATTCAAAGTTTTCCAAGTATTTTTCAACCCAAGTTCAGCAGTGGGTATTGGTGTGGTCCTCTGAGCAACAGTCTGAAAACTGAAACTGATGGCCTTATAGTAGTAAGTCTACAAGAAAATTACAATCTCAGGTGGCCATTAACTCACGTTGTGACAGAAATTAACAGCAGGAGTTGAGGCAAAGTTGAGGTTTGGAAAATTTGCTTTAAGTAAGTTTGTCATTTGTATGACCATATATCACTGTTACATAATGAAATTTGATCATGTCAATATGTCCATTAGTAGTGTGTGTGTGTGTGTGCATATGTTTAAAAGTCTGGAACTCTATCTACACACCAGAAGGAGGGTGTTGCTGAAGGATTACCATTGCATTGGCAGTCTGACTGCAGATTAAAAAATGGACTTTTTTTCCTTGACTGGATCCAGTCTGCCTCCCTTTTCTTTCCCACCGTTCCATCTCACTTTGCATTCCTTCTCATTGAGAAATGTGAGGGGATATGCTCTCTTCAGCATGTGCAACGGTGGTATTATTGTCAGCATGAGCTGCCTATCATTGCGACGTGTCAGGGTGAACCCCTCCCGTCATGCTGTCACCATGGCGCTCAGATGAGATGTGAAAACTTTGGTGAATTCGTCATGGAGGAAATAAAGGATGCACCCAACTGATCTGACACCCTTATCTTTATGGTATCAGTCCCTTCAGACACAGACAAGTCAGTCAACTGGATCAAATAAGCCACACATAAAAAAACATCTATATAAAGTAGATCAAAGATTAACTATCTACTAGTCCATATGAAATTAATATGACATTAAGCAGTTGATGCCAGAGACAACAAGCGCACTGACCCACATGAAACAGATTCAACTGTACACTGAAAAGTGCAAGAATGAACGACTGCATTGTCTTCTATCTTTTCTCGTCGCTTTCATTGCTCAAGTTTAGACATTTGTAATGGTCCCTGAAAGAAGAAGAGAAATATATGAAAACCCTACTCATATCTGAAGTAGCAGTTTAAAGCACTAAACTGCACATTCCATTTGTGCTTTCTTTAAAGACAACTATTTACAATTCTGTATGTCTTTTCTGGAGAATTCATATGTGGCCTTCATGTGATGCCAGCTAGTAAATGTAAACCTTTTTGTTTTTTTCTTTCCCACTCCCCCCAGGGTATCTCAGCCCTGCTCAGGGAGTGTGTGTGGTATAGACAGGAGCGAAGCCACCAGCTGCTGACCTTTACTAACATCACATAGCAGCAGGGAGTACCTCAGTTTACCTGACTCACATTTTGAAAACAGCTAATCAAAAGGTTCCCATGGCTTACCACCTGTGAGGGGCTATGCATGTGTGTTAGCGTGTATTTCTGAACCATCTCTGTGTAGATGCATATGTCTGCATGCATAATTTTGCTTATTTAATGTTTTGATTATATCATAACTAGCCAACAAGGAAAAGAAAATGATCTCTTTGATCCTTTACAAAGTGGATGTGGGCTGTGCGGTTGAGGCCCTCAAAATGGGTGTAAATCTGTACAGTTTAATAAATCATATCAGAGTTTTATGTTTGTCCTTTAATTTCTTAGAAGCCACAGTACCGTTCCGACCACTTCTGCATGTCAACACCAAAACCATCCCTTAGGAAAATTGCAGAGGTCAGATGAGGCTATGGTCTGGCCACCAATGACCACATTTTCCAACTCAAAACAACAACTAATTTCAGGGTTATACTTTCATTTATAAAAAAACAAGTTTAATATTTACTGACATTGCAAACCTTGTTAAGAAACAAGCTGTGACACTTTAAAATGTTTCAAACCACACAACTGATCAAACTGAAATCAGAGAAACTGTTCCTGCTATTTCTGCTACAGACATATCAATTTTGCTGCTTCTTTGGGGTAAATTCTCCCTATTTGTGTATTACACCAAAGACCAAAATGCTGCTAAAGAGGGAAGTGCATTTAGACCAAATAAATCCTCTTTCCCACAACCTAACCCACTTCTGAGGATCATTTTGCCCTTTTCCCAAGCTAAGGAATCCACCCCACCTCGTGACTCTCTCTCTAAACCTCCTTAAAATCCCTCATAATCAGCAGTGTTCCTTGACAGAGTCTGTCTCTGCAGCTACTAGGGCATGTCGTAATAAAGATGTAATTCAAGCCAATAACAGTTTTTACATTTAAACGAACACATGAATGCAGTTTTTTAAGATGCAGTTTTGCCTGCTAATGAAACACGATTTAATCCTTCTTTTGTAGCATTAACCTGTGATTTACACTTAAAGACTGTAGTAAGCGATAGGCAGACCCACACTGGTGTGTAATTTGCCATTTTGAAGCCTCAAGTTTGGTGCTTGGCTGTATTGGTCTTTTTAGAGTTATGAGTGACCATTATTTGACAAGAGGGTGGAGCAGGAGAGTGATAATCACCAGCTGATTGGACACAAGTGTTTCTTTGTGTGTAAAGCAATTTTCAGAAGGATGGCCAGCACACTAATCAGAGGGAGTAAATCTAGCTAATGAGACCATAACGACTTGTGTGAAAAATGTATGCACTTAGCATTTCATGAGAGAAATTGATGCTTTTTGAATCAGAATTAATTGGGGCCAGAGACATTTTGTCGTCAGCAGCCAAGCAGCTGTCAGTGGGTTTGCACTGATTTAATTTCTATGGTGAAAGGCTTTGCCCTTTTTGTCAATGGTTCATTCTCTTTGCACTGAGGGCTACTTCTGTACTCATAGGCCTAATCTCAATTTTCTCCACTCGGACCTACCACTTGGCCATGATGGCTCCATTTTTTTAGAGACATTGTGCCTTTTTCCTTTTAGAAATCAAGGGGTATTGGTTCTTTAGTCATCCAAATGGCCTCCATCAGCCCCCAAAGGCTATAGGGCAATTACCCCATGATCCCTACAAGAAAAGGGATGCCTTACCTCTGCAAATCACAGGGATAGAACCAAGAGAAAAAAAAATTGTAACAAGAGATCGAACTTGAGTTGTGTCCAGTAATGACAGTGCCATTTCTTGCCAGAGGATAAAGTTGCAAAATACCACAACAGGAATGGATGGATAGTATACTGTGTCTTACAGGTTGTGGTGGACCACAATTTCTGAATGTGAATTTTTGAGTGTATTATTTTCACTGAATAGCGGGATTCAGCAGTAGACAGAAATACTGATTCTGAGCCCCGAGCTGCAATGATAAAACTGATCCATCCCATCACGAAAAAGTATGTTTATAAAAGAGAAAGTAAATTGTGTCCACTCTTGTAGCCCTGAGCGAAGCAGATGGAAAGGAGTATGTGCACTCTGGTGTTGTGTTTACATCACTGCCAATTGGAACTGATGCAACTCTAACAAAGTCATGTGATGCAGGACTGAATACAACTGAACTACTTTCCATAGCAGAAAAAAGACGTTTGCAATTTCTTTTTTTTTTTTGTCCATTGTAAAAGGGGCTTAAGATGGGGAAACTCTATAGATAGCCACTTATCAATCAAATCAATGGCAACTAAAGAAAGCTTCTCTTTCATACTATTTGTTCAGTGTGAGAAAAAAGGTTGCACAGTAAAAAGAGAAAAGAGGAAAGCTGAAGGTTTGAACACTGAAGGATAAGGTCTAACTTATGTGCAGAAAAGGAGCAGGATGAAGGCTGGTGAAAGGAGGGGAGGAAAGCGGGATAAAATGGGTGAGGGTGGGGGGAAGGAGTGGTTGGCTTCTAAAGCTCCATGAAAGTAGGAACTCAATCAGCGGCCAGACGAGGAACCCATTGTGCTGGTGTGTAATGGGAACTCTGAGATTTTATTAAGAGAGAGCAATTGCATGTGCTCCTCATCAGGGTTTCCATTGTGGCATCGGTGGTCACAATGACGTCCGGGGTAGATAGAAACAAGGTATTTACTGTCTCACATACGGGAGAATAGACAGCTCCAAGAAATAGGGTTCCACTTTGACATAAGAGGCTCTGTTACCTATAATTGTCACAGCATCCTCTTGTTCGATCTGTTTCCATCCTCATTCCTCTCGCTCCATTTTTCTAAGCTCTTTTCCTTTTTTTTGCTCACTTCCTCCATCTCTTCTTCTCACTGTTGCTGTTTCATTTCTTTGCTCTTTCATTTATCACTTTTCGAAATCTTTTTGTCCAGCATTATCGTGGAATTTTATGGCAAAGTCACCCCCAGCAAGTTCACTCTTTATAGTGATTGCATGCATAGCAAGGCAGCACTTAAAGGGGACAAGTGGAATGAGCGGAGGGAAAGGTGTGGGAGGACAGCATTGTGAGAGGGTGTGTCAGCCTGACTGCTGATGGACCTATCCTTGTCGGTTTGGTGCTGTCAGAGCTGGAATTTCCAGAGCACAGGGTCTAAATCCAGCAGGGAACTGTTTTCTTTTTCCCTCAGTCAGTACAGATAACTATAGCAGCATGCTGCTGATTGCATACTTCCCCCCAGCTTTGAATATTAAATTATGAATTCTCTAAAATTACAGCACCCTTACTGTTGAAACTCATTGTGAAGGCAAGGTTACCACTAAATGAAATAAACAGATTTTTTTTTTCTTCCTAACACAGATAACTACCATACATTGTATTCAAAATGCAATGTATGTAATGACAGTGCCATTTCTTGCCAGAGAATAAAGTTGCAAAAAATGTATGTATATGTATATATGTTGAAAATAAATGGCTAAAGGTCCATTAAACCATTAAATGATAAGGTAACTTTTTTTATTCGTGACATTGTATTGCCAACATACAGCACAATTCATTTAAAAAAATGCACAATGTATTTTTATTTACATCTTATACTCCTGGGTACACATAAACTGTTATGTGTACCCAGGCTTTTGTGATACTTAAAATGAAACATGTTTCTGAAATAAACTAGGGCTTTGCATGGGAAACGTTTTGTGTAACTGTTGTGGTTCCCGCACAGAGACGCTGCTTTTGAGATTTTTAAATGTACTGTTCACACACTTTGAGCAACTCAAGCTTATGCAGCATTATATTTGAGAGATATCTATTGTGGCAGATTTGTCCAAAACTTGGAGCCTCTAAGAAAAACTTCTAGACTAATAAAAAGCAGTGTCAATAGTCTTAACTCAAGCACATATGCAGTAATTTTCAATCAAGTTAAAAAAAGTCCACTGCCTATGTTAAATAAACTTATCCTTGTCCCTAATAAAAAAAAAAAAAAAATTAGGGATGATCTGTATTTCTGCAACTTGAGCAGAAAAAAAAAAAAAAAAAAGATCTCAAATGTGGTCCTTCCTCACTTGATTAGGATCAGGAACGAGATGAAGAACTAACTTTGTAGTTAAGGCAACAGAACTGCATTGAAATACCGTGCCTGGGTGATGTATTTTTCTTGCATTGTATACACAGTCATCACTTGTACAGTATTTAAAACAGAATAGGTCACAATACTGTTTTGCACAGATGACTTATAACATTGTTTTTGGTGAATATGACTAATAACTGAGACCACTGGGAGCCTTCAGCCTGAACAAATAAATAAAAATGTAGAAAACCTAAGAAACAAACTAAAGAAAACACTCAAAAAAGAACTCATTGAAATCTTGGATGTTAGAAATTGTATCGCTTGCTTTCTTTTGGATCTAGAATACGTGTCGTTTTCATGAAATCAAAATGCTCTGAAATCTGAAATCCAGTAAGAGTGAGATTAGATTGCTGCAGTTATCCAATCAAATAAGCAATTCTTTCTCTTTACAAGGGAAAAAGCCGATTCTACCATGACTTATTAGGATTGAAATTGAAGGCAGTCATCTCATCTGACTGTGAGATGATATTGTATTAAAAAAAAACAAGCTGTTATCATCCCTCTGTGTCTTGATCTGGCTTTGTCCTAATGAATCCAAACTTACTCCTTTCTAGTCTCATGCAGCCACTACTGACTCAGTCACAGCCAATCTGATAAAAGGATAAGAGAGGATATCATGTGTTCCTCACAAAAATCCTGTCTGTAATCCGTACATTGTTGTTGTTCTACTTCTCTCACTGTAATCGCCTTCCAAGTCCATTCTGTCCAACCCCCTCAGCCCACCAAATATGGTGCATCAAACATCCCCGTTACTCAAATTTGAGGAAGATAAAACAGGGGAAAGGAGGCTGTTAACTGAAAAAAAAAAGTCTATGAAGGTTTAGGTTGACTGTGAAAAACAGGGTGGCTGATAGTGCTGGTATGTGGCATAATACTGCCACGCATGCTGACCATCTGATAATGAGGCAGGACAGAAGGGGGTGGGGGGTAGGGATTACATTCTCCAATAGAGATACGGACTACCACAGGCCATATGTGGTCCAGTCCCTGGAAACTCCATCTGACAACAAAGTGTGTGAAGTAAGTAAGAAAACGTCTAAAGAAAAGAGAGCAGATTTAGGGAGAAAAAAATGTTTGCAATGAATGGATGACATGACGTTACACACAAATGTTGCTTCAATCAGCAGATTAATTCTCTACCTTAAGTCCATCAACACAGTGGGCAACGCGGAACAAAGCCTTGCCAAATGTTGTTTACTCCATGATTTTTTTTCCACTGTCCCTTCCCCCCGAGCTGGCTTTTCCAACATTTTCCAGTGTTTCTTTTTCTGTATAGCACACTCCATCTGTTAAGGTCTGTGGATGTAAAGTGATTGCTGTCCTAAGTCTGGCCCTGGAATGAGCCACCTGAAGCGTAGGTAAAGTTGCATTAACACAAACACTTTGCCCACACTTGAAATCATGCACTCCATCTTCAACTGGCCATTATTTTTATCCAAATGCTGACAGTTCCAGTCATGTATGGCATCTAAGCCCATTAGCATCAGTGATGAGTTTTGACAAAGGGAGTAAAAACCTGCAAATGGATACAGATATGGTGAGAGGCAGTGAATTAGGCTAATCCTGAAAAGGTAGGTGCACTGCAGCCCTGCTAAAATAGACAATAAACCTGCAGACATGAGGAAAAAACATTGTTTTTTCATGTATTAAAATATCCATAGCATATTTCCTGTCTGACATGAAATGCAATGGTTGCACAGATATTTGTGTTTAGACTGGATCATTGCCTGTGATTAACGACAGAGGAGCCAGGTGTTGTTGAGCCTCAGGGTCAGCTTGGGGCTCTGCTGGCTGGGTGATAGTGGCAAAGCTCCACTGAACACTGTAAACTTGACTGTATGCCACAGGATTCAATTTACAAGCTGCTGGTTTAAGCTGGCACAACAAACCACCCTGTTGTTTGCACCAGGATGTGCTGTCTGCTTTGGAGGCTTTTTGTCCTGCAGTTAACGAGCAGTCTAGTGGTAGGGAAACTGTAATGGTCGATTACAGCTGTGATAATGGTGGACTCTTTTGTGTGCTCAGAATGGTAAAAAACCTGTCCTCACTGAGAGGAGAGAAAACAAATGAGGAAAAAATAAACTCAGTTTGCAATCCTGCAAAGCTTGGAGCTTTTATGTGATGTGCTGACGGAGGACTCAGTGCTCTCAGCATATGGATCTGGATCCAAGTCAAGTGGATCATGCATGCCCAACACCCCAACAACCCTCTGACATCTATTTTCCCTCTCACGTAGACACACACATACACATTTGTCACACTCACTTGTTCTCAGAGGTACACAGGTGCACAGCCCTGTATTCCTGCTGTTTTCTATGATTTTAGGGTTATTCAAATTCATAAACAAAGCTGCAGGCATTTCCCCGTATATGAGAAAACGGTGACTCAGTGCATTAAATGAACACTTAGAATTGATAAAAAAAGAAAAGAAGAAGAAGAAAAAAACTAGTTTCAAAATCCACATATGGTAAGTTAGCAGATGCATTGACAGACTGCAAAGTTATTCAGAGGGGGTTTCAAGAACAAAAAAAAAAAAACAAAAACAAAACAAAACAAATAAAAACAAAAACAAACTGTGCTTTAGGGATTTTGTGGAATCCCCAGGGAAAATTTGCACGTTTCTTGTTTAGAATTGCAGGATTGCATATTTCAGAATCTACTCTACAGGTAATAGATGGATTTGGCACCAAACACTGCAAACTGCCCATCCCAAGCCACACTCATTATACATTATTTATCACCCAAATGTATGTATCACCCAAGGAAAGCCCAAAAACACTTAATCTAATTTAACTTCGTTCAGCAATCCCAGAGGGGGAAAAAGAAAGGAAGAAAATAAGAAAAAGGCAATCAATCCTAAATCTATCTGACTTGAAGATCAAAAGACCAAAGAGATTCTCAATCAATCCACAGGTGGGTGGAGAGAAGAAACAGCTTTTGTCCACAGGAGTGACAGGGCCCTGCCAGTTAGTGTACAGCATTAAGAGTTCAACACAGTTAATCTCTGACAAGGGGCCATTGTGTCACAGCTTCAGTGTCAGCCTGGTGATGAGGGCGTGCTGAGTGACCAGGCTCTGTTTTGTGCTGATTAGTCAAGAGAGTTTACAAAGCCACCACAACTGTGGGCCGCCATTTATCTGGTGCCCTGTAATTAATCCATTTCCATGGGAGCCTGTTGGGAGTGTGTGGCAATGGCTAAGGAGGCTCTTGAAAAGCAATTATTGGACACACAAAAACTTAACAGTGGGACGCACACAAAACAAAGGACTGTTCGAGTGACACCGTGGTGCTGATGAGTTCCTAGTCTTTTACCCCTTAGTAAAAAGGTTAACTAGAAAAAGACCATAGAGCATAACCTGAAGCATACACATGTGTAGGAAAGACATGTAGAAAAGATCTACAAGAGAACAAAGAGAAGAAACAATAAAAAAACAATAAAAAAAAAAAAAAGACCATTCTCTAAATGAATTCATTTATAAAATTCAAGGTCATCCCAAGTTTTCTGTTTTTTTCCATGACAGACAATATTTTAGCACTCAAAATGGTTGATATTACCAGCTGGATGCCTCATAGATGCCTTGCACAGCGCTGCAGTGATGGAAAAGGCAATTCACATCCAGTATCTGCAGGAGCGGAAGAGGTCCATTGACTAAGAAGACAGCTGAATGGTGGTGTTACTTGACCCATAGAATTGGGGTGAAGCCATGCTATGCTAATAGATATATTCCCCTGTGATATTCTTCCATACGTCACAAGAGCCGATTTATGCTCAATAATGGAAAAACTGCTTCTTCAATCGCACAGGTGTTTGACACCATGGCTGAGTGCATATTTTATCACCAGCTCGACCAGAGAAAACAGATGTCCAGCCTCTCCCTGTATTGCAACATCCCACTCCCATCAGGCATGAACACAGTCACCCAGTCACCCACACATTAAAGAGAAGCAGCTGCCAGAGCATTAGTGTCCAAAACCTCAGTAGAGAGACAGACATAAACAAGCATGACAGTTAGTTTTGGGGATGCGAGGAACCCCTGATTGACAGTGCTCTGTCGGCCGGATTAGAGACGTTCATTTCGTCCTGAACTCAATTATATTTTACAAAGGCTGACATCCCCAGTTAATTGCAGCCTTTCCACATGAGGGAATTATTTGCACTTCTCAATTCCCTGGCCATGTGTACTCTGTTCCGCATGTACAGGCCTCATCTAATATGTGGAAATATTGCAAATTAGATCACTGAAAAAAAAGGAAAAGAAAAAATAAATTTTGGGAAAAGTGAAAAGTTATGGAAGTGTGGTGCAAGTTCTAGAGAGAAGAAACTGGGTTGGCATACCTGCCTCATTCTCTGGAGTGTGTCTGGATCTTAGCTCTGAGACAGCTTAGTTCAGAGACTGATCCAGAGTGACAGCATTGTGATGATTGACACGGTGATGAGGAGAAGGGGAGGAAAGCAAGCGAAGAGAAAAAAGGTTATGCAGTGCCAGTGGCTGCACTGACATGAAAATGTGAGTCTTGCCCACGGAAGGATGTGACAGGAATCCCAGGCTGGTTTTGTGCTGGAGAAGGAATGTCTGGGTGGTAATACCAAGGAAGCCCACAAGCCTAGTAGTGGCGTGTGTGCAGTATTTGCTTATATGCCTAGTGCACATATGTGTGTTCTTGTGCTACCGGGGGGGGGGTTAAATAAAGTGAAACACTCAAAGGCTATATATCCCGGATTATCCAGCCATTTCTAACTTACCCCCCCCCCCCCCCCCCCCCCCCCAACTCCTCTCTGCAGACAAGCAATGGTTGACATGTGTCACCACACACAGTCAGATTACCAGGCCTCTAATCCACCTCTGAGGCTGGCTTGGATGGTGAGAGGGCCTAGGATGATCTGCCACACCATGAATAATCCAGTACCTAGCATTTCAAGAGTTAGAAGGTGGTGGTGGGGGGGGCGGAGGGGCTCATGTTGTTGCTCTCCTTTCTGTCAGTGTTGGTGCATGTTTGAGGTGCTGTGCAGCTTTGGATTAGATTTGTTGCTGTTGCTGACATGTGGAGAGACAGCTGTCACTAACATGTGCAAAACCCAAGCACTAACCCCAGCACCATATCTCTCCGCTACCCTTGGGCTGTCCCTGACTGTCGGAAAGCTAATCCTGTATCATTGTTTTGTGGTTTTGTTTGTTACAATGGGTATCAGTGACATCACTGGTGTTGACATTGGCTCACCAGCAAACAACACCACTGTTTATCTTTGTCTGTTAGATACTGAAAAACACTCCCAGATGGGAGAAATGCACTGTCAGTGAGATACCAGAGTAAACAGGTAGACAGGAAATATTTGCTGATAATAATCTCATCAAACAACTGAATGAAATTTCTCTTTTATCAACAGTAAACATCCTTTTTATGTTGTTAGATTGCAATATTGTTGTATTGGATATTTGACTTCTATCCTGGTGAATGCAGCATGACAAACACATGAAAAAAAGAAACAGCTCTAGAGATCATGGTTCACAATATACTACAGGAAAAAAATGATCCTGTAGCACATTGTACATAAAATATAAAAATATTTTATATTTGACGGTAGTCCAGGTGTGTTGAGTCATTCAGTAAGAGTGTCTGGGTCATGCTGCCACTTTCACAGACAGCTCTCATTTGGTCACAGTGACCCGGCTATGAAGGTGGTGTAAGTGTAGATTAGACCAGAACTTTTGAAAGATATCCTTAATCTATCAACTATATATATATATATATACAGTATAGTATAGTGTATATATATGTATATATATATATATATATATATATATATACAGTATAGTATAGTGTATATATATGTATATATATATATATATATATATATATATATATATATACACAGTATAGTATAGTGTATATATATGTATATATATATATATATATATATATATATATATATATATATATATATATATATATATATATAAATATATATAAAATTAGTTAATTTATTATTTTTCTACATTGGTCTAGATAGGGAATTCTCCAACGTCTAGTTCAGAACGCAGCTGGGAAGTTGGGTAGCAGAGTGGGTCAGGTCTGCATCAAGCAGAGACTCTTCTGCCGTAAGGCAAACTACCGATTAGGCTGATCATTCTTAATTAGTTGCACTCAGAATGACGCCACACTAGTGGAAGCCTGTTGCAGTAGCACAGGTCAATTCGTGCCTTTACTTCTAACTTCTGGCAATTTTCTAATTAACTTTTCTTATGTGAAAAAATGCTAATGAATGAATCATTTCTGTGTGCTAGTTTGGATACTTGGCTGTCGGAATGATTTTTGCTGGTAATTGCGGCGCTTCTCACATCTGTTGTAATGTGTAACTATGCCAACAGGAAATGTGTTAACATGTGGGAGCAGCTGATTAAACTTTCTAAATCCCAAGTACAGAACAGAATAGGACCCTAAATATAAAAAAGTTAAGAAGACATCTAGGATGTAGAGGAGGAGTAAAACAGAGACTGGTGGCTGTAGCTCAGGAGGAAGAGCAGTTTTCTTTCAACCAGAAGGTAGGCGGATCGATTCCAGGCTTCCACTGACTACATGCTGAAGTGTCCTTGGGCAAGACACTTAACCCCACGTTGCCTCTCGATTTGCCTATGGGTGTGTGAATGTGAATAAGTAGTGTAAAGAGCTTTGAGTGGTCAAACTGACTGGAAAAGTGCTATATAAGTACAAGTCCAGTTACCATTTACTGCAGATAGAGTTGTAAGAGTAAAGAAGTAGGGACAGTGGGACTGGATAACAAAAGATGGTTTAATCTGGGAAAGAGCATCACACACACATTTAACCACTGTCTGCTGAGATTTCCCTTCTGTTACCTGCCCATGCTGCATATGACATCATGAACTCAGTTTTTACCAAACAACAAACAAAATAATCCAATGAGTTCATGGTGACATATGAAGATTTCAACTATACTTTGTATTCTGATACAGCACCAGTTTAAGAACAATTTGTCAACATATTTTTATTCATTCATTCACTTTTATTTTTTTACTTTATTGTCTACTATTTACTATTTTCTTTATTGTTAAAGGATATTATATAATAATAATATATATCACAAAAATATAGCTTCCCTTTAAGGATAAATAGTTCATCATTTAATTCAGTTGATCCCTTTTGAGATATGAGATTTGTGAAATTAATATCTTTATTAAACCATTACAGTGAACAACTGTATCATTCAGACATTGGTTACTTCAAGCTAACAAGCAGGCTGTGTTGTGTTAAAATATTAGGGATGGGAGCAGTAAAATACAGTTTTATTTTTAGACAGTGGGCATTCAAATGTGACACTAACTATTTCAGTTGCAACCAGATTAATGGAAAGCTGCGCAGGTCTGAGAGGGGCTTCGTGTTAGTGTCAGCTCTGCAAAGTACATAGCCTCTCTCTCACCAGGAGAACAGCTAGCCAGAGTGCCCAGAGGGCCGACTTAACTTCAGCCGACTCCCCATTACTTGTCGTAAACCAGTGAGACCTGAACTCAGGTGACCCTTGATTCTAAGCTTGAGTAATTACAGAATGGTCTAAAGTGCTGTAGCTATAATAATGTAAGGGATTCAAAGTGGTATAATTCTGGGAGACATGGGTATTTTGCAAGTTATTGTTCTGTCTTTGCTTTGAGAGTGGGTGTTGCTTTCCATCTGGGAGATAGGGAAGTCATTAACGGAGCACAGACAGTTTCCAATCAATGTGAAAGTAATGGTGAAATTGCAGGAAATTACATAAAGCCACTGTGTATGAGGTCCATGCAGTAAGACTTCTAACCTTTTTGTGCAGATCCCGCTTGGGGTCAGAACCCACACATTACACCAGAGCAATGCCTACTTCTGCATGTGTGAAAGCGTTAACTGCAGAGAAAGAAGAAAAACGATACATGATAACTACACAGGCAGCTTCTTCCTGTACCAAAATGGGTCCATCTTTCATTAAATGAAACTGTAGAGACAGTAATTATTAGGTAGCCTAGTGGTTAAGGTTAATGAGTACATGCAGGGGATATATTAAGTATCATCCATGTGTTCAAATACTGTCTTCATGGTTAACTGTGTCACTGGGGACAGCAATGCAGAGGTTATACAGAAACACATCCTGCAGACTGTCCTTTGTGCTACAGGGCTTGGCCACCAACCTTACAGTTTTTTTAATAGCATACTAAAATGCTGTGTAACAACTAAATTGCAGCCCTCAATGGGCAACAGATGATGGAATTAAAGAGATTTAGAGCTTTGGGGGAAAATGGGCTGCATGTATTTGATGTGGGCCTGGGAATGAGGGAAGAGAGGAAAGAGGGCAGCAAAACACACCAAGGCAGCATCTGGCCCTTGTAAGGACACACAGATCTCTGGGAAGCCTCTACAGAATGAGAAAGGGACTGACAGACAGCTCTTTCTATTACTCCTGTGTGCAAAGACTGGCACTCACCTACTAGTAACACCTGCTGCACCCATATGGTGTTACAACATCACCCATCACCTAAACGAAACTAGGAGGTGTAGGAGGTGCATGTGAGGTGTAAAAAAGATCTAACTGTGAAATTGCAAAGCCGTTGCACAAAAACACTCATTCCAACCGTACCCCTACTCAAGGTAACCATAGCAACCCCTCACCTGTCGTTTCATCGACTACAATAGGCAGACAGCCAGGTCAGAGTGACACATTTTCTCAACCTTGCAAACACACAAGATGATTTTTCATGTGCGGCGTAGTTCTCCATTCTATCTCATAATCCTAGAGGATAAGCAGACACACACAGCTTGGTCCTTAAACACCAGATTTATCATCTGCCTTTCCACAAACCCTCCTGTTATTTCTGTTTTTCTTTCTCCTTTCTGTTTGTCTTTCATTAACTAACAGTTATTCCATCACACATGCAACCACAGACACATACGCACAATGACACATTTCAGCTTCAATACTCTTGCCAGAGGAAGCTGGCAAAATGGCAACGTTTATCCTGACCTGGCATATTCTGATCCCAAGTGAAAACGTGGCCCAGTATAAAGGGCTGGTGGGCTGCAGCAGCCTCTATTCACTGGAGACAAAACCTGGATCTGTGGCATGATCTGGCTGACTGGACTTGTGAATAGAGCCAGCAATCCAGCAATGACAGACCCTGTTAACCCCTATACTGTTAGGCACTGCTTGGCTGTATACAACATACTTCAAAAAACATAGAAGCATAAAAACAAATAAAAAAAACAAATAAAAACCTGGAACTGACGGAGACAGCTATTTGCTTTACATAAGCTCATGATAGTGCCATATGCTACAAAAAGACAAGAATTTGAGACACACAACTACAATATCCCAGGCACCAAGTCGTCAGTGAAAACTCAAACACAAATTTACTAACAGCATCATCATCCCTCACTACTCTTCTGCAAAAGGCTTCAGCTTTTATCTCGTCCCAAGTGTGGAAAGGAGTTAAAAATAATCCAGAGAAGAAAGAGAGGCTAGTAGACACATTCAAACAAGCTCTGGCCCAAAAGATGAAGCTAGAATACAGTAACTCTTGTAATGTTAGGATGGGACAGCCTTTGTCCTAGGTGATGAGGGGGTGGGGGGGGGGGGTCTCACACCCCAGCTCTCATTTTCTTGCCACTTTCATCTCTCTGCACACCGCAGACCCAGTGACTCACCGAGTGAGCAAAACATGGCCAAAACCAATAGCCAACAGATAGTATCTCTTACTCTAACAAGCTTTTCACTTGGGGATACCAACAGCTCCCTGGCTTTCTTATACAGCTAATTAGGGATGGACTGAGAAGCAGACCTGCAGCTATCTATTCACCCTGTTTTTATCCTTTCAGTGGTTTTCAAATGTGCTTCTTCTCTCTGTCTCACAATCTGTCTCCTTCTTTCTGTCTGTTGGACCCCCTCTTAGATACATGCACACAAAGCGCACCTTTCTTCCTTACAGCCAAATTAATTCACTTTAAATTCATCTATCTACCATCTTCCAGTCCACCACCATTTCTGCCATTGCTGCCACTGTGTCCAGCCCAAGGCCACTACTGCCTCTTAATCCCATTAGACCAAACACAATCAATTATCCAGCCAGCCATAAGAATCTGAGAGCATTAAAAGGTTAGCTCAGGAGATTTAAAGCCATTGATGTCTATGACAGGAATGCACCCCACAACCCCCTCCCTTAAGCACACTCTGCTTACCAGTGTGACAGTGTCCATGTACGTGTGTACATATGTCAACGCATGCTCATCAACATGACACCCCAGCACCAACTGGAGCCACCGTGCATTGCTAGCGGATCTTTAATCATGTCCCTGCAAGTCCTGGCAAATTACTGCCTTGTGATGGTAATCGATAAAGCGATAAACACAGCCAGGAACTCCAGCTGCTGGAGCAAAGAAATACCGTTGTGGCCACTGGTTGACTTTTTTTTTTCTCATAATCTGATTCTGTCTTGCCAAGAGTGAAAGGAAAAAGAAAAAAAAAACAACAAAAAAAAAAAACAGCGTTCAAAGAAGGACTCTCCTGTTTGAGGCACATAGTGGTGAAAAGAACAATGCACCCTCATACACGGTGCTTTTATTGAGAGGTGGAGGAGTTGTGGAGAAGCAGGTGCCGGTCAATCAATACTATCAGACAGATAGACTGATATAATCTTATTGTAATCTGTCGACTCATCTCACCCCCTTCATCTGCCCCGCCTCTGCCTGTCCATAAACTCCATGCACCAGTGCCACTCCATTCATAGCTTGATGTAATTTTCTCACTCCCTCCCTTTTATCTTTCCCATACACTCCTCTTCTACACTCCCTTCTCAGTGACTCTGTTCCTTCTCAGGCGAGAAAATTAAATATGATCATTCCTCTTCAAAGGCGCCACCATTAGCTACATAATGAATATTCAGTTGATGTAGCAGAGAGAGACTATGTGAATAAGAAAAGTAAGTGACAGCAAGAAGCGAAAGGTGAAACTCGCACAAGTCGACAGACTTAAAGCATAACTACATAATCCAAATGAGTATGTGCTGGCACATCATTGTCCATTAAGTTTTTATATCCAAACACGAAGCATTAATTATTACAATTATTACATCAATGAACACTGGAGACATTTAATAATATGATTGTATATCAACGTCCTCAATGTCTGGTACATCATTTATGGTTCATTAATATTTTCAGTGATGAATCATTGATCGTTGGACTATTATGAAATGCTTCCTCAAATCTCATGTTCCTGATGCAACCTCCACTGAAAAATAATTTGGCTGAGGCCAGAAAGTTGCTGAAGCACTTGTGGCTCTAACGTAAACTCTGCTCCAAAGGACTTGTCTTGGCTTTTCTGTCCAGATGTGGCTGCCGAGCACCTTCTCTGCTGGGATTCAAATGTGCTTCCTCATGCAGACACGATAGCCACTTTCCAATTTCAACTTAATCTTAAACCACCAATTTCTACTGCGGAGGTGGTGATTGAAATATGAAACCCTGCATATATACAGGCCATTACAGAGAATACAAGGCTCCAGCTGCTGTCTGTCTGCCTGGGGAAGTGAGAGAAGAAGAAACAACAGGGATAAGCTACGGCCGGAACACATTTCTATTTATTTATTATTCAATAATGCTGAATTGGCCCCTGACCCCTAGGAGCAGCTTATGCCAAACTACCTTCAGAAGGAAATGGCAGCCTTGCTGAATCAGGAGGAAATCAAACAGAATCCCTGGGGCTCAGCAATATGAGAGCTGAAACCTGACAGAAGCTGGTGCAACTCTTCTTTGATAAACCGCCTTTTTTCTCTGTCTTTTAGCTGTTTGATTTATAAGAACACATGTCAAAAGCACTCACAAGCGTGCACACTTTAGAACAACAGCATCAACGCAGACGTGCAATCATACAAATAACAAGTAAATAAGTGAGTCACCATAAGAAGAAGAAGAGAGAAGAGAGTGATAAGCATTTTTCCTGAGATTGCTCTTACATTTGCTTTTTCTCTGTCTTTTCTATGCCACAAACCAGTGCGTATATTTTTTTCAGGGGGAAAATTGTAGTGTTTCTATCAGTCTGTTATGCCTCTACGATTTTAAATAGAATAATCTAAAGAGAAGCTGTATCTAATATATTTCCAGCCGGTGAGAAATGATTTTAAATCAATTATTTTTCAAGGGCAAAATAACTGAATTAAGTAGTATAGCACAAAATGGCATAACACTGACATATATTAGAGAGATTCATGTTTATTTATATGTTTATTCTAAGTGGAGAGAGGCTAAATACTGGGAATGCAATTCATTTGTCTGCAGCTTTCGAGGTTCATTGCTATTTAGTAAGTTTGATGGCTTACATCCATTGATGCCGTCTAACCCACTTTAGTCAGATTTTTTGTATCTGCTCCTTCTTCAGCATATTTTAAGCCCTGTTAACAATGTCTCCTATCACTGCTATGCTGATAACATTCAGTTGTATATTTTATTAAAACCCTATAATGTTTTTAAGGTTCAGATCTTGCTCAGGTGCTTGAAGTCAGAAACTGGAATGCTGAAGATTTTCTTTAGCTTAATAAAGAGAAAACTGAAGTTTTTTTTTTTTTTTTCTGACCTCCTGATAGATTCCTACCAAAGACGGTAGAATCTTCTGGCTCGCTTTTTGTTTTAGTTAAATCTTCAGTTTGAAACCTCCGTCTAACTCTGGAATTGATGTGATCTCTGGATGCGCATGTTAAATCTTTGGTTCGCTCCTGTTTTTATCATTTAAGTCAGTCATTTTGTTGTCGCCCTGAGTTGGAAATGACCCTGCAAGATTTTAGTTCATTGCTCCTTGATTTCTGCAATTTGTTGTTTACTTGTCTGAGTAAACAATGGATCATCTAAAAGTTCTTCAGAATGCTTCGGACCCCAGGAAGAATAGCTGCAGTTTTGCTGCAGCTAATGGAGATCCAAATAAAACAATAAACACTGCTGCAAAGTTCCAAACAAAATTGTCAAAGTATTCTCATGTCACTCCATTATTAATTCAGCTGCACCGAGACCCCATCCACTACAGCTCATTTCAAAATGTTTGGTTTTAACATAAAGCTGTATGTGCCCAGCAGGTCCCTGAGGTTATGTGATGAAGGTCTGCTGGTTGTGCAGCAAACATGACTAAAGACTAAGGTGACAGCCTTTGCAACAGTCGATATACTATCTGGAACTCCCTTCCTCTGAGGCTGAGATTCGAGAAGTCAGTGATCTCTAAAAAAGCAGCTAAAAACCCATTTTTCTAAACTTTGTGTTGTTGTGTTTTATATTTTCTTGTATCTTGGATTTCTGTGTGAAGTACTTTGTGATTTTTATCTTGAAAGGTCCTATATGAATAAAACTTTACTTAATTACTTACTTCATGTGTTTTCTTTGAGTTTAAAATACTGGGCCACTCCTTTATGGCAGCACCACAGTGTCAGTTTTGCCCCTCATGTCCGGCGCACACAGTCTGCTACGTTCCTCAAGTGGCTGCCAGTGAACACTCACCAAGGTTACGCCTGTCAGAGGCAATGAATATCCCACTTATCTCAATCAAAGACCTTCACAGAACTTTGAGAGATTAGCCCTGCTTGTGCTTTAAACTTAACAGAAAATAAAGACATTAACTCTTCTGGAAAATTTAGAAGATGGGGAAAACGGTTACACTGTTGAACATAAACTGAACACTGTGACAAATAACATCTTGAATTATTAATCTGCAGCCAATCAAATCTTCATTTATTTAATTAAAATCATTACCTAGCGAGGAAAACAGAAAAACATGTTTGCATTATCTTTCTTCCAACTTTCTCATCTCAGAAAGATCAGACACTCAGTGACAGAAATTTATCTGATGACAGACAGATGGGATGGCAGGTCAGCGCTTACAAAGTTAATAATAGAAAACTGAAATACACCTTCAGAGAGACAAACTTGTGTGAGGTGGAGCACATGAGAAAATGGATTAAGGGAGAAAATGGGGAAGAAAAATGTTTCATGTGACATATTTGTACAAATGGTTTCAAACCATTGCGGGGAAAATCAAAACAAGGGAGGTAAAAGCATTCTTCTCTGCCTTTTACACAATATGAACAAATGCCATTCAGTCATCAGTGGTATATTATTAATGGTGATAAGGTAATGACAGTGTTTAAATACCAAACTACAACCACAGATCTAAATCAATGCATCTTCGTATCTCCAAAGTCAGTTTCAACATAATGAATAGTGCATTAATGACAATAAATTACTGCACTTTGCTTCCACCGGAAACAATCTATAAGTTAGCTGACAGACAATGTAAATGTGCTGTTTGTGCAGCATAAATCACTTGCTAACAACACCACACCTGTGGATTTTCTAAATTAAAACAAATCCTCTTTCAAGGCACCCATCTGTTCAATATTCAGCACATGATATTAAATGATCTTTTCAGCGGGGTACCATGCACAAAGAGAAGAGCAAGCTGTGATGGATATTGTTATAATTATCATTGCAGTTATAGAGCAGTAGGGTAGAGATACACTTTGTGGTCAGTGTGTAAACAGAGATTTCTTTCTTAAACGCTGGGGTATTTTTAATATGATCATGTGAGGGCAGTTGGCTGCAGATGATAGTATGTGGTGTGTTTGTCTGTGAGCGGGTTGTTTGTCTGATCCCTGCAGCATCCTCCATCTCCTGGGGCAGCGGTTCCCTCTCTCATCAACCATACCCAACCAATGTGACTGTCACTCCCAATCTGCACTGAGAGGGGAGCCTGTGCCTATTTTTATAAATGTATTCATATTCATTAGTCCCGAGTGTCATTCATAGCAACAGTTCTTTAATGCGGCACGTAACCATCAGAGGCTGGAGAAGCCTGCCTCCTCTCATCTCACAAATTAATAACACAGGCAATCACTGCAAAGGTGCCTTCTGTCAAACAACAATGGCTTCTGATTTCCATCAACTACGTGCACTTCCTCATTTCCACATGATGCATAGTGAAAAAAAAACAACAAAAAAAACAAAACACTCAGTGGTCTCCCCTCAGGGAATCATAACAAAAATGCCATTGTACCAGCCTTTGAAATATGAAATCATTAGTTTAAGTGAGAATTAATTACAACATTTTTTTTTCTCTTGACCCAGCGCAATATTCTGCCTCATAACATCTTGGTGGCAGTCGGTTAATTGTGCAGAATAACTGGTGTGAACATTCGCTGCTAATGAGAGCAATTAGGCATCAGTCTCACATGAGATTTAACTTCACCCACATGCTCAAAGACACCATACTTTGACTTCATTGGCTTGCATGTGTCACATAAAGCAAATGATGATATAATTCCATTAATTCTGACGACCCAAAGCCCTCTCCAGAGAAAAAACCCACTGATCGTCTAAAACTGCTTACATTTTGACCTCACGTACAGTTATTGTATCATTAAGACACATCAAATGTGAATGCTTTTCTCTATAATGTACATCCACTTCTTCATGCTCCATTTTGGGCACTGTGCCTTCTAAAGTAATGGAAGTTGGCTGCTTCTTACAGCTTTGCCATGTTTTTTTCATGCCCATTGTTTCTGCTCCACCCCACTTTAAATCAAGAACACAAAGCAACCCCTCTACCCCACCATACTTCACTCTGGACAACATTAATAAAACAAGCTTTCAATGATGCAGAGCGCAACGCCACATTGGGCTATGGAGTGCCGGTGTGATTAAAGCTTTTAAACACTGCCACCCTTTGCGTTTGCATATGTCAGCTCTGCAGTCGGTTTGTAAGAACTCTGATAGCGAACATGCACACTTTGTCATTTGTTTTGTGTCCTTTCTACTTTTTCTTCACTATTCTTCACTAATGTAGTGAAGCAAAATGAGAGCTGTGTCCAATTCAACATACAGTGCAAATAAAAGGACATTCGACATGAAAATCAGCACATTGAGAAAAGGGCCTACAGAAGAAGATAAAAGCAGAAAAGTGCTGCAGTGACAAGGTCTGTTCCCCCAGATCTATGCACTTCTTCTCATCCAGTATATCCTCCAAACCTCAATATATTCTCACACCATCATTATAGTTTCTCTACCTGGAAATTAAAAGGAACATTTTCTCGACTTATCAAGGCTAAATATTCATTATGAGCATTAGAAGGACACTAACAGATTGATATAACAAGCACTCCAAGAACCCATTTTGAACTGGTCATTTCTTCGCGTAATTTTCTTTCTATAATCTAATTGTGACAACCCCTTGAGTGATTACAGAAGTGGAAATAAAGCTTTTTAATTGAATTTTGTGAAATTAAACATTGGCGAGAGCAAATTCATTTAACTGATATGACTCTCCATTCCTGCAGTTCCCACAGGCTAGAGCCTGTCCACCACTGTTATAATAGATATGTGCTCAAACATTATCTTTCACAGAACTAGGGATTTACTCTTCAAAAGCCCCCCCAACATGCAAATTAGAACAGCTTGACCAGCACTTTGTAAAAGATTTGAGGACAATGATGATGAATTGCAGCCCAAGGCTTCTGCAATGGCACCACATGTCAGAGGAGCTGCAGCCATAATGTGTTCATATGTAGAATCTGTGTCCCAAAGAGGGGCAACATAAACCAGTTCTGGCTTTCCCATAATGCTTTTCCTTAAGTCAGGCATTACAAATCAGTTTTGAGCTATCATATGTACGGTGTGTCATATGTGATGTAGATTAAATCTGGCTTTACTCTCTGGAGTAAAAGCTCTGCATCAGCCTTGAGTGAGTTCACATGTCCGCTGTTTCTCTTGTCTGGAGACAGGAGGCCAATGTTGTCAGAAGGCCTCCCGGTGCAGTACAGTACATGTCCCCAACAGGGGACGCCTGGGCTCGTTTGTTTAGTTACTTCACCCGGGCTCTGTGACAAGAGGAGACAGTGACCGAGGCATCTGGGACATGGGAGCCCCCTGCAGAATTAAACAGGCTGTGTCTCAAACCTCAGTGACAGGAAATCTCACTCAGATCACAAAAGGCAGAACTGATTGCATCTGACAGTTGCATCCCATTCCTTCAGATGCAATGTCTTTGTTTTGTCTGGATTCCTGGTGTGTAGGTATTTGATTTTTGTTATGTCTGCGTGCATGTGTGTGTAAATGGCATCTTTCTCCATCCAGCTTCTAATTTTGAAAGTAACCTCTTTATATGGTCTTTTTTTTTTTACAAGTAAAAAAATAAGTCAGATGCATGGCAGGATTGGCTGTCATAAACAAGCCAAACAGAGCAATGAAAAAAAGGAGTAAATGTATCTAAAAAAAAAGAAAAAAAAAGTTGGCAGCAGGAGAAGTGGAGGGGTTACTGTTTAGACTCAAATAGGGCACACTAATCCCTTTGATCCCCCCCATTTTACTGTCAGCTGTTTCATAGCTGCCATTGGATCTGCACAGAATTTAGCATTTGTGCTCCTGTACACCACAGCAATCTCTGCCCCACTGATGCAGCGCTCTCCTTTCTTCCATCAATACCCCACCTAACATCGACATCCTTCGCAACATTCACTTCTCCTCCTGTTTCCCTTTCTCCTCCACCTTACTGCTGTTGACACTGACAGCGACATGGCAAAGAACTTTTTTTCACAGAGGGCCATCAGAACATGAGTCTACATGCTGAAAAAGCTGATTCTGATTTTTTCTATTCACACGAGACGTTGTAGCTGTGCCCCACTTTCATTAGTTGTGCCAAAAGCTGTATTCAAATACTGGTTTGGTCTTTTGAGAAAGCTCCATTTAGCGATAATGAAACAATCTACATGTATTTGTGTCGATGCATGCGTTAGAATAAGAAAATGTGTGTGTATTAGCATATGCGCACACTTCTACTGTGTGCATGTTTGTGCATCTGCTAGCATGCATTAAAGCAATAAAGGAAGTTTTATTGGATTCCTCTTTCAAGCTGCCTTTGAAATTTGAATAAGTAGGCAAATGTATCTGCACAGGATCTCTTTCATCCCTGTCAGTATTGGTTGCTTTCAAAGGTGCAATGCACCACAGGCTTCCCACTTAACCTCCGAGGAGCTCTTCCAAACTGATCCTAAATCATTCCAGGCAGAAACACATGGCAGACTCGATTTGCGTATTGGCGGATTCATGCTTCATTGTCAAATACTTGCTCTCCAGGGCTCAACACCTATTAATCCTGAACCATGTACAAGCAGAGTGAATAACACAAGTTTCTCAATTTGCTGATTTCAAAGGGAGCTGCTGGGCTGCATTGATTTTTGTAAGTACTGTACACGTACATAATTTGTATCATTCAAGCGGTCAAACTATCAAACCCCACCTCCTTTTTTTCAGGGGTTTATGGTCATGGTGCATATTTTAATTATGTACTTTATATCTTATCAGTCATCGTTCCTTAGCATATAAATGAAATTGTAATGATCCATGGTCAAAAAAAAGATAATTAACTAATTAATTATAATAGCATTAATGATAATCAGAAGCATCATTTGGTTAGAAAAGTAAAGCAGCCTTTCTTTTTCAGGGTGAATCCAGCCATATGCTTTTAGTCCATAACCTGAAGTCTTTTCATTGCTTGTGTAGAGCGCTAAGGAAAGGGAATCCAGATGTGACATACGCCACAGAGAAGAAGCCTGCAGTACTGCTGTCGACTCCCGTCAACATCACATTTCTTAAATGACACTCTGCTGATGTTACAGGCAAGGACAGTGATCAAAGATATGTGTACGGTAAAGTGCCATCATGCCTCAATGACAACCTGTTCCGCTCTGCCATGCGTGCTAGCCTTATCAGCAAACACAAAAGCCTTGCTGGACGAGATTGTTGGTGGCAACTTCTTAACATTTATCTTAGCTGATGCGTTTGCATGTTCCACGTTTTGTCATCCACACTGATATCCTCTTGTATATCTGCTGCGTGTTTGTTTTTAGTGAAGGTGTAGTAGTGTCAGTCTGTGACAGAAGTGGGGGGGGCCTGTTGTTGAGCTCCAAAGCCGCCTCTGGGAAGAGGAGGTAGGTGGGTAGGTGCTTGGAAACAGAGTCAAACATGGTATTATATCCCATGTGTCCAAGAGCAGGACAATGGAGGATGAGAGTCAGCTCAAGTCGTAATCAATACTGAGCACAAGGCATTGAGATGCAGCGAGAGGCATTTCGCCAGGCCCCCCTGTGAGTCTGGTAGGCTTGCTGCCAAGCACAGTCTGAGCAGAGCTGCAAACTCAGCCTTTCAAGGTTTACATACAAGATCTTGCCTTTACATAGGGAGTATGCCACAGACTAGACTCACCTAACTCTGTAAACCTGCTGACCTTTGACCCCATTTCATGCATGATGCATCTCTGGAGAAATGTGAAAAACAAAAAAACAATCCCATGGAAGATGCAGCTTTGATGCTGCAAAGAGGCAAGGGAAGCAAAAAGAAGCTTACTCTTTTTCTGTCTTCTTTCACTTTATGTTATTGGGTTTACCGCTGTTCAGCAAACAATTTCATATGTTCTTTTCCACTATCTGTATCGACTTTAACAGGAGTAATGGTGTGCCTGTCCATGTTATCACTTACTGTAGGGAATCGCAGTGTTGTGACTGGTTTGGTTTGAGGTCAGGACAAGAATGGAGCAGAATGTCAAGATGTGGATTCATTCATGTGAATGTACAAAGAAAAATGGATTTGTACCACCAGTTGTTTTTACTAGGACAGGGTGGGGGGGGGGGGGGGGGGGGGGGGGGGGAGTGCTCCTTCCACCCCCACACCACCGCAGTTGTTCCTCCATTTCTCTATTTCTTTGTCTCTTTTGCCATTTTATTCACAACACAAGAATACACTCACCAGTCCCCAGGAGGGGCAAGCTGGATGTGAGCAGAGATTCAGTGAGCACATTATGCTGTAAAAAGCATTGTTTCTCAACACATTTTTCTTTGAGTTGCCTTTGTGTTGTTTAAATGTTTACATGGAACAGCTTGGGGACCTGAAGACATACGTATGGTCCAATTTCTCTTTTCCCAGGATGAAAGTAATGACACCATTTTTAAAGGGTTTTCAATTTGCCCCTTAAAATTATACTTTGATGATGAAGCCCGTGCAACATCTTTGCTCCCTTGTCAAAATTATATGGGACAAATTAAATAAATAGTGCCACTTCATATTCCCCTCCATATAGTATCCAAGGTCATTTACTCTTTCTCTGTCTGTACCAGCTCAGGGCTTCTTCTGAGACATTTTTTTTTTTTGCTGTTGTTGTTCTTAGTTCTTAGATAGTTGAAGTGCCTCCAAGCTCTGTGTCAGATTGATTAGACATTTAGCCTGTAGAATTAATATGTGAGAAATTTGTCTGTTTCCCCCTGCAGCTCCTCTCCTCTCCGTCTCATCAGTAAACAAGGACAAATGGAAAAAATAAATAAATAAATAAAAAGTAAACTACAGCTATTTGATTAAAATTGGCCCCCAAAAGAAGAAATTACCTCTAAATCGATGCCGTTATTCCTGAAAAATCTAATCCGAGTATACCTTACTCAAACTGTATTTTCCACCCAGCAAAATAAAGAAGGGGCTCCATGTGGGAAAATACTTTCAATAGAGTGATTCTGTAGAATTAATATGTTGTCTTACTTGCAGGTTGTTTTATATTTTGTATTCTCAAGTTATGTGCCTTCTTTAAAACACAAAATTTTCAGATTTACGAGCTCACATCAGTGCTTAACTGTAACAAGGCAAAAGGTTTACGTTACTCAGAGTAACATTTTGAACCAGCTACCCTTTTACAGACATATGGGTCACATGGTGCGAGACAGGACTGTATGTGCAATGCAAATAGCCATTAGCAGATCCGATTGGGCAAATGGCAATTAATAGGCAAAAGGAAAATGCCAAAACCCTGCAGTACAAGTTAATTTGATTACATTTCCATTATGAAGTATAAACACAGTTTTGCTGCTTGACTGAGCCAATTAAAGGCTTCCTGAAGCTAAAAACCATTGACAGTGCAACAGCCCTTTTGTTCTTCAACAATAAAGTTGATTAGAATCATTTTTCACTCCTAAATATATTTCCAGCATATGTTGCTTCTAACTTTAAAAAGACCCCCCCCCCCCTCCCTTCATTTTTAAAGTAAGCTTTTTCATTATGTTTTTTCCTTTTTTTTTCTTTCAATTGAAACTGCAAGTGAACAGATTTTTTCCCCCATACTTCAGCTGTGATATCTTCCATCTTGTTGGATAAAGCATCCCGTGGCAGCATGAATAAACATGTGTAGACAGCATTTGGCAGCCAAAAAAAGAAAAAGCAGCCAGCGAGGCAGACATGGGAGGCAGACACTAAAGACACACAAGGAGTCTGATATGGAAGTCAGGCTGCCACCATTTCACCTGAGGCTGTGCAAACCACTGGCTGGTCTTTCCAGGCATGAGCCACATTGGGGAGTAAGCAAGCATTTAGTCCAAATTTCAGCAGCTGTTTGCTCTCTGGTGTAGGAAACATGCTTAATTAACTGCATTTCACCAAAACATGGGAATGCATGTGTCATGAATGCACACTGTACGTAATTATAGCATGGCAGCAAATAAGTTACAACACTTGCATATCATTATTTTCCCATATAGGACTTCTGATGTCTAACTGATATTTCAACAGCTGCTGTACAGGTGTCACCAGGTCATGTGAAACCATATTTACTAACACATTCACAAGACTAATGCAGCATTGACGTTAATATGCAGGCTGTTGTATCTGCTAACGGGGTAAGGTTGCACATCGGGATGAAAATAACTTGGTTTGTTGTCACTTTTCAAAGAAACTAAGTGAAGCTTTTTGTTTCATTAAAACTGTATTAGAAGTTTCCTGATTCACTTTTTTAATCTTGTACATATTGATTTGTCTATCTTTCTGTTAATGTGTTTACATGTGCATGTGCTTACAGTAGTAGCGGTTTAAAAGTTCCCATCCAAGCTGAAAGCCAGCCGAATACCTGCCGGCTTCCAGCCCAGTTCCATTCCAGTTCCAGCCAGCTGCCTTCCAACTTCCAGCCGCCAGAGAGGCCCCCTCCTTCTCCTGGGAGTGTCGATGTTTTAATCAAACTCCACCCATTCCTTGTAATATAGGGTAGACCCAGAAGATGGCGCTTCTCTCACAGACTTCTCATCGCCCGTAGTCTGTCAGATTTTATCTGAATTTACACTGACCGGCAGAGGCGCCACTCAAAGCACCTCTGATGGCCAGTCACAATTCATAAAAATGCATAAAACTTAATACATAATCATCGTTTGACGTGGAATGTAAAATTGTAACATGCTTGTGCGCTGCCAATTGTTTTATTCAGAAATGAATGCTAGTAGGTTAATAAAACCTTTCAAATACTGGATCACAGCCCCTAGCTCTATTCTCAATAGGATGTATTTATCATACTGATTAATCTTTTAATATTAGCATTATTAACATAGACAAATCAGATTTGGATCAAGCAACACAGAATCTGTTTGAGGTAGCTAGGAAGGGTTATTTTATTCTCATATTATTTATTTCACCTCCATAAGAAGACAGGGCGACAGATAAAAGCCCCACGCAGGATCGGAGATAATTTCTTCCACTTCAATGTGTCTAATCGCGGGGGGACATCCAACACTCGCTGTGCTGCGACTTCCTGCTCGCCGGGAATCCCGATTACGTCACCCCTCCAGGTGGGCTATTCCCCGACACGCTCTGATTACCATTCCAAAAGGTACTGTATGCAGCCCCCAACTTGAACATGCGCCTTCTTCAACATTCGCACTTGCTCCAGAAAATTACCATCTCTTAGGCTCCTCCACCACCACTTTGACTGTGGATTGATACGTAAATGAGCCGCAATGAGGCAGCTGAACAAGTGACCCAGTTTTGTGATTGTTGCACATTGGGTAAGAGTGGTCAAACGAGTCCAGTTTGTGTTGTCATGCTACCAGAAATTCAGTAGGCTAGTCGGTCCTAATGCAGTGAATTTCCATGTTAATGTTGCCAAATTCAATAGCATAGCAAGAGATGAAAAAAGAAACAACGATATTTCTTCAACATGTTAACCAAAATATTTACCTCTTAAAGCATAAACCAAGTATTTACAACAAGCAGTGTGCTTTTTAACGTTAACGTGTGCCATAGCCTACTGCACCGCTGTTCCTCCTTCCAAGTCTTCTTTTTTATTATATTGTTGTTTTATCATCTGAATATACTACAACAACACAGAGAAAATATATGAAAGTTTATTTTACGCTGGTATTTGCGCAGCAGAGTTTTCTGCCGCCGGATTTGTAGTCCAGGAACGGAGAACACAGCTGCTGCCAGGAAAGGTGGATTACATTTTGTTAAAGCACAGCAATCTCCGAGTAGCCTATTATACCCTCTCAGTGGCAAAATAAAACACACTGGTCTGGTTTAGTCTTCACTCTGAAATGGTTCAGTCAGAGGAATATAAAGCTGTTTTAAAAATGTTGAGCAAGCTTAAAATAAACATTCATAGGCTATCTATGTGTTTTAGATTAACACAATGATAAAACAACAATAGGCTATAATAATGGAAAAGAAGCGGTGCAGCATGGCAATGATGCGTTAATGGCTCAGGTCGCGGGTTAAACATCAGTCTGGTTCGGATTTAAATGGAATAAATACATTGGTGACGAGTCGGGTTCGGGAGTCATTCTAACGGGTTAGAGCAGGTATGCGTAGCAAAACGGAACCGTGCAGGACTCTGCTCTAAGCAGTTCGGACTTGGTTGACCTGGAACCATTTGACAATAAAATCTGGAGCCATCCTGCAACGCGCTCGCTTAGGCGTCCAGTTAAACCGTGTTTATTCAACCAGTCCCTACTTCATTGCATTCATTCTTTCCTCATAGCCTACGTGCACATTTTTTTCAAGATTGTTTATGTCAGTTTTGTTTTGGAAAACGAAAAAGGAGTCTTTGCGCAGAACTTATAACATTATTCTAATCTTACCACTTGCCTATTTTATTATTGTGTATTTTTGTAATAACATGTAAATTCACTGCATAGGAACCAACTAGTCTACTGAATTTTGTGTGACAAAACTAACAGAACTGTTTTGACAATGCAACAATTACAAAACTGCGGCTCATTTACTTATCAATCCATAGTCAAAGTGGTGGTGGAGGAGCCTTGGAGATGGTAATTTTATGGAGCAAGTGCGAATGTTGAGGAATTTAGCCTTTGTTCAAGTTATGCAGCCCACAACTTGGTATACCTTTCAGAATGATAATAAACAGAACAAGACACACCAAACCAGGAGCTAAGACCACGAAGTTCAGCATCATGCTTATCTATCTTTGGCGTTTTTACACCAACATTTTTATACACTGGATAATGATAATAATTATCGATTAAAGTCACGGATAAAACTGCTGTTGTTAAAACACACCCATCTCTTACAAAATCTAAAATGTAAAACAAAAAAAACAACAAACAAAAAATCTGGATCACTGTAGAAATATCTTTATTCATTGCTGATCATCTGGCCATTGAAGCGTTTTTATTTGGAATTGGGAACAAATATTTTCCACCCTGTTATATTCTGTTCCACTCTGTTATGTTCCATTCCACCCTGTTAGTAAGGTGTTTTTTATTTATTTTTTTTTTTTTTACTAAAAACATTGAGGACTGTGAACCTTGTTGCACCATATTAGGAAGTGAGGAACATTAAATTGATTTTGCTTTTCTGTTCCCAGGTCAAAAGGAATGTAATTATCTCTCATTTGAAATACTTGATTATGCTTTCCTTCTTGCCTTTGTGGAAACAGAAACGTGATAATCTCTCACTTGAAAGCAAGCTGGGCGTAGTGTGATGACGATGAAAACTCACATGACCAATGCTCAATAAAGGGTACATGAAAATGTGAGAAATGGTCAAAAGCACAAATACCGTTTGTGGTGAGTGAAACTATACAGCACAGTCCACAAGGCTCTTTTCAAGCACACTCCTCCCCCCAAGGAGTATGCTTGAACAGCTAACGGCAGGTAATGGCTGTGTTTACAAATGTAAAGGTGCTAATTGTTGGCCATTGAATTGTTAATTTCAAACCGGGCAGCCTTTTGGTTGTACTCTGGGCATGGTAGAGGGATAAGAAATCTCTGGGTTTTCTAGTGTTAAACACTGGAAGCGTCGCCAGCGGTCTTTTGATGACCGCCAGTCACGCTACCATGCTTACAGTGTATTAAAAACTAAACGGCTGAACCTGGTATTTTAGGACTTTTATTATATAGTTGTTGTCTATAGTTTTACCTGCTTACTTGTTTGGAAAAGTAAACACATCAATATTTACGAGTAGTTTAGCACGTCTAAACTTCCACAGAGCCGCTCAGGGAGACTCTTTCTCAGCCAAACTGTCGTATATCACGGCTATGGAGTTGTAATAAATGGCCGCCCTACTCTGCTTCTGATTGGCTGTAAGATCACAAACCCTGTGTACTGATAGGCTGCTGGTTCCTGTCATTCCTACCAGCCTTTGCGCATGTGCCTGCTTCAGACAGCGGGCAGGCAGCTGTCCCACCACTGAGACACAGCTGTATGACGTTTTATCACGTTTTATCACTAGATCGCTATGAATAAAATCCAGGGACACTTCATTTCACAGTATAAACCATTTATTTACTTATCTACTTAGGATAATAGCACTTTGAGGCCTAATTCAGAATATAGGTTGGGCTGGGTCCGGACTTTTGTGATCCCTGCTTTACACATTATCAGTATTATGTTATTTTTTACCTGCCGATATTACGTTATGATTTTGTCAATATTCAGTTATGCAGCAGCTGTATCAACCCCCACTGTGAATAACTTACGTTGCAGTCAGCGCTCCTCGGGATGTTTAGAAAGCTCGCTGCTAGTGACATTCACCACTTAGCCGACTTGAGGAGGTTGTGCTTTGCCTCATAACACCATTAGCTACACATGTCGGCTTTTTTGATACATTTATTTGATGCCATTTTCAAATCAAATCATTTTTTAAATGTTGGCAAAAATGCAACAAATGAGCGACACAGCTCATTATAAACTGTTTAGAGAGCAGCAAGATCAAATCACTGCTCCTCCCCGTGGACAAAAACGGGATTGAAGCTGTTTTTTTACTTGGGCTGCTTAGGGGCAGAGCCTCGCTGACGACGTCATTGCGGGGGATTACATTACCCCCACAGACCTGTGAAGGATCGGCCAAGGATCAGTCAAGCACCAGTCAAGGACCAGTCAAGAACCAGTCAAGGACCCATCATGGAAACAGGGGAACTTTTAAACCGCTACTACTGTATGTGACGTAGCTGAAATATGATGTGGTGCCCACATTAGGGTAGGGACTTTTAATCACACAAGGATTCAGAGTGTTTTAAACAAATGCTTTTTTTTGTAAGCACGGTGGATTATCATAAGATTTAAAGATTTGGAAATGGCTGACAGCTGTCATGCTGCATAATAACGTACGTCCAGAAAATTATAGCAGCTGTCGGTTGGCAGAATGTCAATGCTGCTATCTAGATTAAAGCTCAATAGACAGGAACATGAGCACCAGCAAGTGGGAACACACACTCAGTTTTGCATAAGTACATGAGGAGATACAAGCAGAAACAAAATCACTCACAGCACACATAGATTTTTGCAGATTTGAGACTTTGAGGAAGAAGGACATACAAAGACCACTAGAGAGGAAGAAACCTCATAGGAGTCTCAGTGACTGGCTTGCAGAGTGCAACCTGTACAAAGACTCCCCTGTGGATCTACCGTGTATCCTCTTGTGCACTGTCACAGCCAGCTTTATTAAACACAGCAGGAGCCTGCTGAAAAACAAGTAGCTAGATGCTATAAACAGTTCCCTGGGGTCCACGTGTGTTGCCTAAATTATGACACCCTCAGCGGTCCTCCCCTCTCAGGGAATGACTGAATCATCTCCAACTTTATGCAGCAGTGCTGCTGTGTCGCCGCTCGTTTGCAAACAATTCCCCATGAGAATGAGAGCTGCTTCCTACTTCAGAGGAACAAGACCTCTCTGGATGCTGAGAGGACCCCCTACAAAGACCACAACTGCTTCTTCAGAACCAAAAGCAGCTATTGTGCACCATAGAGCAAGCCCTCCTCGATTGAAAGAACAGGCAAACATAGGAGTGAATCTCTCAGCAATGCTAATGCACAGTTGGGAACATTGAAGAGTCCAGGCGACCACCAGCAAGGATGAGAACATGGTCTGTTTGGGGGAGGGTAAAGCCCTGTGAAGTAGACCTGTAGCACCTAATAGATCCTCACATACTATAGGCATGCTAGCTTGAGAAAATGATGCTAATAACAGCCAGAAGAACTGTGCCTTGCATAATAGGAGATGCCTGAGACTCTTTTCAGATAAGGTTGGGAGCACTTTAGAGCAATGCAACTTGTTCAAAAACAAACAAGCACAGGGATTATGCTGCTTTTAGCACTTTGGTGCACTGAGCAGTGTGATTGTGAGATGGCAAGTGCATAGAGAAGGCACCTCTCATATCAATCAACCTCAGAAATGTGACTTTTTTTATCCTTTGGGACCTGCAGAGATAAATGCTTCAAGGATTTCTCAGACATGTATGTTTCTTTTACAGCTCTGTAGCTCCCTGTACATTAAAAGGAATGAGCATGGCTGAATACTAATGTGTATAAAACTATGTCATTTATTGTGAGCAAAATGTACATCAAGCTTGCTGATGAAATTCCAGCAAGCCCACACAACATGCTTTGTCCTCCATTAACTTACCTTCACGTCTTGTGACAACCAGCAGTTATGCTTTTTCAATCGACAAAAATGGAGGCAGGAAGAATTTGCTCACTGTGGTTTTCTATCATTATCTAGTACATCTAATTTTCTCAATGGCCAAGAGGTCAACCGCTCACATACGACAAGTGAGAAGTCAAATCAGTTTCACAGTCATGGTAAAAATTAGTGCATTTCAAGGATAAAATCAGCATGCTGTAATTGATGTATTCTGTAACATGCAAATTTATTTCACAAATCCTCTAAGTCAAAATGCAAAAGTGGACAAATCCAGTAAGCCTTCTACATTCACTACACTACAGTTACTTTTCTACATTCACAGCTATAGCTACATGTTAATGACTGTCTGTGCAAGAATATTAAGGAGCCCTATAGGCAGTGAATGGGGAGGCAGGGAGGAGAGGAGGGGGTGCAGCTCAGTCTAGAGCAGCAGTAAAACAGTCTTGAGGCCACCGGACTTTCCATATTTCACGGGCCAAGAAGAGCAGTAATACCATCTAAATTATTTTTAAATATGAGATAAATGGGTGAATGTTGTGGTATTGATGCAGAAATATATTTTGTAAATTTGAAAGCAATCCATTAAGCTTTTAGAGAAATCAGTTGTATCCTAAAATATTTTAAATTGCTCACAGTGACAAGCACACATCAGCCAAGCACCAACCAGCATTTGTCCCTAAATTAGACTGTTTTCAAACGCCAGTTTGTCTTTGAGCATTTGCACCATTCAAGCAGCCCACTGCTGTTTGAGGGAAATTATTCTTAATTTGTTTTATTTGTTATTCTCTTATGACTACACTGGGTTAATCTTTTGCATCTTTTGAGGCACGTAAAGTTTGTGACATAGTTTCCTTTGCCTTATATTCTTTTGCCTTTACCTTTATTCACCGAACAAATCTCGGTTCCACTTTTTGGGGCGGTTGTTGGACCGCGTTTTTTAACTACACTGTGCGAACAAAGCCTGAGGTGAGTATCTTACCTTGTGCCTGAGCGCTGGGGAGACAAATCGACAAGAGCAGAATCCAACAGGAGACCCACACCTGTCCAACCTGTGCAGCTCCAAACATGGTCCGCGGTGGTACCGTCGAACCCCCCATGCGGATTCCCCGGCACCACGCTGGGAACATGTTGCACGGCGGTGGCTACACACTCCCGGGAACAGTCCTATCTGCTGGTCCTGTGCGTCAGACTGCTCCTCGCTGATGATGAGGGTGAGTGACCGGGGGGCGTGTGGAGAAGAGACTCCGTTAGAGAGCACCAGGCATGCAGACAGGCACGCGGTGGTATGAAAAGCCTTTGGACAAGTCCCGCATGAGCAAGGCGGAGTCAGTCCAATTGAATTTGCTCGGCTGTCAAGTGTGCGAGACGGAGTATTGACATCATCTTCTCACTGCTCTGAGTAACCTCTAAATGCATCACAGAAAAGAGTGAAAAGGGGGAAAACATTATGACGATTATGATAAAAAAAAAATCATATGATTATTGTTGTAATAAATCGACCTCCTTAATGTTACTATTCTTGCACAGTCAATGCAGTGTCTGGAAGGTGTGACTCAGGTGTGTGTGCTGTTTCCACGTTACCACAGAGGTTAAAAAACTTCCTTATAAAAAAGGCGACCAATGTCTATACAGTTCGGGGTTTCTTTTCTTTTCCCTTTCTTTTCATTGAATTTGTCATGACATACTATAGCAGCGCTCAAAACTTGCAGTCAAGTACTGTCAGCCCAAGTGCTCTGTGCACTATTGCCCCCACGCGGCGAAAAGTGGTAGGAAACATCTCTTTGGACGGATATGATTGATTGTTTTCACATTAAAACCGAAAGCCTGGATTGCAAAAACAACCTGATGACAACTAAATCTTTCCAAAAAGCTGTTTCTGGAAGTATTCGCTGCCAGGGATAAAGAATTAACTGGGTCACAGTCTAAAAGTAAGTGCTTTCTATTTTTTTTCCTCTTTTTTGCCATGCAAATCTATTCATTCAGTTAAATTTATCACTGTGCTGTGGTTAAAATCAGCTCAAAATATTACCATGCAGAAAAAGATAGCTTGCACCTAACCAGCTTAATGTAATTCAGTTATTACTGTTAGATCAAGTAGAATGGCATATTGCTGCCCTGTGCCAATATATAACAATGCTTTCTTTATGATCAGTCAAAGGATTAAAGGCCAGTTTGAGTGCAAAGAGAATGCTGGGTACTTCTGAAAACAGACAAGTGTATGTACGAGCAGCAATATGAGCTTTGTTGTCCTTGTTTCTTTTGAACTCACTGAAAAATGTATGCTGTGAAGGTAAGCTTCAAAGAGCTGTCACAAAGTATCTGTATGTCTCCCATTAGATTCTGTGAGTTAGAAGACCGGCAATAATGCACACTAACAGGGAACATCCAAGCTGCCATGAGCTAAATAAAGTCTGCTGTTGTTTCTCAAAGAGCCTTACTGATGTGTAAACAGGTGTGATATTCTTTGCCTTGTACATGTATAATCTTGCTGGAAATCAGTTTACATGGCATTTTTAAATGCTAGTTTCCCTCCTTTCGCAGTGTCTCATAACTTCTCAATGTCAACAGGGGCTCATTTGGTGTCATCCTTTGCTCCCTCCCTTTATTTCCACTCTCCTCACCCTGCTTCCACCCCATGTACCAACCCCCTACTGATAATGATGTGCTGATTATGAGGCTCTTAGGCCAGCAGATTGCTCTCCAGTCTCATTCACATGCAGTGGAAAATTGCTGCTGTCTTGGAGCCCCCACCCTGCTGTGCGTATCAGGCAGGTTGACATTAGCAAGCTGCTGGGAACAGCGCTCAGGCACGAGGGCAGGTGCTCTGTCTCTATCTCCATAACTGCTCTGCAGCAGAGGAAACAGAGGCGTCTGATGCTACAAGCCATGCTGGGGGGGCACCACAGGCGGGTGTCAGACAATACGGTATTGTGTAGCTGACATTTATGCATAAACATACTGAGAATAGTGACTTTCATTTGCCAAGTGGCAGGCCAAGGATTATGGTGTTGTACAGAGCACATCAAAGAAACAGTTTCCTGCATCCATTTAGACTTAGGACAAAAAGCAATGAAATTTTGTTTGGTTGGTTATTTCTCCCCTTTAATTAAACCGGTTGGTGTTGTATTATACGTCATTGGAAAGCCTGATTAGTTACCTTACAACAAAGTATAACTTGTAAGGATTGGGCTTCTGTGGAACGAGTTACTTTTACGTAACTGGGAAGTATGAATAGTGCCCCTAGAAAATATGCCAAAAACCTCTGCAATATTCATCTGTTGGTGTTCATTCTTTTTTGTGTTGCTTGCTTAATTGGATGATTGCAATCTGTCACAGTAATAAGGAAAAAAAAAAAAAAACAACACTTACTGGCCATGTTTCCACTTCTTACTTCAGATGTGTGTGGAAGATCCTCCTCATGCTAGTCACCAGCCTGGTCACATTTTGCATCCCATTCCTCAAACAGGGGTTGTTGAAGATCAACCATTGTGGTTGTGTTGGTGCCCAAGCTCGTCCCTCAAATGCTCAGTGGGGTTGAGGTCTGGCAAGGCCATTCCTTCGTCTCCAATCCCAAATACTGGAGGTACTCCATGATGATCCTGGCTCTGTCAGGGAGAGCGTTGTCATTCTGGAGGCTGATGGACTTAGTTCCAAGATTGTGGATATATGGGATTAGCACTGGCTCCAGAATCACATTCAAAAATGTTGGTCAGTCAGTTAGGTGCCAATCAGGTGCCAGTCTGTGAGTGCCACACACCCAACAGCACTTGAATGAACACCATCAGAAGAACATTACAGGGGATTTTGGCAGATTTTTGTGGGACACTACCCAAAAGTTCAGCTGTGTTGTTCATTCCTCAGAAGCACAATTCGTACAAGTTCTACCTCACTGTAACGACTAATCAAGCTTTCCAATAACGTGAAATACAACACCAATTGGTAGTATTGAAGGATAGAAATTATTTACTAAACTTTAATTTCCTTACCTTTTTTGCCAAGTTTTCTATAAATACTGCCATTAAAATGAGAATTTCAGCATATTACACTGAATATGGTTTAATATGTTTAATGATGGACTGGTGAACTGTCCAGGGTGTACCCTGCCTCTCACCTGTTAATGCTGGAATAGACTGGAATCCGGCTTTCCTGTGACCCTCAATGGACTAAGTGGTACAGAGAATGAATGAATGAATGAATGAATTTTTAATAAAATGGATTCAGAAATTTTGCACAAGTTAGATAAGCATTATTGACTAAAGAGCTACGCTAAAATGAATCTTAGGTGTTGTTTGTGGTCTAAATGATAAGAAAGTTAATCCGTAACACTTTGATGTTCTTGATCAACACAATAAAAATGTAAATTTGCACAACTCTTTTTATCAGTAAAGAGTTACTTTACTGAAAACAAATAAAAGCTGAATGTATTGACTTTCAACTCAAATGTGTTTGGGAAATCAAGAGCCCTGTTTTCAAAATAAAATAATTTTTCATTCTTGTTACATAAAGAATTTCAAGAAAAAAACACAACTGAGTACCCAGACCACCAGCACTAATGCACCTGCACGCTGTGCTGGATGCTGGCCTTTGAACTGTGCATTTTCACTTTTACCTATTCATGCTTTCCAAGTCTGTTTTTAATGCAGTGTTTTGAGAGCAGAATATAATTTAAGACAGATGATCTTTTCAGTGTAGAATTCACTAAAAGGCTGCTGACAACCTTTAACATCAGCATATTTAAATATTTAGACATGTCTAAATGTTTCAGCAGATTTTTTGTCAGTGACACTGACAGATACTTGGCAGGTACCTTTAGTTCACCATCAAATGGACTATAACCGTAATGCACATTCATATAGCACTGCGACTAAATAATGACTTACTTTGGTCTGGAGATGGAGAATGTGCTGTAGCTTTGCAAAGCTACTCTCTTTCCACGGCTTGCTTGATTTGCAATGGCTTTATTGAAATGAGCTTCATTTGAGATTGGCCCTATGCTATCTCACTTATGTATGCAGGCTTCATAGTGCAGGAGGAAACAAAGTGACCATGAAATACCAGCCTTTTCATCTGTGGGTGCAAACACTAAAACTATGCATGGTCTATCTGTTTCAAACGGGAAAACGGACCGGCCTTTTGCCTCAGTTTTGTTCTTCATTTCCTGTACTTGTCTGTAGATGCTGGCATCATTTGACACGCATGTTGCTGAATTCGCAATGTGGATGTGTTTTTAGAATAAAAAAAAGGTGTTCTCTCACAAGTGCCAGCAAATTGCACATATTCTGTGCAGGGTTGCTGCATCAATCACAACACCTCATCTTCAGTACCTCACAGATAAAATCTGATTTATACCCAGCAACAGATCACCTCACAGCTCTTTCTTTGAGACAGTGGTACAACTGCAAATTGAAACATGAAAAACACAACCAAACTCCTGCTACAAGATAAATAACAGCATCTGGGCAAAGACGTTAGACTAAAGCATCATATACTGTGACATCTCCAGATTTGTTTCCTTCCCACAACAAATTCCCAATTTGTTCTTCTTTCTTTATCTTCCCCCACTTAACATTTTCAAATGATTTTGTTCTTTAAATATGAAATAAAACATAAATGTTATAAAGGTACTGAAGCTGTGCCAGGTTATCTGAGTTTATGTGCTGTAAAAATAATATTGGATTGGTCTAAGAATATTAATAATATTAAAATATTATACCACTATCACCCAAGGGACAGCTCACTTAAGAATATTGCCTTGAATCACTGGCATAATTGGTTTCCCCCAGTCTCACTTTGATGTAAATAACATTAACAATTTTCCAGTCATTTTGCATTGATCCTCCTCTGCGGAATTGTGCCTCAAGAAGCAGCTGGAAATTGAATGTCTTAAACTGAAGATGTGAAGCATGCATTTCATTCAACTTGTCAGAGAAACCTCTGCACCTGAAAGATGCAACATTATTGGGATTGATTCTGTGCCTTGCCAGCAGCAATTTCTGTCCACCATGTGCTGACGGAAATGAGCACACTACACAGTATACATCGATATGCATGTGCATTATGTTTGATGCAATGCAGAGTGGAGCAGTTACATTTCAAATCTGCCATGTGACCCTCCAAAACACTCTATCACTGCTTGCTTTAAAAGCAGCAATTTTCATAAATCTGCTCTGCATTAGCAATTTGACATTTGCTAAGTGAATTCTGTGTTCTTGTATCACTCTGCCTGACCTTTGACACACGGATTTGACGGTTTGTTGTTTCAACTTGCAGTCGAAGTTGAGAATCTTGACTGAAATAAATACTATGGTTTACATAGGAAAGCATTGCTTTACAAGCTTTTTGCCTCTCTGTCCTCCTTCTTGCTTTGTCTGCTCCATCTGAACAGCTAATGAGCTGTAACACAACATATAAAGAACATTACATCTGTTAGATATGGTCATGGTCAGGATTTAGAGAGTGTTTAAAAACAGAGCTGGCAGCATATGCAGTACATACACAGTGAAATAATCAATGTTTACCACACTGTGCCGCAGCGTTGAGTTTTCTTACTGAAGCAATCAATTCAGCTAATCAATTATCACGACAGCCTCCTTTTCTTTGCACAAGACAGGCAGCTCATAAATCACTGACAGGTGGTATCACTGCAAACAAAGACAAGCTGAAATGCGACAGCAAGAAGCACTAGAAAGCATTTCTTTGATAATTTTAGATCACTAGCTGATAAAGCATATGTTTGTCTTTCATATTCAGGTGTTTGAAGGTGATTAAAGCAGCTTTTTGCATGCAGAGCAAAATAATCTATAGCTTCCACAATTTCTTTGCCATGCCTTTTGGCTGATCACATCACACTGCCAAATCCTCCAGCCTCTCAACTATGGCATGGTATATCATAGTATTATAAAATACCCTGAACACAGTAGAGATTAGGTGGGGTGAATAGAGATAAAAATGCCAGAGGTCTCCTTAGATTACTTACAGGTTTTAGCATGTGACATTCTTCCCTGTAGCTGTCTTAAGACTGGGTGTGTAATGCTGTATACCTGTTCACCCCATCATCTGAACAGAGATGCAACCATAGTAACATTATGCTGAGGTGCTACCTGCTACCAGATGCTCCTTACTGTCTCACATAACTGCAGTTTGTCCACAAAGTGATGCAGGAGGCAGGGTGGAGACAGTCCCTTGGGTTTTCAAAGTGTGAAGATTTTTTAACCTAAAGATTTCCAAATCTAATACTAGCAGCAGGCATGGACAGAATTTTAAAAACAGAATCATCACGTTTGACCCAGCTGTGTCAGTCTCGCAGAGATTAAAATATTGTCTGCTCAGTCTGAATCCATTAGCTGATTTTACAACACAGCGAATTATAGGGCGGAATGCTTGTAATCAGATCAATGGATGTGAATTATTGCACTGTACCGATGCCATTATAGCATATGGCTAAACTTTACCAATGTGTGACAGAGTGATTTATGTAGTTTTCAGGAGTTTGTGTAGCAAAATGTAAATGAATGTTGCAGAGTTAGAATGCTCCCATGTGGGTTTCTCTCTCGAAAGGACAGGACTGGATGAAAAATTTAAGATTCAGTCCAAAGGCTCTGCACCACTGTCTTCTTATTGTCAACACGGATTGTAAAAGAGATGACTATAAAATAAGGAGTGACTCATCTTTTCCAAACAGTATAACTCAGGGGATATGTTTTGATGTTTAGTTGATGTAAATATACCTTGTCAGAGATGTTTTGAACTCAAAGCAACTGACATTAATTTATACATTGCAAAATAATAATGCAGCATACAACTCTGACACACCAACAATTGGTTTGACTGCATAATGACAGATGCAATTCTCAGACATGTCTTGCAGGATCATTTGCTGGCTGCAGAGGAATTAAAATATTAACAGCCTTGTCCTTTTTTTTTTATAAAGGCTTTAAAAACTGCTTCGTTACTTTCTGAAGAAATGCAATTGGGGACAAGAGATTAGATGACCCGTTAACAGTTTATTGACAACATTTGAGGGATTTGCCATAAACTGACATATTGATTTTCATAAAGCAACAATAAAGTGGACTGTAAAGTACATCCAAGCATAACAGCATCAAAGCTTCTGAGAGTGTATGGAGCTGTTCATGTTAAGGTTTTATTATCCTTATCGTAATTTGGCATTTTCAGTATGCAGCCCACGTCCCCCCCCTGTTTAACACCTGAGTGTTAAAGCAACACACGGTTAACAAAGCAAGTCATCATTTTCATTAGAGAAGCCACTTGAGCTAATCATGGAGGGCTCTTATGGAGTGATTATGTCAAAAACATAAAGTGTCCTTGTGACGTCAAGGTAGCGTGTTGGAAATTAGGCAGCTGCACTAACTTCAGCAGACATACACTTATGACAGAGGTCATTTTTGTCATTAAGAGCACGGAGCCAAAGCTTTTTATCCTGGCACAGGATATGGCTGCTCCATAAAATTGATTCAGAGCCAACGGGCAATCATGTCCTTTAAGTCCATTAAACATTAACCATTGAGCAGGCTTGTGGTTGTCTTTTTGACAACGGCCTTAGATTGAATAGACTGAGCACATTCCAGGCTCACATAAATTTTTGCCTGCAGGCAATAAGACAGGGGAGTCAGATATTATCTCATGATGATTCAACAGCCTCTACTGGTCTATAGAGCCATCTGAACCTGCCTGTGGGCTTCAGCAGCCTCAGTAGTCTACTACTGAGTTTGTATCTATATTCCCAAAAGCAAAGCTTTTGTGTTTCACTTTAAAATATACAGTTGTCAAGAGATCACAGTCAGACATATCAGAAACAGTCTTATATTGGTTATTTATAATATTTATGTGTCCTCTGTTAAATCCACAGTGTATAGTTACACACAATAGATACTCAATTAGAAAGGTTTTCGTTTTCAATGTTGTGCCTCTTCCCTTGTATTTTTTTTAACTGTAAGATCAAATATATGGAAGTGTAGTGAAGGAGGAGGTTACTGTTATGCATAAAAAATAAACACCTGAAGAACATCTTGTCAAGCCAGATAAAAGTTTTCAAGTGGAAAAAAATTTCACATCACAGTGATCTTCTTTGCGCGTATTTTCACACATATGGCCAAAAGAAAAATCTTCTTTTCCTTTCCATCCTTCTGATCTTCCAGTTTAAGAGGGCATGTAATGATGAAGACACTCTACTGGCTCCCAGCCTGCCTTAGATCCAGCTCCGTCAGCTTTAACATCCCTCCCTAACTGCAGAGACTCTCAGACGGTGAAGGCAACAGATGCCAAGTAGCTGTTCCCGTTCCTACCATCAAGTCAAGACAAGCGTAAAAGGGACTGAAGCCTGCTTTGTGTTTGTGCTCACAGATGGCTAACAGGGTGTAGGAGACTTGGGATGAAGGCTGTAGACAGAGTGCAGGTCACCAGCAGAGTTATGGAAGCTGAACACTGTAGTTGTGAGTCAGATCTGTACTCAGTTTGGTTGTGGGTGCATTGCCTTGAGGCCAACCGAGTACTGCCCTCTGCAGTTCTCTATGCCACTTCATGACAATTCACCCTGAGCAGATGTGACTGCATTCTATCCAGAGCCAAAAGATCCTCTCTATGCTTTTTGTCACCTCTGTCTGATCTTACAAGGCCAGAATGCCTTCTAAATTCAGGTGACGATGCTGACTGTGTTGTAGACAAGCTGAGGCATTCATATCTTGTTCACTATTTCCTGCAAAGTTCAACATACTTTTCAGATGTGCAGACATGAACATTTTGAAGATACATAGTCATTTTAGCTCATAATGGTATATAGTAAAATTGATGTAAACATGCAGCACAAGTTTATTACAATGTTCCTTTGAAAAACCCTTCTAGTTTCATTCAGAGATTTTCTAAAACACATATTCACTGTTCTTCTGACAAGTGTGTTCTTTTGCTTTCTGGACAGCACCCTTTCTTTGATGGGTTTTATGTCCACAGTGGCCTACAGTTTTCAACACACATAACTACTGCCAATGCTCCAGCAGGTGTGAGATATGACAGTGAAGATTGGAAAGAAGAAGAAGAGGTGTTTATTTGATCAGCAAGTTTTTTAAAGCTCAGATTGAGGCTCAGGTCCAAGCTTTTGGATCTTCACCTAACACAGCAGATAAGGAAGCGAAAACACACAAGTACCATGTCTGCAGTTCTCTATTATGCAGCGCTATATTCAGCTTTACAAATCATTGAGTTGAAAGCTTTTGAAGGTTCTGCAGCATTCATAAAAAGATTAACATCATTAAGCCCAGATTAAAGATTATTAAAGGTTATTCAGTAACAAATACAAATGTTAAAATCTATTTCCTCTCACCTTGCGGATGTGAGCTGCTCAAAAAGAAAAAAGAAAAAATGGAAATAGGGTTTAATAGTCAGAAATTTGCTTTCCTATCAAATAACATTTTTCATTCCTGTTATTTATTTATTTATTTATTTATGGGAGCAGCTTGTGTCTCATTTATTCCTTAGTCCTTCTTCTCCACCTCTCTGTTGTTCTAATTTCCTGTTTCCTTGTCTCCAATTTTCTTACACATTCCCTGTTCAAATGTCAAGCAGCAGCTGCCACTGCCTCACCATTGCAGTCTGTGCTCATAAATCTGTGCTAATTCTCCACCTCTCTTCCATAGTGTATAAATCTCTGTGCACACATGAGCACTGGTCCTTTTGATGAATGGGCAAGAGAAAGCATCGGGTGCCAAGCGAACTCCAGTAGAGTATGCAATCCACACAAACACAGACAGCAGAACTGCAGCGGTATGAAAGTAAGCAGCAGTATTTCCCTCCATTTATTTAGGGATTCTTAATAACTATCTCAGATTCCATATGATGACAAAGCCCATATAAGCTCTTTCACCCTTGATCTTTTTTTTTCTTTTTTTTTTTTTTAAACCTTTTTTTTTTTCCATTCTTTTAAGGTCAAGTTGTCACAAAGACTTGTGGAACTTTTTTGAGTTTTATCCCATTTTAGGACTAAAAATAAGAAATGCAATCAGTTCTTCCAGTTAAAACAATAAAAACCCACATTAACAAATAATTATTTTAAAGAATAAAAATGATGAAGATCGCTCAGTGAAAAGATGACGGTCGCATACAAAATCACCAGCAAATGCAGCTGTTATGTTGTGCTTCATTAATACGAGCTGCCTCAGTAGGCTCAGTTGATCTCCATGTCAACACACATTTTCAATTTAATCATGCAGCTTGACTTCTTGCTGGGAAACCAATCATAAATGATCTCTTTGCATCACCAGGGGCAAAAAAAAAATAAAAAATAAATAAAGAAACACCCCCACTGCCTTGTCAAGTACCAGAAACTCTCCTGCATACAGACATCTTGATGACAGAGTCCCTTGGCACAGAACATTTGTCCATCACTTTGTACACTAAATGAAACTTCAACAGATGACATTAGTCATTATAAAAAGCTTGTTGTGGCACCTCTTCGCTGAAGCTCTCTGCATCAGTTCCACCTGACACTTTACAGGTGAGGATGCAACAGCAAGCCAGTCTCAAGCTGACAGATCCGAGGAAATATTGTCATCCGAGCTGAACAGATAACTCATAAAATTGAATTTTTTTATATCAACATTAACAAGTCAAGCCCTGCAGAGAAATTTCACTCTAAACATGAATATCCTGGTTGTCTGAATGTCCTACCTGACTGGATTCCAGAGGAAAGTTTGCAACAAAGAAATCTGTGTCTCCCAAGATGGTATAAATGGATGACCTCTGTGCTCAGGCAGCTCCGTGGGCTCAGTGTGCCAGTCTAAATCAGGAGAGCCAAACAGAACGAGACATTTATTTATTTATTTATTTTCCTTTCTTTTCATATCAATGCTGCTGCACCAACCACAGGCGCAAAGGTCTCCCAAAACTCCAGATGGCCAGGTTGTCCTTGAGTGGTCACAGAATAAAAGTTAAAGAAGTAGGCTTTTAAAAAGACTCGTTCTTCTAAAAAAAAAAAAAAAAAAAAAAAAAAAAAACTGGAGCATTAGCAGGGGAAAGGAATGAGAACACATTTTCCCTGCTCAACAGCTACTAAAAGGTACAAGTGGAGCTTTGACCTAAATGCCAACTTTGATACTGACATGATAACATGCAGAAGGTCACCATGATTTGCTTGCTTATTAGTACTGAACAGAAAGTACGAGTGAGGCTGATGAGAGTTTTTCAGTTTATAAGATATCTGGACATAAACCAAAAGACTTCCGGAGGAAACAGCAGCAGAAGCCAGCTCAGTGAATTTTTAGAACAGCATGTAAATGACAAAGCCATAAAGGAGCCTAGTAACGTTTTTTTTCATAGGAGATTTGAGCCATAAAGGGAAGGATACCACAACTGTAGGTACCACAAAAAAGTCTTTCATAAGGTTAAAAGAATGCTGAATGTGGGAACAAATGCTATGTAAATATTTGTGTGTATTTGTACACGATTATCACAATTATTCACTAAGTTCTCCTTCTGCTACCTCTTCTTCTGGCCTCTCTGTCTTTTTCTTTTCTCTGACATCAGTAGGTATAACGTGCCACCTGACAATTAAGTCTTACTCTGCACACCCTTGAGGGGAGTGAAGTAGAGATATGGGATGCTGGAGCAGAGACAGCGGGAGGTGGAGGGTGGCAGGAGTAAAATATGAGTGTTTTGCCAATCTCGCTGACATGTTGTAGCCACCTGCTCCCCCAGCCCCTCCCACGTACCACTGTAATTCACAGAGCAATGCTACATCTTCTGCGACAGGCTCAGTATATCTCTCACTGTTTTTACAGTTGAAATTCTTAGTCGAAGCTTATATTTAGCGATCCTCATCAGGCTGTGGAAGCACATTGTAAAGACCATGCAGAGCACTCTAAGACCTTGCTGACATACATTCACCAAATAAACACGTGACAGCGATGTGTGCAAGTTAGCATTGTGAGTAAAAACAGTATCAGCAGCAGTAATCTAATTATCCTGACACTGAGTGAAGGGCACATAAGGGATTATGAGGGTTAAGTACTGCATTCCATTAGTGATTTGACACTTATCACCTCAGTTCATTATCTATAATTATCCGAACAGCAGCTGAAAAATCTAGACAAAACAGTACAGATTGTAAGAAACCAGAGCATTGCTTTATGGTTGCTATTTTAAATCAGATAGCCTCATTTACACTTACATTAATTCACTAAATGGTTGCACAATACAAAGAGGGGATCAGGATCAAGCTGAACAGTCCCTCAAGGTTTTTTCTGTTCATGGTCGATGCTTTAGTGGGATATGCAGGAGCAGAGGGGTCTACTTAGCAAATAATGTTAAAAAAATCACAAGTAATTTATTCTACAGTACTGTAAACACCCTTTGGGCAGAATGTCATGTGGCGGGTGTTTGTCGGTGTTTGTGTGTTTCGACAACCCCACTTGCATGCACATCAGAAGTGGCCTCCTTCATGTGCGCTGCTTCCAGTTCACATTAGCTCGATACAGGTGAGGACCGTGTGTGGGCTGCTGTCACCTAGCCTCCATCACTCCTCCTCCTCTGCCTCTCCCCGAATATCACGGCTGTTTCATGTCATTCATTAATGGATGCCCCAGGGCCAACAATAGCTCACTACAGCCTTTTATTGCTGTCACTTCGCTCTCAGAGCCGTCAAGGTCAAATCTACTTCACTGTCGTTCACCTGTCACATTCAGCTTGCTGACATTTGTGTTATGGGGAACAAGAGGGAATGTGTGTGTATGCCTAAAATCGGAGAAAGAGAGTAAAAGAGGGAAAGGAAAGAGACAGAATGACAGGGAGAAGGAAGAAGGAAAATAATAAAATGTCAGGAGAGCTGCCATGTGAACAGATGTAGTCTGTTCTCTGTCCTTGATTAACCCTGATGAGTGTCACTCCTATGAGGATAAAATATGTAAGTAAAAATTTAGGGACAATCTGTTTCCTCAGGAGCATTTTAAAACACTGGATAATTTTCTTATTTTAGAGAACTGATTAGTTTTCAAAGACAGTTAAAGACTTGATAAAATTAAAATGTGAACTCATCAATGATCTTTGATCAACCATTTCCAATGGTTGGCTTTATTATGGAGTCGAGGCTCCAGCAGGTATCCTTTAATTTTACAGGTTGGTGGTAGTACATGCTTAGCACTTCTGCTTGTTGCACCTCTGCAGGTGCCTAAATGCCAGCTGCAGGGTCTTCAGCTAGATGTCATCCTTCACTGATGTTTCACCCCTTTACCTCCATTACATCTCGGGATGGTGGGGCAGCGGTCAAGGACGTCTCACTGCCACTCCTTGCAGCTGGATTTTAGTACTCAGGTCCTACTATGTGGCTATTCTGGTCCCCCAACTCTTGTCTCTTCTCCGTAACCACAGCCAAAAGCTTTTTTTCTCCATTTCTTCAGAGAGTAATTTGTTTCTGAGAAACCAATGTCTTTCAGGAAGCACTTAGTGGTGGTGGTAATGTCCATGGGAAACTTCAGCTGCAAGTCATGATCAGCTCTCACTGACCAGTTGCTTTCTGTGGCCAAGATAGGTGAGTCTGTGATGACTGTTCTGTTGCAATGAATCAGACCAGAGGCTTCTGCTGATGTTGGGCTTGTCTATTTGCAATGACTTTCTTGCTTTCAGTGAGTTCTGCCAGCTGCCTTAGCACCTGGTTGCACCGCCACCTGAAATGACCTTGTGGTTGAGTGTGGCCTGGGCAGTTCCACACAGGCTGCAGTTTTCTTCTGAGCCAAACCATCGGGCTAGATTGCTGGGCTCGGGATGGTGTCATATGTGGCTAGGATTAGAAAGCTCAGCCTTGTCTCGGGTATCCTCTACAAGTCACTCCACCCCATCGCTCTGGGGAGAATGCCCTCCCACTTTATCCACAAGGATATGTCCTTGCTGGGGATTGGCATTCAAAATTTAAAAGGTTCACGTTCCCAATTGAATCAATCCAAAACCTTTGCTGTTGTGGATATGCTCTAACATTCTGAGTTGCTCAAGTTTGCTCAATGATTTACACCTTGATTACAAGAAGCAAGTGTTAAATTTCAGCCTTTACAGAAAGGTGAGCTGACTAATAGGAAGCAGCTGAGGTACTAAACGTAACACAAAGTTTCAGAAAACATGTCATGTTTTATTATGTTTTTCACCTCAGCACCACCATAAAATGTCAATGCCTACATGAATAAACGTAAGCAATCTGCTCTAAATAAACTGTATGATGCTTATCATATTTCTCATCTTGTTGGTGAGGATGAACTAAACCATTACAGTTTGTTAATTGCATTAGATTTAACCCCTGAACATCATAAAAATATATAACAAAGATATAAATGGACTGTTAAGGAATAAGACCAAACTCTATGACTGAAAACAACACCTGTGTACTTCGCATTTAGTTGAGTTAAGATGTTTCAAGAGAGTACGCTTGACACCTTCAAGGCTTGACAGGGAGGAAATATGTGAGAAATGACTTAAAAAAAAATCCACATAATGCCTGAACACAGCTACCAGTTGTGGTGTTTCCATGGTTCCTGACTAATTAAGATCTAGCAAAGAGCCAAGAACAGAAATCATCTCTATGACCAGTGACCTTCCATCTTTCTGCTATTGTTTTTCCTCTTTGCACCATGACACAGAAACCTCACAGATTAGTGTAGTTTAGACAATATGTCAAAAAAAAAAAAAAAGATATTTGACCAGCAAGTGTAATTTAGTGTGTTATAGTATCTGTCAAAACAGTAACAAACATAATTTTTTTAACCATATTTGTAGTCCAAACTCAAACCTAAACTCATAAGAAATCAATTGTGATGGAAACATGAGAAAAAGCATACATGTAACACAACACAAATTGACCCCAAAAAGAATTAATATAGGAGTTTTCAACCTGTACCTGTACATATTTTCCTTTGAATTTGCATGATACATATTAATAAGGACCAAAATCTTAGTTGTTGGACCCATACTGAGCAAAAAACAGCATGACAGGCTACTGCTTAATGTAACAGCTTCAATGTAATAATAATAACAAGGGGCAGTCACCCATGGCAAATAGACATGTTTGTATTTGAAACAGATGGGCTCAGATTGTTTTTAGAAATAGTTGTCAACATTATGGAAATGATCTATATAAAGAGAGACCCATTTTCTTGTGTTTTGCCTCCTTCAGACTCAGATGTATTATCTCTTATTTGCAAAATTGTTATGTGATGCTTCCTAAAGGAAAAGTCATCTTAACCGACCATTTCTTTTACTGATACCCTTAGAGGCAGAGAAACTGCTAGCATTAATTTATTTCCATGTGCCAGGACCGACTATTTAGCTTATTTTTGACTATTTGGATGAAGCCTTTGAATTTGATGGCCAACCCAATTTATTTGAGCCATACAGAGTACACAGAGCTGTTTCTAAAAATTATAGGGAAGATGAGAGAAGAGAACTACAGCCTGAGGAGGATTGACTTTTGCAAAATTACCTCTTCCCAGTATGAAGCAGGTCTCTCTGATCTTGAAAAGTATGTTTTTTCTTCAGAAAAACGTGGTCTGGTGAGGGATTTCTTCTCCTGTTTGACTGGCAGTAATCATCCCACTCAAAATGCTCACTGAGAACACTTTGGTCTGCAAGGTGTGTGCAAAGTGTGCAGGCAGGAGGGTTTTTCATAAATTTGAAACACTGCCAGCCGCAACTTTATTGTGTCCCAGCCCCCCTTTGGTAAGTCTGTGAAAGCCACACAATTTGTAACTTGATATTTATTTGCCGCAGTTTGAAAAAGCACTAACAATGTCTAATTTTGTATTCAAACCCTGTAACACCCTGTCTTCCCAGGGTAGCTGCTTCTCCTGTCAGTCACATATAGATTGTTGTCTTCCTGTATCACTGGATTGTTTTTAGAAATGTCTTTTTTCCTCCTAACACATGCTATTTATGCATTTCTAATTGATATTTCTAAGGGCAGATGCGTAATGGCTTAGACTACATCCCTTCACATGACACAATCTGCGTGTGTGTGTTCTGAGGTCACTGAGAATTGCAGAATTTTTTTTTTTTACAAGAAGAATCATTCTTAGAAAAACCAAGAACAGATTTTTCATTTCTCCAAACATTTGAAAGTAATATGAGTGTCTTTCTTCTTTCTTACCAGACTAACATGGTTGGTGTTGTAGTTGTAATCAAATAATTGTTTTACTCATTTGTACTTCATGGCTCATTATCCTTGCTTACCACACTCCCTATCTAGTAGGCCCCATGACAAGAAAGCCTGAGAGAGTGCCTCTTTGTGTAATTTCACACTCATAACAGAAAAAACACTCTTATGCCAGACACAACCATTTTTAGTTTGCAAGAACAGAGTATTTCTCTGTTTATAGTGACATTTAAGGCTGTCATGCCGTTTTGTTGGGGTAGTTTCTTCTCTGTTCAAACTGACTTCATCCCTTGTCTTATGAACGTCAGAGATGATGACTGAACTAAGACCCCCAGGCGGCGGAGTATGAAATCAACCAGTATATCTGAAAGTTGGTTTAACTGTTCTCAGAGAACGTCAGCAAATACTGCAGCAAGAACTTTGGACGTAACTTGAGATAGCAAACTTGCACAATCTTCAGGACAGGCTGACAGCCAATTATTAACATTTTTTTTTACTCCACAAAATTTCTTTTGAAACATCCTCCATTCCAATTCTGGACTTGAAAAGGAGACCATTTTTCCAGACAGTGATTTCTTCCAGTATCTCATCTCCTGGTGTCTCTGTGTGTTTTTAACAGCCAGGCAGGCTCTCCCATGGGGTTACAGTCTTGCAAGCCTTGCAACTCCTCCCTACAAAGTAAGGAGGAATGCAGACAGACCGGTGGCTGCCCTTGTGTGTGTGAGGATTGTAGATATTGCTCTGACCGCTGCTGTGACATCTGCTGCCAGATGTGTGTAGACCTGTGTTCTGGCTTGTGTTCAGGAGACTGCAGCTATACCTTCTATACTCTCTGCCTCAGCCTGGCACAGAACTGTATCTTACTTTTTACCACCCAGCAAAGAGAAACTTCAGAGGTTTAATGTAAGTCTAATTGTAAAGCAGCTGTTATAAAAATTACCTTGCACCTAACTTAACTTTAATATAACCTGAATGTGCTGTTTCTGTTCTAGAAGCTGTGATACCTCGGGAACAGCTTGCCTACCTGAGCATCTGAAAGGAAAGCGTGACCAGGCGATGCCTTGAAATAATTTGCAGATACACCAGGTAAATTAAATTTAGCTACACAGCATTTGTTTTGTTTTCTCCAGAGTCTTGGCATATGCTCTGGGATTTAAACACAGATGGGTTCTTTATTTTATGAAAAAAGCGAATAATGGAAGTTTCAGCTGTGCTATAACTATCGGAGAGATTTTTCAATTAGGCTATTTAATCCACATTGATCCCAAACACTTTCTGCTGCCAGTGCCATGGAACAGATTCAGATATGAGTATTAATAACTTTCAAGTGGATTTTTGGGATAATAATGTTGCATTTCATTGGTGAAAGACTCCTTGATTCCAGCACATGATGCCTATAACATTTAACTAGCAACACAAATCATCCTCTAATCTCAAAGGGTCAATACAGACCTACATATGAAAGCCATTTTGTGTTACAAGTTGACCTGTGCATGTAAGTGATTAATGTAAAGCACAATAAGGTAAAGAAAGCAATCCAGTGGGTACTCATCTCAGTTGACTTTGAGGTTTTGTGCCCATTTCCTAAAAACAAAAAGAAAAAAAAAATCCTTAAATGCTGCTCTGAGACCAAATGCACATCTTGTACTGCCTTGAAGGACGAGTTTCATGCCCATGTGCACAAGACCAGGCTTAGCACTGTAGAGGCTTCACACATTCTTTCAAGATAACCAAAATTTATCAGTGAAAATGGAAGACAAATACTTGCCTGGAAAACGCAGGAAGGCTGCCTTTGCAGCAGACGTTCACAGAGAAAGGAGAACAAAAATGTCTTTTTGTAAGATTTATGTTTCAAAAGAGAAACATATGGCATTGCCTGTGATGTACTATTTTAGTTTGAGTAAATATTATCCACTCAAACTCCTACTTACAATCTAATGAAAGATGGAAAAAAAGGTGTTGAGTTTATTTGTTTTAATTAAAATCACCAAACTGAATAATTGAAACCATCAATAAGTGAATAAATTTAAGGTTCAAAATGGTAAGAAAATGAACATTGCTCTGAGATGCTGGGGGTGTGTCTGTTAAAGATACTGATAAACAGATTTCAGACCAGTGCAGGTGAACCACACTTACAGCCCAAACAAAGCCCCATTTAACAATTAGATGGAAATTCACAAATGCATGCGGGAGATACAAAATATTTATGTACATATTTATTTGCCTTCCAGCTTGAACAAAGTTTTTTAACATTGTTAAATGTACATTTTACATTCCCATTGTGGGTATGTCTTGCAGAAGGTACAGCCAAGATATTAGTGCTGCATAAGCAAGTCAGTGGGGAAAGAAGAGACTCAGATGATGGTTGCAGTAGTGTATAGGTGTAGCCATTAATCCCAGCTGTAAAAGTTTTTAAAACTATCAGGGTGAAAAAAGAGGCTCATATTCATGGCAATCCTAAACTCTTTCATTGCAGCAAATTCATGCTACTGAGCCTGATTGAACACATTTACTCCTAAAACTTGTTTTTTCTTGGTACATAAACAGCTAACTTCTATGGTGCTGCTATTTGGTGCTGGCACTTCACAAAATTATTCTATGGTGTGTTAAAGGTCCATTAAGACTGTATACATACAATCCTGTGATATCAAAAGTATGGTTGTTGAGTCTCCTTTTTAACTTATCTTCACTAAATTAATCCAGTTGCTCTGTATTTCCGTGATAAAGACTTAACCGTTAGCTAGCTAGTTGTGACATAGATGGCCTGTTTGGTGAATTCTAGACTAAATCCTAAAATCCTAAGCAGAAAGTCTATGAAAATCTCTTAACAATTCTTTACTCTGGCTTTAAGCAAAAGTAGATATATATTAGTGGTAAAATGTGTTTAAAATATTAAGTACCATCATCAGAGTGTGAACAGTGTTTTATTGTTGCTGCTGCTGAAGGTGGAGCTAGTTTGAGCCTCTTTGTTTATAGTACATGCACAGGAACATCCGGTAAATCTGAGTGGCCATGAAATAATTAATGGGAGAAAATATTAGTTTTATTAATCAAATGTGCTGGTGAGGCATTGTGCATTTGATAGTGACAGTTTGCAAAAGCATAAAGGTATGAGGAAAAAATAAATAGCATCAACACAAGAGAGTGGAACATAGGTGAACAGGTGAAATATAGAATAGTGAGAATAATGCAATTATAACTAATCAAAATAAAGATGTTTACATTTTTAAAAATACTAAAGGAATATTCAAATGATAAGTTCAAACTTGTAACAGTGTGTAGTGTTTAAATCAAGCTTTGAAAGCAGTTGATGTTAATAAAATCCTAAGTATTAGTTCATTTATGTGAATTTACTGGCAGTACATGTACTGAGTGCAACAAAACTAAATAATAACAGATCAGTTGTCTTGGAAAAAGTAATTAAAGAGAGTTGGTCAAAGAATGGAATGTATAACTCTGGTAGAGATTATGAATAAGATTCAAATGCCTTCCATGTAATAAGCATGACTAATACACCTACCAGTCAAATGTAGTCATAATTATACTATTAACTGTAGCCTACATAGTTAGGTCAATATGTCGGATGAATTTTGGAAAATGCACAGTTCTGCACTTGTAAACAACTGGTTTTAGCATTTTTGCTCCAATGCTACTGTACTGCCAGTTAGGATTATCACACCCCCTCAGGTCAGGGTTAATACTGCAGTAGTTTCTGTACAACCCACCGATTTTCAAAAGAGCATCAGCACTACCTGCACTCTTCCAAATTAGCATAAAGTTTTTCACTGAAGTCTTTATCAAAGATAAGACGGTGATTTTTGCCCTAGACCACACCAATCAGATGCTTCTACTGGTAACTCATCATTCACTGCTGTAATGTGTTTTGCAGGTAGTTTTGAAATAGTTAATCCTGGCCTGACTACAGGGTCAATGCACTGACTTCCCCATGTTTATATTTGTATATATGCATGTTAAATATGGTGAAATTCAATTAGCATCAATCAGACTAGCAGCATGAAATGCTTGTTAGTACGACCCCTGTACAACATAACAAGATGGTTACTTGAATGTTTTCTCTCTTGTCATCATGTTGATGTGTGTATTGATCAGAGTTTGTTTTATTTCAAAGTGACTATGAAGCCAAGCCATGAGCTGCAGGTCTGATGAGGTCTGAGATGAGAAGCTCAAAGACTTTGACAGGGGGAAAAAATAGTTGTGCATGCGTGTGTGTGTGTGTGTGTGTGTGTGTGTGTGTGTGCACATCTGAATTTGTAAAACAACATTATCATTTATGTGTAAGATGTTTCTGTACAATCAAATGAATAGTAGAAATCTTCATGACTATGGGCTGCAAGAGATTTTGCAAGTGTTATTTTTTTTCTCTTTGTTTAAATTAATTTATTATTTTTTTTATTTTCAGATCAGTGGTCCTTACAATGAGCTCAGGATCATCGCTATCATCACAGCTGAACAAAATCCCTCTGAGCGAGTGATATTCTGTTATCTGGTGAAAATGGCTTTTTGTTCAGAGCTTTTCTCCTGATTTCTCATACGCTTGTGATGGCAGACACTTTTCAATGGACTCTTTTCCAGTTCAACGCTGAAGACTATTTAATGAAGATGGATTTCCCCCTCCCTCTCTGGTTGGATTACAAAACATTTTTCTCAAAAACTAACAATATAAACATAATCCTCCAACATAAGTGCAACCCTATAGAGATGGATTTTTCCCAAGAGATTAAACTGTATAAATGGTCTGCAGTTTCACCTACACTCTATTTCAAAGCACTCAAATGTCTGCAAGATTATTTTTCACTTTGATGTAAACAAAACATATGGTCTCTCATCCTGTCCAATATTAAATATTTTTGTGAAGAAAAAAGTGCCTGAGGCATCACTTGGACCATTTTACTTTTTGTCAGAAAATTGCCGGTTTAAATGGTAATTTTAACGATTGAGCAAGCCGTGCTCTGTGCATCAAAAGAAGTTTATACTGAGGACACGTTCAGTGGTTTGATAGCTTGCATTGTGTCCTCAACTGCCCTCATGTCTTCACAGTTTACGTTATCTACTTTGTCTCACTGGACTTTTAAGTGAACTTACTCCAAAAGACATTTGTGTCCCTGTCAAATTCAGCAGACAGCTGCATAACCGAACACAATCCTTGAAGTGACCTTATCCACATGAAAATTTGTTTTGCGTCTGCAGTAACTGAGAGCCAGAAAAATGGCAAATGTGGGATATTTACATTTATTTATTCAGCTGACGCTTTTATCCAAAGCGACTTATAAGTGAAAAGCAAACTGGACACAGGGTTGGATTTTTTATGTTACCCAAGGACACTTCATAATGTGGACTAGAAGAGCTGGGCTGGAACCAGGAACCTTCTGAAACAACAGCTACCCCAAATGTTACTTGATTCCTACAGAAAAGATGGGATTTGTCTACTGCTTGTATAATTTAAACACCCGAATGACTTGAGTGTTTTTGCACTGTGTGGATTTGTACAAACGAAAAAAAAAAAAAGTGTATTCATTCACAATTGGGACACGTCAGGCAGACAGCATGGTAACAGTAATAGTGTCAGGGTGAGGTCTCAAATGACGGAGATTCCACCTCAAAAACGTGTAGTAGGAAGAAATTTAAGATCTTGTGGGGATGTTTTTTTTCTTTTTCTTGACTTTGCTGTCTTTCATCCTCCTTTCCCTTTTTTATTTTTGTTTGAACAGATTCTCTCACCTCTCTCTCTGTCTATGTTCTCATCTCATGAATTGCATTGCCTTCACTGAATGTTTTCAGGTTAGGAGTGGAAGTATGTATTGTGTGCTGCTGTCAGTCAACTAGATTACAGCTCTGGAGGATCCAAAAATAAGTAGACGGTTCCTAAATTTGCTGGCCAGATATATCTAAAAATGTCTGTTTTTTCCCACACAAGGGTTTGTGGTTTAAGAATAAAATCAACATAAGAGACAGAATGAAAAGACAAAATCTGATTTTGATTCAGGAAAGCTGCTATCAAAGCACATCTTGTGCATGCAGATTTCTTCTGATCTAATGAACAGAAGAAAATAAAAGAGACAAATGCTATTCAAACCTTCAAAGCTGTTTCTGTTTAATTTTTTTTGGTTACAACAGCTCGTTGGCTTCTCATTTGTCAGAAGTCCTACAAGGGTGTCGGATTAGATCGACAAGGCAATGTGAGATGTACATTTGACTTTCCTCTTGTCATTCAAAAAATGTTTAGATGTTTTCACATATTGACTTGCAGCTTTGAGCATTAATAAGTCCTTTGAGCACATTGTTAGAGCTACCTGTGAACCAAATGGCTAAGTTAAAAAGTTACATCAGTTATGAGAGAGTGGAGGTGGGTCGGCGCATGGTCTCCATCTTTTTTGCTCTCCCGCTGTGTGTCAGCTATTTAGATTCCAGCGATGTACAGGTAAGACTGACTGAAGATGGAAAGATGGGGAGTAGCGGAGTGGCTGAATGGGGGCGGGGGGAGTTTTTTTTTTTTTTTTTTTTTTTTTTGCTTGAAATTGGATTTTATTTTTGACCACTCTGAGACCTCCATCTTATCCTGTAACCCAGTCCTCCCACTCAATTTCCATCCCACCGTGTGAAAATTGGAGTAATATAAAGATGTGAGCTGCTGATGGAGAAGACTGTCAGAGATAGTAACAAAAAAAAGAGGGCAAGGGAATGGTAAAGATGCAGACAGTGAGATATATTGGGGAGGGTGTGAGATGGAGAGCTAACATGGTGGCAGCACACTGATTTCAGCATTTCCAGTGTAGCAGATGACTTGACCAGATCTGATAGCTTTTACTCAGGTGGAGAGACCAACTATGTAACTATCACACTCCAGTGAATTATTTACTTTTAGTGGTTTCCCTATAGCAAAATTTACAATACTGAAAACTCATGAATAAAACTAGCAGTTTATAAAAAATGCCTACAGGGTATTTGGGCGTGAACAATTTAAATCTAATCACTCAAAAAGTAATAAGTCTGAGAAGTGATTATCTAATATTTCCTTAGCCACCAAGAATTCAAAAGATAGTTGAAATGAAACACAGACACCCCTCCAACCTGATTCCCCCTCCTCGTCTTCCTCCTCCTCTCAGGTGGACAAACCAAAATTATGAGAACATTACTCATTTTGATGCATTGCGCAGTATGATTTGATAACATTTCAGTCAAACAAAATCTCTGTATTTCAAATGTATCTCATGCTATCTTCCAATAATAGACAGTATTTAACCGATTTACCAGCATGCATTAAAAAAGGAGGAAATCATTATCTTAAAGTAAAGAGTCCAATCAATGAATAGAACCAATGTCTAATAATGTGGTGGGATGTTCTGTGCACAGTTGGTCTGCATTCATAAAATATAGCTTGACAGCCCATTAGGCACAGTTAAAACGAAATCAGATTCTGGCCATCCTCCAAAGCCATTAGCCCATGGGGTCAAGCTGAAGACAACCTGGTAATTGACCAATTGATTCAGGAAAATGGTTGGTCCCTGAGAAAGACAACAATTTTGTTAATTGCATTTTTAACAGTGAGTGAAGGGATTACAGGTATATAACAGAAATGACAGGCCTGAAGTGGGCCTAGCAATCAGGCAGTCCGATTACTGCCACTTCTGTGAGTGAGTCCTCAGAGCTCTGGTCCTAACACCCAAATAATACAAACCAAAGCTCAGTCTGAGATGTAATGAAAGAAATCAAGAGCCCTGAAAGTTGTTGTGAATAAAAATATGGAGAGCCATTACTTTTTTATGATGTGGAAAATGGAGAACTGGTCATTGTAAGTTCTGCATGAATAAAAGGTCCGAGTTGTTTGGCCAGACATAAACGAAATCCTCTGAATTCTAACAAAACCTCTGGAGCCAACAGTCCGTCACATTAATGGAGGATAACAGTTGTAAGGTCAATTCTTCTTAGTAGGTTGTTGTATGTCTGTGAGTGTGAGTTTATTTGTTCTTTGAATGTGAGGAATCCTTTGAGCCTCACAGATGCATCTGGAATGAGTGTTTAATGATTAACTTCATAAACATGCCTGACCACGACGCGGTTGAGCTTCTCACAAATTATTTATGAATCGAGTATTGGCAATCAAGTGTCCATGAATATACAGGTGGACAGTTTAGCAATATTCCTGTGTCTTCAAATGAGCCTTCTCAATAGTAAATTTAAGAAATCATTTGCAGAAGTTCCCCATGCAAGGAGTGGATTGCTAATGGCATCATGAAGACATGTGGACTAATTTTATTGGACTAATTTTATTGTTGTCTTGCAAATCAGCTGGGTTCTTGAGATATTATCAGGGTCATGAGAGAATCCAAAATGTTAGGACAGTAGAAAGTTGCATTGGACTAGTCAGTATCCTATTATGGCAGCTATGGAGGCCTTTTTAGTACTGGTAATCAACAATGGTGGCTCCTAAGAGGTTAATGTACATGCTAACAGCATCTTAGCTGTGAAGCATATATTCATTGCAAGAAGAGCAAAGAATGATAATAAAGGCTTTACAAGGTAGAACATTGTAGAAAATGTTTCTTTTCATCTTACCTATGGCATAAAGAAACACTACTGAACTTTGACTTTTTTCTCATTTAGGTGCCCTCTAGCAGTGGCTAACTCAGCATCCTGCGTCCTACCTGTATTCTGAGATCTTTCCAGTAAGTAAATGTCAGTCCAATTTGGACTCTCATGTCATCTTTTGCTTTGTCTCTTTCTGTCTTTATTTAATATCCAATTGCATTTCTTTGACAAATCAGCCATGGTACTGCATATAGGCTACTACTACTACTACCCCAATGGACACATTGGAAGACAATGTTGGGTTCACCGTCTTGCACAAGACTGTCTTGCACGTCTCTTAAGAAAACAGAAATCAATCCACTGACCTTCCAACTGGAAGACAACTGCTCTTCCACTATTCCAGCTGTAGCTTAAATGAACAGACGGTTGTGAACAGACAGTGGCTGTCAATGGCCAATATTCTTGTTTTGTGTTTCTGTATTTCTATGTTTTCATCTGCCAGTGGATTTTTGTGGCATCAGGTGCAGTGTTGACTGCACTACAGGTAGCTATGTACTTCAAAATTCTGTATACATCTGTACTGTGTTCTCCTAGCCTATGTACCTTATAAGGTGAGACTTTTTCCATCTTTTTACAGTAAAAACTTGGCTAAAAACCCTGTTGTACACTATCTCATACTGGTTGTGTACCAGTATATGGAGGATATAATAATAACGCAATAATGCAGTACAATAATTTTGACATATCACATGGCATTAACTGTAAAAGTGCACAAAATACTTTTGCTAAATATTTTTCTTTACATTTTGTTAAATAAAGACTTCAGATTTGAAAAAAAAAAAAATCTTTCCCCCTTTTTTTTCCTTGGATAAACTTTAAAATGGATAAAGCTCAGAGGGTTCTCACTTCACAAATAAAAGTTTGTCTATAGAAAAAATGGTAAGAATATGGCATCTGCCATGTATGTGGATCCACAGCAAGTAAATATAAATGGCTATTTTAAGAGAATAAAGACATAACAGTCATTTTAGTAATATTATTAGATATCAAGAGAAACCCAGTTTTTGTTATATATTACATTCTGTCATTGACCTTTGATTTTGTTTTGTTACACAAGAATTTGGTTTTGTTGATTTTATTAACAGACTTTTTTTTATTAATTAGTTGAATCTGAAAGGCAGACATATGATTCATCCAAACACTTGCCAAGGTCTTGAATCTTTTACGATAGCTTCATTAAACTGACCTTATAGCATGTCAGGTTAGTTTCATAAGATAAGTTGGAACTTTTTAATAGAAGTCAAAAAAGCCTTTATTTCTTCTTTTTTGAGCGTTATGTAAGTTCAAGAATACATTTCTAGGTATTTGGCGCTGGCTTGACTCGAGGCAGAGTATATGTCTATAATTTACATACAGTTGCCGAACCCTTCTGCAGACAACTACAGACAATGGGTGTTCACAACATGTTGCAAACTGAATTCAGGACTTACTAGGAACTTTATTTCTGAGTAACAAGCAGGTTTGAATTTCATAAAGGTGAGAAAACCCCAGCAGCAGCTAAACAATTACATTGGGAAAATTTGATCTGCTTCGAAGCAGCGTGGTCTGTATTCAATAGCACCTCTAATCCTTTACCTTTATGACCTTCTGTAGTAAGATTCTCTTGGTCAAACAAGTAGTAGTAGCATGGCTGATGAGACAGGGAACGAGGTGGGGGTGGTGGATGTGCAAGACTCTTTGCCCTGCAGGTATGACTTTCGACAGTGGAAAAGACCTGCTGCTTGGTTACAGTGATGAACGACTTTGCCTACCCTCTGATAATTGCTCACTCAGGGGCAGAGAGAGGTCCATTAATCAAAATGAGCCGAGGTACTGCAAGACTCCTCCACCTATGGCAGAGCTCAGCTTGCTTCAGCAACCCCCCCCGGGGAAGACCTGGAAGCTTCTGCTTCAAGGTAATCAGACTGGTCAGGACACTGTTGCTCTGCTGTGACAGACACTGCCTCTGCCTTGTAGTCTATACTGTAGTCTAACCTACTGAGCATAGCAGTCATAGGAGGACAGGGGAGGGACTCCATCAAGTGATTGTAAAATGGTCTAGCCTGTCATCATCTTTTACTCTGGGATTATAACACTGACTATGTTGGCATGACAACAAAGATAAGGTTGGGGGCAGGGGTGGGGATCATGCAGGAGATGAGGGAAAGCAGAACTCTTCTTATGGGATGATAAATTGTGGAGAGAAAGTGAAAGTAAATGCTTAAATTGTTTTTTTAAACAATAATACATTAGCTGGGATTTCTGTTTTGTTGGAGGGTAACAGTGTTTATATTTTATAGAAACAAATTAACTTTGTCTTAAGACCATAGATCCATTCCGTCATGGTAAAGTAATCTTGTACAAGTCAATTCTGCTCTTTCAGTGAGACTGAGAGGAATATTATTAGATTATCAGGCATTGTATTTCCTGGTGTTTTCATAATTTATGACAAAAAAGAGAATCATTTGTACAGATGCATAATCAAGCTGTGATGTCTATGTTTACATCTGCTTGTATCTGCGAACGCTAGAACATGGACTTTAGATTCAAGGATTTAAATCAAAATTAAGTTGAATCAAATACTACTTTTCTATTATTATTTGAATGCACATATATGTAAAAAGGGTCATTCAAGTAATTTACTTAATAACTGATTTAACTTCTTACTTCAGGTTAGTTACATATAACACAGTAAAAAAAAAAAAAAAAAAAAAAAAAAAAAAACAGCCAGATCAGTGAATCTCTAAAATGAAAAATAGTTTTTCTTTTTTCTTTTTTTCTAATCAAATACATACATCATTTATTGCAAAACCAGGTCCATCTACCATACAAGGACTTTTGTGACATGGTGATAAAACCTATTCTAACTAAACACCTCTAACACCTCTAGATAATCAATGATTTTAATACCATTCAGTTGAGAATGAACATAAATGACAGCTCTTTGGGGTTGAATGTTGTCTTTTGACATTGGCTATTAGGAACAGTATTAACATGTTTAAAATGTCAACCTACTTTTGTTAACATTTTAGCTCATAAGCAAACTATAACAAGCTGGTCAAATTAAGCTGATCACACATAGCTTAGTGTGGAGCATAGAGTAAAATTATCCAAGAGGTAAGTTGACCTTCACTTGATTTACTTGAATACATATGTATAAAACTATGGAAAAAATTAGCTTATTATTATTACTACTATTTTATACAAGTTGGACTTTCGAGGTTGTTAAAAAAAATCCTTAAATTCTTTATTATTCATTAATAATCTTTTTATTATTCACTTTAATAATCTTTATTATACATATTTCATTATAATCATAGCCTTTAACCATTTTTATCCATCTTTCTGCATCATCTTTTTCCAAATTATAAGCTTGTACATTTTTCTGAGTACAAGTGATGGCCAGAGGGTCTCTGACCCTGGACTGGGAACAGTGTGATTCTCATAGGAGACACTGGGTTGTATAAAGACAGGACATCTGCAAGATAAGACAAATTCTTATGAGAGAGAGAAGCAGACTGTCTTACCTGGTCATTCAGGCCACCATGACAACATGGAGTAGAAAACAGCTTTCTTTGTCTTTGCTCTTCAGAGCCTCCTGCGACCACCTGTGGGTCAGATGTGACACTCTTCTGTGCTATTTTCTTCTCTGTACCAAACTTTGTTAAACTTCACTCATCCAGACTAGAAGATACTGCTACTGCTACTACTAAAACAATTCATATGCATATTTTATTGCAGTATAATTTATTTATTAATAATATTTTTTTGTATAATAAAAATTTATACTTATCTTCAAATTTGGTGCCTGCAAGTTTCCCAAAAGGGAAGAAGGACTGGTTTACAATTGACTTTATGCCAATGTTAAGCAGCAGTTTGGGATTTAATATAATTTTAGACTTAGACTAAAAATGTGAACAACTTTTATTTGTTAATGCATTCTCCATCAGTTTTATTTAATTTGATATAACAAATACTGGAGTCTCCATTTGAAGACGCTACAGCTTTAATTTTGAACAGTTTGTGTCAGAAATACAATGATCAGTTTTACCCCTTTTTTTTTTTAGCTAGAATTCATTTTAAGAAAACAGATAATTCTATCAGTTAAAAAGGTTTTAAAAGAGTTAAATTCTCTTTTAAATCTCAAATTGCTTTTATTCAGATCAAATTAGATAGTCAGGTCACTCCCAAGCTGACTCATTACAAATTACCCCTAACCTGGGCTAATTTGTATCACAGAGAAGTCATATTTTTAAAACCCTTTGCCACTAATGCTTTCTGATTACTTAAACTGATAAGAATTATCCAAAAATGTAATTAAATGTTTGTCTCACTACTTCTTATTTTTAGGACTGCATAATTTAAAAAGAGCTTAGCTTACCTCAGTCTTCCCGACATTGATTTGGTTTTTGGATTGTGCTGTGAAAGTGAATACTCTATAGAGACCACATTTGGTCTTGCACTGTCAATGCAAGCACATTCCTTAGTTTCAGCTTCCAGTGTGTCTGCTGATCATGATGTGGAATATAGGGACATCTCTAACACGTATGTATATCAGTGGAGATGTTAGCTTTTTGCTTATAGCTGCCTTAATGGCCAGCCTCTTAACTAATGATATTACATGGACCTTCTCATTAGGTGTTATTTTCCACTGCACATGATTATGTTCTATTTGGTAATGACAAATCCAATCTTTCTGCAAATGTACGATGACATTAAACAGATGTTAATGGCAGATTTGTGGTAGTTCAAGATAACTTCCTCACCCCAAAGAAAGCTCACAAACCCTCTGTGCCAAATCTTACAATACATGTCAGTGGGAGCAATTTCTAATTATCCCTCTAGGCTGGGAATCAGTTATAGGCTACTGGTCCCAGACCCACCTCTCCATCCCCAACTCCTCCACCCCCTGGCATCTCTTTCCTACAGTTTGCAAATGCCACTGTTTTTAAATATGTCTGCATGAGTCCACTTCACACAGCTGGTCATTAAATGAAAATCATTTCACCCAGTCTCATCCTCATACACAATAAGCTACCTCTACCCTTTCTGGCCACAGTCATCAGCAATCCCACCTGTTTACTGTCCAGTTTATGTTTGTTTGTGCCACTGCTGTCCTGTTATGTCCCTGTGTGGATACACACAGCTACTCTAATAAGTGGCAGGAGAGGCAGCCTTGGAATCAAGGATTTACATTATCGTTCTTGCTTTGTTTTGTCTGTGGTGTGTTTCTGTTTTAGTTTTGTGCATCAAATTAGACTGGAAACCAGCAGTGATCAAAACAGACTAAAAGAGCAGCAATGTGCACCCTGATTAATTTTGAGAGAAATATGTGGAGTTTTACAGCAGACACTTCAGTTAGAAGCATTCATTCTCCAGCTGTGAGCTCGGTCCATCTGTTTTGCATGCAGCTGTTAAGATAGAAAAGCGTGCTCTCACTCACAGCTCAGCTCATCTACCAGACACTTGCATGAATTAATTCCGGACTTGAGGCTCATAGTGCCACCCCACCCTTCACTCACTGTGGAGACGGTTTCTGTGGGGCTGCAAGCACAACATTTTTCTTTTTTACCTATCTCCCCAACAGGATGTCTTCTAGGAACTTTTACCAGGCATGTCCATCCAGCCACTGAAGTCATTACAGCCCAATTCATTCAGTCTGCGGAATCAAATCATTACCTAGGCAGCATCCCATTCATTTGTTTCATAGAAAAGAAGATCAGCTTTTAAAGGATCTAATTAACTATTTCTATTTGAGTTTATCATGGACACAGTGATAATTTCTCATAAGAATGCAGAGTCACACTAGCTAGTAACTAGATCACTTACAGCTCTTTATGACACCCCTTGTCTGTGTGTATGTGTGTGTGTGTGTGTGTGTGCGTGTGTGCGCACGTGTGTGTGTGTGTGTTGTGTATTCTAAGGTAATTTAGTGATTGATCTTTTAGCTGTATGCCAGGCATGCCATGTTCCTCTCTGTCAGGCACCAATGCCTTAACCCCACGTACAGACTGAATTAGTCAAGAAAAGTGATGGTGTGTTCAAGGTGAAAACTAATTCTTTACAGTATGATAATCTGTCTTCCATCTCTCATTCACAGCATCATATCATTCTGTTAAAGCATTGTCTGCTTTTACAAAGTCTGCCAAAAAATAAAGCACTGTTGTTGAAAACTAGTGAAGCTCCAGCTGGTTCGACTGCCCACAAACTATAATAAGGTACTTAGTTAAACCTTCTGGAAGCTTTCTGTGTGTTGTATAAATAAAATTTATAATATTTTATTTATTTTTCAGTGACAAAGGCAACTCATTAGAAAACAGAAAGTGCCCACAATAAAATTGCCTTTTTAGTTAGCTTTTTTTTTTTTTTTTAGAAAATGTAGTCCTATAGAGTAAGAGAGTTCTTTGAAATGGTTTGCCCTTGTGGAGGAAACTTATAACCATAGTAAATTAATGATGAGTATGATGTCAAGTATAAGGAGAGAGATGAAACAAAAATCTACAGCATGTAATAAAAGAGACGGAGAGAGATGACGAGCAAGAGTCCTATCTGCTTATGAGTGTGGAAAGCAGAATGGTTATCATTACATGCTCCTCTCATTTGCCTATGGCATTGTATATCCTCTCTGCAGATGTACATGCACACACACATATATGTGTGAACTCACAAACATATCAAAATAAAAATTACCACCTCTTTCCGATTGCAGCCCTTTTGTCTTCTGAATCTACAACTCTAGTCACGTAACCAGCCTGTGTATCTGAAGCTCTAAATTAGTCTGTCCTATTCAGCTTTTCCATGGCCAAACATGGTCAAAGTACAGTCTTTTAAACATGGGATTGTCGAATATGCTGCTTGGGACACTGGTGTCTATACTCCATGACCTTGCATATTTAAGAAAGGCAGAGAGATTACACAATCCAGCTTTCACCAGATGCACTCTGCTTAGTTCTAAGCTAAAGCGTTCCTATTATACATACTCTCAGCTGTGGCTTCATATATTCCCTCCACATCCTGCAAACAATTGGACATTATTCCGCCAGGAGCGCTATCTGTCTAATTACCCACTGACTTTACACTCCATTGATTTGAATTCCAAGCTATTCAAATGATTCAATGTGTTGCTTTTTAAGCAAAGACAAAGCTACTTAATATTCAGAGATTAAACTCAATGAAGGATATCAGCACTTTTGAGAGTGTATATCTACTATAGAATAATTTAGATGCACAGGCACAAGCATTCCACTATTCTTTTAATTTCACACTTGACATTGGCCCTCATTCACAACTGCACAATCCTCACTTTCTCACTACAATCTATGCACAGAGTTGCCACTATTGTTTGTCACATTTTGCACTATCCATTCTTTCACGTGTTCTTATCCGTCACTCAGACAAAGCACTAAACATGAAACTGAATCTTGGACCTTGTCCTCAGCAGGGCTATTATGGGTAATGGTTGTTAATGGTTTGGAATGCATTCCCGTGTTCTATTATTGTTCTCATTTGTACCCTTGAGTAGTTTTGCATTAATGTGTAAGTATAGGGGCTCTTGGTTTCTTTAACTGGTGGGTATTGGAAAAGGTGCAAGGCCAATGGAATCGTTTTAATTCTTACAATAAAAAAAGTAAAAGGTGACATAAACAAAAAAGTGGGTTTAATATATGTGATAGCCCTCTCCAGTTAGCCTTGTGTGATATTTCTTAAATTGTTTCATGCAAGAGGATTTATCTGTGTCAATAAGGACAGAGTTTCTGGCAATGCTTCGTTCATATGAGTAGCAAATTCATCCTGTTTTTCTATCAACACTGCTCTTATTGACACACGTCAACAAACTGTGCCAAGACTCCAACATATTATAATGAATCAGATTCCTAAGTGTCTTCATAGTGTAAGTAAGAAGTAAGTAAGATTAATGATAGGTGTTTTTACTACAGAAATAAAGCCTTTCTGGTAAATGCTTCATATAATTGTACACAAACCCCAGAGTAGTTAACTATCTAGTGAGGAGCTGCATGCACTGAATTTAGATCAATGAACCTGAACACTGCTGCAACCCACATGAATCATCATCATCACACAAGGCACAAAAGCTATGCACTAAAATGTTATTAACTTAAGCATATCAAATTTACCAAAAAAGAAACGAAATCACAGCTTGGAACAACTTCTGAGGACATCTCAGGAGATGCTCATTAGACATGAATTTAAGGTTTATAGCGCAACTAAGAGGAGACATATGATGGATAAAATGTGATAATAGCCGGCCATAGATTAAAAGTGTTGGTAAAAATGATATGCAATTCCAGTTGTTTCAAATATGTAAATAAAAATAATAATATGTTCCTTATCAGGTGATAGAAATAGGTAAATACAATCTCAGATGAACCACAACTCTTAACATATTACACTGTCATCATTTGTTTTTTGACAAACTTTTTGCCAAAATACAGAAGCAGTGTGAAATATGTTCAGAAGAACCACCTTCAGTGGCAACAACTTGATATAGTTATTTTCTGTATGATATTTTCAGCCTTGCTGAAATGTTGCCCCGCTGTCCTTCTCAATGTTGTTTCAGTTCATTTAGGTTAGTAGGCACTGCTTTACGTAAAGCTCTCCAAATCATTTCAGTCCTGCTGAGATCTGAACTTTGACGGGGCTGTGATAAAACTTTGATTCTTTATATTTTCAGTGATTCAGTTGTAGATAGTTGTTATGCTTAAACTCACTGTCCAGCTGCATGATCCAGTTTCAGCCAAGCTTTAGTTTTCAGACAGGTACATTTGATTCTTGAGTACAGAGCTGAGTAGATGGTCCACTCATGAGCATGTTTACATGACCATCGAAATCCGATATCTGGGAGTGGTCAGATTATTGTAATAATCTGATCTGACGCATCTACATGGATGTCTGAAATGAAATATTCGAACAACCCTGGTCTACATTTCCAGTCTGTTACTGGATTTATTGAGTCTTTTGCATTGCTTTTGTCTTTATAATGGAAGCAACATAGTCTTTTACACATATGCAGATAAAAAAAAGCAACTAAATAAATCAGATTTATGGGTCTACACGAACAAAGGCAGAGTATTGGGGGAAAAATTTGGGTCTGTTAATCCAATATTTCATAATCAGATAACTACCGTTATCTACTAAAAATAATCAGATTTTACTGTCTACATGACCACTTGAATAATCTGATAACTCAAGAATTCAGGTAATTTTTGGTGTGCAAGTAAACAAACTCAATGACTGCAAGGTGTCTAGGTCCTGTGGTTATAAAACAAGCCCAGATAATCATTCTTTCACCACTGTGCTTGACAGCTGATATAAAGTATTAATGCTGATATACTGGTTATTTGATTTATGATTTTTGCAACACTATATATTAGTGTACACTTTGCATAATGAGACTGTATAATACTGTATATCATGTGATGATGTTTATCTGAGTTGCATTTACCAAATTTTAAGAAATGCTAAGGTCCAGATTATTTTTTATTGATTTTTTTTCTAATAGAGTACTAGTATTGTATTTATTTATTTTATTAAGAGAGCATGATGCACATGTATTCCCAAAACCAATATCTAAATGAGACATCTCCTTCAAACATGAGTTTTTAATATTTCACTATCATATTGTTGACAATATTATGAAAGAGCCACACAATAAGCAACACCATAATAAACTGATAAAAATTATATCAAATGATATATCGTTAAGGACATCATTGGCTCCACCCACATGCTCTCCCATCAACACCCTTCAGTTTCCACATTTATTGTCCATACAGGTACAAATGACATGAAACTACAGCAGTCAGAGACCCTTAAAAAACACGTCATCCACCTCATCCACAGCATTAAACATTTAACAAGCAATGCATAATTTCCGGACCACTGCCTTCTACCCGTTTTGGAGATGTCACATTCAGTCGCCTCCAGCAGCTCCATATCTGGCTTAAAGGTTTCTGCAACTCCATCAACATTCCATATGTCGACAACTTCTCATCCTTCTACAACAGACCATACCTCTTTAAATCACATGGCACTCATCCAAATCAAACCAGATCACAACTCTTTTCCATGAATATTGAACTAACACTCCGGTCCTACAAATTATTCTCAGATTGACATCATAGCCAGAACACATCCCCAGTCCAACCCGACCTTATTCACCATCATATACCAGTACTTGTCACCAATAGGCATTACAAACACCCTCATTCACATATCATTCGATGTCTCCATCCCATTCCCATAGCCCCTACAATTTCCAGATCTGTTGCCCATCAAAAGAACTCACCTACAACTTTTAACATGGCACTTCTAAGTGTCCTCTCTCTTTTAAACAAATCTTTTATAATTAATCTTATTTCAGATAATAACATTGACTGTCTCTTTTTAACTGAAACCTGACTTGATGCTCCAGCTATCCTCACTGAGGCTTCTTCCTCAAATTTTAATTTTTTATTTTCAGTCAGGGGAGGCACAAGACGGGGTGGTACTGCATCAATTGCTCGAGGATCAATTTCAGCAAAAATATTGTTGTTTAATAACTACTCGTCATTTGAATATCATGCGTTTGTTTTTAGCAACCCACCTATTTTATCTGTGACCACCCAAGCCTGCCTTCTGCTTTATACAAGAATTTTCTGACTTTTTAACTATAAGACACTCAAAATACAGTAAAATTTTAATAACTGGTGATTTTAACCTACACATTGACAACAGATCTGATGCTCTTGCAGAGGGGTTTTTAAATATTTTAAACTATCTAGATTTTGAACAACATGTTACACACCCTACTCATAACAGAAGACACACCCTGGACCTGGTTATAACCTATGGCCTGTCCACTGGTGTGCCCTCTGTTGTTGACCTGGCTGTGTCAGACCACTTCTGTGTGTTTTTTAACATCACCACTTTTAGCTAACAGGAGGCCTCAGTGAGAACTGTGAGGAAACAATATATTACTTCTGAAGTGGCTGCAAATTTTATTGAAATTTTAAACCAAACTCCTGCTCAGATTTTACCTGCATCATGTGATTTTATTGTGGATCATTTTAACAGCAAACTTAAGTCAGCTATCAATGCTGTAGCTCCTCTCAAAACTAAAATAAGAAAATCTAAACCTACACCACCCTGGAGAAATGAGCAAATCAAAGAACTCAAAAGACATTGCAGGAGAGCAGAGAGGAAATGGAGGAAAACAAAATGAATCATTCATTTAGAAATTTTTAAGGAACAACTTGAAACCTACAATAAAACAGTTAAACAAGCAAGAACCCTTCATTTTTCCAATCTTATTGCAGAAAACAAGAATAACCCCAAATTTCTTTTTAAAACAATAGATCTTTTAATAAACACAAGTTTTAATAAGTTTTCCATGACTGCGTCAGATGCTGCATGTGAGGACTTTGCATGCAACTTCAGAAGTAAAATCAATGTTATTAGATCCAGGCTTTTATCTGAACAACATCTTGATTTTAACAGACCTGAAGCTTTGCTTTTACCTGAGGAAACACTGGAGAGTTTTGTCCTGGTTGATGCAAAGATGCTTGGTCGAGTTTTCTCCCAACTTAACACAACAACCTGCCTTTTAGACCCAATTCCCACATCACTTTTAAAAACATTTTATGGTTTCTTTGAGTGTGAGCTTTTAAACATAGTAAATTACTCTCTTCAGATAGGTGTCTTCCCTGCTGCCTTTAAAACGGCGGTGATGAGGCCCCTTCTGAAGAAGAGTAATTTAGAGTTAGACAATCTTGATAACTACCGACCTGTATCCAACTTACCTTTTTTAAGTAAAATTATTGAAAAACTTGTCTTTATGCAATTACATGAGTTTTTGCATAAACATAATATTTTAGAAAAATATCAATCTGGTTTTAGGACAAACAACAGTACCGAGACAGCCCTTTTAAAAATTGTTAATCATCTTAGATCTAACTTAGACTCACAGAAACTTTCTGTCCTGGTTCTACTGGATCTTAGTGCTGCCTTTGATACAGTTGATCACCAGATTTTACTAGACAGACTCAGAAGTCTGGTGGGCCTCTCAGGTACTGTTCTAAAATGGTTTTACTCCTATCTCACAGATCAAAAATTCTTTGTAAGTATGGATACATGCTCCTCAAAAATCCATGAAGTCAAGTGTGGGGTTCCCCAGGGGTCAATTTTAGGCCCAATACTTTTTAATTTGTACGTGTTACCTCTTGGGGATGTCATCAGGAGACACAGCATTGATTTTCACAGCTATGCTGATGACACACAGCTTTACATCGCCGTGTCTCCTGATGACTGATGCTGCTTTTATTTTCAGTAGATTAGATTACTGTAATGCCCTGCTCTCTGGTCTTCCCAAAAAGTCCCTTTCGAACCTACAGCTACTTCAGAACTCGGCGGCACGAGTTCTGACGAGGACCAGAGGGCGGGAACACATTACACCAGTTTTAAAATCGCTGCATTGGCTCCCCGTGCGTTTCAGGGTTGATTTTAAGGTTCTTTTAGTAGTTTATAAATGTCTTAATGGTCTTGGGCCCTCTTACTTATCCGACTTGCTTTTAAATTATGAACCCTCGCGGACCCTGAGGTCCTCTGGTAGCAGTCTATTAGTTGTTCCAAGGGTGAGGACCAAGAAATACGGTGAGGCCTCTTTCCATTGTTACGGCCCTCGTCTGTGGAACGGCCTGCCGGAGAGCCTCAGGGCTGCAGAGACTGTTGATGTTTTTAAAAAGAGGCTTAAGACCTACCTTTTTAGCTTAGCCTTTAACTAATTTTTATTTTGATCTTAACCTTTTAAATTTGTTTATCTTATTTTATTTTCATGTCATTTTACTCAATTGTATTTATTTTAGTTATCTGTTTATTTATTTATTTACTTACTCTTAGCTTATTTTTTTTTAAGGTTATTTAATATCTATTTTTACTCCAGTGTTTTCCTCATGGTGAACCTCCATGCCGGGGGCTCTACCTGCTCAGTCTGGGGTTGTTGCTGCGGTGATCGCCCTTGTCTGGGTGGCTGGGGCTCTATACTACAGCCTTATGGCTGTGGTGTGGGGCCCAGTCTGTCCTGATAGGGTGGTTGTCATGATGGCAGCCTCTGTAGGACATGGGTTGACTGGCTCCTGGTGTGGATGGATCCCCATGATATTGTTTCCTCACAGCAGCAACATCAAGCCAGATGGTTATCACTGCAAGTGTTTAATACTACTTTTAGTACAGAGAAAGAAATCAAAGAGTCGTGGGCCGAATATGGGTTGGGGGTTGTATATGCTATGTGTGTATAAATGCATGTTCCTGCATGCAACTGTAATTTCTTTTTTTATTTATTTTATTTTATTTTTATTTTATTTATTTATTTATTTTTTCGTTCTCCCCTGTTATACAGTTTCTTTTTGTTTTAATATGGAAGAATTGATTTTTCATGTAAAGCACTTTGTGTTGCCCAAGCATGAAAAGTGCTTTATAAATAAAGTTTGATTTGATTCAATTTGATATCAGGTAGGCAGTAGAAATTAGCAGGCAATAAAATCACAGGCATTGCCACAAGCCCCTCTTATCCAACTCAGGGTTGTAGTGTGTTACAGAACAACATAAAAAATGATGTCAAAACTAGCTGCAATGTGGGGGAACAGCATGTATATGCAAATATTCCTGCACAGTCAGATGTTGGAACAATCTCTCTGCTACAGTTCAGCAGTGAGCCACGGTGCAGGAATCAGAAGTATGTGGACGGAGAAAACAAACATGAGAAAAGATCTTTTAATGATTCATTAGGTTTACAAGTTACCTTAAGTTATTCTTAAGGAACAATGATTTCTTTACAAATGCTTTATGGGTAATTTATTGCAGTGCATTTTGTAGAAGATTGTGAAAATCTGCTGTATTTTTTGGGGGGGAGGGGGGGATTTTTTCAGTTAAAAAAGAAACAGTATAACAATCCTTTAGAGTAAATACTTGAAATGAGGGCATCAGTGGGGACATTTTGTTCACAGGCACCAAATAAAACCTAAATCCTGTGTCCTAATGCTTCGCTATTATATTTCCACAAAGGTCTGATAAACAAACCAAATATTTTTGCATGCAAAGAGCACCGTCCCCTTCAGGGTACTTTGTTTGTTTCCACTTCATGGACTTGCTAAATCAATACAATGCTGTTGCAATTATTACTATCAGCAACCATTTGGAATGATTGGATTTGCTCCAAAGGCTGAAAAATAGACTTAGGCTGCATCATATGGTCGACTTTGCACCGCTGTAAATCCGTAATTAGATAAATCACAGGCTAAGAAAACCATTTCCCTGTGGGGTGGGGGAAAAGGAAAAATGTGCCAATGCCAGTTCAAGTTTTTCTGCCCAGAAAAGTCATTACTGCATGAAATAACCCTTATAGCAATGGTCAACTGCATAAAATAATTGTGTGATCATGCAGCAAAGGTGCTGTCTGACATGGCACCAATTGATTTTTCATTTAAAATGCTTAGCCACACACAGAGAAGCAAATAGATCAGAAAAGACACACTTACATAAAGTCTCTTTAAAGTGAAGCATGATCATTTCTCCCATGTAAAAAAAAGAAAAGAATAAAAAACAGAGAGTACAAAGCATACTTCTTATCAAAAAGAAATTGAAAATCATTTAATAGTAGTTTGTGATGGAACAATAATAAAAAGTAGACATGTTTTGGAAAGTGACTTTTTTATTGTTACAGCACTTTGCAGAACTTTAATGCTACTAAAGTACCTCATGTTCTTTTTGCTTCTCTTTTTTTCTCACATTCTGCAGGGATAACCTTCACTCTTAAATAATAAGAGCATTTTTTGCAAGATGGTGGAACAATAACAATTGTTTAAGAAAGTTGAGTCATGATTAATACATGTACCTTGTTTTTACAACAAGGACACTGTAAGAAATATATTCAGTAGTTACAGTTCAGTCTAATTTGCTTTACAGATTTACAGACTATTTCAGGTAATTTCTTTATTTTTAGGTCACCTGCATGCTCTATTATGCTTTATTCTCATGCTTCTTTTCTCTCCAGACTCTGATAAAAGTGAATTAAACAAGGTTGGCAACTTTTCATTCATTCACTCCTGCAATCTCCTCTGAAGCGTTATCTCAACAGACACAATCATAACATGTGGCTATAGTATCAGCGGGACCACGGGTATTTCAAAGTGGCAATAACCCCAGGATTGCTGCATTGATATTACACTTTAATGCAATCTCAGGAGCCAGTGAGCAGCCCAGTTTGATTGGATAATACTGGCACATTGAGCTCTCAGGCATAAATCTTCATTCATGTATAAATCACTCAAAATAGAGCAAGAGGATTTGAGTCGCAAATCCAAAAAATGCAATAACCACATGAGGGTGGAGAAGTCCAATACGCCACATTTCCACATTTCACTGAGCTGCAACTGCTATAGCTTGGAAGAATCCCAGTATAGGGAGCAGGCGATATGGCTGAAGGCTCTTCAAAACACTTTTAAATGAACCAGTCATCCCCGCGATTGTTATGGAGCCAGTCAATCAGAAGGTAAATCCAGAGCTTGCTGAGGACACTTGGGCACATATTTAGGAATAAGCAACAACTATGTAGCTAGTGAAGAGTACTTTTTCTTCTTTTCACCACCACTGAGAAGACCATAGCAAACCATTGCATCCAGTCAAGTAGTGTCTGGCAGGGATGTTACATTTCAAACCTTCGATCTGCAACCTTTTATAAAGATTTATTTATTGCAAGTTTACAGAGCTTGACTAAAATGCTAGTCAGTGGTGGAACATTAATCTTCAGGCTGTTCTAATGAGATGTTAAAATGAAATATGGCTGCCTGTAGAATTCTGTGCTATCACCGGCATGAACAATTGGCACAAAATTTTAAATTTAGCAATGTTTTAATACAATAGAGTCATCACTGACCTCGAGATATGTCATCCACTATATGACTTTATTCCTTCATTCTTTTATATTTTCTGTTCGGTTACTTGACTTCAAAGTGCTCTTTGATATGTATTTCCTGTAACATCATGCCCCAAATTGCTGGCCCCATGAGACTGATGAAAGGCTCAAGAAAGCGATGGATCTGATCTATAAAGTACAGTTCATTAAAATAAGATCTTTATTAGACTATTATTAGAACTCTGTTGCCAACATTATGTACAAAGGAGCTATGCCTCTTGATGGACTCTATCAAAGTTATTGAACTGAAGAACAGCGAAGAAACATGAAATTCTAGAACATACAGAAAAGTGCTGGGCTGCCACCTAATGGCTCAGCTTCACTGACTACATATTAGTATGAGATTTTTAACTACTTTTGATTAGTGACAGCTTCATCCAAAGAGCTTTACTTCGATGACAACTGTTTTCACTGCTTTAGTACTTAGCAGTAAATGTCTGCATTAGCTAGTATAGTGATTCCTAAAAGGCTAGTATACTGTTTCCAAAAGAACAAATCCACTTTCTATTACTTATATGTAGACATTAAAAAATATGTTCTCATTCACTGGAGATAAGGCAATTTAGCAACTGGGCTCCTTTTATGAAGCTATGTTATATATATATATATATATATATATATATATATATACATGATAATTTTATATACCATTGCATTTCTGAAGATTAAAAATGCTTATGTCTTTGTGTGTTTCACTTTGCATTTCAGACTGACAATGCAGCAGTGCAGCATGGAAACCTGAAAATCCCAGCTATTTAAAACGGGTTTTGTCTGTTTTTCCCTCGTGTGCACAGATTTCTCCAGCTACTCTAAAAGATGAGATGAACTTTTAAAACTGCTGCCAGTCAACCTAATTAGTTGTGAGATGTTCCACAAAATCTTGTTTACGCCCTCTTTGTTTTTTTTTAAACATTGTGCACATTTTTCAGTCTTTTGTTGCCAACATCCAAACTTTTATGAAAGATGTTATTTGCATTAAATTTATAATGAGCTTATAATTGTCTTTAAACATCACGTTTCTCAGTCTCAGCATTTTAAGCTTTGTCTCTGTGTAGCTCCAGTTAGTTATGATTTTATTATTTATATCCCGTTAAGGCCCAACTCATGAAAACATGGTAAGAAAAGTCAAATTTTTTAAATATGAGGCCTTTATTTGGCCCTTTAACAAAATGTAACAATAAAATTAACTTTTCTTTTTTTTTAAACAAAATGTCTCAGAAACTTTATGTGACAAATGTGTCACGTCCGGTTCTTATGGGATATACTTGTTTCAAGTTCATGTTCAGTCCATTTTATTGGAAACAAGGTTGTAAGTTCTTTAGCTGAGTTTAAATACGCTTAAACCACAAGTTGGCTTAACTTGAACAGTACATTTAAAAAGTGTGTGTATGTTGGTTGCTGTGACCTTACAAAATCATTGGCACAGAAAATCACTTAAAACTGGCTTCTGTGTGCTTTGTGGGAATGATATATTTTGCACAGGGAAAGTGTGAGAAAAAGAGGAGCAGGGACAGAGAGGCTTGATACAAATACTGTACTTTGCAACCAACAGAGGTGCTTTCATTCATTTCAGTCTTTTTTTTAACATTGATCCCCTTGGTTGGTTCGAACAAGTGATTGGCACAGTTATCACTGGAGAGTTTCCTGGAACAAAATTCAACTACTTGTAAATGCAGAGCACAGTTAAAAAAAAAAAAAAAAAAAAAAAAAATCATATTCATGCAGTGCATTTTGAGTGCCACCTACTAAGAATATTCAGCCTTGGGGCACCATCTTAACATATTCTGGCCATGGAGGTGCATCAAAGCATCCATCACTATAACAGTAGCTATAAGATACCCCGATGGTTTAGCTTGAAATCCAACCACTCTGTACTCTGTGCAGATGAAACAACTGATCCTTAGAGCAAAATTCATTAGACATCTTTCATATATTTAATTTTATCTGCAAGTGGACGATAGTTTGGGTGATTTCAGACAGCTTTTTATTTACATTACAGTATTGATATTTTACATAATTCTGATATATAAGTATCATTCATGTTTAACTTAAAAAGAACAAAACTATATAATTAATTACATCAATAAAAGTGTAAATATCTTTGGAATTTCAGCCATGTGCTGTGCCACCAAGCTGTTTTGCCAACATTATGTTTGCAACAGTATCTGGACTATGACTTTCCCTGGTCTTCCTAGGACTTATAATATTGCCTCACATGTAGCATCAGCCCCTACTCATGCCGCCAATTGTGCTGTCATGGTCATATTTCCCCTTTTCCAGATCAAATAAGCTGCTATCTAGCGCCAGTTAAGGTTCTTAATGCCAGCTTCCAGGGCTTTTTTCCATGCATCTGCTCTGCTATTTAACTCTGAAGCAACGTCTAAAAAATGAAAAATACCATGCTGTAAGAATCTAAGGAGAAACCTGTTTCCTCCTATGTTTCTGTTGTTTACCAAGTTGGAGCCTCGTCTGTCTTACCATTTGCACAAAAAGAGATTCGTTAACTGAGGTGCATTCAAAATTAAATTCACATACACAGACATAAATGCACAAACATGTATTAATAATTATGGTACAGTTTAAAATACAACTCCCAGTAACTCCCGTCGTACTTTAAATAAAAGCAAGGGCCATCATCGGCTGCAGGAACTCGTTACCATGCACGTCACTGTTCACCTTTTGTGCGCCTTATTGTCCACAAGAGGTCAGACATTAACAGGAGAAGCCATAAACAGTGCAGAGAATACCCCTGACTCTTTAACAGAAGTCAAAAGTTCAGGTCGGATGGAACAGAGCTTCCTCTTTCGATATGACTCAGTTTTGCACTGTAATAGGAAGTATTGAATTTTCTTGGAATTGAACACGCATAGAGAAAAGATGCACTGAGCAATGAGTTGCCTGAAAGTTTCCTTTGTTCCATTAGCGTTTATTTTCATTTTATACAATTGTTACGAATTTTAATGATGTGGATTTTCCCTATCTGTAGTCCCCCCTTTTCCTGCCATCATTGCAGGATGTAAGTTTGTTTTCATTAGTAACAGCCGCTGGTCGCGCCTTGTCCACTTGAATAAAGTTGTTGTCACGCCTCCTGCATTAAAGAAGGCAGGTCATATCGCTCCCTGATCTCCGCTCTAAAGCTTGGCCGCCGGCACTGTTTATACTGACAATGTGCGCAATTGAGCAGTAAAGCACACAACCATGGGAACCGGAGAAGTAATAAGTGATATTCATTATTATTTTGAGGGTACATCACAAGAGGACTTTTCGCTTTGATACCCTGTGCATATTGAAGCCTTGATCGTCTTTTTCTTTTCTTTTTTTTTCTTTTTACCCCACCTTTCACTCAACAAGGGAATATTTGATTGTCAAAGGCTCAAAGAGAAACTTGTTTCAGCGGTTTCTTGGATTGACTCTCCGAGCAGTAATGGCCACTGCCAGGCTTGATTATGTTGCTCCGTGGTGGACATACTGGCTGCACAATTTCCCACACTTCAATTTCTTATTCCAGTCGGTCGACAGCACTTTCAAGCCGGAGGAGGCGAGCTATCAGCAGGTTGGTAACTGTACTTGTATGTACAAGCGCACGTATTTACAAAGGATTCCAGACCAGAAGAAAAGTTGTTCAACACTGGTTTTTATAAGACTGTTTATTGTAAGAGTCCATCCAGTAAAATGAAAGTAGTTTTCAATACTTTCATTTAACTGGATTGACTAAAATGAAAATCTGTGCAGTTCTGTCTCATGTTTGGCTGCAGTAGGAAGTAGGAACCCAAACTCCAGTCCTCACATGATAACACATGACCTGTATTAAGTATGTTAACCATGAAGTTTCCCAGGTGTTGAAAACAACGTTGTGGTATCTTTATGTGTTTTCTTTACACACGTATGAATACTGTTCTTTGAGTGAGGTGACAAACATTTAGGATTTTATTCCTTATGATTTAAGATTACCCTATCATGAAGCATCATATGTGGCATGCTGTTTTAACTTTTTACATCTAATCTGGATATTTTAATCTACCAGTTAATCTACACAAAATAAACATTTCTGACATTTACATTGATCATTGCAGACGTCATTTTTATGTAAGGATAAAAACAACAATAAAAAACAAACAAAAAAACTTCTCCAAATGCATCATTGATGTCTAAAATTACCATTATGGGTGCCTTCAAATCAGTTCTTAAAAACACCCATCTGTTTAACATGGATTTCCCCCAGATGTGTACAGCTTGATGGCTACAATATACTACATGTTGTTAATCTCTTAGATGTTGAAACTCTTTAACTTGCTAAATCAAGGTTAATTTTACCCCAGAATGTTTTTTGTACAGTAAAGAGGAGGACTTTGTATAAAATTTTGAGATGTAGAAATATATTTCTCATTTGGAAGAATGCTGTTCATGATCTCTGAAATGTAATTACAGAAAGGAATGTCTTATGATTGAATTTTAAAATGGCTTGTCCTTATATTCACCCATCAAAATTTCTTTTAGACTCATGTTATCAACATGGTAGCCAACATAGCAAAAAGGAAAAGATAACTCTGCTCATCCTTATACATCCTCACCCAACACATTCTCTGTTGGAGGTAAATATGTTTTGTTCAGTCTAACATGGTCTTTTTTTTTTTTGTAGAATAAGTTATTTTTTCATGAAAAATTTTGTAAAAAAAAAAACATGTATAATTAATTTTCAAATAATTTCCTCAGAATTCATTTACACAGCCACAAAGGGTGCACATGTTACTGTTCAGGTATAGGGTCTAACTGTGGGCAGTTGTTGCCATAGTTTTTACCATAGTGACATGTTCTTATTGCGCCATTATTATTATTTTTTTATCTTTGTTCTGGACTTCAGTCCTTTTGATTTATTTTAGCATACAGCTAAATTACAGTTGCAGTAAGTAAAAACATTTCAGAGCCGCCCTACAAAATCATACAGGGGGACTTAAAGTTAGACAGGTCTAATTTTAAGTTAAGCCACATTAGGAACATTTAGAAGTATTTTTAAGCCGGTCACAAAAAAGTCTACATAAAAAAGAACAAGAACTTATGAGCTTTAAATATATATATATATGTATATATATGTATGTGTATATATATATATATATATATATATATATATATATATATATATATATAATCAACACATAACTTGTCTCACTCTGTTTAAATCCCTAAATTTCTTTCTTTGCATATCAACATCCATCACTGAATCCCAGCTCTGTCACACTGACTCAGTCATGGACTCATATGGCAATTAGATGGACTGAGTTTTCTGAAATCTAAAAATAACTAATTCTTGGTTTGATATGCTTATCTTCTGTCGTTGAGAAATGTGGAACATAAAGAACATTCACAAAAACATTCTTTAAATCTTGCTTTTTACTGTGTAATTGAATTAAACACACTTAGGCCTGTTTTATACAAAAATCCTTCTGATAAGATAAATGATCAATACATTCTAGTTAATGACCATACAAAAGCTTTTTTGTGTTCGTCTTTCTTCTTTGTCGTCATGGCAATGATCCCTTGTTATGGAATTGCATCCAGTGGAAATTGAAGTGCCTACATGTCAAATTACTAAACAACTGTGTTGAAAATTAGAGGAGCAAGTGGAGCAGCATTGTCCTTATAAAGGGCCTGAACTGAATTGTGGTGACAGAAAGCCCAGCCATGTTTGAACTCATTGTGGAATGTACACAAAGCCACTTCTGGCTCATCAGCAATGCCCTCCACGAAACAATTAGTAATTCATTGGATTAAGAGTTTGACCTTTGTGCTGATTGAAGTGTGGCAACCCAACTGGTTGTGCATCAACAATCCGCTGATGCCCTTTGTTACAGGATAGTTCCTTATACCTTGTTCTAAGTCAATTTACCACAACTTGAATGTTTATTAAATTGATGTTAGACTGAAATATTCTAATTGTAAACCTACTTGTTTAGTGAAAGTGCAAATTAGGACTCATCTTAACATTACTTCAAAGAGGTTTTGAGCTATGAAGGACATTGTTAGGATGTGTAAAGAATATATGCAAATTTAAAGTCAATGTCACGCAAATGGAATAATTAGCTGCAGATGCTGTTATAATATAGCCTTGCTTGTCTCAGAACTTGTGGGCATTAAAACCTGCAGTGAAAATTATTTTGCAACTAAAGTTGTGCTTTTGTTTAACTTATAATGATGTGAATCTGAACCCATAAAATATTCCTCCTAGCAATGTTTCCCACTATGGATATTGCAGTCTGGGTATGTTGGCTCCAATACTGATACCACTGTGATGATTGGAACCGTTTTTGTTTGTTTTTTTTTCTTTTATGTTTGTTTTATAGAGAAACAAAGTGATGAATATTCTCACAGCAGTTTAGGGGGAAGTAAGCCTTTCAAATTTGTGGAAATTTTTGAAAAAGTATGAGCAGTGCGTTTTTCCCACTTTCAGTAAGTTGTTTTTGTTTATGGGAATAGTCTAAAATACCATTTTCATGCACATAATGTCCAAAAGCAGGCAGTTCCAGTAAATGATTTCCTCTGCTTTTTCTACATCAATGTTCTTCTGTTTCTCCCCATCCTTCAGGCTTCTAATATTTTGCACACTCAGAAATCACAAGACTGAATGAAAGCTATCATGTCACATGATGCTCTCCTCCCACAGCCTTGGATCATTTTTGTTTTTCTTTTAGCCACCGTCCAAGTACTGCTGTGGCAGTTGGCAGAAAAATCAAGGTCCTCTGTGAGCTGTTTTTTTCCCCCCAAAGACCACAAAGGTCTGTGTTCCTTTTTGGTGTTGTTTTTGCTGCAAGCAGCAGTCAGCAATAATGTTGATGATAAGGATGAGAGAGCTACACACTAACCTCAAATGTATCTTTTAAACATGAGTGTTGTTTGATGCTGACTGGCTGTTTTGACTCAGGAACTTCACAAGTGATGGGGTCAGCAAGCCTGACACTCTCAGAACACACACAACATCTCTTTGACTCTTTGTAGATTAAATATGCTGACAGACTTTGCTCATTCTTCAGTTTGCAATCACATCTTAATCATGATTTTCTCTATTCTTCTTCCTCAGTCTCTGGTACTTCTAGCATGTGCTGGTGCCATTGGTCTTGGACTGAGCCTGCTGGTTCTGGCAGTGTACCTGGTGTGTTTGTGTTGCCGTAAAGACCTTGATGAAGACACCAAAAAGCCTGACACCTGCTGTGTCACCTTGGTTGCTGTCGTCGCAGGTCTCATCATATGGTGGGTATAAGTGAAAATAATTTTGTTCCATTTTTTGTTTTGTGACGTTTAGATGCAAATGTAATTATCTTGTTGTTCCACACAAAACTTAATAAATCTATGCTGATGAATTAATCCTTGTTAAAAGTTTTAAACCAATGCTTCATCAGCCATTTGCTCTCTAACTGTCATGATTACATCAGGACAGAGACCTTCACTGAGAAGCACTTCCATCCACCTTTACATTTTTATAATTTATTTTTAATTTATACTTGCTAGGGGAATAGTTTAAGTTGGAAAATCCAGGCTTTTCTCTCACCGACCACTTCTTCCAGGGGATCGTGAGGCATTTCCAGGCCAGCTGAGAGATGTAGTTCCTCTGTCCTAGGTCATCCTTAAGGCCTCCTCCTGGTGGGACATGCCTGGAACTTCTCACTAGTGAGTTGTCCAGAAGGCATCCTAACCAGATGTCCAAGTCATCACATCTGGGTCCTCTTGATATGGAGGAACAGCAGCTCTATCTGAGCCCCACCTGGATGTCTGAGCTTTTCATCCTCTGAGGGTGAGCCCAGACATCTCGTAGAGGAAGTTTGTTTCTGCTGTTTGTGTCTCTGATCTCATTCACTGAGTTACTACGCACAGATTGTGACAACCGGTAGGAATCCAGATCAACAAGTAAATCAAGTTTTACATTTTGTTCTTTTGCTTCATTCTTCCCACACTTGTGAACAAGTCACTGGAATACTTGAACTCCTCCACTTGGGGCAGGATCTCATTTCTGACCAAGAGAGGATACTCCACCCTTTTCAGAGTGAGGACCATGGTCTCAGATTTGGAGGTGCTCATCCTCATCCCAGCCGCTTCACACTTGGTTGTGGCCCAATGAAATATTATCAGCGAAGAGCAGAGACCTAATTCTGAATCCACCAAACCGGACCCTCGCAAAGCCCCAGCTGCATCTAGAAATTCTGTCCATAAAGGTTATGCACAGAATCAGTGACAATGGGCAGCCCTGGCAAAGTAACGCGAAAAAAGCTTGAACACTAGTTGTACAGGGATCGAACTGACCTTAGGAACATATGCCTCTCTTTTTCTAATCTCTATGTCTTCAGTTGCTGTAAGTCAGTGACCTCGTTTGACTATCTTGTATCCTACACTGTGTTGCAGTGAACATATACTAATATTAGAGCTGGTACCTGTATTTGAGAGCCTCACAATGTTCAGCTTATCATTTCCCACTCTAGCTAGGAATAAAGACGTACAAGGAATTATTGTATTATATCTTTAATCACAGTGAAACAGAGCAGGGATCACTGGACTGATGTAAAGTGCAATAATGTCTGGTATCATTTCTAAACAAGGGATCCCTACAGTTGAAAATGTTACTTATAATAGTACAGAATCAGTTAACTGTAGTTGTCAAAACACCTGCCACACTGCGTTTAAAGCTAAACAGTTAACACAAAGAGTTTCTGTAGCAACTAGCAAGTGAAGGGCTGCAAATCTTAAAAAAATAGATGACAACAGTCCTGCAATATTTAGCCTTTTGTTCCTGTGTATTTTTCCTCATTTAGCAATGATTAATAAATAGATTTGGGTGAAGGACTGCTGCTTTCCTGTGATTGTTAACTGACTCACATTGTCTGGGAATACACAGTGACATTTAGCTTGAATATTTTTAAAAGTATGTCTGTATTATTATTTAAATATGGCTCATCAGTCTTTTTGTAATAAAAGTCCAACTCTTTCTTTCTTGATATATAACCAAGGAGAGTCTTACTGCCATTTTTGTTTGGAGTTATCACATGAATAAATCTTCCAAAAACTAATCCCAAAGTGATCAGATGGCCTCATACCACAGCTGATAAGGTTGCTGCTCAGCTGGCCATTTTAAATGTTTTTCTAAAGCAGACTAGGACTTAGATGCTTTGCTGCCAATTTATGTATACAAAAACAGAGAGGGAGTTCCCATAAAGCTTCCAGAACCACACTGTCAGATATAATTGTACTTTTGCATATGATTTAATACAAAAAATGTCGAAAAATGAAAGAGAACAAATTTGTCCCAAAAAGACTTGATTGAATTTGTACACTGATTCACTTAAACTTGTGACAGTGTTGGGCTTTAGCGTTGTTAGCTATCCATACCAAGTCACTACAGCAGCACAAGAGGCCTGCTGTAACTATACCTAAGTGACTATGCATGATACTATTATATAAGATCTTGTAAAGTTAAAGTTCCCAGCAATGACTTATGTTAAGATTCAGAACCTTATTGACACAACTGAAATGTTTAACAAAGATATTTTGGGTAGTCTTTGCTTAAAATGTACTTTTTATCTCTACACTACCATGCAAAGTGCTCCCAGTGTAACATTTTGTAACATTTTGTACTTATCTTGGGTTTTCTTTTCAATATCAAAGTACAGACATTTAGAGTACAAAATTATTGAGAATAAAACACAAACATTGTATTTATAGAAGTGTGCTATCCTTTCATTGCGACATGAGCATCTGAGCTCTGCTTTTGTCCTTGATTTTTTGCAATTACTTGACTGGAAGTCACAAATAACTAGTGGGATTCTTTAAATATACTTAAGGAGTCACACTTCTGTCTACATATAGTCAAAACTATTAGATTTAGAGAGCTGTCTGCAGACCTGCAAAACTAGGATATCGTGGTAAAAGGTACATTTTTGCATTTGTTCTACATAAAAAAATTCCCAAAAGCACAGTAGGCTCAATTCCAGTCATTTTCTGCAGCTTATCCGAGGTAAGGTTGCAGAAGAAAGACATCCCTCTCCCCAGTGACACTCTCCAGCTCCTCCTGGGAGAGTCTCCTCCCAGCTGAATGTGTCTGGAAAACTTCCCAATGGAGGTGATCGGAGGCATCCTTATCAGATCCCTGAACCACATTAGCTAACTCCTTTCAATACGGAGGAGCATTATCTCTGTGCTAAGCTCTCTCTGGTTGTATAAGCTCCTTACCCGATTTCTCAGGCTGAGTCTGGCCACCTTCCAAAAAAAAAAAAATAAATAAATTCAGCTGTTTGTATCTGCATTCTTATTATTTCAGTGTCAACCCAAATGATCATAGGTGATGTATGGAACATAGATAGACAAGTAAATCAAGAGTTTGTTTTTCAACTAAGCAAACCAGTGATGCACCCTCATTACATTTAGTGAAAACCCAGTCTGTGATCCATCTCTTGCTCCATCCTACCATCATCTGTAAACATGTTGCTATACTTAAACTCCTTCACCTGAGACAAAGACACATTCACAAACCAGGAGAGATGGAGGCTCTTTTTTTTTTTTTATGGAGAGAGATCGCAACAAAAGTCCAGGACATGATCAGATACTGTTTTAAGAACCTGGAAGTTTCTATAAATGTGATCCAACGCACTTTTATAAGATTTACAAAAGGATATGATGGTAGTGTGCCAATTTATAGATTAACTTCTAAATGCATAGAATCAATATTGGACACCAAAGCCTCCCTCAATAAGTATCACCTCTATAAAGTTACTACTACAGTGAAGCGTTGTCATGGCTGCATCATTCTGTAGCAATATTTTAATCTTTCTAATTTGTAATTTTAGTGTAATTTTTAATTTCTTGATTTTTAGATTGTTCCATTCAGTATGTTTTTTATGTTTAAACTTGTGACAATTTCCACTTTAACTATTAATATAGCACTTTTCAAACAGAAAGGCCAGTTAAATGGCTTTACAGAGCAGGAAAAATGCTCAAAAAACAATATATAAATCTAAGAAAAATAAAAGTCATCAATTTACTGGAGTTGTTCTTGTTGGTGTTTTGTGTTCTAGCAGAATCACTTGAAGCTCGTTACTTGTCTTCGCTTAACCTATTGAGACTATATGCAGCTAATGAATGTCCCTTCATTTATGTGTAAAGGGCAGCTCAGGTCTTAATGGATTAAGCTGGCCTACAGCAAAGACAGAAAAACAAAGAGAAACAAGAAGTATCTTGTTTAGAAAGACACTAGCTGTATGTTTTTCTCTTTTTTTATATATATCATGGGATGTTGATATCTTTATAGTTCTATATATCTAAGAAGGATCTAGTTGTGTGCCATAAACTTTGTGCTACTTTTAATTCAGCATTGCTACTGTGTTTGGTTCTGTTACCCACAATACAATTTATTCTAGTGCCAGTTTAATATACTCATATCAGCAGGTTTAAAGCCTTTTTCATTTCAATGTTTATAGAAGTGATCACTGTGTTTATCTTTAGACATGGGGTAAAAACAAAGGTGCAGTTATTCAGTCATTTTTTTATGTGAAGTGTGTTTTCTTGAAGAAATTAAATATGCTTGAGTTTATATATTGTGCACTTTACATGTTCATTTCTTTCATAATCTACAGCTGATGCAGTGAGCATTTTGCACAGGCATATGAGTTTTCCTTGAGGCTAAATTGCCCCGTGATGTTCCGTCTCATTGCTGTTTCATTTCTGTGTCATTAGCTGGTCTTTGTTGTTGCTGATGTGTCATTCTGGCCACGGGGTTAATGAAAAGCTTACTGCGAAGGCCAACACAGATGTTTTCAATAGCTTCAAGCAAAATTGTGTGGTTTCTTTTAACTAGCTGAATGAGGTAATTCTATAACCATATCCATGCAGTTTGGCTAATAAGGGCTGACGTAAGTGTGTCTTTTTTTCCCCCAGACTTGATGGTACATAATATTCTCTATGTCTCTAATCATAACCAGAGAACTAGTTTAGTGGAAAAGAAACAGTGTTTTCCTTATATGAATAAATTGACAAGAAGAGAACACAAACCAAATGCATGCCTACAGTCATTTGCTTTAATATATCAGCTGGAGAGAGAAATTTGAACATTTTAAGGACTGACCTGTCTCATATTTGATGTTGAAACATGACAATGAAACTAGCTTTCAGTTTTATACCACACTATTCTTTTGTATAAACATTTTGGTGGTTTATGCAGAGGCCTTTTGGTTTTGAACCTTTTTTTGTTCATTCATTATAGAGGTGCAAAGTACGCTAACAATTGATTGGCAAAGGAGATAAATTATATTTTAAAATTTCTTGTCTCTTATAGGCAGTGAGTCATTTTTGTCCTTTTCTGTTTTTGTCAGTTCTGCTTTTGTCATGATGATGAATGTATTCTGGCTCCAGTTACTATTTCAGCAGATGACATGAACTGACATAAAGACTATATCACCATTTTTCTGTACAGTATATCAGCCATCTATGTTGAAGGAAACAATTTTTCAATGACTTCCACAAATAAGAATATATCTATGTAGGGATGATTTAAACAGACAGTTTGAATGTCTTTACACCTTAGATGATTAACAGAAAATTAAATTAGACTCTTTTGCTGATCTACTTTTGTAGGAAATTGTGTTGTATCTAAGCAGACATTTGCAATGTGTCACAGCAAAACGGGAAGTGGTACATATTCCATGGAAGATAATGGGAGAATCACGTGTCTCAGAGCCTGTTTGTGTGCAATTTTTCCAGTACTGTCTCACATAGGGTATCAAAATTTTCCTCTGAAATTTTGGGAATAAACAAGGACTTAGTTTTTCTGTAGCGGGGAGGAAAACAGCAACAACAACAACAAAAAACAGACTGAGAAGAGCAGTTTTATTTCACAATTATTTATTAGTTATACTGATAGGTTTTTAGAATCAGAGTTCTCAAATGAGATTTCCCAGATTTCATGTCAAGAATCAGATGGTCTCGTTGGAAATTATTTGTTTTATATATATATATATATATATATATATATATATATATAAATGAAATTGTATCCAATTTCTTAGAAATAACAATTAAGCTGTGAACTCCTGCAATGTGTTGTGTGGTTGATTAGCTATCTGTTCTGCCCTCACTACATGTAATAAGGATACAGCAGACAGACAGGTAAACTCCTCAGCAAATGCCAGGTGTGTGTTTTCTTTACTGTTTCACATTGTTGACAGGGTGAAAAAAACAGAAACAGTATTTGTACCTTTACATTCAATCTATTCAGCAAATTACTAAAATCTATATGAATCGTAAAGTGTCAACATTGCTATTAATATCACATAAATTTCACATAAATCACATAAATGTTTTAGGTATTACAATATACTCACAAGGAATGCTCTCTGAGATAACAAGTTAGAATGGTTGAGGACTGCATCACTAAAGAGCAGCAGCCGTGCCAATCACCGTCCACACTAGTGGTGAGCAAATAGATCTAAATATGGATAATGTCGATACCAACCAAATAATGTTGTTTGTGGGCACCTGATTAGAAAAATTCTAAATGTTAGGCTTGAAAAGTGTTAAAAACTTCATAAATAAGGATAATATGAAATTTTTATGAAATGAGTAATACTTTGTTGTTTTTGCAGTAATGCTGTAAAAAATTAAAGCCTCAGTTCCACAGATTAATATCTTAGCAATAATGCGTTAATTTTGACAGCCCTATAAAAAAATATGGCTATTAATGATAGTAGCCCTTTATAAACTTGGTATCATATCGATACCAAAACTTGCACCCCTAGTCCACATTCACAATGTGCTAGTAATTTCCTTCTGAGAAAAGGGTAAATATTGAACACAGAACTTAATGTGCAACAGCACCCCCACTGGCTGGGAGGTATAACTGCCAGCAAGCAATCTAATCAATTGAAATGATCTAACTAAATGCAGTCAAAGTGTTACCAATCTCCAACCTTTGCAGAGGATTATGTTATTGCACTTAGTATTGTGGTGTACTGCAGTCTGCAAGAAGTAGAGCTGCACTGACTGTAGGGGTGAGGGAATAATCCTTCCTATTACAAAGGCTCAGTTACAGCCTCGGAAGGCTGCTGGGAGGTGAGAAATAGGAATTGATTTTATTCTTCTTGGACATACTTTCAGATGTCAAACTGAATTGTGATGTGGAGTTAGATTTGTATATGATACAAGCTCAAGCTTGCCCAAAAAAACTGTTTGTATGATATTTTTAACTAATATTTTCTACACACTATACATACATATATATATATATATATATAGTAGGCTTATACACTATAAAGTTCAGAATCAGCATAACAAATATGGAAACAAACATTATTTATGAATTTGTTTTGTCTGAATCTCTTCTTTTCACAGCTCTGCTGTAGGAGTGGGTTTCTATGGGAACAGTGAGACCAATGATGGGGTCTACCAGCTGACCTACTCGCTTTACAATGCCAATCACACACTGAGTGGCATCAACAGTCTGGTGAGAGAAGCATGTCAACCTCTGCAATCCACAACTTGAACATCATTAATGTTAATGTGGTTTGTAAGATAATTTGTATTTAGAATTCTGTAAATAACTTGGGATGCTCTGTAAATTCTTAAATAAAGTGTAATTTGATGGCAGGAGGCATAACAAAAGACAACATCTCAGTAATTACAGCTAACAGACTGAATTGGCATCAGGGCGATAACAGAGGTTTTAAATGAAAACTGTAAGATTACTTTTGTGAAAATTACCTTAAAAGATAACAGCAACTTAATATGTTTGCACAATTCAGTAGTAATTTCATAAGAACTTTGGCATTGCTAAGGTCCTCCAGGAGCTATCTCATGCAGACAGGATGTGAGCACCACACCCTGTCTGCATGTGGTGCTCACTTGTGTGGTATAAATTGGATTTAAGAAGAATGCCTCCACAGATCCATTTTCTTGATAAATTTCAAAGAATTTGGGGAAAATTTTTTCATCAGTGTTACATTATGTTACTAAAGGACTGAAAGAATCTATGGAAATCTCTTTACACTAGTGAAAAAGCAGAAAAGCAATAATGAACGGTACTAATCTTCAGGCCCTCAGGCAGCACATCATTAAAATCCAACACTACTCTGTGGTTAAAATCACTGTATGGTCTTAGGAACATTTATGAAAGTCAATGCAAAGCAAAAAGTGTATATTTAAACAATGTCCATACTTATTTAGGATGTACTGAGGTGCTATAGAAAATGGTTCCATGGCTTGAGGGTGCATCAGTGTACATGGCTTACACAACTTGCATGTGTTTGGCAACATTTATGCTCAATTATATGTGAAGATTTTTAAGAAATGTGCTGTAATCTAGATGATGTCATTTTTTGTTTCAAGAATCCAGAATGATCAAAGTCAAGATGAAGAAAGTCCCAAACTTTTCAGCAGCTGATGTTCCCAATGTTGGATAAACAAGTGCTGTGGATTTACAAAAGCATTTTACAGTATTTAATTATACTACAATATAAAGTATTTTTTTTTATCCAGTAAATTTTGGTTTGAGGTGCAGAAAATATCCTGTCGATCCAGACGAATTCTAGAGATGCTTATTGTCACAGTGGTGTCAATTGGTTGAGGCTGACAGGTGACGGGTGTCCTTACCAAGACTGGTTATGCTGGAGGTTTTCCTTCCAGTTAAAAGGGAGTTTTTTTCTTTTCACTGTCGCCCTTGGCCCCATACTTGCTAGAGGACTGAATCGAAGATGAGACTATGCAATCTGTTGGTTTCCTTAGCTGGACAATTGTTATTCATGAACTGACTTTTATGAAAACAGTTCTTATAAATTGGGCATATGTAAGTTTAATTGGATTTCAAATTAAGTAAATTAAATTGTATTAAATTGATCTGTGTCTGTAAAGTGTGCTGAGATGACTTTGTTATGAACTAATGCTGGACAAATTGCTGAAACTGACATTTAGTATTAGTCTAATATTTCAATCTAATATGCACAATGTTGCAAACTATATACTGTAGTCATCTAAATATATTTTGTTTAAAAATAACCATGCATGGTTATATAAATGTTTTAATCAAGAAAAGTCTATACCTCTACAAAGTTAAACAAGAATTTCTACATTTTTTTAAAACTGGAACGCTGCTCGGGAAATCCACCTGATAGATGACACGGTTCCATCATCGAGTCTGGAATGCAGAGTTTTAAGGTCGGAAAGTTACGTAATGCACCTTTAATACATATTTTCCTAATGGTGCTTGGTGGGTAGGTACTTCGCAAGAGGCTGTCATATTGAAGAGACAAATGGCAGATACACAACCCTTCAGCTTCACAGTTTGTGGTCTTGTGAACTAGTCAGTACCGCAGGCGATTGTGGAGGCATCCACCCCTATTTTCAGGAGCTCCCCATAACAGTGAGGGATAAATCCATTAAAAGCACTAGAAAATTAAAATATGATCCCCTGATCTGATGTAAGCCCCAGGGTCCTGAAGGCCATCTGGTACCATATGCAAAGACAACAGATTCTGGCATACTTGCAATGATGACATGACTTTAATACTTAACAATAAATAGTTAAAAAAGAAGTTACAGTTAAACTGTAACTGTTAAAAAAGTAGACAAAATTTTGACATATGCTGCAGGCATCATATTAAAAATATATTAAAATAAAGACTTAAAATTGTAAGATTCTCTTTTAAGATTATATATATATATATATATATATATATATATATATATAGAGAGAGAGAGAGAGAGAGATTTTCATTTAGCTGTTTTTGTGTTTTCATTTAAAAAAAATATACTAAATCATAGTTTACATGAAAAAGGGTTGTATAAACGTTTTCAAAGTGAATCAGTGTAAGCTTACCAGGACAAAAAAGTGTTGGTGTTGTGCAAAATATGAACATAAATTTTGCTGCGAATAACTGCTTGGCCCATGCTTCTGGTTTTACTAATAAATGCTAACATGTAACAGCAAGGCATGATCCGCACGTGGCTTGTTGCTTCGCTCTTTTATGGAAGCACTGCTTTACATCTGGTAGACAACAGAGCTTCTCTCGTAAACATGGGGTGTGCATCTGTGTCAAAGCAGCATTTCACTGTGGGGGGTCAGTATCCACTTTTGATGTCACAGTGGGGGAATTTGGGTGACTGCTCTCTGAGGATTTGTAAATAGGGTTTATTTCTATGCAACTACTGACCTGCATTCAGAGAAGTTATTTTAGGAAGCTTAGGGGGCAGGATGGAGGAAGAAGAGCAAGAACACGGCCTTGCAAGACATAGTAATCACAATAGGGAAGGAGAGGATTAACTCCCATCTGCTGTGTGTTAATGGATGTTAAGCCTCACTTCTTTCCGTCTCATGCAGTCTTGCTAACCGCATTGTGTGTGTATTTGGGTGCATGATCATGCCAGTGTCATATATCCACTTTAAGTGCTTAGACACACATATACAGTATTGCATGAATGGTATGGATAGATTAGTGCTCATGATCTCACTGACATGATAACACAATCCAAGAAGGATAATGGATTTAGATTTGTATGATACACTAATTTTGGTTGGGATGTACACAAGAAACAAAGTAACAAATGATTAAACAAAACAAAACACATCAAGGCTTCATTTTCAGCAGGAACATCCAAAAGATGGTTAAAATCACTGTATGGTCTTAGGAACATTTATGAAAGTCAATGCAAAGCAAAAAGTGTCCATACTTATTTAGGATGTACTGAGGTGCTATAGAAAATGGTTCCATGGCTTGAGGGTGCATCCAAAAGACCTTGTATTTTTATTAACTTATCTCCAAAGCAGCATGAACAGAAAAAATATAAAACCAATATACACTTTATTTCAGTGTTGTTGTGTTGAACTCTATTATCTTCAATTTGGTAGCGCAAATCTATAGGTAGTAGATGGTATTCAACTTGATGCTGACTTTCTTTGAGGTGTGTTGGTATTGATTTAATCCTACAGTATAATGAAGTCTATGGCTGCATGAAAGGAAAAGATATTCCCTTAGGAAAGACTTTCTCATGTGCAAAATTCTAGCTCAATGCAACAAACTCCCCTTACAGAGTTGACTGGCGGGCAGTCCCACAAAGCCGAAGCTGCTTTGGTCTGTGTGCAATCTTGCAGATGATATCAATTTCTACATTATTCTTTATAGGCTTACCAAATGTTATTTTAGTTAAAAATAATAATTTCTGTATTCCCTTTTGATTTAAAGTCTTAGAAACATTTTCTTTTCTTTATTTCACATGAAGTAGGAAGAAACAAGAGATGTTTGGAGGCTCCAGTTAGGTTAGTGATTTGCTCTGAGACGTTTGACTCTGCTGATTGCTTTTAAGGGTTCTCATCATGAAATGTGCACTTTCACAGTCTGTAAGGGATTATCATGTGTCATTGAAGGAAAGATTGGATGAAGAGGATCATTCTCCTGTTACTACTGAAGAGGGTTTTTGATTGTTCATACACATTCTGCATTTCAGCTTTGTTTCCACTGCTCAGGTTGCGATATTAAGGGCTCTTCACTGCTGGCAGGAAATAATGGGTGCGAGACCACGGCAATGACACTATTTCAAAATGTAGGTTTCCAATTTATGGCAGTGCTTACTTTCTTACATTCAGTGCTTCCTCTTTGAAACTGAAAGTCGCTGGGTGATTCTTGGAACAGAATAATCTTGGTTATCTGGATCATATATCAGTTCTTAGTTTTCTCGGTTTCTTGAATGCAATAGCTATTATCATCCGTTTTATTAATTTATTTATTTAGTCTGCTTTGTTTTTGTTTCCCGTGGGTAATACACTCAGTTTCATCACTGAAGACTTTAAGCAGAGGAGTACTGTTGGATATAAAATTGATATTTTGGGAATAGTTGCAGTGAGCCTCATTTTACAGGCGTGTCCAGTCTGGGAATCCTCATTGTGACCTGCTTTTCTGCAAAAGAGAGCTTTAATCCATTTTAAAAGAAGACGGGACAGCCCAGATTAGGGAAATGTGGATCACCCGTAGCAGCTAGCTGATGGATTCCATTCCTCACAGTCAGGCAGACTGACGTGCAGATAAGATTTGAAGCACTGTGGCAGGAACTGGGAGGGATAATGAACATAGGGGAGGAGAGTGAGAACAGCTTACCAGCAGTCGCATACCCTGCCCTTTGGGATTGCTTCAGTTGCGGAACGGCCTATATCTTCGCTCCGTCTCCACTTTAGCACTCATTTCTTGGGTCTTAGAAACTATCATTGGCATTAGTCAGTAAAATTTAATCAACAGTGTGATGTTTTTGCAGTGTCAGATGCAGTTTCAATGAGACAAAAATACAGTATCTTATTTGTGGTAAATTTGCATGTGTGCAAATCAACAGTCTGATCCAGAACAGAGAGAACTCCCACTCAATGCAATGTGTTCAGTCACTGTGATATATTGTGAGTATGAGAGCTTATAGAGCATGCTGTGCCATAAAACAGTTTATATGACGCTGTGAGTTGTTTTTATTTAAGCCCAGGCTTATTTATTGAAAAATTCACTTAACAAATATCTTCTAATTCATAAATGTATCAACAGCAAATATGGAAAGTTGAAGTACCTTGAAATCTTAAGATAAGAGTCTTGGAAGACGTTTAGAATACGAGAAACCAATAATAATAATAACAATAATAATAATACCTATTTTGCTAGAGAAGTAGCCTGCTTCCTCATTGAATGTGCTTACATTTAACAAATGGAAATGGCTGCATTTTTATTCTAAATTCATCCATATCCTGTAGAAAAGAGCCTCAAGGTAAACAAAACCTTTAAAAGGTAAAAATTAGAGGGCTGATGACTCTATAACCAGTGCATCATCAGCTTATTTTAGCACCAAGACTGGAAACATGATGCCTGGCTGAATCTTAAGAAAACGAAATCTGTTTTACCAGGACCTATAAAATTCCCTAATTCTGTCTTTTACATTTTTTGTTTGAACTGTACCAAAAGCACATGCCTTTGGCTGCAGGTGCTCTTGTAAATTGGAAGATATTAGCTTGTTTTCATCTAATTCCAGCATTTATTCTAAGCTTAGATAGCTAATGAGTACTGCTTGATGCCTGGAGCCTTTTATATGACAGGTCATTATACAGTAGAAATATCAGCCCTGCATTGTCAGTCGCTTCCGGAGATCAAATAGACATATTTTCTAAAAATATCACATTTTTAATCAGGGATTGATGCTACAGTTTCAATGTCAGGAAGCCCTTATTTTCACACACTCATAATTCATTGTCTTGTTAATGTCACTTACTTAAATATTAGTTACTGTATCTGTTCTCAGATCTCCTGTCTTGGGTATGTTTAAGCTGAAGTTGTTTTGATGCAACTAAAGAGCAGGTATTTACTGCATAGCCTTTTTTTTTTTGTTAGCAATTTTTAGCAAGTTTTTGTTCAAAGAGAAAAGTATATTTTTCATAGGTACTCTATTCCACCATGTTTCTTTCACCTCTGTTCAAAGGACCGTGTGATAACAGGTCTCAGTATCTGTAACATTGTTTATATGAATTAAACACACAGTTGGATAAAAATGTATCTTTTCCAAAAGCAGTTTTCTTTTGGCCTAATGCTAATTTCTTTTTTTTTTTAATCATCCTTTCCCTCTTTATTCTGTTTCTTTAGGTTGCAGGATCTCAGAACAGTGTGGACACTGGGCTCAAACAGCACCTGGAGCGCTTAGATGAGATCTTTGCCACAAGGCCCGACTACCTCCAGACTTTGCGCTTCATGCAACTGATGGTCAGCAATGTCATCCGTGAGCTCACCGCTCTGCCAGACATCAACAAAACTAAACTTGACTTGGCAGCCATTGCAGACCAAACAGCCAACATTGAATATTACAGGTAGTTGGAGCCTAAACAGCTGTCCTGACATGATGGAAATTATTTTATTTAATTTATTTTTGGATGGAGAAAACACACTGCTCCAAATGGGATTAAAAGTGATCCAGAGCAGACACAGAATAGATGGGATTTTATGAGCTCCCCTCTAGAACCCGGACTGGAAATGCTGATTTTTTTTCATGACTGCTAAATAAATTATACCTTATACTAAAAATTTTTTCACAGTGTAGTTTGCCCTAATATGTATTCCCCTCACGGAATATTGTGCATGGCAGAGTGTCTCTTCAACCTCAATTGATCTCCTAATAATTCAAATTTTCAGCATTAATGTAAAAAGGGAAATGGTGGTTCATGAGGTGCAAAAGGCTGCTGCTTCAAATGTAATTTTTAGTCAAATTTTGAAATACAACAACAGCAAAAAGAACTTATCATGCATTTGTGTCCTAAGGCTTACACTATTTGCACCTTGCCAGTTGCCATTCTTGTCGAGTAGTTTTCACTAGACATAGATATAAGCCAAGCTTACCCTGATGCTTGTGTCTTCCTGTCACTCTGTGATATTCAATCCCTTGCTGCTATTTTTTCTGTCATTTTGGATATTAAGTAAAATCTTAGTGTCAAACTTCCATTTTGATGCATGCTTAAAAAAACGCCCCACTCAGACTCAATCTGTTTTATGTTTAATTTCATTTATAAGCTATACACCAATGTTTAGTAGTGTGTGACACACAACAGTGCCAGTATTTTCCATCATAGTTTTGTTTTTGATGCTTATTTTAGAAATCTTTCATTTCAAACATCCCATGCTAAGGATTTACTCTTAAGAACATAAATAATTCAGTCAAACAACACGTCACTATATCATATAAGTCCACATTAATTTATTTGTTTTTCTATGTTGTTTTTCTCTAACTTTTTAATCAAATTGGACATCACATTGTTTTTTATGTAATTAGATGCACGTCTGATTTAGTTAACAAGCTTATGCAATGGTCATAAAAGAAAGTTCCTGTTCTTTCAACATCAGAAATTTGTCATTTCTTTTTGATTATGTGATAAACTTAGAAATGAATAATTGATTTTATTCTAATTTCCATAGAGATTTAAGACAACTATTACTTCATATAACATTTGACGGCATGCTAATAACTGAAAATGAGAAGGTCTGAAGCTTATTTATGTTTATCCTATATTAACAATGAATCTGCCAAAACAAGAAAGACCAAAGATAATCCTCGATTACATTTTAACTTGATTTACATTTGTACTGTTTTGTACATGTTTGTCAGTTTACATTATACGTCTTCATAATTTTAGATTTGAAAGCCTTTCTGAACTGAAACCAGCAGGATCTTGGCGATTTTTCCATAATTTAACCTCCAGTACTGGAACATATCTGTATTTCAAGTTATTGCTTATTTTACATCCATCAGAAACAATTAAGCCTCTTGATTATCTTCTCTTGACTTGAATTTTGTTTAATAGAAACATGAAGGTGCAATCACTTCCATTACTCTTATGTATGCAATATCTGTACATTTTAACAATGCTGAACAAATTAATAATTAATTCATTGGGACAGGGTTTATAAATTAATAACTATTTTAAAGTTTAATTTCTGGATCTATATTTGTTTTAAAATGCATTTTCCCAAATGTCAGAACAGTATGGCATTACAAAGGAGCAGTACAGACTATAAAAATAAAGAAAAAAAAGCATCTATTGATGCCCACAATGTCATTGTAAGTTTTGTGAAAAATCTTTCTTGATTTGGGAATTTTTAAAATAAGAATACAAGATACTTTCTCTGTGTGCAGGTTTTTTTTCATACTTTTTGTTACATCTGCTACAGGAATAGCAAGTAACTGCAATTCCTGGAAGAACAGATACAAATAGCCACTACTATTTCACTGTCAGTGATACAATATCCCTACATCAGTATCATACATTTTCCTCATGGCCTGATTCAGATCTTCATTTGAACTCCAGCTGTTTGTTACCGATCCCCTGGGGCTTGATTGGATTTCATGTAGCTACTGAAAAGCTTGAGGCAGGGTTTTATTGATTAACAGAAAATGTTTCAGCCAGTCCAGTGTTATTTGAACAAAGCAAAAGAAAATACAATTCTGTTTTCTAAGATTATATTTTTATGTTCAGGATCAGAAATAATTTTAGTTTTGGTGCTTCTGCAGTTCTTTCCATGCTGATGAATTAAGGTGTGCAGCCTTCTTTCAAAGGTCCTTATCAGCAAAGGAATGGATAGTCGGCATTTTATTAAATCTATGAAAAATACCTGAACTTCTACTTGAGCATGAGTAAATCATATATTCTACTGACCTCACAATATGGATTTACTGCTCTTCTGCAGGTGCACAGCTAGTCTGAGTTGGTCTATCATCCTTTGAATATGCCTGTTTGTGTGACATCCTGTGCATCTACATGACTGCCAATGATGTAGATTTATTATGCTATTAGCGTATGAGGACTTAAGAATGAATCATAAGAATTCTCATTTGTATTATTGTTTGAACACACACACACACACACACACACACACACACACACACACACACACACACACACACACACACACACACACACACACACACACACACCTTGGCCATTTTTGTAAGGGGACATTCTCAGTGGATAATAAAAATTTAATGTCTGTGGATTGGTGGTGTTGAATTATTAAGCTCAACAAGCTGGAAATTACCTGAAACAGATGGGCTCTAACTAGGAGAGAAGAATGCTGATATAAACACAAGCAGATTTAACACATTCAGTCTTGACCAAATGTTGAGCATATGTTGGTGAGGTCTGATAAGTCCATGATGTTTGCTGTTTGTAAGTGAAACTAACAGGAATTGTTATTAATGCGTCATTTTCATGTCTTGTAGATGGCTGACTTATCTGCTGCTGCTGATCCTGGATTTGGTCATTTGTTTGGCCATGTGCTTAGGAATGGCCAAGCAGTCTCAGTGTCTGTTTATCACGTAGGTACAATGAATGTGTATTTGTTTTCTATTTAAGTCTGAGGCCATTTTTCTCTCCTGGGGTACATATTTGCTCTAACTGAGAAACTACAGACAGGCAGAGCTCCAGTCAATCTCTCTGGCACCACAACTTTCATACAGCAAAGCACTCTATCAACAGCACACTCATTAGATAGCTCTACTTCCTCTCCTTAGTGGTTTCCCTTACATTTGCAAATACATTTCTAGCATTACAACTACCAAACTCTCAATAGAACCATCTGATAGAAAATCAATGTAGACTCCAAAAGTCAGATAAAAATAAGAAGACACTGTGGAGAAATCTTTGGTTCGGTAAACTACAACCAGTAATTCAAACCACGACTGATTTCTGACAAGCAAATCCACAGTCCAGTCTCTCTATCCCATTTGCCCAATTTAGTGCAACCTACGTGGTAGTGTTAGCAGATGATGCTCAGGATCGCTCCTCTCATCCCTCTCTAATGGGCCTCACTAATGCCTATTGATCGGCTGAATAGGATAAGTCTGCTCCCTTAACTAATTATTAAGTGCTCTCAGGCTGCTTTATTGGTGCTTTCAAGAAGGTCCAAGGAGTGAGTTGAAAAGTGAAGCTCTTGTAAGCTTTTTTACATCCATCAGGAGACCATTTTTTCCTCTTTTTACATGATTTATGTACCCACTCACACACTTAAAACACTACCACAAGCTAATGCCAGTGGTCACTTAAAGTTGTTCATATTGGGAGGATTTTTTTTTAACTGCAAGGACTCTGTTGAACATGTCACTCACTTATTTCCCAAAAAGCTAAAAAAACAAAGCTACTATGAGTTAAACTTGATGAGGAAGTTCATTAATTTGAATCAGGTGTGTGGGAGAAAGACAACATCCAAAGCATGCCGGACAGTGATTCCCGAAGACCAGGATTGAGAAACACTGATTTATGTACTTTACTGGCTACTTTTCCAACAACTTTACATTTTGGATGCAGTAATTAGACACCTATTTCACCATGTGCACTTAGTGCAGCCAATAAAAATAATGCTACTAGAATCCAAGCTAAACAGAAATAAGTGAAGAAAGTGATGGGATGGCCTTTTCCTCAATATTATCTTAAACTGGATTTTTTTCTTCACTCACACATTTTCTTGAATGCATTACACTTTTCTAAGGGCTAATGCAAGAATTTAACAATAAATCCAAAGTTAATTTATCTTTGTATCACTTAATAATAGAGTGAATTTCAGCTTTATGGTTTAATCTGCGATGCACCGTGAAGGTTAGGCCTCTGTCTTCCAGCAAAATGGGAAGAATTTCTAAGTAAAAAGCTGAAAAGAATAAATCTAATTAACTGGCTGGAAATGGGGCTGAAGATCATTGGTACAGTACAAAGATTCAAAGACTAACTGATTCATCAGATTCATCTCATATGTATTTGCCTTTTTTTCTGTATTTTCCTGTCATCCTCCCCATCTATGCCCCTGCCTCCCATTTTCCCATTTGCTCCAGGATCATGTGTTTTATTATACTGTCTTTGATCCTGAGCTGGGGCTCACTGGGAACTGGCACTGCTACAGCTGTGGTGAGTAAAATGCCTTTTTTTCTGTTTGAAATCTTTTAACAGTTGCTTTATTTATGCATTCTTATTCATTTGAAGATATTTAAATGTTAACACTGCAGATCAACTAAATGCAGATGTTAATACAGTCTGCTTGTGTCACAAGTGATCTTTGGTGTTTCTTTGAAAACTTGTGGGTTAACATTTGAAAATGTTAGCTTTTTAAAATATGTCTATATCTGTCTGCGTGGTTTATAGTAAACTGTCTTCTAAGGTTAACTATGCAGTAAAGCTGATTACATATCACTGATCTTATAGGTTCAAGAGCCCTTAACTCTGTAAATAAAGCAGCTCTCTAGTTTTAATCGCTGATTCTTTAAAATCTCTTTGGTGGTTGTGCTCAGTTTTATGTCTCTTTCAGGCCAATCTGGCAGATTGCTCTCCAGGACTGTTCACCATGTGTTTGGCCCATCTGGGCTTAGTGTCTTTAATGGTGCTTGAATTAGGGGCACTGTCAGGGGTCCAGGAAATAAACCCTTGCTTCTAGCCTTGCTCCATCCCTTATGTCCATTGTATCCTCTACTTAATTTTTCCTCCATAGGGAAACCTCACATCTGTGGATTATCCCACAGGATTTGACATCTTAACAGTTGTTTTAAATAAGGCAAAGGCAAATGTGAATTGCACTCATCTGCTGTGTTTTCTTTTTTTTTTTTTTTTTTTCGGATTATCTGCTGGTGTTGTTGTTGTTCCAAATTGCCAATATCTCGGATAGCGCTTATGGTTTAGCATGGTGCATTATAGTTAAACATTGCCTGAGACTGTAACCTCCCACCTTTCAGGTCAACCTTTCCACAATAATTGACTAAAGCTTGTGTGTAGCTTACATCTGTCTCACTGTAAGAATATTATGTCACTCACCCAATGAATAGTTACAAACCCATCAGTTTCCTCTAAAATAAGGCGTACTGACTCATGGCATCGGTTCTCAATGGGTTAATAAGTGGGGTAGTCATCCACATAAAGTTTATATCAAAGAGCCTTAGAATGTGGGACACTATGCAAAACAAGTGAGTAAACTTGTTGCACCTGCACATTATTATAAAGAAATTCATGTGCAAAAATGTGGTGCCTTTCAAGAGGAAAGATGATGATGATGGTGTCCTAGAAAATATTCCGAAATGTATACATATTTAATGACATGAGGCATGTACAAAATGTTCCAGCCGATATAATGAGATAAAGGGTGACATCCTTACAGTGCCTGATTTTTTTTTCTACCTCCTTTCTGACACCAAGTGGCATATCATTGCAGCTGGGGAAAGCTGTGCTTAAGTTAAGGGTTATGTAGTCACTAATATTTACAGTGGAATGAATATTTTTTAATTTAATTGATGGGTTGTGGTTGAACGCCTTGCATGGCAGCTTCCGCCATCAGTGCGTGAATGTGTGTGTGAATGGGTGAATGTGATGTATGATGTAAAGCGCTTTGGGTATCGTTCCAGGTACAGTAAAACGCTATATAAAATATGGACCATTTACCACTTACTATTTAAGGATTTTAATTGCAGTACAATAAGAATAAATTTAAATTTCTCTACATAAAACAATATTTTCTGATAAAGAGAGACTTTACCAACTCTAACTGAAACCCTAGTCGTTGCGGGATTGATGATAACTGATGTCACACAGGTACATTTAAGAATTTGTTCTCAAGGAAGTTTGGGACAGTCAGCGATAACAAGCTGAGAAAACTTAATATTTAAGAGTCTTCTTCGTCATCACATTGGCTTGAAGCCATAAAAGATTACTGATGGTACATGAAGTTCAGTAATATTATTGAAGATATTGAATTGGAAATGTGTGGTTCAGTTTGCTCATTACTACACAATGTACAGTAGTGAAAAAGAAAATACACACCCTTAATTCTGGGTTTTACAGACCTTTTGGCCTTTTGACTCGCTTTTCTTAATCAGGTTACTCATTGAGATTTGTGCACATCTCTTTTAAGGTCCTGCCACAGTATTGTAAGCAGACTGAGATCAAGACTTTGACTGGACCAAGCTTTTGGTTATTTTCTTTTTCAGCCGTTTTGTTGTAGGTTTTTTGTTGTACAAAAATAATTGCCCTGTTGCATGAATACAGCCAAGCTTCAGCTGTTAATCAGATGTCTTAATTTTTGACTAAAATATTTTAGTTCATAGAGGATTTCATGGTCACCCTGAGTAACTGCATGGTGTCCAGGTACTATGGCTGTAAAAAAACCAGTCCCTCCACTACAGTGCTTAATGGTTGCTATGAGGTATTTGTATGCTTTGGTTTTCAAACATCTTGGGGCATATTATGGTCAAATATTTCCACTTTGGTGTCGAAGTTCCAGACGTTTTGCAATTTGTTCAAATGTAACTTTGCTCATTTAAGCTGTGCTGTTCTTTTTAAAAATAAGTGTCTCCATTGCAATCAAACCAGTCCTGCTTATTCAGGCTTTTTGTAATTGTACTGTCATGAACATAAATATAATTAATATGCTAACGGAGGTCTGTCGTGTCTAGATTGTAACTCCTGGGTATTTTCAAATTATTCTAAGCATTGCATTGTCTGTCCTTGGAGTGAACATGCTGGGATGTCAATGCCTGGGGAGACTGGTAATGGTCTTACATTTTTTTTACTTGTAAATAATGTCTCTGAGTCTCACCCTGTAGAATGATAGAGTGAAATTGTGTGTAAATTACCTTATAATCCTGCCCAGACTGATGAGCAGGATTGTAAGGACACATGTCACCCCTTCTTGGCATTGTGCTAGCACACACCAAAATGATCCACACTGCAACACTTTACAAATTCCACTATGATTACTTTTTAACAAAATGTGAAAACAGTAAAAAACTGGCTACACCCTTACTGCTTCTATGAGAATTAAGATGGTACAATGAGTTGTAGCTGGGTGATGCATCATTAGCAAGTGTGACTCTGTTAAATTAGAAGTTGTGGAAACCCTAATTTTGAACAGGGTTTTGAACAGGGTAATTTTGAACAGAGCAGGTTCAGTATATTGACAGTATCTTCAAGTAATCTGGCTTAAATAACCCTAACAATGGACTTCTTGATAAATAGTATTAGGATCCTGGTTACCAACTCAATAACTCAACCCTTTTCTCACACTGGCTGGGTGTGTGGTACCAGATAACCAGTTCCAACCATATGTTTTGACAGGTTAAAAATGCAGTACTGCTGTAGACAAACAGGAAGGGATAATGACAAACTAGAAGCAAAACATTTTAACTTTTTTTTTTTTGGCAAATGATTGCAGGCATTATTTTTTAGTAAGAAGCTCTGTCAAAATTATCACTGTCTCCCCATAGTTAAGAATCCTTTAAAAAATTCCTGGATCCAGCCGAGGATCTAGATCATCCCCCAAATCTAATCGCTTGTTCCTCATTTGTTTTCTGACATTTCCTGAAAATTTGATCAAAATCCATCTATAATATTTTGAGTTATGCTGCCAAATCCATGACTTCCATATTGGCAGTGACTGAATTAGTCCAGTTCTGATTAAAACATTTTCTAAAAAGGATGTTGAAATTAACATGAACATACAGACATTGTTACATGCAAGTAGTAGGAGAAAACTAAAAGTAAATGATTTATAGTTCACGTATTTATTTTGATGAATAAATTATTGCTAATTTAAAATTTTTCAAAGATAACCAGTCTGTGTTTTCAGTTAAGTGATCTCTTCTGCTGACTTACTGTATCTGTTATGAAAATATTTCCATGTGAAAGTCAAGCAGCATTGTTGGAAATTTAACATTGAGAGAGTCAGTCAAAAGCTGTTACCAACCATTTTTTTTCATTTAATTATTTTTTTTTTATTTTTGTAGAAAATTGATTGGCTGGGGGGGTTCTTTTATATGCTACCTATTCTATTATAAGTTGTCATGGTGATACAACTTGGTAGAAAGAGATTTGTAATAGTGAAAATCAAGAGCTGAAGTTAAAGTTATTACAGACCCCTGATTAAAAAAATAATTATTAAAAATTCATTAAAAAATTAAAGCTAAACATAACAAATAAAAGAAGCAGTAACATCAGGTTGATAGAAATTTTACATTGTAATTTTAATCCAAAATACAGAAATATCAAGTTAAAAGATACTACTCCAGATGCACTGTAAAATAACACTTGGATCTCTGGACCAAATATTTACAGCGTATAAAACAACATACACTGCCTGTCGAAAAAAAAAAAAAAAAAAATGGCCACCTGGATTTAACTAAGCAAATAGGTATGAGACTCCTATATCTTTTCAGCTGGCAATGACCTATTTAAGTAGATTGCAGAAACTACTGAAATTTGGTTAAGAACTGTCCAGTGCAGTATTAAAAACCTGGAAGGATAGTGGGAAACCATCAACTTCCTGGAAGAAATGTGATGGGAAAAAAATCTTGAATGATATTGATTGCTGATCATTTAAACATTTTGTGAAATCAAATAAAAGATAAACAACATTTATAACTTAGGGCTGTGTTTAATAATAAAAGTAAGAGCACAATGCAAAGGGAACTCAAGGGACTGAACAGCTGTGCAACCATAAGAAAACCACTAATCAGTGAAGTTAACCAGATTAAAAGGCCTCAATTTGCCAGTTAGCATGAAGATTGGACTCTAGAGCAATGGAAGAAGGTCATGTGTTCTGATAATTTATCCTGTTCCAGAGTGATGGGAGCATTAGGTTCAAAAGAGAGGCAAATGAAGCACATATTTTTCATGGATTGGCCATGATGGAGTCCAGGCCTGAACCCCAATGTGAAACTTTGGAAAGTGCTGGAGAATACTTTGCTCACTGGTCAGACTCTTGCACCATCAATACAAGATTCTGGTGAACAATTAATGCAGCACTGGATGGAAATAAATCTTGTGACATTGCAGAAGATTATCCACACAATGCCACAGCAAATGTGTGCCCTAGTCAAAGCTAAAGGTTGTCCGATAAAATATTAGAGTGTACGACTTTTTTATTTTTTATATTTTTGGCCAGGCAATATAACTATACTTTGATTACTGTCTATACATTTACATCATTCTAGAGTGGGAGGTGTGTTGTTGCACCACTAATCTTTAACGGTGCTTCACAGTAACAAAGTAAAAACAAAGACTACTTGATTTTGGCTAACAGCAAAAGATGTTTTATCCTCAACAAATTTCTTGTTTCCTTTTAAACATGATTTATTCTAATAGAAGAGTGTCATTTTTCCAGCTGTAAATTATGCGTGCATGTGAGAAAATATTCTAGTTATTTTTGTTATTTACTTTTTTCTTTTTTGTTTTTGGAAAGGTGCATTTATTCATTCGTGGGATGGGTGTGCATAGAACTTAACCCGTTACTGTTTATGTGTGCACATTAGCAGCTCTTCATGGATAAATTAGAGCATGAAATTTTTTTTACATATTTTATCCATGGTTAGCAAAGCATGACATTCTTTATGGGATCATTAAGACTTTTAGGTCTTTTACTGAAATAGAATGAATTCTGAATAGAATAGAACTGAACAGATTAGGAATGGTGTAGAAAAGAACTTGCATTTACCCTTCATTCTATATGGGTGTTCACTTTATGTATATCTATGTACACTTAGAAATGTTGGTTACAAAAATTGTGCACAAGCTAGTGTATCAGTGCTGCAGAGTTAAATCGAGACAGAACAAAGATTTTAATTTTGGTGAAAAACTGTTAATAACTTCCCAGTATGAAATAATTTAGTTGCCCCACAAGAATTTGGATGTATCTCATAACGTTAGTACTGCACTTTTTTTCCACTTTAGATTAGATTACCTGCAAGATAACAATGTGTGTTTATTTATTTATTCCCTACAGGGCGCTAGTGACTTTTGTGTTGCTCCAGACAAGTTCATTGTTAACCAAACTAAGGATTTCATCAGTGCAGGTACTTTATCTCTACAGACATCCTTGCTCAGACACCACCACTGTCAATTATTCTTAAGACACAATGCTAACCTTTTTGTTTCTCTCACCTTGCAGATGTTGCACACTATTATTTGTTCTGCAGTCCAAATCTGCCAAACCCCTTCCATCAGGTATTGACTAAATGTCTTAGTTGTCTGCTTTCTCTAGAAGTCATTTACCATGGATCACCCACTGGAAAATGTGTTTTATTTTCTACTTGTTAGATGCACCAAATTCATTATTATTTTTCATTAAGTTAGATGGCTGTCAGCTGTCACACATTCTCATCTGAAATTGAGTAGTTTGGTAAAATCCTGGTACTTTAAAGCAACTGTTCAAATCTATTATTTTCAATGCAACCACACACACAAACAGCCTCATCTAATAAACATTAAAATGAAGAAAGACAAAGCGACTAGACTGAATGTGAAGGAGGTTTTTATTATTTCAAAGCAACATTTTGTGGTAATGTTGTGTGATCTCAAGTGGCTCTTTGTGTGGCATATATTATGTGACTTTTAAAAGGCTAAATCCTTGACCTGTAATTATTAAAACCTAGACGCTTTGCTACTGTCATAGCAACTATTAATGGATTAAAAATGTACTTGTTCAGTCAGAAAGGATAATCTTTTTTCTGATGGCCTAGTGGATATAAATATTGCTCTTTTGTTTCCTCGAGACAATGGATCTTTATGGATAATCTGAGCCTATCTGTCCAGAAAGAAATGTGTCCTATATTATAACGTATTATAAAGCCTTACTTAACACAAAATGATCTGTTTACAAGCTGCATCCTTTCAAACAATTATCTGCTGCTCTTGTTGTTGTTGTGGATGTCTGTGTGTGTGATGTGGTGGGTGATTGTGTTTTTACAGTCACTGACAATCTGTCAGCGTTCTTTGACCACTATGCAAATCCAGATTCAGGGCTTGCTGCAGTTCTCTGTGACACTTTTCCCCACTGCTCAGGTAAGTGGCTGCCTGACAGACTATTACAGCAAACTGTAGAGAGTTGTGTATCATTGTCTTCCCTGTTACACTTTGTTACACAGAGAGACCTTTTAGGGATCCAGCGGCTGTTAAACTCCACAGAGCTCAATCTTAACCAGCTAACAGCCTTGCTGGACTGCCGTGGGCTGCATAAGGTAAGAATTTTTTCTTCAGAATTTGTTCAGAACAATTCTAAGTGGAACGTTAGGTAGCAGAGCTCAGACCCACTAAGAGAACCTACTTGACAGTTCTTGTGTCAATAGATGAAGAGGTCACCATGTATGACAGATTTATACTCTCAATAACTGAACAACAGTGAGAACACATACGCCAGATGAATCTCAAGATTGTTTGTCAGAGCTTGTTAGTCAGGTCTAACAAGCTGAGCAAACTAGGAATGCATCTATAACATGCATAATATCTGAAAAACATGCATAAGTCTGAGCTTCACATTCTGGTCACTACTGCAAAGATGAAGCCAATGCAAAAACAAAATAATGGAGCCAGGTGTAAACAAACAAAAAGCAAATGTACATTTTTTTCCACACACAAAATGGCATTTACTCGGAAAGACTGTGCTTACCAAATGGAAACTTCAAACCATGTGTGCAAATAGAGTTAGTGAAAACAGAAATAAAGTAAGGTGAGTGAAAGATTAAATAAAAGAGCTTATGGTGTTTTCTAAAAGCTGGATTTTTTTATTTTTTATTTATTCATTTATTTATTTTATTTTTTACCACTCCTACTCTAGATAGGTGCAGCTGTGTCTAACAGTTATAGTGTTGCCAGTGAGTGATTAATAAAAAAAAAATGTTTTTTTTTTTCTGGACATTGACAAAATGACTCTTCTAGGACTATCTGGATGCCCTAATGGGTGTGTGCTATGATGGAGTGGAAGGGCTACTCTACCTCTCTTTGTTTTCTCTTCTGGCTGCCTGTGCACTCTCTGCCATGCTGTGTGTAAATTTCCGAGTTTGGACATTAATGCGAAGCAGGTCAGTGCCATGTGACCCCATTACCACATCATGCACTATACAGGAAGTACTTCGGCAAAGTGTTCATGCATGCACTCTTTTTCTTTCCATCTCTGTGTGTGGGTCTGCAACTTTATTCCAGGGAAAAAGACTATGATGACATTGATGAGGAAGACCCGTTCAACCCTCAAGGACGGAGGTTATCATATAACCCAAGAAGGTCCAACACACACAGTTTCTGCAGCTATATGAGCAGCCTTGGCAGCCAGGCCAGCCTTCATCCACCTCCTCAATCTGCTTCTAATTCCACCATCCCACCTCCTGAATACATGTAAGATCAGATTCAGAAGATGATTTATTTGTATTTGCGTGTTTGGACTCTGACCACCTTTTCTTTCCTTTGTACCACAGGAATCAGTCCATGCTGTTTGGAGGGACCCCTCGATATGAGAATGTGCCACTGATAGGGAGAGGATCCCCACCTCCCTCGGTGCGTTGGCCCTATGAGGCCCTAGTGTCCCTAGTGTGATGATGATGATGATATTACTTCTGACCTCAGCACTGCCACCAGCACCAATCAGGGAGCATGCACCATGAACTTGGCTATGCTTATACATTGCACACAACCTCACTTTGTCAACATGTTGTTGGGGGCTTTATGTTGCTTTGGATGTGATGGAAGACTGATATCTACTGGCCATTTGTGGAAGTGCGTTTGTTTTTAGCTCATCTCGGGTTGCCAAGCTCAATGCAAAAGCTAAAATCCTTTTCTCTTTTGATTTGGGCTGTATTTATGGTTTTGCCAAATTAACCCTTTAAGGATTAAGCATTTGCTTATGTGTAAATTAATTGTGAGCAACTGTTCATAAAAAAACAAACAAAAAAAAAAACAAACAATAAAAAAAACATCAGCCTTATCAACCTCTTGTTAGGAATAGACATTACTAATGGCTTTCATAGTGTTGTGTCTTCAGGGCATGGGCTAAATTATAGATAACAGATAGAAAATTGATAAAATAACAGTCAAAGTGTCTGTTCTATTCTTTTGATCTGCAATCACAGTGTACCTAACACTTGAAACGCCCTTTGAGGGGGAGATTGTGCAAGAGAATCTAGATCATTGTTTAAAATGTTATTTGTGCCTCCGTGAGGAACATTTTCAACAGGCATTAGCATCTGTTCTTTATTTTATTTATTTATTTATTCATTTTTTCTGTAGCAGAGATGAAACTTTGGAAAATATATTTACAATAAATGCTGCGGTTCACACAGCTACAAAGAGATGCATGTTTCTTTGTTTGGGGTTTTTTCTTTGTTTATATGAATCAGCTTCTCAGTGCATTTTAATAGTGTATTTTTATATGAGCAATTTCTCAGAAGCCTGTCTTAACCTCTGAATGTTAAGCAGTGATTTGTGAATAACCACTTTCCCTTTTTAAATTCTGACTCAGATCTTAAATTAACTGTAAGTTTTCTGTTGTCTAATTTCTTCTTCATTTGTCTTGTTTTATTTTCATTTAACTTTTTTCTACTTACTGGTGTTGCCATGCCAATTGTTTTAACCTATAATCCAAAGCCACCAAAGACACCTTTTAAGCTCTGTTTAGTACCTCAGCTTTGACTTCCTCACACTGTTTCCCCCATAGAGTGTTGCATGTGAGTGTGAATTATTTTGTGACTCCTCATTTTTGCTCTCCATCGTCTCATCACTTTCTCTTTTACTTGTCACAACATTCATGTCTCATTCCCTATCTGCAACCTCCAGTTGTAAGAACAGAGCATATTAAAAAATGTTTTCCAAACTCAGATCACATCTTGCTACTTTTATAATTCATCTAAAATTATATAAATTTAAATATTCTAAAGTATTTTTTTTTCTTCTTTCCTGCAGTATTCACCAAGTATGAGGACCACCTATCTGTCTATGACTGATGCTCAGATCAGACACTTTGGGACTGACTTCCAGGTGTAGCCTGCTACATACTGAACCCTTCTCAGTGCTTCTGACTGAGACTCTGAGCTCCTACCGAGAAGGCTGTCTTCATGGCATAATCCTGTTTACGGGAGCGACAGCCTGTCGTCCAATCTGAGACATGAAAGTGGGCCATATGAGGCAATTACTTCAAAAACACATCAGTGCAGTGCTTGGTAAATCCCAAATGCAGTTTTAAACAGAGGGTCTATTCAGATCCATCTTAAGATTGTTGTTGTTATATTTCATGGAAATACTGTTGCACAAAATAAAAACATTTATATGATCCTAATTCATAGCCTTTCAACTGAAATGATCTAACAATATTTATTGCTTTAGCCAATGGTCTGGTGGCATGTATAAATATGATCATTGGTCAGTATTTTCATTTTAATATTAAGGGAGTGGAAGAAAAAGACTCTGTTTTGCTAGCAGATCCTGTTACTTTTTTCCATTGGTGTAATATAAAATGAAACACCACTTTTACATCTTTTCTACATGATAACTGAATGTATTAAAAATTATATCAAATAATATGATTTTGTTTTGAACAGCCAAAGATGCCTTTCAGGATGAGTCAGATAGACATAATTGAGGTGTTTTATGCCAGATTTGGGGATGCTTTTGCATGTAGGAAGTTCTTCCTGAGAATATTAATAAGAACACACCTATTATTAAGAACAAGACATGTGTGTGATGTGACTAATTCACAACAACAAAGGCAAAACATAAACAACAGTGAATCTTAATAAATGCTGTGTTGAAATGATATTTTGTTTAGAAACTACTGAAACATTTAAAGGACCAGTGCTACTAGTGACTGATGATAAATATAAACAGAATATGCAGAAATGTGATATTCTATTTCAGGTATTTAGCCACTGTAAGTCTTTAAATTGTTGCAAATCTGCTATATACTGTTTTTAATATGTTGTAAAATGTATCAAAATAAACTGAAGTTCAACCATAAAAGGGCTGTATGTAGACTAATTGATTCATTGTGTACTCTTTTACTATCTCTCTGATTCGATTAGATTAACTACAGTAATATATGAGATGTCACAAAAAAACATAAGCCTCCATCTATGTTTAAAAATAGATGTTAGAAGTTGTGTAACTTCTCCACAATGGATCTTTCAGATATTAAGAATGTGAAGAGACATTGTTCTCAGTAAATTAGATTAGCTTTTCAAAGTAGAACAGGATGTGCCTCACACCATTGTCAGTCAAACACAGGCAAGCAGTATCCTCTCTTTTATTTCACTTCTTTTCTTAATAATATTGCTCTTTCAAGATTTTCTGGAGTTTCAGTCACTTCTCATTCGCCCCCTTTAACATCATCTTTGGAAACAGAAGTTTCCCCAGCTTTAACTTTGCCCACTTCATCTCACAGCCACTTTAACCAATATGTTTAGTTTCAGATACCTACTTAAAAGCTTTTTCTATCATATGGAAAATGTGTTTATTTTGTGTAAATTTTGCACTTAGATGATAATTGGTGCTTTTAGTTAAAGAAAGTACACATTTAGAGTTCTTCTACCGTTTGCCTTTTGTTTTCTTCTTTTTTTCCCATAATTACAATAATTTAACTACAGTAGGCTGATTTCTTGTCGTCCTATTCTGCAACGATTAACCATTTTTAGGTTACGGTAAAGCAAGAGTCATGATCGCTATCCATGGTGCTGATTCTGGAACCCCTGGGGAACCCGGAGCTGTCCATGGTGCCAATTTCTCTCTACATGCCTTCACTTTCCAGTTTCCAATTTTAACCTTTGAAATATCTTTATAATATGTAAAACAACTGACACAACAGGCTCTTGTGTGGAATATGTGAGTAGCTTTAAGAATAAGTGGAGCTAACACCTTGGACATTTAGTCCTGTCTCGCTTGCCGTAGGAAACACGGAAACACTGTATAGCCCGTTAGCTTGCTAGCCATCTGTGGCTATTTATAACTATAACAAAATGCTGAGTAAGTAGTGATATATTGCATGTCCTTTAGGGATGATGTGGCGGGGATGTGGCTGAATAATGGGAAACGTCTTTGGGAGAAAGAGCCGACCCTCTCGTGTGACGGAGCAAGACAAAGCCATTTTGGTGAGCTGAGAACAGGTGTAGCCGCTCCGTTATACAAACACAGGGCCAGTATTAGCGGCTGTACAACGCAACGTACGTGGATTAATGTTAGCTGATCTGCTTACTGTTGGATTGTACTGTATTTCGTTGCTAGAATAGACCCCTTTGTTTATACACGTTGTTAAGCATGTACTATTTATGATATTTTATCTTTAGACTATGCTATATTGTGAAATGTCACTCCAATAAATATCAGTAATCACCCCATTTGTGGGTCTCCTTTCTATGATTGCCAGTGTTGTAAAAAACAGACTTTTAAAAATATATTATATTAATTAATGATATTAATATATTATGTTAATTTAAACTTAATACCAAGTTAAATTGTTGCTTGCTGAAATATGTCTTACCTTGTGATCTTTAACAGCAACTGAAACAACAGAGAGACAAGCTGAAACAGTATCAGAAGAAAATCACCTTACAACTGGAAAAAGAAAGACTTCTGGCTAAACAGTTGCTAAACAATGGCAAGAAAGAGTAAGGAGATGTTCAGATATTAAAATGGATATTTTCCTATTTAGCTGGACAATTTGAGAGCAGGCAATAGTAAAAAAAACAAATAATTTACTGAACTTGATTAGCAACATATAGCAAATGGCAATTGAAAATTAATCTCTCAAGCTGTAGACTCCTCTGGAGATTCAGAGGCATTATCTGTTGTTGTGTCTGTTTTATTCTCTATGTGCATTGTTTTTCTGATGAGAGTGAATGATATGTCTTTTGTTACTGCAGGAAAGCACTACTGCTTCTTAAGAAAAAGCACTATCAGGATCAGTTACTAGACAAGACTGAAAGTCAAATTTCAAACCTGGAGCGCATGGTAAGGATATATCCTGTCTTATTACCTTGTGGGGTATTATAATTCACCGTTATAGCATTTTATCACCTTAAAAAAACATCTCTTAACAGACAGCCTACTGGGTTAAATATTTATTTCTGAAGTTAGTTAAAGTAGTTGTGCAGTGTAGGTGGCAGTAGTAGACTTATTCTTGATGTGTTTTTTTAGAGCAAGAATACTCAAAGTCTTTCAATGACTTCTTTTTCATTCGTAGTCTTAACTTGTTCTGTTTCCAAGACAGCAATCGGATTTGCTGCAATAGTCAATCTTAATAAATTATAAAAAATAAATCATATTGTGTAGCCCGTGTTGTATCTCGAAGAAAAGTAGCCCACTATATTTGATAGTAAGGAAGTAAAGTTTATTCATCAAGCTCTTTTCACAGGTAAAAATCACAAAGTGCTATACTGTACATGAGATGGGTGCAATAAAACAACATCATAATTTAATAAAATAAATAATTGCCATCAACAAAAGCTTTCCTGAATAAAATTGTTTTTAACTGCTTTTTCAAAGAGTCCAAGAGTCTAATACGTTTGCAGCTTCGCTGCTTGTCACTAATTTTCTGCATGCTTGTATTTGTCAACAGGTTCAAGATATTGAGTTCATGCAGATTGAGATGAAAGTCATCGAGGGACTTAAAGTTGGCAATGATTGCCTGAAAAGTATGCATGAGGTAGATTTTTTTCTTTTTCTTTCTATTTAGAAATATGTCTTTTACATTAGTTTTATAATATGCCTTAAGCTTTACATATGCGAGCGTGCATTACTATATTGTGAAAGTTCCTACTGATAGGCGTGCTTTCACTAATGTGATCCCTTAGTGAGGATTGAGCAGCATAGATTGCTTGTGGTTTGTGCCACAGTGGCATGGCTGGTGCATATTGTTTGAAGATTAAAGGATTAAGAAGAAATGCCTTGACTACAGTGGTGTGACTGCAGCACATCCTTGGATTCAGTGAGGGGATCTTGCTTTGGAAATGTAAAAGCCAGCCACAATATGTGGAAAACATTTTACATTCAAAACACTGTTCTTCTGTAATATGGAATTTTCCTCCTTGTTTGTGACAGATCATGTCAATAGAGGATGTGGAGAGAATCCTGGATGAAACACAGGAATCAATTGAATATCAGAAGGTAAATACCTTATTGATGTTAGTAAAATATAACAGCAAAGAACTAAACTAATATTTGTAAATAAGTATAACTACTGTAAAAAAAATGGATAGATTTGTAAAAGGACCAAAGCTAATGTTTATTTAACATTTAATAAAACATTTATTCGTTTTATAATGTCAGTATTTAAAGGATGCAGACTATTTGAGCCTGTAAGTATTTACATATTTTGTTCCTTCAGCAAATAGATGAAATGTTGGCTGGAGCTCTAACTCAGGAGGATGAGGATGCTGTTTTAGCAGAGCTGGAAGCTATCACTCAGGTAGGTAGTAAGCTACATGTTTAAATTTAATTGCCTCTACCAAGGCGAAGGTTATTATTCTTTTAGCAGCATAACTAAAAACGTAATGGACTGACTTTGATTAAATTTTCAGGAAATATGGAATAAGAAGCAACTGATTAGATTTTGGGGGTGATCCAGATCGTGGCCTGGATCCAGGATTTTTTTTTTTTAACACTAGGACAGCCAACTTTCCAATATCCCTTAGAACCGCCAGAGGAAGTATTTTTAACACTTTGCTGACGCAGCGTAAAAATGATAAAGGTGGCATTTACAAAGTCCATTTTTTTCCCTTTTTTATTATTTGGAAGTAGACAAACTTCAATAAATAAATACTTAATTGATTAGCATGTGGGATTGCTTTGGGCTTACAACATTCACTTATCAGCTAAGATATAACTAAATTAAATTATTTTTTAAATGTATTTATATTTTTGTCAATTATTTAAGGGTGAATAATTAGAAATCATATGATGCTAAAGTAATGAAACAGAACGCTGGATGTCAGTTGATATTGATTGATTGTATCACACGTCGACAGCTCAGTAATGAACGCACGCCGGCTCCTTCTAGCATCAATGCATTCACTGCAGCCATGTCCAAAATGTTATAAAACACTGCAACAGACCATCTTCTAGTTGCAGCTCAAGATAAATTCTGCCTTGACATCTCATCAAGGATGTCTAAACTTGGTCCTATTCTAGAGCATCTGATCATTTCTCCCCCATCGTTTATTTATTTTTTGGCAACATAACTCAAACATTTTTGGACAGATTTTCATAAAATTTTCAAGAAATGTCAGAAATGGAATAAAGGAACAAGTATTTACATTCTGGGGGTGATTCAGATTGTCAGGGTCTGGGAAGTTTTTTTAAGGATTCTTTACTATTGGGAGATAGAGATAATTTTGACATTACAGCTTCTAACTCGTCAGAAAATGCTCAGAATCATTGGAGGAAAAACAAAAAATCAAGATGGCATCATGGTAGATGTTATAATCTGACATTTTGTGACCTGGATCATGTTGATATTCTGGACCTGATGATCCAGAAGGTTCAAAATATAGGGGGTACTGGGTGGGCTGTTGGGACTTTTGTGTTGTTTCTCAGGTGAATAACCCTATGGCCTGGCGGACTCTCTGAGTGCTTCTAATTTATACTGATTGAGACTGTTTGCTTAGCATGCTTCCTTGATATAACGCAACTCATATTTCTCTGGAGAAGTGCTCTGAAACGGATTCTGAGTTGAGTCATAAAACGATATTTCATCCAAAATGCCTTTTATTGTTTTGGCTTTGGGTTTGTATAAAATTTGAAATTGATCTCTTAAAGGGAGGAAATAAATCCGCAAATTTGAAGAATTGTACTCACACTGCAGCCCAATTGTAATCTAATAACAAGCTGTAATTGAAACAGCCATGGTTATGAATTAGGTTGATTCATAGTGATTAAAACTTCAACAGATTGTTCTATTATAGTGCAGTAATTATTCGAAATGGCACGCAAGCTCAAGTCTATTAAACTTCATAAATTACCATGTTTCCTACTTGAACACAGGCACTGGATCAAAGGCTAGTTTTGATCTGATAATACCAATAAAAATCCAAGACTGTAATGCAATGGGAATAATTCTGTCTGTGGTAAAGCAACCTAACAAGAGAAAAAGCATCTTTGCTCAGTAAAGCAAATACTTTGTACAGTATGTGCAGTCCGTGGGAGCTGATTAGAAAATCTGTCCCACATCTTCTAGAGTTGTGGTAAGTAGTTTGCACACACTCATTATAGACAGCAGTGGACCAAAGTCTGAGTTTACATTGAACTGAACGCTGCTGGAACACCACTGTCACCATCTACAGTAAAGCTAGTTTTACATCACCATGGACTAAACAAATTGCTGTTCAAGAAAGAATCCCTGCCTTCAAAATTCAAAAGCCCTCTAGCAAGTTTGCAGCTGAACAACAGGGTCTTATGGCCAGATGTGAAAAAAGTTGGGTCTTTTGGCAAAAAAAATGACCTGTAGTATGTTTGGAGGAGTAAAGACAAGGCGTTTTAAAATCTAGCTCATGCCAAAAAAACAGCGTAATTACATTTCACCAAATATTCCAATAAGAATGATCAAATAATTTACATCACGCCAGAGTGATCTAAATTAGGTTAAACTTTATGACGCACATTAAAACAAAAATTAGGCAGGGTTTGAATTACGGGGGAACTAAGGGAAACTCGGCTCCCAAGGCAAAGGAGCTCCCCTCAACACATTCAGCTTATATTTTAAGGGGAAGCCCTAAAAATAGTCCACTCTAAGGTTATATTTATTTTTAATAAGGTTCCTGGTTCTTACTTGAAAAGAAAAGCATTAATTTGTGGGTTTTGTGTGTTTATTCATTCATTTAATTAAATCTTCCAAACGACACAGGCGATCTGTTTCCTTCAGCACCCTTTACAGCGGCATTGTTTGTTGTGTCGTGAGCCTCCATAAAACAAGCAGTTGATGTGCTTCCTTTTGTGATTGTTAAAAGAACTCTCTGTCCCTGTTTCTGATCAAACAAGCTGCATATAGTTGTAGCAGAGCTTTTTTTTAGTTAGTTGCTATATTTTTTAACACGCTATGTGTACTAATATATATGCACATACGTGTGACTTGCGAAGTTGAGGCGCATGCATAAAAGTAGGGCTCCCCCAAAAGTCTGGGTGTAATTCAAGCCCTGAAATTAGGTGTGTGATAAGTATTACCTAAGCGATGATCCGTATGTCTTCCAGCCACTCACTCACACTTTGATGCACTTCCTGAATTCTCAGTAAATAAAAAATACTTTTTAGCTTGTTAAGTAAACATTATGGCTCATGTCCAGCCTGTTTATGCAATTCTGTTTTTTCTTTGACTTCTTCTGAAACAGGGAGAAGATGTAGCACTTCCGGAGGTCCCGAACGAGCCACTACCAGAGTTACAAGAGGGAGCTAAAGCTGAACCGGGTAGAACTTCTTTTTTATTACACACAAATAATTATTAAATAAACGAATAAATTTGAGACTGATTTGTTTGTTCTCATTGTTATTTTTCTAGAGAGAAGAGACGCAAGGAACAAGGCAGACAGAGAGATGCTGGCAGCTTGACACATATAATCTGTGGTTTATATCTAGTGTTGAGCTGCTAGTAAAATGGACTTCTCCTTCTTCTTAGTTTTGGTATATGGGAGTGGGACCTGCAGACATCAGAGCATCTTCATACATGTTTACATCAGCATTGTCTGTTGTCTGATTTTTTGTTCCCCTGAAAAGTTATATTTCTTTCTGTCTGATTTACAAAGCAGCAATATATTCTATATGTGCTGGTTAAGTCATCAAGGATAGCAAAGGTTTTTTTAGATGTTTTAAAAATTAATTTAAGCTGTTTTGCATATTAAAAAAATCTGTGTGAAAATGGGCACTTTTGTCTTTTGTTTTAAAAACTGATTTTATATTTTATATTTGTAATTGTGTTTACAGCACTGATGATGAACTGGCAGCCTGAGGCCCATATCCTGCCTTCAAAATCATCATGTCTAGCCTGTACAATATAAATAAATTCACTGAGTGCGAGAAAGAAACAATGTGGTTGATAAGGAATTAAAAAAAAAAAAGATTATTCCATAGAGCTTGTTTGTCACCGAGGCAGGTTTCTTGTGTTTGGTGTGAATCAGCTTGAAGAGACATGCCTGTTGCTCTCTCATTATCAGTTTAGGTGAAGTTATCACGATGGTGTGAGAGCATCCATCTTTTAAGGTAACAATTTCCTTAGAAACGGCCTCTGATACTCAAGGTGTGACTCTTAAAGTTTTATGTAATATTAATTCATTATCATAGTGATCATTATTCTCTTTCAGTGATAACATTTAATTCCAAAAAGCAGGCTGGTCTGATGAATGTGTATTAATAAGCCAATTCTTCATTAAAATCCCACCAGTTAGAACGTGTTTTAAATATCAATTAATTTTCTCTACATCAGGCCTAGCTAGCTATTTATTTAATTAAACAAATGATCTTCTGCAGTGTATATTTAATAATTATTGTCCCTTGAGAAAACTTTGACTTCCATAGCCTGTGCAAATAATAGTGTTTTCCTAAGTCAAACTGTATTACATACATTTCTCCAGGAGAGGGCATTCCTTGATTGTTTTTGACATTGTTTGATCCGCACACTTTGTCCTTGTTACACTGAGCATGCTTACTGGGGGGAAAAATAAAATAAAATAAAAAAAACTCATGTTGCTGATGTGTGGGATGCTTAGAAAATAAAACCAATATAGTATTTACAATCCCTCTCTAAATAGGCACTCACACTCTAATTAGTATGGAGGCTAACAAATGATCCCCTATGGTGTTTCAGAAAACAGCCAGTATAGCTTGTTTACTGCCTCATAAAATGCAATTATGTACATGAAATATTATTCAGTAAATGGAAGCATGACTTTTTGATGACCACTGCAATACACATATTTCACAAGTTGTTCTGACTGCAGCAGCACTGTGCACAATGACTCTAATGGACAGGAAACAGCTAAAAGGCATTCCGGTGGTGCCGGAGTAGCAATTCTTTGTCCAAATGATGCATGAGGATTTTTAAACTAACCATTTATCATTTCTATTTTCATAGGGCCTAATTTGCTTTGCAACCAAAATTGCGGAGTGACCCCCCCATAGCTCCTAATATGTATGCATGCCCATTCATACTCCTACATGGTTGTTATTTTAGGATAATGCAGATATGTAGTCCCACAGGAATTTACTTAAGGTATACCATGGGAATTGTGATGCTCCATTGGCAGAGACACAGGGGGCGGGCAACAAATCTGCCCTTTGACAAGAAAATGATGAGTTTTAATTCTGTAGGAAATATTACCCCTAGAGATTTAACGTACGGTTGATGTCTTGAATGTAGCAATTCCTTTAATACATTTTTACTATATATATATATGTAAGTAACCTACGGGGTATTTCGGAAGCAAAAAACGATACGTAATATGCATTCTTTTATGCTACTTAGCCACACCACACCTTTCATCGTGAGTGCGCGAAAAAACTGAGCTTTTGAAGCGTCCCTGAAGGTAGCAGCGGACTGTCAGCTGTAGAGAGAGAAGGTGCGTTTAGTTTGTAGGTTTCGGGAGTGCAGCTTCACTCTTGGTGTTGCGTTTCTCGCTCATTGTTAGATCTAATTTTTGTTTTTCTACCTGTATCCTCATCATTTTTCCCCGCGGATAAACGTTTCAACGAAATTAAGGTTTATGGTCCTGGCTGAAGATTTCACCATGTCTCGCACCGACGAGGTTCACCGCTTTACAGAAAATGTTTATAAGGTGAGGTTGAACTAATTAATAAAGTTTGGAAATATTTATAATCTTTATCATTAGATACACAACGTAATTTCAGGATGTGTCCGGAATTTATGTTAATTGCACAAGCTGCATTCAAAGCTCTGTGATTTTTCGTTCTCTCTTTGTTAATCTCTTTAGAGAAGGCAGCTCAGTAGGTCAGTATAGTTTTAACACACACACACACACACACACACACACACACACACACACACACACACACACACACACACACAAACTAAAAAAAACTAAAAACAAAAAGCTGTCAATTTTCACATTAAATTCCAAGACACCGTGTTACATGGGTAAATGAAGGCAACCCATTTAATCCAAAATTGCTTCTCTTCCTTCATAATCAGTCGCTCAGTCTATTCATACATATAGGCCTGTTGAATTAGTCCGCCTCCACTGGTGATTGTTGTTCAGGCTTATTCCCAGGAAACCACAAGATCTATCTAGCTAGTTGCTGGAAAGGAACATATTGCATTCCAGAAGACTGTTTGACAAAGAGGGCTAAGCCTCTCTGTTGCAACAAGTAAACATTTGTCCCAAACCAGTTCTTCATAAAAACAGTGCTTTGCATGCAGCCATTAAGCCTTCAAAAGAGGAAGAGAGCGAGAGATACAGAGAGATAGAGATGGAGTGGGGGGCTCAGACGTAGAAAGATGCATCATTTTCTTAATTTAGTCAATAAAATGGCTGAAAATCAGGGAGAGATTCTGTCCTCTGTTATGGACATGGATGATGAAATGCTGTACTTCAATCAGCTACCCTTTAATCATCCAATATTTCAGTATAAATAGCTGTATAATTCATTAGAACTTGCTTCAGGCTTAGTCTCATTCTCTTTGTGATGTTTCATTTTCAGCTACTGTGATAGGGTGTTAACTAAACTTTGTTATGAGAGCATTTCACATCATTTATCACTTGCATTTTTATAATCTCGAGTCTCTGTTTAAAGTCTTTATTACTCTACATGGTCTCTATTTAGTCATTAGTCATACATACTAATTTCAATGTGACTTTTTATACTTATAACCACTCCAAAATTCCAAACCAGAGGTCACTGCTTTTAAAAAGCTGCCAATGAGTAGTGCATGTCCACTGGGGATCTCATGCACCATTTCAGTTCTGCACTGGTCAGGGAGCCTAAAGTGTGCCTTCACCACTGGGAATTAGGTGTCATGGACTGTTGGGATTTGTCTTAGTGTTTAAATCTTTTAATATGGCTTAATCAACATAGATGCATTGTAGGTGTCTGGATCCTAAACTTTAGGTGAGAACAGGTTGTTCTGCAGATGGTGTGTTCAAATAATTGTGTGTTCAAGTGTAAACTCAGTGTTGAGCCTCTGTCACTGGGGAGAAGACACCCTGACAGAGCCCTGACAGCCATGAATGCTGATGGGCATTGGAGTGAGCAAGCAGAGTCCCTCTTCTGGGGCATCAGACCCAGTGGCAGCTGCTAGGAGGTCACATACTAGGAATAATACTTCTTGTTTTGCAATTGCTAAGCATTTTTCAAGAAGCCTAAAACCAGGGTGTTCTTTTGTGTCCGTTAATATTTAAGAGAAAGGTTCACTTTGACTAAAATAAATCTTTGTGATTAGGAGCATAGGGTGTACTGCATGTGGTAATATGCTTACAAATATATTCTGTCATAAATAATGGTGTAAATATGTCCATCAGATAAAGAACGCACATACTGTATTTGTTGAATATGTTAAAGTTTGACCTTTTAAGTTATCATTACAGTGTAGATTTGTACCTTTTTTTTTTTTTTTTTTTGCTCCATTAATTATTTGCATATCATTTTTATGCTGCTCCAGGAGCCAGTTTTTGTGCAACAGCGAGGTTTTGGGTGAAAAAATAAAAAGGCTTTAACTTCTACAACCTGGTTTGGCTACTATAAATCAGCCCCATACGCATCTGAACACCTCTGTAAAATTTTGACTTCTTGCTATGCAGGCAAATGTCTCTCGAGGAAGAGGATATTTGAAAACATACGGTGGCTGAGCAGCTGGGAAGATACTGAGTAACCATGAGGGAAATATGGGGGGGGGGGGGGGGGGAACTGTGCTGTTGTGACTCATGTCAGCCTTGTTGAGTGTGTGTTTAACAGGGCTGGAACTGTAGACAGTGAGGGCGAGACTGGGGATTCTGAATCTCACTGCGAGCGTTGTTCCTTTGGTAAAGGCCACAGACACTCCTTAGTTTCTAGTTTTTCTTTTTTCTCTTTTTGGATGATCTTAATCATCAGGGGAGTGTGCCCTGTAAACCCAGCAATCTTTGCTTGATCCTTCGTGACTCATTTCAATTCTCCTCCCTCACATAGACCAGCAGCTCCAGACATGGCGATTGGCATCCAGTTATTCCCATGCTGACAGGGCGAGACAGATACTTAAGACTGACAGTGTTGGTTTGTGTCTGCACCACTGTCTTCTCCAGCAGCTGGCCAACTCTGTGGAGGGTGATGCTTTGGATCAAACCTCTTAGCATATGGGTGGATGAAGTCTGAGTGCTGACCTGGCTTGTTTAAAGTGAACAAACAGATTAATCAGAGAAGAAGCTGAAAAAGAATAAGGCTATGTGTTAATTCAATCAAACCTTAAGAGTAGTTGGGGTGGAAAGTTACATGAGGCTAAACACACCCTGTAGAGCAATGTAACTCATGCTTGTATTTATTCAATCTTTTTCATAAGAAGTTACCTTTTCTGTGCTCTGAGTGATGCAAGTTATAAACACACCCTGCCAGGTAAGGGAATAGAAGGGAGTGTCTCATCTCCACAAGCCCTCAGGACAATATTCATTTTCCCATGCAACGCCACTCCCTGAATGTCAACACAACCTGGAAGACAGTGGATACCATTTTCTTAAATTACTGTTAAAGGCAAAACGGTTGTTTGACATTAACTGGATCAAGTATAATTTACTATTTTGTCTTTTAAAGGTTTAAGATCTTGATGTGGTCATGATGGAAACTGATCCTGCAGTAGCACACTGTTTGATTAAGCCTCGATCTAATATGCAGTTTGTCTGATTAAAAGACATCGTGTTACATAATAGTTTCTCTCTCGGTTGCAATATTGTCGTGACATTCACTACACTTGCCTGAGTGATACTCTGATGATAAGAGAGCTACAGTTGTAGCACAATCTCATGTGGGAGATCTGAACAGGTGGTCTCTTAGCAACAACGTGCCATTACTCTTATGTGTTTCTGTCATATCATTGTGCTCAAACATTTGCAGATGGTGAAGGGGCTAAAGAAGACAAGAGGGAGGAAAAGAGTATAAGAGGGCAGATGTAATCATTTGTTTATTTCAGAGAAGTTACAAGAAGATTTTAAAATGCTTCATAAAAGCCCCAGAAAGGGTCCAGGATAAAGAAGTCAAGAAGTTGTTTATAGTTATCCATTGCTTGATTTATCTTATTTTTCAGGAAAAGTATCACATCATGCACCACTTATTTTATAATATGTGATTTAACGGAGTGTAAAATGACTTGAGCTCCTAAATATCTGCCTCCAGAATATAGTGTTTCAACAAGTTCATGCGTGCTGGTGCCTGAGGCCTTGAAATGATTGCTATATGCACTGCAGGAGATATCATAATGTTCATTGCTTGTGGAAGAGCGGATTTGTTCTCTGTGCCTTTGACTGTGATGCAGAGAGAGGACTATTGCTCCACACACCCACCTTCTCTGCACGTCTGGGGGCGGATGGTTTGGAGACATTCTCTCTTTTCTTTTACTTAGCAATGCTTTTTCAAGGGCAGAGACTGGCAATGCGAGTGCAAAAATCCAAGGCAACTGTTTATTGACTGCAAAGAATCTTCGTAACCATCACTGACACTTACAGATGATGTGAAGTCACCTTGTTAAGATGGCTGTTGTTGAAATATGAGAAGAACATACATCAGCATTGCTTTATAAGAACAAAAAGCTTTTATGTGGTGGTGGAAGAAAAGAGAGGAAAGAGGGGAAAATAGATGGAGACAATCCACATCCTTGTTGAAGTCCCTAATTACTGTAGAAGGCAATGCTGTAATTACACAGAATGAAAGGAGCAGAGAGACAAAAAAGTGCCGTGGCAGTGGACAGTGACCTTACATTTATGGGTCATGGACAATAGTTAACATGCTTGTGGCTTTTGTTACTGTATGTGTCTGTGACAGATGCCACCACTTTGAGTAGCATTGGTTGCACTACACCCACTGGGCTGGCTAAGCAGGCAACCACAGGCCAGCCTTTCCACTGTGCAGAAAGGAGGCATTACTGCATGCATATCCACATGGTTTGATCTTTTTTATTTATTTATTTATTTGTGAGAATATTCTCACACTTCAAAATTTTTGCAGTTGGGAATTTAAATATCTAATGCTGCTGGCACACTTCTATGGCATGTTGCATTTTCAGATTATTATAACTGCTTTACTAATGCAAAATGCTAATTTAACATCCATGTCTCACGAGCTTTCTGATATGCATCAATATGAAGGATGAAAAAATAGCAAATGAAAAACAATGCTGCCTCCATGTTGCATTCAAATGGACTGAGCACTTATTTAAAAAGATTGGTCCTGTGGGATTTTTAATAAAGAGATCCAAATTATCTGACTTTATGTTTATGCGGTGGAAACATGATTTTCTGTCTGCTTTGGACTGTTGTGAAATCTAAATGTTACAAGAAGGCGGTCAGCACTGAGACCTCACACAGTACATCCATAATTTATACAATCCCTTTTTGGAAGCTTTTAAAACCGCCATACAAAATGTAAATTTGTTGATATCCTCTCCATCTTAGCAGGGAGATAACACTAAGCTACATAAAATGTGTAACTCTTTTTTTCTCTCATTTTTTATGTGGATAGTTAATAGTCAAATAATTTTACATTTAGATATATCTTAAGTGGATTTCAGAGGAAAGTGCCCCATCTACCCCATTCCTTCACAAATACAACTCATCTTTTTTCTGAAATAAAGCAAACAAACCAAGTAAACAGGAGGTCTCTAGTGAGCAAATTATTTGTTGTGCAGTGGCAGCAGGAACTGGAGAAAGGGCAAAAACTAGGCTGTTTGGAGGTAACTAGCTTTTTTCCTCCTCAACCCAGGGCCCCTTTGAAACAATTATGGTCCCAAACAGAGTTACATTGTTTGATGACTTGTCAAGTTGCAATTGAATCATCTAAAGTTGTGCCTTGTGGATTTTTCTACAATAGCAAAAGCAAAACCTCCTATAATGTATCAGTAGGGTTTACAGAACTGAGTCTTTCAACACCTCACCAATTTGCTTATCTGTGGAGAACATGGCTGCTGATGTGTGGAAGACCTTGAAGAGGTTCAGATAGAGTATGCACAGTGGATTTTCACCCTCTGCTCTACAAGGAAATTAATGTCACAAATGATAAACTAGTATTTCCTTTTGAGAGGAGCACACAGACACCATCTCCTTTGTCCTGTCTACATAATCCTTAGGCTTTAGGTGGTTGTTTGCATGTGTGGAAATGGACAATTGTTATGTGATGTTTCAAGGGTTTATAGGGTTGGAAATGTACTGTAGATTCATGTGATGTTAAAGTTGCATAAGGATGCACGAGTTCTTGTTATAAAAAATTAAGCCTCTTTTTGGACTCTGAAAGGGTGTCTTTGTACTGGTTATGTTCAACTTGAAAGAGCAAAATATTTTCTAAAGAGTGCAGAAAAAAAATTGCACTATATAGAAAAATCAAAGACTGTAGCTGCCAATCTTACAATCATTGTTTCTGAGAAGATTGTGCTGGTGGGTTATATCTTAAATAAGGTTTCAAGTAACTATGCATAAAGACCCCTGCTAGTAAAACCCTGTATTAGCTGTAATAACCTCTGCCTTTATTATGCTTGCTAGACACAATGTAGAGATGGCCAGAGGTTACATTTCCATCTTCCACTGCTAAACCTCAGTCTGTTATCTTCTCAGATCAAGGAAACTAAAGCATTAACCTGGAAAACTAACATAATTTCAGGCAGAGAACATTAAGTTTAAATATATATCTCATCATTTTTTATTGGTATGACATTGCAACATTATTCTCTGGAACATCAGAGGAAGTGCTGCAGGTGTTACTGATTACTGTGTCAATACAGAATAGCTGAACAAGTGAAAATTAAGAAAGATTTTGGTTTGTCTGTCTTCATGCAAGATATTAGTAATATCAGGAATAAATGTTGCACACTTCCACAACAAAACAACGCAGGTGCTGGCCTGGATGGATGCCTTTTTGCACCTTTTGACAGAATCAGCAAAAGGCACAAGTATTCGTGTTTTATTGTTGGATTTGATTTCCGCTTTGACTGGAGTGTAAGCACTACTACTACTCTTTTAGCTATTTAGATGTGTTGTGCTCCCTTGAGTTAGTAGCTGTGGAATGACTCTTTAGTCTTCTTGTGCACCACATTGCCTCTTACTGAGAACAGATAATTGATGAAAATGCCAGATTACAGAATCTGATTTACATGGCTGTAAATCTGTAAATAAATAAGGCTCTGCTTCAACAAGAACATTTTAACCATCTGTTGGGAGGAAAGGAAGAAAAGCCCAGAACATTGACTTGTCTATTTTGAGCCTTATGCTAAAATTTGATTAGCTTTCTTCTTGTGAAATGTAATAAGAATTGGAATGCAACTTCCCAAAATAGGTGCTATCTTTCCAACATGGGAACAAGTTTGGCATTATCAGTTGTGACAGCAAGAGGAGGCGATTTCGATCAGCTGGGATCTGCCTTAGCACTAAATTGACCACTTGGGAGAACAACCAAGGATGGCAGAGATAAACAAAAGTAAAATCTGAACCAGGGTGGCCTCTGGCTAAGTCCCCAGATTTAGCAGTGCTAGCTCATATTGTCTGCTTTTGCAGTACACTGACATCTGACAGGAGACTTTATGTGCAGTAATACATTTAATATGTCACAATGAACTGCTCAATTAAAATGTTAGTTTTTTTTTATCCATCTGTCCACTTTTGTTAAATCACAGAACTTTTCCTCTTTAAACAAAATCCAACTCTGATATTTTCAATATGCTCCTAAGTAATCATGCAATGGATGGAGAGTGAAAATATAGGGATGTGTTTTGTTGGATTGATTGTATTATTGACCTTTTCTTGTAAATCAACTGGATTCTCGTAAAATTTGTGACACCATGATCACAAGAAAACCCATTTTAGTGGCTCAAACCTTTTGGCTTTTCTTTGCTGACCAGTTCTGTGTAGTTCCCCCCCGTTCATGTGATTACCCCGTTTTTTTCTCTTCTCTTTTTAAAGTGCTTGCCCTTTTCCACACAATCTCTATATAGGTCTCCCCAAATAGTTCTGCGATACTATCTCGCCTGTCAGGTTATTGTTAACCTTTACAACACACTTATCTGTATGAAGCCTAATATTCAGACTGCTGCTACACAGCAGAACTCCAAACCCTCTGTTAATTCAATCACAGTGTCATGCAGCAATTCGTTCATATCCTGTTAAGGCCTCTTGGACAATTCGATTTGCCTTCAGTCTGAGATTTGGGCCTAATAGTCTTATTTGGAATGTTGATGTTCTTTGGTAATACAGAGGATTTACTTCTGTTATATTTTCCCTTTAACGTCTAGAATTGTCTTATATATATAGTTTGTGGATGGAGCAATGGGTTTCCTTTAATATGTTTAATACAACTGCACTGAAGTATATTGATTTCTTAATCTTTTTTTCCATTAAATATTAAAAATTATTACAACTGAAAGGCATTTCAGAATTAAACTGACAGAAAATCCTGCAATGTCTTTTTTACATGTTAAAACTTTGCAGGCACTTGTGAGACCAATTTTCCTCTAAAACTTTCAGGCTGAGGTGGTGATACGCCTTGATCCTGACATGTCTGGTCTTGATGCAGTGCTTCTTAACATTCACTGAGGTCAGCTAGAAAGGTGAAACCCCACCCTCACTATTTGTCTTTAAATAGAAAATAGTGTAGGTCTCAGTGGCCCCACATTGATTGAGATACATTCTAATCTCACACTGCTTATCAGTGGAAATACAAAGACTGGTTACAGATTTGCCATAAGTCACTTTCCTAACATTCCTCTTTGATTACATCATTAGCCTTGGCTGCCTTTGTTGTTTGTTTTGTCATGACAGGTTCTTGGATACCTCACAAATACAGTGATTTGCAGCCTTTGTGTTCATCTGATCTGAGGCATTTTCAGGCCTGAGGCGGGTTGCTGCGTAGAAGAGGGAGTGGGGGGAGGGCGTGAAGGACGATGATGGCATCCTGGCTTGTTTATGTGTGTGATTTCCCCCGGTTGTAATCAGCTGGTGTGACTTTCAAATTGCCCCCTTTGCATGTCATTATTATGTTTGTCTGTGTAGGTGTAATTGTGTGTGTGACAGGAGTGAACACAGCGAGTGGAGATGGATGAATGTTCTACATTTTGAATTTGCTGTCTGCTTTACTTCAGATGCAGTGACCTTATTTCAATTGCTACTTTCACTAAGAGGAAATTGATTTGGACATTGGGAGAAATAATTCTATTCCCCTTAATAATATTTTTCCTTATCTGCACCCTTTATGCTCACACTCCAGAGTTCTTTCTATTCTTCTTGTCTTAACTCGCAGCACGAATGGATGTCATTCAGATTTGACTCATTTCACAGGGCACATTTATCTGCCCTCCTTTAATTGTCTTCTTTGATTTTTAGGCCCAAGTTATAATAATGAATCCATTCAGTCCTTATATATGACGTGACAAAACTGATGTGACAAAAGTCATAGCTGGAAAGGAAATTACTTTCTAGCCATGACTTTTTTTATTCTATTAATTCTTTCATTGGAAGATGACAGTATTTGAAAGACAGTGGATATACAGTACATTATTTCATAACTCTTTTTCACTTCCGATTCCTCCCACCCACCCTGTCACACAACCTTAAGTGTCTCCTGGCCCCATTTCCCAATTAGCTGTGACAATTAGGGTAACAATGTAGTACAAGAGAACTGGGATGACAAATTTAGCAACAATGACAGGATATGAAGATAGAGACTACCTGACCGTCTTGTCTCTACTGCAGGCTGTGTGAAATGCACAGTAATTTTTGTCTCTTATATAATCATTTCATCTGAGTAAAATACTGTAATTGTAGCTATAGATTTGCTCTGTAGATGTTTCTGTTTATGTATTCAGTGGTCAGAGAGTTGTTATGCAGTATGTGCAAGAAAGGCAGCTGGGCTTGTGTCACCTACCTTTGGCCTCTTCAGTAGAAGCGTTTTCTGCAATGATGCCGCACTGGGACTAGCTTTTTTATGTAATCCTCCCACCACTTTGAAACACCACCACTCTTTATTAGAAACCCTTGTACTAATGTAGGTGTGTGCATGAGTGCATACACAAAGGAAATTTTGTGTCTTAATGCATATGCTAGAGTGGCCTTACTTTCATCAATGAGATCTTTTTTACATCAGAATGGAGCAGAATGAAGAATCTTTAGGAATAAACATTTCCTCTGCAGGGTCCTTTGGGATGGCTTTTATCTTCCTAGAGGCACACTGAGCAGGGATACCTTTAGTGCAACACTATGAGTAATTGGGCGAGGATTCTCCCCCAATTATGTTCCTATCCTTTTGAGTATATTAGGAATAGAGACCCAGAAGCTGAATAAAGGGAGCTGTTAAATCATGTATTGCTGTTATAGGACTTTGTGATGCTTGCTCTGCTGCTGCTTTATCATGGCTTTGGAATAAGGATATGTAAAATAACAAGCTGCCACTTTGCTTTCTATTATAAACTGCCATCCGTGTATTTAAGAATCTGCATTATCTGCTCTTTTTCTATAAATTTCAGGAGTAGTCATGTTTTTGAGCTTGGTGGTCTTGAGAACCGATGAGCCACTGCACAGTGGACTTGCTGTGAGTCCATTTTTGCATGACATCTCGACCCTGTTAAGAACGCAGGAGAAACTTTAATAAGGCTTTTTGCGAGGCAAGACCAGTTCCAGAGATGAAGGCCGTGCAGATGTACTTTGTGTGCACACATTTTAATAAATAATTGTTATTAATCGTTCTGCAACTTTTATGCAATTGTATAAGATAAACTGCTTATGGCTGTGGTCAGTGTTGCTGCTTGAAAGAATCAAAATTGCCTTTACTAGTAGTGTTTTTCTTGATTTCTCATATTTATAGACCAAATGTTTAATCAGTCAAAGTACCCTGAGTCTGCATATGATGTTAAATTATAACAGAATTAACTGGCATGTGTCTATTTTTCAGTTGATGATGAATGATAACTGTTCCTTCTATTGATTTTCATGCTGTTGTTCATTTTCAGCTGATTGTTGTTTCTATCATTTTGCTGCTTATGTAATATTGCTGATTATTATAATTGTTAATAATTGTTTAAACAAAATAATCATAATGATGGACATTTATGGAGGAATTAGTTTGTTGTTGGTTTCATTTAACATTATATTTTATTAGCTGCACATTCTCATGTAGATTAATCCTTCAAGTAACTAAAGGTGATTTAATGCAGTCTTTGTCAATGTTTCCTTTTTTGTAATCAAATTCAGTAATTCCTGCTTTGTCTTTACATGATTTTTGAGTTAGCGCACAGCTATGAGGAAGTGCAGTAAGACAGTTACTGTTGGCGGGTTATTGTTAATGAAAATTGATGAGTTACTTGTTTACGTCTGACTCATTGGTATTTTGTTCTGTAGGTGGGTTATGTAGCTCTCTTACACTGCAGCTCCTGACAGTACAGCAAGCACTCATGTGGCCCTATCAAACTCTTGGCTCTCATTAAAAACAAAAGACAGACTAAAAGAAGTGGGGAAATGCAACAGTGCTGAAGTCTGACTGAGGAATGAGGATGAGCTGGTGTGGCTGTTTCAAGTTGTCACTGGTGGCACATTGCATATTATTTTTTTCCACAGTGTGGATTCAGGCGAGAAGTAGATTATTAAGTGCTCTCCCGCAGTATTGATGGTCTGTGTTGGGTCTGCTGCTGCTGCAGTGTTGTAGTTGTCTTTCTGTCCCTGGGTTATTCCTGACTATCTGACTGGGGACCAGCTAATTGGGAGAAGCCCTGGAGGAGCAGAGGAAAGAGAAAGAGAGGAGTGGCAGAAGAGCAGTGGAGGAAACTATTGTGACTTCCTGCATTCTCAGCATTTAATCTTGCTCAGTTTGAAAGGCCTTAGAGAACACACTGCTCCATCAATAACTAAAACATCAGCTGTTTTTTTTTTTAGCATAAACAATCCTTTTTATCATATGAAGATAAATTGATGAGTCACCTTAACAACTACCCCAGATATCTGTGTTTCATCAAAGTGGATCTTACCAACTTAGGCATGGACTCAGCTAGACTTCTTAGGCTATCATCAAATGTACCTTGTTACGAAGGCTTATAAAAGAGGTCACCACCTTGAGGTGCAGAATTTGAGGTTGTAAGGGGACAAAAATTTAAATGCCAAAGTGAGTGAAAACATTGAAGTTGCATTTATTGCAACTACTCTGAGATGCAAACATTAGATTTTTTTTCTTTTTTGTGTGTTTTGATATTTCTGGAAATTGTGAAGTTTTGTTCGTCAGAATGATCGAAAGATCGAACGGAGAAGGTGTAAGTCATCTGTGCTCTTGACCTTGTTCTAAACATAACTGAAACATCCATCTAACTACTGTGTCTTAATTTCTCTTTCAGACCATTATGGAGCAGTTCAATCCCTGCTTACGGAACTTTGTTGCCATGGGAAAGAACTACGAGAAGGCCCTTGCCAGTACGTTTTGTTTATTTTTTTGGCATTCACTTATCCCCCCCCCCCTATTCTATGCTTCACTGCAGGCGTAGGCACTCAGCCAGTTAAGCACTTCATCTTCTTCCCTATTTATCTAGTTCTTTTTGTCTCACTAAGATGGCAAAATTGATCCTAATGCTAAATGGTCAGGTCCTATCATGTGGTGCACAGCCTCTCTCATTGTATGCTGTAATGGAGGTGTATTCAGAGAAGAACAAAAGACATCTTATCTGATGCAGAAGTGAGGACAGCTCTCTGCAAGTTTTAGGATTTGCAAAGGAAATTGAGCATGTGTTTTTTTTTTTTTTTTGTTTTTCTCCTTAAATACAACTCTCCTACCCTTTGAAATCTCAATGTTGTTTAGTTGACTTTAATATAAAAAAACCTTGTCTTCAGTAGAGCCCTCAACCTTAACAAGGGTCCAGACCATCTTAGTCCAACTAACCAATATATTAACGGGGATTCTCATCTCTCCGCAAGCCAATTCTTCTTTTTCCTGACACACCGAATAACTAATCCTGGTCATGGTGTTGTTAGGGAGCAGACTAGTAGGGGTTCACTGAGCTATAAAAGACCTACTTTGCAGGATTGGCTCAATCCAAGGGACTTAACAACTCTGATGTGTTGGGGACAGGGATGGGAGGACACTCTTCCATCCATATGGTGCAATCACTGAAATTATTTAACACCAGCAATGCCAAAAGAGCTTCATTTATAAGCCTGCTAGATCTGGATAGTGGTGCTTTCCACATTTTCCAACATAGCAGTGCATCACTGAATTACTCAGTGCTTGGTAAGTGTAAAAGCAACATATTAGAGAGTCCAACTGTGTACAGTACCAAACACAGCCCTCTTTTAAGTCCAACAATATGATTGTGTTGTTATGTCCACATTAAGGCATGTGCTTCTTCCTCTTGATCCAGACTGAAGAATGTGTGAGGGATCAGTAGCTTAGAAATAAAACCCTCCCCCACTAATTGTCTGCTTTGCAATCAACTGGTAATCCCCACCGTCTGTCTTTTTGAACCCCTCACTACACATTTCATTAGGCAGAAGTATCCACATAGATCCAGCTTATCTACTCAGCTATTCTTCAACCACACATGTACAGTGTCACATGCTTCAGCAGCTGCATCAGCAAGAAGAAAGTGTGTGTTACTTGGAGATGTGCTTTAGTTCCCACCATTCTTTTCACACCACTCTTTGCCACGCATGTGCAAACTCACATGAACTGACATGCATTCATACACACTTTCCATATCAAGGCAGGCACAAGATCTGTTTGGTTTAATGAAGAGAGCTCAGCCACGATGCTCTGAAGTCTCTACTCTCAGATCTCGGGTGTTCCCCCAGCAAGAGAGGTAGAAGCAAACACATGCTGTCTTCTGCAGTTGATTCAGCTGTAATTGGGACTAGTATTAGCATATGTCTCTAAGCTTGGGGGACTTCCTCAGTCAAAAAATGGCCATATCTGTCTGTTAGAATTAGCCTGTCCCTGCCAGGCTATTGTTGTAAATGTGTCTCACACCTGGCAGCTGTCTGCAGGCACAGATCCCATCTGTCACCTGGGCTGCTGTTGGATTCACCCCGAAAAGTAGTGGCCATTATTCACTGGAGATGGGCTGATTTGGTATGGAGGGCTGTTTGACAGGCAGGAACAAGTCAGTGAAAGCTCACATCTGCCCCATGTAACCTTGGATGGCAGCATAGCAGCAATTTGAAGAATATGGGCTGACTTGAATATTGATCTTTGCAGCCAACATAGCTATTTACTTTGTGAGATGGTAATAAGAAGAGAGAATGCCGCTGATTAGCAGTAACCTCACTAATTGATTGTTTTTGTGAATACTTAAGGTTTGGATGTTTGAGCTCTACTGTTTAACATTCATTGGTGAAAGAGGGGGGAAATCCTTTTACACCCACCCCCTGCCCCTCCAGTTTAGCATAGCAGCTTATATGAAACTTGTGAACATTTACTCTTCTTGAGGTTTCCTTTCTGGTTAAATCATATGAACTTTAACTCATCTGTACATCAGTAAGCTGCCAAGGTCATGATGTTCCCCTGTTGACTCAAACGAGCCTACTGGTTTACCATCTCGTCCTGGTCTGATGTAAACTTAATTAAATTTAATTAGAGATTCAGCATGCTTTTGAGCTCTACTTGAACAGCTTTTTATTCATTAATGTCATAAAAAGGTCTTTTGTTTGCCTTCTGCTGTGTAATTTGCACTTTGTGCAGAAGATATTTAAAAATGCAAACTACCTAAAAGAAATTGAAATGATGTTAAACACAGACAAAACAAATCAAGTTTTTCCAGTTGATAACAGTTATTACCTGAAGGCTTTGGATGCAACATAATTCAGCCCTTAGTGTGTATACATAATAGGGTAATATACATAAATATACAATCGTATGCTCCCACACACCTTTGGGTAATAATAAAGTACCATTTCTTCTACTTCTTGGACCAAAACATAATAAGTTTTTGATGAATGATTGTCTTGTCTGGCAAGCACAGATCATCTGTTAGAAAATCATTTTCTCCAATCAAGCATCCAGGATGCCATCAACATAATTTCTGTTGCCTTATTTTCTGCTGATTACAAGCTGATTGACAATTTTAAATGCTCCTGAGAAAAAAGTGGAGGTAGATGGGAAGAGTGAGCAGAAGTTTTGCTGGCCAGAAAGCTGTTTATCATGTTCACACAAAGTTAAACTGTCTGTCTTGTTTTATTAATTTGAGAAACCACAAAGTTTGACTAAACAGACACTTGGTTCTCTTTGCTTTCAGATGTGACATTTGCTGCAAAAGGCTACTTTGATGCCCTGGTCAGGATGGGTGAACTGGCCAGTGAAAGTCAGGGATCTAAAGATTTGGGTAAGTGGCCGGCCAACACACATCTGACAATCTGCATTTTTTTTTTTTTTTTTTTGCGCAGTTTATGTCTAATTCTGTCTCATGGTTAAGTCATCAAACATTTTCTACCTATGTTAAAATGAGAACTCATCAGAAAAATCCACGAGGGAGGTGTGGGCTGAATGTAATTTACTTCGTCATCGTGTTATCATCTAAAAAGATCAGTAGGAATTGTGGCACTTTATGCATTGTGTGCATTTGGGTATCTGGGTGTGTGCTTGGTTATACATTTGTGAGTCAGTAGGAGATGTAGCACCTGGTTGTCTCATACTGAGTAGTTTCCTAGGTGATCAGTGTCTGTGTGTGTGTGTGTGTGTGTTGGCACCTGTTGTCCCCAGCTCATGGGAAATCATTTTGGAGGAGATTCTGTTCTTTTAAATGCTTGATCTGCATAGAAGTAGCTGTTCATTTGACAGGGCCTTTGTTTCAATGGAGCTGAAATCCACTTTGGGTTTCCTCCAGCACAGTCATCAGGAACTGACATGAAAGTGTTTGCAGGATATTTTATTCAGTATGCAGCCCGATCTCTCTTTCTTGAAACATCTGTGAGGCTTACCAATGGTTCCAGAGTTTGCAAAAACACCTTAGAGCTGAACCTCCATGTCAGATAATCTGAAATGCGCTTCTAATTTTGAGTGTGTAACTTCATTCTTAAGAACAGTGAAACTGCTAAGTTTAAAAATTATGCATGTAGTGTTATGTGTGAAGGTATACACCGCCGCAGTGTTTTCTTACACACTTGTATGAGGGTAACAAATATTGGATTCTATTGACTAAATTTTTGCCTGAGGAAGCTCAGCAAAGGGACTGAATATCTTTAAATGACTCTTTATGGTCCTTAAATGGCTAATCTTCTCTGACTTAAAGAATCTACAATGAGCTCACTTCATGAGTTATTATTTTTACTTTTGGGATCCATTTGAACAGATTTACATCGTTTGATGTTGGAAAACATATTTTTGCAGGACTTGCCTTTGCAGATGTCACAAATCTAGATTTTCCTCATATATTTATCACCATTATTATGCATTCATTACAACAAGGGAAAGTAACAAACAATAAATATATACTACTGTAAACAATAAAAGAAAATACAAACTCTGCATTTCTTTCTGAGAAAACAGATGTAAAAGGCTACAGGACCTCTACCTAGACTCAGGAGAGGTCTTTCTGTGAACTAAATTACATGTTTCATGTTTCTGAACATTTCTTTTAAATTTCAGTGAATTTTGAAACAAAGGGAAAACTATTCAGCTAGCTTTTGACTTACAGCTATCTTTGAACAGTATATCTACCATTTGAACCATAATACTGTGATAGCAGTGCAAGTTAAGAAAGAAATAAGTCCTTATGTCTTAGAAACAGTTTCCTCTACAGGCCATTGCACGCTGATGACTCAAAAAAAGGCATCATCCTCATGCCAAGTCAGTCATGTCTGAACAGTGAAACTATCCATCTAAGGATTTTTTTATTCTTTGCTTCCATATAATGTAACATGAAGTGAATGCTGTTTAACTCGTCACGCTGTACGCCCAACCTGAACCATGCACAAGTCCAAAATTTCAAATGTCTTAAGATTTCATTTCAGTGTTTCTTAGGGTGAACAGTACTGTCATTTAATGCACTTACTGTGGATTACCTGTATTTTAGCTTTCAAAACCGGGGGGGGGGGGGGGGGGGTGTTATCCTGCAGGTGGTGAAACATATTGGATGTATTTCTTTCTTTCTTTCAACGTTTTTTATTGTATGCTTCACATTTGGGGTAGCCCTCTTCAACAATGGCACCTTGGTCATTTTTTTCTGTAACCAGAATAGTTCCTCATGGATAACTTTATCCATTTGAAGGGAATAACTCTTACTCTGCCATATTTTCCTATTGTGGCGCACCTCTTCTACAGCTGACATGAAAACACAAAAACACAGCCACACATGCAACAACATGAGCATGTTGCGTAAATTTGTTTTCGTTCCATGTGTGAGTTGCGCTGATCTGCCATCATAGTTCAGACATAATTTTCTCTGGAAAGTGAAAATATTATAAATGTGTAATTGTGGCTTTTAATACCACAATTAATTGTGAAATAAAAAAAAATTTGACATCTCCACTTGCCATCTGTCTGATACACTTTGTGCTCCTGTCTCTTTTGAGACCTTAAACTGAAAAAATGAAAAGGATGAGGCAGCTTGTGTTTGTGTCTTAGTCCTGCTAAACTAGCTAAAAGGCAGGTGTTATATAGATGTGCTCAGTGGTGATGTCAAGAGGCAAGAAGATGATCCTTGGCCATAAAACAGGAATTTTATGTATTTTTAATTTTATTTATTATTTATTTATTTGTTTGTTTTTTGCTCTAAAAGAGCAAATCTGTAAACTCGAATTAAAAAAAAAAGAAAAACATTAGGATGTTTGATATTGGCTCCTGTTTTGCAAAGCTCTCTCCATCCAGCACTTCCCTACATACTGCTGCAGTTCCCAGGGGAGGAGCTGGTATTTTATTTTCCAGCCACCCATTTCTGACTTTTTGGAGTCCCCACCCTGAGGTCAGTAGCATTATTCTAACCTCCAGCAAACCATTTGCTGGGTAAGAGCCAACATTTCCTGTATAACTGGCAGTAGAGCACAGGGATGCCCACAGAATGAAGGAAAAGACACTATTGCGAGCCTAAAATTCTACCCTATTTCAACCATGGGAATTGTTGAACCCACCTTCAAAGGCGACATTAGGGTTGAGATGGAAATCTGTTTTGTATGTCATACTTCTCAGGCCATCATACAAACTTTTTTTTCTTCCTGTATAAAGTCAAGCTCCAGGGTATTACTAGATACCCAAGTAACCTTAACAGAAACTGAAAGACATGAATCTGATTTTTTTTATGTATTGGTTCTCTTCAGATTTAAAGCAGGTTTTTTCAGGCTTCTACCTTCTTGTACATGAAAGTACATGTGAGTTTGAACTATATTGCTGCTCCATTTTAAAGACTGTTAATTCCAAAGAAGCTAAGAGATGGGCTGCAAATGGTCCCACCTACACACCTCAGAGTCACCAGCTGCTCTCCATCCCCTTCTTCCTTTCGCTTCCTCTCTAATTGAATGTTTTTTTTTTTACTAGTCTTAGAGACACACATATTATGCTCAAAGCAAAAACTGAAATTACCTTCTGAAATAACTGCTTCTGTCATTTATTTATTTGTTTATTTATTTTGCTGTCCAACACACCATCTCACCACAGCCTGGCTTGAATCTTAATGTGTTCATTTACAACACATTATGCTTCCACCCTTGCCACGCTGTGTGTGCACGAATGTGTTGAAAATCTTTCTTACGAACATGATTATGTGTATTTTCTATGCATAAACCTTGTGTCATTTTTGTGTTGAAGTGCTCTTCTAATCCACTTGTGTATATCTCTGCCTAAACAGATCGAGTCTGTCTTTCTCCCACCAGCCCCGCTACTCCCACACACTCCCTCCCACAGATCCTCCTCTGGTTGGACTAATCATCGCCTGTCACTTCACCACCCACACACATACATACATACATACACATACATGCTAACACACACACCTGTTCTTTCTCCCGCATTTCCCACTATTTTCCTTCTTTTCCACTGTTTCTTCTTCTGCTATCCCTTTTTGTGTAGCAGCCGTAGGGACTTGCTGCCTCAGTGACAGTTCTGGCTTTCCAAGCCTTGTAAGGAAATATGGTGTTTGGCAAGGTGCAGATGTTTATGACAATCCTAACCAGACATTTTTTAATGTTCATTTAAAGAAATGTACGGCTCTGGCCAAGCTGATTTACTAGAATGGACTCCTCCTAAAATTCCTAATAATGTGATTTAAAAGTTCCCTTATATTTTTTAAACTATATATTTCCTCTGCCTCTCATTGGATTTCAGCAGACATGGAAGGTTGTAATCTGTGCAATATCTCTTTAATGTCCATTACTTTGTTGGACATAACTGAGTATATTTACTTGGGTACTTGTTTGTTAATATGTCGTTTTCATTAATGCTCCTAAAGAATTTTACTCAGTTACAAATTGTATTTCTAATTCAGTTTTCTTTTTAATACTTTTATTTTATGGTTGCGTTTAACATAAAGAATAAACAGTATTTCCATTTTTTCAATCTTTTTTTTTTCAGATGTTTTTGGTGTGTATTATAGTATATATGTGAACTACCCGACTGTGATACTTTAAGGGGATGTTCTGTTTTTTAAGTGGAGTTGTGTGAAGTGTCTAACCTGCTCTAGACATCGGATAAAGCCAAGACTGAAGAAGCATGTAGAAATCCTTACTTCAAAGCTAAGCTAATAGCTTTAACTACCATAGCCCTCTAAAACAACTAAAAATCCCAGTTTTCATTACATTAATGTTCAACTGCAAAATTGGCTAAGGTTTAACTACGACTGTACTCACTTTTAATTATGCAGAAAGAATGATACATGGAATATTTACATGTGGACTATGGGCTATCATCTGACATGTGTACACTCATATTTTATGATATGTTTATTAACTCACACTGTCCGTCCAAATAAATTGATTGATTCACTAAATATGAAATTTGAACACAATTAAGTAGAAAGTAACGTATATGTACTGATAGCCAACCAAACAAACTGCAGGCCAGCTAGACCAGTTTTGGTCTTTGCTGCCTACATATCCAGAAGCATTCATTCTCTGTACCCCTTAGTCCATTATGGGTTGCGGGTAAGCTGGAGCCTATCACAGCACCTGTTATAAACTGGGAGGTGGACTGGTGACCTGTCCCCTGTAGACTGGTGACCTGTCCTGACTGTGACTGTGGACTGGTGACCTGTCCTGGCCCTGCGATGAACTGGTGACCTGTTCAGGGGACACAGAACTAGACAGACAACCATTCAAAATGAAGTTAACACTTTCAAAGACTCTATTTTAGAAAACAATAACAAGTCCCTTGAGGCTAATGAGCACATGCCTCAGTCATGAAGGGTCCGAGCCTGATATGGCAACAATAGAATAATGCACACTCCGGAGAACCGGAGAGAACCCACGCATACATGAGGAGAACATACAAACTCCACACAGAAAGGCCCCCCAGGTTCAAACCTTACCCCAGCCAAAACTCGAACCAGCAACCTTCTTGCTGTGAGGCTGTGGTGCTAACCACCACACCACCATGCAACCCATATCATACATTTTCTCATAGTTTGAAAAAAATGTAGGGTTATTCAGTGACTTTAAAGGTTTCTGTGTCACATTTCTCCCCCAATAGTTTACTCCTAGTTTACTCAGTTGGGCATGTGTTGTTTTTCCCTTGCCAGCATTGGTAAATAAAACACCAGTTTGGTGTTCAGATTTAGTCTTTTATATAATACTAGAGCTCATAGGATGAAACAGTATAATTAGCCAAATACAAGAAAAGCTAATGAGGAATTAGTTTGCAAGACTCATATGCATCACAGGATAGTAAAGAGGTCATATGATCACATGCTGAAGATGAGGTTTCTCGCTGTAAGTGTTTACAACTTGCCAAAATGGTCAGCCTGCACTTGTCCTGAGGTGAAATAGAGGTAAGAGTTGCTCTGTGCTTGGCTGGATGCATCTCACTTTGCTGCCCTACATGGTCATTGTTTCACTGCTGGAAGTTGGAAGGACTAGAGTGAAAGTCAAACTACAGCGAGCTAGCTGAATTCTAACACTCATAAACTATCCTTTTACCCATTCTCTAGTTAACAATAACAAGCTCCCTCTGGACCGTTAGACTAATTAGTCTGTTCTCAGCAACTTGTACATGAATGTGAAATGCTTTCAGTAAATTATCCTCAGCCAGAGAAAATCAAATCTCTTTCTTCTGAAACCTTGCTAATCACCACATTTTAATAACACATCATGCATGATTCAGCAAAAAAATCGACCTTTTGGGAAATAACATGTTAGGGGAGGAAAAAAGCAATATTAACACGTAGTCACCCAATGGATGACTTAAGTTACCTTTAGGGAAAGGTACTACACACCCCCAAACCCCTCCCCACACTGTCTCGCTTAAAGTTCACATGGGGAAAATGAGACTGCAACTCGTGTAGCATACATGTCTTCATGATTTTTAGGTTATTAAACCTGGAACATGAGCATTAAATTTAAGCTGGTTAGTGGATGCTGTAAATAATATGTCCGTTATAAGAAGTAAGAGCTTAGTGCACACAGAGGTGGTGTTAACTCAAACATGTTGTACTTAAACTAGCAACCACAGGAGCACATCTCAGCTCTGTGTCTCTGTCTCATCTGTCAATCTGTCTTCAGTGTGGCCTACCTCTCTCCTCCTCCAGCACCTGTCCCTGTTTAAATGAGAGCAGAAGAGCTCTTTTCTTAGCTCTGTGCCATCATCCCATGGGTCCCTGCTTTCTCCTGCTCTATTTCTGAGGCCCGCACTGCATGATGGGAAGCCAGTGGCCCCTACAGTCTCCATCTGAACGCACTTACATTGCCCTTCTTTTGTGTGTGTGTGTGTGTGTGTGTGTGTGTGTGTGTGTGTGTGTGTGTGTGTGTGTGTGTGTGTGTGTGTGTGTGTGTGTGTGTGTGTGCTGGAAAGATTTACTCAAGTCAAAATATGCTTGTATGTTGTCACACTGGCTCAGTCGGTCAGTGGAAGTTAGAAAGTTAGAAACAGTTAACAAGTTTATTAGTTAAAGTAAAGACTTCTTCTTGCTAGGGTGTGAAAATGAATCAAACACCAATAACCAATGACTAAAACCAAAAGTAGGACCAGAAAGGTTCAATATAGCACTGTTAAGCAATGAATCAGTCAAAGTTTATTTATGAAACACTGTAACTTAAAAAAAAGTTTTTCAAATAGTATTCTGAGCTTAGCCCCATACAAATCACAAGACTTGGCTGTAATATTAATTAAAAAGGTAAATTTAAAGCCATTTTTGCGCTAACAACCTTGTGGTGCTACAAAATAAGAACCCTGGTTAATCACAAAGAGAGCAATCATAGCAGCAAACTGCTCGTGTTAAAGCACAGCTGCAACTATGACAGAAGGGACTGGGGTTATGTAGCTGAAAGGTCATCGGAACTAGGGAGTGAGGGCAAAGAGCAGTTTAACTAGTGTAATCTGGTACCAGAGAGGAAGAGTAAGGTCCATACAGTCAATCACAGATGGGAAGCTTCACACTCAACAGCAGCCAGGGGTTGTCATACTTTAAATAAATGTCACTCAAGTAAAACATTTTATCTTTGTGATGAGAGGTACAAAGCCAATATGTGTTTATTAGATTCATTCAAATGCTATGCTGGTAATCTTCTGTCCCAACACATGTTGATGAGCAGACATGATTTGTATTAATTTTAGAAAAAAAAATCTTAACTACTAAGCATGATAAGGATGGCTCGCAGGAAAAGATCAATGAGCACACAACTCAACACCATGCTCATGGGAAAGTGTGATCAAACTATTATGTCTATGTTTGCATTTAGTTGATGTGTGGGTTTTGTTAATCATGCCTATAATGTATGCATGACAATGGGAGGCTGTAAGTGAAATTTAATCATATAAAACAGTGTTTTTTAATCTTGTGTCATGCAAAATCCTTTGCCCTGGAAGGATCTGTCAGCTTTTTCTAGCTGAAATGCAATGCTAGTAGCAATGTTTTCTCTTGTTTTTATTTTGTATTTTCATCTGACCGTTTTTTTTTTTTTTTTGTTTGTTTTTTAAGCAATATTTAAAAATAATAATAAAAAAATGCACATTTGAGGCTGCAGCCAGCTTTTCAATATTTCCTCTCAGTGGTACATATTCAGACATCAATATTCTCAGTCTGTGTTTACAGGCTCTGACTTACTTGGGGGCTAGCTTGCTGGGGTCAAACACCACACACACAAACACACACACTCACGATCAAAAAGGATTTTCCCTCAGCTGCTTCTTGATTTAGTAAATCTTAACATTCTGTTTTATTTATTACCTCCACTCAAGTGCAAAGCACTTTACTATATGGTTTTGGATAAAACAGTGCTATATACAGTCTTAAACTGTTGCACTTGTTTCACAACAGTCTCTTTGCTTTAACAGTGACTTGTCAATCATTACTATATCCTTGTTGGTATCTCTCTATCACTATACTTTCTGATTCCCTACTTTTTGCTCTCTCTATTGAAATTATTTTCCTCAGAACAAAATTAGTTTAATTTTATTGTTGAGCTTGCAGCTTTTAACTGATAAATTAGGAAAAGACAGAAACATTCAAGATTTCTTTCACAATTCTTCACCAATCCCACCAAACTCACACAGCATACATACCTTAATTGGTTTATATCCAGGCACAAATCAGGCAAGTTATCAAAAGACAGTTCACACTTAAAAAACAGTTTACCCATTATTAGATACCCTAGCCTTTTTTTTCTTAAACCTTGTGCAAGGTTTTGTTATGTTATTCATCCTCTATGGCAGTGTTCACAGCCTTCTTTTTCTGGAAACCCCTCCCCCCCCTTTTATCTATAAAAAAATGTGTCTGCCCAACTAGGCTAAGCCTACTCGGGCACATGCAGGGGCATCTGTGTGTTTGGACACCAAAAGAATAATTTTCAAAACTGGCTTCCCTTTTCAGAACAAAAAGTCACAGTTTTATAAAACAAAACTAAAAGCTTTCTACACTTTCTAAAAAATGGTGCTAAGTACTTTTCCTGAAAAATATATAATGCTGATTGGGAGACTTACATGAAGCTGCAGCTCTGATTAGTCTGGGTTGAACTACTTGTAACTACTTGAGACTACCCAAAACTTTTTGTACACTTTCTCATGGAAATATTTCTTGGACATATTCAGAACAGAGTTGAACAAGTGCATAATTACAGCCATCGTATTTCACATCTTAGAGGCTGGAAATGAAGAGGTCCAACATTCACGATTCCTTTGATAAGTGAGTGCAAAGCTTCTAATGAGGCATTTTCATGTGCTGAGTGTATCATTGTGCAGCTCTGTGTATAAAAAATATGCATGAGGTGCTACAAAACTGTTTAATCTGCAGTGGGCATTGTGTTGGTTCCCTCTTTCCTCGTTTGGACATTAAGGCCATTTGTGTACTGCATGTTATTTGACTCAGGACCTTGAATTTGCTTTTTGATCTCATTGTAGTGTAAATGTGTCCTCCAGGAATGCTTTGTAATCAAAAACACAGTTAGCTATTTACACAGAGAGATAGAAGCACTTATCCAAGATATCTTTTAAAATGCACAACACAAGCACAACTCCTACTGTTACCACTGCGTTTGTGCTTGATTTGTTCTGCTTTTAAAGATGCACAATTAAAAATTTACAACCTCAGTGGAGTGAAGGCCTCTCGCACCCCTGCCATCTTTGGCACTTCCAAATTAGGGACCCCAGGTTGAGAACCTGTTTGCAATCATGGAAAGTAGTGAGTATATATGACAAGTTTGAACTCAACAGCAGAAGTTAATCTCTTCACTAAGTTATTTTGTTGACTGTTTTTCATATCCTTATTAAGGGTTCGACAATATGATCATCTTAATGCATCTTGAGATGGATATTATAGCTTTAGTTTTATCTCTTATTTACAAAAAAAAGTTTTTTTTTACTCAAAGGCTTGTGTGGGATTTTTAGGGTTTTCTGCCGTATCACAACAGTTGTTTTCATAATTCACCATAAATTGGCACAAAATTTATCATTTAGTTTCACAGCACCTCTGAGGTTTATATTCAGAACTGCTCTACAGTGACAGAAAACAACACAGACGTACTGTGCTTACATCTCTTTCTTGCTGTACAAATTTGTGGTTTAATTAATGAAACAGCAGCTTAAAAATTAGGCCAGGGTTGTTGATGCCAGATGGTTTGAGTATGCTACATATTTTCATAGACCATCTTAGAATTAATGTCAAGATTACTTGTAACTGCACTTCTCTGGCCCATTTCTCTTTGGCAACTGCACAATTTTCCTGTTAAGCCTTCGTTATGGCCTAAATTTGTAGCATTATTATTGCAGGAAAAACTTCTCTGAACATCTGTGATAGCTGAGTGTCCAGTTTCACCAGCATGTCATATATACATCAATAGACTTCCTGTGCGAGGCTGCATGAATGAGCAGAGTGGGGAAAAAATTCAAACAGAATTTATCTTCCAGTTTACAAATGTAGTAAATGCAAGTGTGTGTATGTTTGAAAGAAGCAAAAAATGGATGAACTGTCACTATAATCTCTCTTCTGCTAGATTAGCCACATTCATATGATGTAATTTCACAGAAAGTGTACCCACACTTGTGAACCTAACATACACACTCACGTGGCCACCCAGAGTCTCAGCTATTACCTGCGTCTCACACGTTATCCTGCTGCCCCATTATACTTGCCTACTCATTTGTTTCCCTTGTGGTTTGGCATGCAGGTATTAACATCACTGTTAAGCCATGTGCACTGTTCATACATGCACAAACACATGCACGGTAGTGAACACAGACTCCCCATGTGGGATGTACAACACGCTTCTCCCCAGGGAAGTGTGTATGCTGATGTAATGATAGCTAATAGTAAGGGTGAAGATCTTTAAACAGCGTTTTGTAATGCAACAGTTTGAAAGCACTGCTCCTCATCATACAGCTTCTCCCATGGCAACGACCCTAGTATTATCCTGCTTCCATGACAACCCTTAGTGAATCTGGTTTGACCTTCACTAGTGATTCAGTGTCTCTCCATCCACCTCCATTCTATCAGTGCAGCTCTGTCTCTCATTCTCTTTTCAGCTTTACAAACTTCCACTTTTTTTTCTGCTCAGTAGCCCACATTCTGTTATTCCGTTTCTTTTTCTTTCTCTCCACCTGTGTGGGTGTAGCATGGCTGCTGTTACACAAGCAGTCAATACATCTACACGAGCTGATGTCATACTTCAGGGGACACTCTGTTCGTAGCCTATGCACACAAGTCCAGCGACCATGCTTCCCTCTCTGACTCATTGCTTTAAGCTAGCAGGCATGTGGCTACTTGTTGCAGAGCTGCAGGTGCAGATCAGCCTGAGCTCACCTCACAACAAAGCAACTATTGTTTTCTCTCAGCCATGGAAACAAGGGAGGTTCAAGTGAGCTAGGAAATATTGATACAGTAATGACATGGCTTTATTTCCAGGTGTCTGTGTGACAGTGTTTTTTTTTTCTTTTGTTTTTTGCCAACCTGTCATGCACTCTCATTTGGTATGTGAATATCAGCTCTTTCACAGGTTGTCATGCCTAGTAAATATTTTCTTTGAAGAAACAAATCTGTTAACATTCCTCTTTATTAAGTCTTATGCTTCAGTGCCTTGACAATTGCAGCCCATTTTTTTTTGTTGGTGTTGATGTGTGCTATGATATTGAGATTGCCATGGTAACCATTTGCATCGCCAAAGTGTGATTTTTTTTTTTTTTTTTTATCTTATTTTTTCCCCCATGCTTTGGCATCACGCATTTTGCTGAAAAGAAACTACAAATGAATATCTCTTGCAGATTTTTTACCTTCTTGGCTTCTTGCAAACTGCCAGTTCATGTGACATATGTGTTTCTGTGCTTTTGTCTGCCACACAGTGATGGATACTCATTAGTTAATTGATCCAGCTAGTTAGAAACAGCCAACAGAATGGAAGGGTCTCTAAGCTCTGGGCTGTGATCAGGGATGTGTAAGCTGCTTAGCAGGCCTGCTGGGAACTGACAGGATACTTTGGCCTGCTTCTCTGCTTCTGCGAGGCATAAGATCAGTGGACAGGTTGCAATGCAGGCAAAAGCTCTGGCTATCTTGGGCGTAGCAAGATGATCCCATCAGGGGCAGTGATTGCACCAGATTTAGCAAGTAATGACAGTTTTTGTTTTTTTGAGCGATGATTAAGTTAACATGATGGTTAAAGTTGTCATGGTATGTGTGTTTTCTTGCTTTTTGTCCATGTTAATACTCTACATGGTTGCAAAATGCAATGTGCACACCAGTAGCAGATATTGTCTCCCACAGAAGAGAAATATGAGGAGGGAGGAGTCAAGGTGTCAGTTATGTACAATATGTGACACGGCATCATCATCTGAATGTTTGGTTGCAAACCACAACTGTATTTTATATTTGAGCTACATTAGCATTACATGTTTATTACAATGTGGACTGAACATGCTATGGCCCTGTAAAATGCTGTGCATGCCATGAAGGATTTTGCAAGGGATACATTAGTGTAACTGTGCTTATAGCTTCTGCAAGCTTCCCTCTATTTTCATTCCTCTCTCCCTCAGGGGCATTTCAGGAATTGAGAGATCCCTCACAATATTTTGCTGAGATCAGTTTCATATCATAAACAGGAGGAATGAGGCAAATGAACTGAACCTAAAGAATGAGCAGCTGCCTTGCAACTGCCTAAAGAGACTACAAACCAAAATGGAGCATTTCAGAAACAAGGCGATACGTTGTAGGAACATTGTGCACTATGAGATGATGTGTTTATGAAAAATAAAGCATTTAAAATGCTTTCAGAAGATCTTTACAACAAAAAAGGACATAACATCTTTAGAAGACATAAAGATTTAATTATACATCTTCATAATGTGCAACAAGTTATACTTGTTTAAAAACTGTCAGATGTTATCTGCTAACAAACTACAGTAGTGTTTGAAAACAGCCTCTAAATTCTGAAGCATGAATCTGTAACAGTATTATTAGTTATAGTAAAAGTATCAGCTATTTACCTCAAAAATGTTAAAGCTCAATGTCTGTATCTATCTATCTATCTATCGATCTATCGATCGATCTATCTATCTATCTCCATGTTACATTTTTCCCTCCATCCTCCTGCTTCACCTTTGTTATTATTCTTGATGCATTTAAAGTCAGCATTTGCCATGTTAACTTCAGTGTTGTTAGTTTTTACTTTGCTTGCTCTCTGCTGAGATGGAGACCACTTCAAAGCCCTTTGGTTCAGAATTAAGGTTTACACCGAAAGTACTTCAGAATGAGCTCTGATTTTACTTACAAAGCTTTTTGAGACAGGCAGAGATGCGCTCTTAATGGGTCAGTGTTCAAAGGAGGATGCAGCAGGGGAGTGTGAAATGAGCCAGAAAGAATATCTGACATTAGATGTCAGCATGCTGTTCCTGCTTAGCTCTCAAATGTTTCTTTTCAAATGACTGCAAAATATCAGTGATATAGATATTTTCATTTCTGACTTTTTTTTTTTTTTTTTAGCCATGCAGGCACATTGCTGCTGTATACTGGATACCAACATATGATCTGTCATGCTATAATTCACTTTGCAGCCAGTTCTGAACTACCAATCTTGACTCCCTTAAATCTACAATAGTGAATGTTTTGTAAAATATATCCAAAAGAGCTGAATGAGCTTTGAACCTAGACCTGAAGTGTGTGTCTCATTTTTCTGTACATGTGGATTTCTCACCGTCTTTCCACCAGGTCTTTATTTGTATGTGTCCTTCGCTCAATGTGGCTCTTTGTGTTCCTTTTCTTGACAATGCACTGCATATTCAGAAGCGGCAGCCTGTAGGTATATTGAAGTAAAAACAACTTATAAGCTGCATGTCCTCTTTTTATTATTTTGCTTTGATTATCTGATATTTTCTCCTTTTTTTACAGACCCTTCAGTCTTTCTTTGAGATGTTAAGTGGTCAATTTAGAAAACATTTTGTTTTATCTCCATAAAACACCAGTACTTGAAGACCAAGCTTGCTTTTTTTCAGTTCTTGTATGTGATGCTCTTTCAGTGTCTATCATCTTGTAGCAAACTATTTGTGTTTGCCATTGTCTGTATGTGTTACTGCACGAGCTTTGCACGCTGGGGTCTCTGTTTTTACTCTCTTGATTTTCTTGTTTCTTCTTTTTTTTTTTTTTCCGAGTTTCCAATTTGGTCTCTTATCAGATTTTTGCTTGTGTTATGGAGTATTCATGTGTTTTCTCCATGTTTCTGTTTCTCTGTGTGCAGGGGATGTGCTGTTCCAGATGGCTGAGGTCCACAGACAGATCCAAGTACAGCTTGAGGAAATGGTTGGTTTTCTATGCTTAAAAGATTTTTTTTTTCCAAAAGATATCTTTTGTTGAACACTGACATAGGTTTAGGTATATTCAGTACTGGTCGTCAAGGGCCACTATTGTGCAGGTTTTAGATGTTTACCTGCTGCAGCAGACCTGGTTAAAATTGGTTGTTAAGTTATGCCTAAGCCTGGTAATCACCCATTAATCCGATTCCAATGGGTTGAAGCAGGAAATATCTAACACCTGCCGGGCAGCACCCATTAAGGACTGGAACTGGACATCCTTGTTTCAGAGAGAACAACAAGCTATTAGAACAGTAACACATTTTATTTTTTTCTGGTTTTGCTGCATGATGTTCCTAGAACAGCCTCTTCAACTGTGACACAAATTTGTCCCTGGTCTTATGACAGCATGAGATAAATTTCCTTTTCCCTGAACATAATAAAAGTTTTGTTGGTTATATGATTATGATGGTGGCCCTTTGCTGAAACACTCAAAACGTACTCCTCCCAGACATTAAACAAAGTTTTTCGTTTTTTCCTCCTGTGTTTTTACAAGTCTTGTTTCAATCAGTATTGAGAGCATCATGATTATTCCTGTCCACCATACATGCTTTACACCTGAACCCTGTTCCACGAGTCCTGCAAGTTTTCCTGTTTCAACACACCTGATTCAAATTAATGAGTTGCAGTGCAAAACTTCATAAGCTGCCAGGTGTGTTAGAGAATGGAACATCTAAAACCTGCACAACAGTGGCACTAAAGAACCAGAGTTCCCCACTCCTGCTTTACACCAAAACATTATGGATAAAATGTTAAGTGATGGAAAAATGAATGAATGATTAATAGGTGGTTACATAGATTAAACATACTGACGCATCATTTCTGCCCTGCAGCAAAATGATTTAAATGTTATATTTTACACTGTCTAACTGCTACCTCATTAGTACCATGTAACTTCAGTTCAGGCATGTCATCCAGTTTGGCTTTCAGGTCATGCTGCACCCGAAAGCCAGGTGTTAGCTTAATTTTCAATTAATGTTCAAAGGGGCTATAGGCAGTGAGCTTCACAGGCTGGAGCTATATTGGTAAAATGTTTTTTTAGAAACTGTGCAAAGTATTAAACATCAAATGTATTTCCTATTTTTTTTAAACTTTTCTTTGTGTTAATTGAATTGTGGTTGTGCTTCTTCACAGCTGAAATCCTTCCACAATGAGCTGCTGTCTGAGCTTGAGAAGAAGGTGGAGCTAGACGCTCGATATTTGACTGTGAGTATCTGGATCTGTCAGTCTTTAATATATGGTACTGATGAGAGCCCTCCATATTTTAGGTCATTGTAGAAATGTGTATATTGTGAAAGGTTTCATAATAGAGATGGATAGAAAGTCTTTATCAGTAATATTTAATGTCTACTGAACTGTGATAGACTGATTATAATAAGCCCCTTGTGGAGTGTTTGTATAAGTGTGTAAGTGCTGCGGAGTGGGTCTACATGTGATATCTTTAGAATGAGTGGGTTGCAGCCTGAGTATAGAGCAGTACTGCGGTGCGTTGTTTTGGGGGATGGGATAGGTTGCCATTATTATATTGTTGGGTTGGAAGGACCGTGTTATGAGCTGCTTCAGCTCACAGCTGCTTACTCACCCACACATTTCATATAATATTTCTTTTAGAAATTAAAACAGAGTATTTGTTTGAGTTGATATTTGTTTGATGGATTTTATCGAAGAAAATTACTGATGCTGCTGAAAAAAGGGAACATACTGTTGCAGTTTTATTGGATTTACAGAAAGCATTCAAGGCTGTTGATCATAAATTGCTCCTAATTAAATTATATAAGTATGGTATCAGGGGATTCGCCCACAATTGGCTGAGAAGCTACTTAGATAACAGGTATTATCAGTTTGTACATATTAATAATACAGAGTCAGAGTTGCTGAAAGTTACATGTGGGCTGCCACAGGGTTCTGTACTTGGGCCGTTGATGTTTATATTATTTATAAATGATCTATGTTTGGTTTATCATTTACTAAAATGTGTCCTATATGCGGACGATGCAATTTTTTTAAACAACTTGAAATAGCTTCTGGATACAGTTAAACTTGAATTTTAGATAAAAGTAAAAAAAAAAAAAAAAAAAAAAAAGTTCATTAAAAAGTTGTTTGATAATCTTCAAATTATCTTTCCATTTTGGTAAAAATAATTATAGAGCATTATATTTTGAAATTGTATAACAAATAAAAATAGAAAAATCTAAATTAGTAACACTACCATAGAAAATGTTTTTAAAGCCAAATTCTTAGGATGTATTGTTGACAATAAACTAAACTGGAAAAGTCACATACACTGTCAAAAATAAAACATCTATAACTATTACATCATTAAATTAAGCTAAAGACCTTTTATGTCTAAATCATTGTTCATGTTGTATCATTCATTAATTGTACCATATATGAAATTCTATGTTGAAGTTTGGGGAACAACTTGTAAAACAAACATAAATTCTAATTTTTAATTGCAAAATAAAGCCAATTATAATATTAACTAATAAACCTTAATGTAAAACAACAAATCCATTATTTGTTCAGTTACACATATTAAAATATAATGAATTAGTAGATTATAAAATAATCTATATTATGTACAAATCTAAGAGTAAACATTTACCTTCCAATATCCAGAAGCTATTCAGAATGACAAAAAACAAATATGGTCTGAGAGGTCATTTAATTTTTGAAAAACCCAAAGTAAGAACATTAAATGTTGTGGTTTGGTTATAGATGTAGAGCTTTTGAATATTTTTCCTGATGTATAGTAATTATAAAATTGTTCTGACTTTGGTTTAAATTGTTTACTTATTTTTTTGTGAAATATATATATATCATCTCCTGTTGTTAAAAGTGGAAGGCGATCTATAAGCTTTTGCTTCTGCCTATACCCCTTTTGGCTTATTTATTTATTTATTTATTTATGTTATGTTTTGTATTTGAGGAACCTGTTCACTAACCAATAGCGTTCAGTTATGTCAAATTTAACGGGATCTCCCCTAAGTACTGTCACATCAGTGGAAAAAAAAAAAAAGTCTTTACTTTTTGGCTCAAACATCTGTGTCTTTGTATATCCCAATGCTGAAAGAATTTTCCACAAATCTTTTTTGATCACCCTCCGGGATGTTCTGGGGTAGTGCGGGGTTTGTGGGAGATGTCTTATATCTAGGGGAAATAAAGGATGGGAAGGCTCGGTTGCTGTATTATTCTAAATGTCACTTAAAAAATTTTAAAATAAAAAGGTTGATAACAAAAAAAAGAACCTTCCTGTTTTCCCAAACTAAAGTGTTGAGGCGGTCCAGCCTTCTTTTCTGTCTCTAGCTTATTAACATTCACAGGGTGTCAAATGCTGCCATTTTGTTAAGGTCGGTAGTTCCTCTGAGATGTGCACAAGCTTTAGACTAGCTGTCATGAACAGTGTTTGGTACTTTTAAAAATAACTAATTAGATCAGGGACGAGCAATACCGGTCTCTGAGAGCCATCGTCCTTCAGATTTTCAATGTTTCTCTGCTTCAGCACACCTGATTCAAATTTATCCAACAGTTTGTTGTCAAGTTCTGCACAATGGAGCATTAACTGAGTCAGGTATTGATTGGTCTGTCTGTCAGTCTGTCTGTCCATCTGTCTGTTCGCAATATACCTCAAAATGTTATGGATTGTTGGTTCCAAGAATTTGATAAAGAATTCTTTACTATGAGGAGATAGGGATAATTTTGCCTTTAGAGCTTCAAACTCAAAAATAATGCCCAAAATCCTTGGCAAAAAAAAAAAAAAAAGAAAAATTATAATGGCTTGATAGAGGTCTGTGTGAGTCCTTCTAGTTTAAATATGAAAAACATGCCTTTAACACTTCTTGTGCACTGTGGTTACAATGTCCTAGTAGATCTACTGTTTGAATCCACTGACTCATCTCATTATGTAGCCTATATTTTGTAACCTAAAACAATGCAGGCTGATAAAAACAATGGCTGACGTAGCCATATTATAGTGCCTTATTGACAATTATGTTTACAAAAGAATCAAATTAAGTGAATTGGGCTCAATGCATGAAGCCAAACAAGTTGTAGGGATTTTATTAATGATCCCATGAAAAGAATGTGTCTTTACATTTCTTGCAACAAGCTCAGTATTTTCCCTTGAGTGGCAGTTTCAGGTTTAATTAAAAGCTAGCTGTTGGTGTGTTGGGGCTGTAGCACCAGCGTATGCAGTGCTGTGTAGCTGTGCATAGCTTGCATCTTCTTCAGATTTCAAGAAAGTTTTTTGCTGTTGACAGGAACTTATCACCCAAGCAGAATTCAAATTTTGCCATGATGTTGTTCTTCCTGCCCATGAATTCACAATATTTCCACAACTTTCACTGTCGTCTCTGCCACATATCTATCTGAGTGAGCTACATGTAAGCAATAACATCACAATTTGATTGTAGCTGCAGCAATATATGACACCAAAAGCTAATGTTGTCTTATCAACAGTTGTCATAATCTGTTTAGGTTACATTCAAGGCTACATTCATTCAAGGATCACAGGATATTCATTTTGGATTTGACCTTTTATTCAGATTTTATCATCAAACTGATTTAAGAAGTAAAACAGGTTAAGTTTATGTCTGATATAACTTTAAATACACATCAAAAAAGGCACAAAGGGGTAGTTGGTGAGGTAGAATTTCACGCCAGGGTCCTGTGGCGTAAGAACCCCTCTCACCCTCTCTCTGTCTGTTGTTTCACATGATTGCTCTCACAGGATTTTACAACATGCATCAGTCATTACACAGAAGTCAGAATGTGGGCTTAAACCTGTTAGTCCTGTACAAACAAGGCTAAGATATTTGAGTGGACCAAAATTCACCTATTGACCCCTCTATTCCTAATCAGATTTAAACACAATAATAAGTTGCTTGTTGTAGCTGCCAGGGACTGAAAGTGGTGGGCACCAAGGTAAAATCAGTCCACCGGCTGTAATAAGGATTATTTGAGTGCAAAGATGAGATGCTTGAGATATTATCTTGTTTATATATACACAAACCAAAAACAAACTCATCATAATTGATAAATGACTTTCTTCTAAGCATTGTAATCTATATGTTTAGGATTTTCTAACCAAGAAGCTTTGGTTTCTGGGTTTTCAGTCATGGACATCAGCAGCAGAGCAGCCTATGTTTGTTTTACTGCTTTACTTCATTTGGAGGGATAAGGGATGAGTCATCAGTTGTCATTGGGTTATATAGCTGATGAAGGTGAAAAGGCATTATTTTGTTCACTTTTTTTCAAAGATATTGTGCAAATAAATATTTCAGAAAAGCTCCTGATTTGAGAAATGATTTAATAGAAAATGAGAAAATGTAACGTTACAAGTTTCCTTTTTCCAAGACGACTGTTGTTGAAGACTGTGTTATTTAGACATTTTCAGTGCATCTCAGACTTACACGACTATCTCCATCCATCTCTGCAATAAAATCTGAATATGTCATAATGATAATTTTCCTAGTAACAACAGCAGCTTCCTTTCTGCTCGCTCTCACAATACCCACAATACCTTGAGAATACCTGCCTATATTCTCAGTGTCTTGCAGTATGCAAATATGGATGTTGAACCCTGTTCATAAGCTCTCCTCTTCCAATTTTGCCTTGCAGAGAAACCACATGAGCTTTCTCTCACCAGACACTGTTTCTATAGCAACAGCGCTGATAAAGCCTGAAACAAAGTTGTTTTTTTTTTTGTTTTGTTTTGTCTTTTTTCCTCCTTCAGTAAATAAATAATAAAGCTAATTAAATAAATTATGCAAAATGGTCTGGCTATTCGTTTAGTTCTACTTTTTTTTTTCCTTTTGAAACTGTCACAAGTTTCTGCTCATTTTACTATGATGAACAATCAACTTGAAGTCACATTAAGAGAGATGATCAGTTGCAGCGGATGTTTGAAGAACTGCAATCACAGGCTTTGTTGATGTCAAATCAAACTTGAGGAACTGACTGAGAGCAAACATGGAGTTTGTTACGTATCCTATAAATGTAATCATTTGATTAAAGAAGATATTTTCAGAGGGTTTTTAACACAACAAAATAGAAACAAAGCAAGCATTGCTCACAGCCTCAGTTGTTCAGAATATTACAGCCACCTGCCCAATATTGAACTCCTCTGGCTCATCTGGGGAAAAACACAAAACCTCTAAAGGTTTCTTGTGAGCTCAGTTGAGGTTAGGGTACATCTCATGGATTCTTTGTTAGGCTAGGAGCAGTTCCTGAGATTTTTTTTTAAATCTGTTGCAATCTGGCAAGTGAAATCATCTTTGGAGGGGAGGCAACTGCTGGCAGCTGCTACTATTGCCATGGGGACACCATGCTTGGTCATCAGCAATATTAAATTACTGTGACTCTGGTTCATTTCAAAATAACATTTCCTGGTTTCCTGGCAGATTTTGAAACAAGATCATATTATTTGCTTTGTTCATCTGTAGTTTTAAAGCCTTTTCTGATCTGTGAATTTCAAGATTGCAAAATTGTCCAATCACGTTCTGACACACATTTGACACTGTCGAGACATAAGACGAGTCTAGAAGTTGTTTATGAGCTGCAGCTTTGCTTAAAAATCCACTGGGAAAGGGTTGTAATTTACTCTTCAGTCTCTTCTACCCAGGCTTTTAATTTGTGATCCTTTTTAAGAGGTCTAATTTTGTGTTTGTGAATTGCTTGTTGCCCCACATAGGCTGCCTTGAAGAAGTACCAGATGGAACACAAGAGCAAAGGGGAGAGTCTGGAGAAATGCCAAGGTGAATTAAAAAAGCTGCGCAGGAAGAGCCAGGGCAGCAAGAACCCCTCCAAGTACGGGGAGAAGGAGATGCAGGTGAGCCTCTTTCTGGATTTTAGCACAAAGCAAAAATATGACATTAATTCTCTCTCATGCAGTTTCATTTTCAATACTTGATCTAATTGTAAAACAGATAAAAATGAAACATGGTACAAGCAAGAAGAGGGCAAAAGTATCCAGAAGTCAGTTTGTTGTACTGCTTTTCTTCTATTTTAGCAGAGTTTCAGTGGACGTGGGTGAAAGATTAGAGATTTATGAGTCTTGGTGAAAATGAAGAAAGAGAACACAGCTGAGATGGGGGTGGAGGCGACGAGGTGTCCTGAGTAGGAAGGCAAATAGTGGAGTTTTGATTATGAGTTGTATGTCCTTCACAATCTTTATTACATTTTCAAACATACAATAGAGACACAGATACATACAAGAAAATAAATTGCAGTAACTGATGTACTGAAGGTGCTTAAACAGTTCAGCCAGTGTGTTTTAGAACAAGGCTTTGATCAAGGTTCTAACAGGATGAATAAAAGCACCGTATGCACATACGACACAAAACAGCTAGTCAATTTTCAAAGTGGGTCGTATAGGAGGGTGCAAATTATCTTCCGACACTTATATCAACATTGCACCCTCACAGCTTCATGTTATACACCTTTAATTGTTTACAAAGTTTTTCATTTGACATTAAGTATTATTTCTTCTTAAAGAACGCTGATAGTGACACGACTCATGTCAGGAGTTAATGATGTGAGCTAAATTTTAAAAAGCTCACACTGCAAAGTAACCATTTGTCAAAATCTGGATGCCAATTAAAGCCAGATCCACAAGAACGCAGTGTTTGCATTTTCCTTCATGTGATTATTTCCATACCAAAGCAGCCTCTGACAGAGCCCTTTAGGTAAAATAAATGTTGAGGTTTTGTAATGAACCTTCACTGTTGGACATAGCTTAATTACTTATGTCACACTTAGTTTTTTCATTGCTAAACTACCTAATGAAGGAAGCAGTGAAGTATCTGTGCATTGATGCAAAAAAAAACACAAAAAAAACAGACATTCCTTTGTATGAAATCTTATTCTAGGACTCAACTTTTTTGTTGTTTAGTCTTGTCTCTTGTCTAACTGTCAAACAAAGAGAAATGACACAGCAGAAAATGTCATCAGTGCAAATGCACTTTCCTCAGATATTTCACTGGAATTCTGCCTGCTAGGAGGGATGGGGGCAAAAATGTCACAACAACAGGTCAAGGCTTGCATGGCTATTACTGCGCTGCCACTGGTCTGAAATGCGGTCAGCAGAGTCAAATAGATCAACACTTGAAACTTCTCTGCTGCCTAGCTTCCAGAAGAAAGAGCATCTTGTGTCCACACAGTTTACCTGCTGTCACACACATCTACTATGTCCAGTATGTGGTGGCATGGCAGTGCTGGATTGATCTGACTGCTGTGTCACATCATGTTTGTTTCACTGTATCAGAAAATCCTTCAAGAGATGATGTAATTTTCGCCACAAGGCATCGCGTCTGGTAGTGTTCTAAACATTAGAGCTTAATGTGAAGCACTGGTTAAAGGGGGATGTGACTGAGGGCTACACACTAGTAATGTGTGGAGAGTGACTACATATCTGCCTATTTAACCTCCTAAAACACAAATGGCCTGCTGACATGTTGTGAAACAGAAATTCTTGTAGTTTGATTAATGCAAAGCATTTTATTGATGAGTGTCCTGGCAGTCTAGGATCTGGAATCATCCACAGGCATCTGTGACCATGAATGGATGGATGGATGGATGTGTTGGGGAAATTTCATATTATTCCCTTTATTATATTGTGTCTACTGATCACTCTCAGGGTAAACAGGCTGTTTAGGTTCTTGGTAATTAAGTTTAATACTGAGTAGCCTGTTGCTATCATGCATTCTTTAGAACAGTTCGTTCTGACCTGTGTGACTTATCTGATACCAGCCAGGCGCCTCAGGATGACCCAGCCGGGCATCCTGCAGACTCCTCATCCTTGACAGAGTAACTTTTTTGCCTCAACAGATGGATGGATGGAGAACATATGCAGCTAATAGCCACCAACATTTTTTGTTCTGTATGATTCTGTTTAGGCTGGGGAAGACATACTTTACTGTGTTATTTCTCAGAGATAGAAAAAACACTCATTTACTCCATGTGGTTCTGAATAAGCTTAGTTTACTCTAATTATGCCTTGGATAGACATTTTAGGCTCATTTTCTGGGAACGGAAAGGGGGTTGAGTGTTTAATTTATCTCTTCATATGGATCAGTCCACCTCACATATTCCCTTTTATTTGTTCCCCAGTTCTTTCATCAAAGCAGCCGTAACATGCAAATGAAAATAAAAGTAGTTCCTGTAAGGGATTATCATTCCTGACTGGTGGAATTGTTGCTGTTCTTTTATAGAGTTTGTGTAACAGAAAATGGTATGTTAATCAACTGTTTTCCTGAAATTGAAAGTAGAAGCAGTTTAGTACCATGAAGTTAAATAGACATGATAAAATCTTTGTAATACTGAGAGCACTGTGGAAGGTAATGTTCTCTGTTCTACATTCTCAAATAAAATGTTGTTTATTCACATTTCAATGAGAAACAAGATAACATTATTTAATAAAAAAAATGTCCTTTCACAAATGTGGGTGCTGCACTCCACTTCCAAAACCCATTCATGTCTGTGTTTTACCACTACAGATCAAAGTTGTGCGTGCTGTCTGTATGCTGTGCGCTGACGTTAAAACAGGTTCAACCTTGTTATGCTCTCTGTGACATGTTGACACGTGCAAGAGGAGGACGTTTTCCAACTGTCAAAAAATCCCCTACCTCAGATAAATTGCCAATGGTTCTATAGAATTACACCTGAAGTAGCTATTTTTTTAAAATCTTGGTGTGACTAACCAGTAGGTTGTAAAATCACTCCCCACACTTATTGAAGTAGACCTGGAAGTGGCCACTGAAGAGGTTTAGCTCCTGGATAAGCTTAAACTCTCCAAGCTCTTGTCTTGCCCTGTGAATATTCTTTATCAGTAAAGGTAATGGCAGAGCTTTCTTTTGACAGCTTGACAGGTAGATCCTAAATCCAAGTTTGCAGCTGGAAAATCTAGATACTTCCTGGGTATCATATCTATTGGCACCAAACTTGGATGTGATTTGAGCTTGTGTATCCTCTTATTCTGCACCCTGCTCTATATATTGCACAGCAAAATGCATACCATGTGACAGCAACTATATGGGTTTAATAAATCATGGTCACATTTCAGCATTTTTAAAGTTCAAATTCAAGTTGGTGTTTTCACCCTGACTTAAAATGAAGCCGTGTTAAAGCAGTGTTCAGTCCTGGCTGGATTAAAAGATTACAATATCTGTAGCCATTGCTACTTTAATTAATTATTTATTTATTTATGTTTGTCTTTCCCTCTGTACTTTCCGTGCACTGATCTTGGCTGGTGGATTGAAACCTAAACTCAAAAGGCTACAGCCCTAAAATGTCCTGTACAAATAAGATTAAGGAAATATGGACCAGCCTCTGCAGATTGATAAACTGGCTCTAATCAGTAAAAGCTTAAGTCAAAAACTGAGTTTTACCGTGTATGTTTGTTTTATATAGTCAAAAAGCTTTTTATTATTTTATATAAAAAAAATAAATATAAATATGAATGAAAATATATATAATAAAAAGCTTGTGTGATATGAAATCAAGATATTTTGTGAAATTTGAAAAAAGATTACCCTCTATAGACCCTCACTGTCTGGTTTTAAACTACAGCCACATACTTCTAGCAGGTCATAAGAGATTATTTGGAGGAATCTGAATCCATAAGCATTGCTTCTTTGAAGGAAATGCTTATTTAACCTTTGAAATTGAACATATGACATAATCTAGACTATAGATAAACAATTAACAATGTTGACATGTGAGACTTTATTAAAATGAATGGAATTTAAATCATAAAAATATAAGAATATTATAAAATATAAGAAAAAAATCATTATTTTTCATGGTACACTGGCATGACAAATGTATCCAGTGTGCTATGTAGAAGATAAATGACCAAACTTTCATGCATCTACTGCACACTGTGATACTGTATTTTATCATCAGACGTTCATATGATAGTGCCTTGCTGTGAGATAAGTATCTAGGAAGGAATCAAAGACAGATATACCACCACCATCATCTCTCAGCTGAATCACTAGCAGGACACAGCAAAAAGAAAAAAATAGATACTCAGTGCATATTGAACAGCCATTAGTAATAGCATTACCCCAAACTCCTTCTTAGGCTGTATGGTCAATTTGGCCCATCTGTGCAAAGGAAAGATCTCATCCGACTGTGGACTCATAATACAGAGTCAGTTAGCAGGGAAAAGAAAAAAAATCAATCTCCCTTTCTTATTTTCAGCCTGCTCACTTTCACTGATCATATCACAGCTGTGGGTGTGTGAGAGAGAAGTCAACTCGTTTGTGTCCGAGTCCCACAGGGAGAGCAGCACACAAAGAGAAAGCCCTGCATTTCCACAAGGCCTGTAATTCACAATGACAACCACCCAGAAAAATGCTATAGGTTTTGACTAGTTATAGTGGACAGAGATAAAATATCAATAAAAGATACAAATATTAGGACAGTGTTGTCTCCCACTCAAACCCATTTGTGAAGCAAAAGAAAAGTTGTTACTAAATTTTCTTGTTCACCTGTTTTGTCCTTTTTTTTTTCCAATAAAAGTGAAAATCTGAGGACAGTCTGGCAGCTGATTTAGCCACTTCTGTGTCTCTATCGCTTCCTGTCTCTCCCCTCTCCTGCCATTAGGGAACTTCCATTGTGCTTTTGTATCAATGGGTAAAGTCTGCCGAAATGCTTATCACTTCATTATGTAGTTCATTGGGTACCAAAGTACTATAGAAATGGGTTTTTAATCTAGATATAATAACGGCATTGTGATGTTTGATTATCTCAGGGTTTCTACAGCCTATAGTCATAAAACTGAGGAAAAAGAAAAGGAAAAAAAATCTGATCTGGGGTGCATATCCAGAAGAAAGGCAGCAGGTACAATGAATACTGTAAAACACAAGCAGATACCATACATGTAGCTACTTTGTTTTGTGCTCTGGAGCATCACAGTGCATTTCCTTTGAATTCAAAGAGTGCTGTTGATGAAGAAACACAAACAGGAGACCTAAGCAGCTCTGAACTATGCAGGGAAATGCGTTGGAATCCCCATCGGAATACAACATAGTATAAACAGTTTTGCTGCTGTGAACCCTGGTGTATTCTTCACTCTTCAAATGGTGTGAAAGCCTCCCCTCCCAGTTGCTTGTAATTACTGCAAAATGTGTTAGTGTGCAGTGTAATGGTGCACTGCTGTGTTGGGATTTTGTCCTGAATATGTCAGTGTAGACATCCTGAGAGGCAGTAATGCTGATCAGTTAAAGCCTGAATATAGGAGCAGCACTAAAGTGTAGCAGGTTTCATTTATATTCTTAACCTTTACAAAACAAGTCATTCCAGCTATGGTGTAATCTGAGGTCACTCAGATATAATAGTGGCTGCTGTCTGCTTGAGCTTTTCCCGCTGCACTTATTGTCTTGTGTTACTTTGGTGACCTTTTGAATGGTTAGAGAATGGGGCCATGTTGATTTGACAAGAGGCAAGTACACACTCGCTGAGCTGCTTCTTTTAGTGTTTGTTAGAGGTGTTGCAGAGGCCATCAGACTGTGAGTCAGAGACTGCAAAAACAAAATGGGTCACTCCACCTGAGAGACAGAGGGACAGCTACTTTGGTTGTAATATTTTAAAGAGCTGTTACACTGCATGGCTTCCTGCAACCAAACACCCATTCACAAATGCTTGACTCTAAAGCACCCAGCTGTGTGTTTCCCAGACATTTCTGCAGTACAGCATGTTTCTCTCCTCCCTTCATTCTTCTCTCCTCTGTTCTCTCTGCAGTATAGAGTATGACTCATTCCAAATCAGAATCGCTATCTTTATATATTTCAGAGGAAAGATAAAGACAGAAAAAGAAAATCAACTTGGCAGCTCTTGTTGTAAATATAAACTCACCTTGCCGTGAGGATGCGCAGGCTTATAACTGAACACTGTTTGTAAAGATCAACAGCCGCCAACAAAACCTGTTTCAAAGCAGTTTATTTAAGATAAATATGCATAGAGAAGCAGATTAAAATCCCACTCCTCTCTCGATAGAAGAAATAAATTGATCATTCTTGTATCCTTCCTGTTCTGTTACACAACTTGGCTCTATGAATTTGTTTTGTTGGTAGAGTTCTTCCTGGACAAATGCAAACAATCATCTTTCAAACAGTCGAGCAACTTAAAATGTCTCTCCACAGTCAACTTACCGCTTGCCCTCTGGCAGTGGGAAACTAGCATGCTCTGGTGGTAACTAAATGAAATGCATTTGCATTGTGGTGCGGTGGCACAACCGGAGCTTTAGATGCTGCAGGAAGGAACCTCAGCTTTGTAAATTTCATTGGCTCCAATGGCATATAATGAAAAGAAAAAAAAAAAGAAAACATTTTGAAATATCTGAATGTGAAGAACTGATTATCACACTGTAACATCAACAGAAACAGCAGCAATGTGTTTTTCCTTTAGCGACTAAAACTCAATTCAAAATAAATGACATGCACAGTCTTATTCCCAGTGTTTGATTATGTGACAGGGTTTTGGAGTCACACGGCACTATTTAAGGGTAATATTTTTCTTCATAAGCATTTGGAAAAAATATACTCAGTGGTTTCTTTAGACAAGCCAAATGTATCCATCTAAAATAACATGTTCCGTGTTTCTGTTGGATTAAGGATGAATGACACCCTGGCAATAGCTTCAAACATGCCAATACCCCAAAGAAGAGTTCAGTTAACATCAATTCAATGCAAGTAAATATAACTTTCTCTTTTAGGTCAGTATTCATCAGCAGATGGTAATAAAACCATGAAACTTGACGGGTTGACCTACTTTTGACTACAGTATCTAAAACTCTTGCTTACCAATATGCAAAATCCCCAGTTTTGCTAGTACAGCATCTAACATGTGCACTTACAGGCTCATAAAAGTATTAAAATGCACTTTCTCACTATTACTATTGTTACACACTCTTCTCAGCCATGGTACCACATGCTGTTTTATTAATTCACATCCATTTTTAAGATAAACGATCAAATTAAACTGGGAAATATAAAATGGAGCTGACATTAAAATGCTTTTACCAAGCATTTTTTTTCATGAACTTTACCTGACTTGTTTTGTTTTTTTTGTCTTCACCAACTTCTACATGAAAGAGGTGAAGGAGCTGACATGCAATTTCAAATCTGCAGTCTGCGCCAGAGATTTGGTTTCTGTGTCATTAACCAAAAAGAAAACTGACTTTGAAATCATAGCACTTTTCTAAACATTACATTTTGTTATTATTCACGCCGTTGTGGTCCCATTACTTCAATGGGTAATGGTGCTTGTTGTGCCATCTTTTTCTCATCTATCAATGACGAGTATTCAGTCCCTGTTGTAAGTCTCCCTGACAGTAAATGGCTGTTGTTCACGTTAACTCTGACATGTTTAATATTTGTCTCTCTCTTAAACACACACACACACACACACTCTTTTAGAAATAAACCTGGTTCTTTCGACATATACATTATTACTTTGTGTTAGTTGTGGTCAGTATACATTTCCAGCTTTTATGGAGCCCTTACTAAGACAAACCAACAGCTCTTGCTGTGTTGCCATTAACACACCTATTATCTGTCATCAAATGTAAAAATTGATTAGTGGGTCATTGTGGGAATTTCCTGTTTCACACCACAGGATCCTCAGTATTAATTGTTTACTTTCATGGTTCTCTGCAGAGTAAACTAGCCAAAGTCACCCAGTAAGATGCTCTCCCTGCACAGCTAATACTGTCGGGGTGCGCTTAACCTCTAATTGCTTCAGTGGAGCTGTGCAGTGATTGGCAGAGCAAGATTGTGCTGAAAGCTCCTTGGTGGGATGGTGTAAAATGGAGTGACTGTGAAGTATTGTTTAGGTGTTGGCTAGTTGTTTGGACCTTTTCATTTTAGAGCTTCTCGTCATTTGTCTCACCTATTAAATGTGATAAATGATGTGGATTTTTCTTTCTTTTGTACACTTGTGTTCGATTTACTGTAGATCAATAAGAAAAATGTATTTCTTGTTGAATCAGTTCTAACAGCAATTATTGTTTGAAATAAAAAAAAATAGAAAAAATGTTTCACTGATTCCTAATTTGTGATTCTTTTCTTTGATTTACTAACTTTTTTTTGTTTTTTTTTCCCTCCCTCAGTTTGTGGAGACCATTAGCAGTAAGCAAACAGAGTTGGACACCTTCATCGCTGAGGGATACAAGACAGCTTTGTCAGAGGAGCGTCGCAGGTACTGCTTCCTGGTGGACCGTCAGTGTGCAGTGGCGAAAAACAGCAGTGCATACCATGGCAAAGTAAGGACTATATCCTTATTTAAAACAAACTAAGAGACATACAATTCAAAGATATATTGACTTTGACTGCTCACAGGGGCATCTTCCATTGAAACATTTATCAAGACTGTGGACAATGCCCTATGTGGCCATATGTGAAAGTATAATCCATCATCATCCATTTTAAGCATCTGGTTGACTTTATGTGTAGAGGACATATTAACTTCATAAAAGACTAGTAGAAAAAATAATCAAAGTGCTCAGTTCAAGGTAAAATAAATGAAATAAAACAAAGATAATTTTGAACAAATACCCCAAACTGCTGCAAAACCATTTTGTTTATAAAAGCTTCTAAAGAATCTTAATACTGGCTTGTTTTTTCACCTTGCTGCTGACATTTGAGCTTTAAAAAAACAATAAAAAACTGCTTGTGTCTTATAATAAAAGGTAAAATGGGATTATTGAAGAAGGATTTACATATAAATGCATGTTGTTGTTGTTGAGTGTGTGCTTGTATGTTTGTGTGGTGTGTTCTCCAAATGCTTGCCTACCCATTTCTCAAGAATATCAAATTCATGGTTAATTGAATACATCAGTCACCTGGGATTACTGGTGGGTGAGAACTGTCAGCCTGAAGATGTGACTGGACCAGAATGGTATACTGTATGTGTGTATCGACTGCTGCCACTTTTTCTCTTCTGCTGCTGTTCTCTCTCTCTCTCTTTTTTTTCTCTCGCTCTCTCTTTTCCTTTAACAAAGAGTCTGGTCATTAATCAGGATGGAGGTGTGTGTAGAAAGTGTTCACCTTCAAGAAAACTGAACACTCTCCCAAAGGGGTTCTAGTGTGTGTGTGTGTGTGTGTGTGTGTGTGTGTGCACAGAACATCTCTGTGTTTTATCAAGGGGGAAAAAAGACTTAAGAGCTTCAAATTAGTACTTGTAAAGGGACAAAGTGGAGTTTTTGTAAATTTTTGCATCATACACTCACATGTCTATGCATAGTTGAAGAAAGAACAGCTGTGTCCTCAGGCTGAGAGATGCTGCAGTGGGTAGTTCGATTGTATGATGGTCAGCTTCACCCACGCAGCACATTATCATAGCTACACAAAGGGCAGTGATCAAGGATACACTGTGAGGAAATATCTTTGAGAACTAAATGTTTTGAAGGAGAAGAATGACAAAACTGAACATTAAAGAGGAATTGCCCAGCTTATCTTTTTTAGTGGTCACTTAATGGTTATTTTTCTTTTAGTCCTGCACTTTTTCATACATTTCCCCTTCTTTCAGGGTAAAGACCTCCTGACTCAGAAGATCCCAGTGTGGCAACAGGCCTGCTCAGACCCCAACAAGCTACCAGAGAGGGCCATGCTGCTGGCCCAGCAGATGGGCTCTAGTGCACTTGGGGGAACAAGTCCCCTGCACACTTCCAAATCCAACCTGGTGATCTCAGACCCTATTCCCGGGGCTCAGCCTCTTCCTGTTCCCCCAGAGCTGGCTGTCTTTATGGGTAGTGGCCTTGGACACCCTGGGGTGAGGAACGAAGTGGTTGATTATTGCCTTGTTTCTTACATATAAATTAGAAGATGACAGAACAGTGTTTCAAGTTTAGCTCTCTGTATGTACTGTCAGTGTTTTATTGCTATGATGATAAAGTTTCATCTTTTTTTTAAACAATTCATATATAGTTAAATAAATAAAATATACTTTTACAAAATTACTGAATTCTGCTGTTTTTTTCAGAGGCTGATAGGCCCTGATGGCATGTCCATGGTCAATGGAACAACAGGAGTCCACGGAGAGGAATACTGGGCAGATGGGGGAGCGATGTCTGTGTCCCAAGTCAGGCCTTCATCCCCTCAGACCCAGGCACAGGGCCAGTCCCAGGCCCAACCTCAGAGACAGGTCAGCGATGTCTACTCCAACACTCTCCCTGTCCGCAGGCCTGCCCCTGCCAAAAATAAAAACCCAGTGGGTAAGATATCCAGTCACTTTTTGAACTTGATTTTTCATTAGCACCCCAGAAAAAGTAAAATGTTTCAACACCAAAGCTATATCTGTTGTTTTATAAAGATGAGCTATCATTCAAGAATTAAAATCCCAACAGGAGAAACGCGGACTCTGCCTAGGTCCAGTTCTATGGCAGCAGGACTGGAAAAGAATGGACGCTCCCGTGTCCAGGCCATTTTCTCCCATGCTGCAGGAGACAACAGCACCCTGCTCAGCTTCTCCGAGGGAGATGTCATCACCCTGCTAGTGCCTGAAGCTCGTGATGGTTGGCACTATGGAGAGAATGAGAAAAACAAGATGTAAATAATATATTTTTTTTATATTTGTTTGAGGCCACACTGAAAGGATTGCCTCAAGCAATTAAAGCTCACACATTGAAAGATCTGCTCCTTTTCCAGGCGTGGCTGGTTCCCCTTTTCCTACACACGTGTGTTGCCTGAAAGTGACAATGAGAAGCTCAGAGTGAAGTATGTGGCACTTTTCATAAACTCTGTGTCAACTTAATCAGCAAAAATGAGTAAAGTCTGAGATTACTGTTTCCTAACATTTCCAGCCTGCACCATGGGAAAAGCAGCAGCACAGGGAACTTGTTGGAGAGTGACGCATCTCTGCCCACACCTGACTATGGCCTGACTGCCCGACTGCTGGCACAAAGCCTTGCGCAGACCCGCCCACGCCCCTACAGCATGGCAGGCTTTGGCCCACAGGTAACATGTAGTGCCCAGGGATTGTACAGTTTAGTTAATTCACAGTTTGTATCTGATTTTAGTGTTGCATAATTCAATCTGAGGAACCCTCAAGTAACTGATAATTAAACTGTTGCTGAAGTCCTGCTGCCACCTAGTGGTTTTATTGAAATGTAGCATGCACTTCAGTGCCAGATTTTACTCTCATGAAAACTTTTTTTTTTTTTTTAGCCTGCTATTGAGGATTATGATGGTCGCTTTGCCACAAGGTAAGTGATTTATCTGCTCTACTCACCAAGTTTGACAGATACTGTATGACTGTCCCTGCCAAAGAAGGAACCACCAGATGCTGTCAGTTTACATTAACAGGACATCACTGGCATTATAATAGGCAGCAGGCCTCTGCTCAACATGCACAGTTAGTCAAATATAATTTTATTTTCACTTTTTTTCTCTATGCATACAAGAACATTTTATCTAAGAAAGAGTTTGATATTTTAATTGTGATATTTAAAGATGCATTTGTCTCATAGTGCAGTGCAAATTGTGGTAGCAAGGTAGTTGCAATTTGTTAAAGCAAGCAATAGATAGAATTTGAGTTGGCTCAGTTATGTTTTTCATAAAAGAAAATCTGAGAAGTCTAAATTTATATCTAAATAATTTTTTTGATAATTTATAATTACATTTTTCTTCCATTGTTTCTTTATATTTCCTTGTGTTAGCATACAATGGTGAAATATGTAGAAACCAAAGCACTTTCAACCATGTTTATGACAGTAATTGGATTCAGGTTGCAACTCATGCTATTTTATTTTATTTTAATATTTTTTATTATCTTATTTTATTATTTTATTTTATTATTTTGTATTATTTTATTATTTTATTTTTATAAATAGGGTAGTTTTTCTTGGTTTGTTTGTTTTAAAGTTGATTATTTGAGCAAAATACTTCCTTCGTTTTCTCAGACAGAGCATAGCTTTTTTTTTTTTTTTTTACAGCTGTTTACCAGATAAATTGGCATTTTTATTTAAAAGTTGATTGGATATCAGTAATCAGAGTGATTGCTGTGGTTTTTTGTAGATAGTTTTAGGTTTTAATGGAAGATACTGAGAGCAATTCTTCTTAATTGCTGTAGTTTATACCATTTTCAAAAACCTTTTTTAGTTTTTTGCTCACTGTTTATTTTAAATATTTATACTATGTTTGCTTCATCTTTTACTCTTTGCTCTTACTCACATCACTTTAATTAAATAAATATTTTTATTATTGGTATTATTGCAGTCTAGCAGGGTCAGTGTCTATTTTTTTTCATCAGAGTGCTTTTCTCTAGTATTTTGTAGCTGTATCATATCAAGTCCTTGCTGACTCTCAGGGTTGTGTGAGGTGCAGGTCAGAAAAAATGCTGTGCCTTTTTCTGTCCAATCAGGAAGTACATCCCTCCATATATGTATATAAATGTTTGTGATATGGTAAGCGTGTGTGTGACAGAGAAAGAAAAATGACCTGGAGTGATGCATTTGTATTGGTGTCTGGTGGAGTACATGTTGTGACAGTAGGCATCATGCTGATTTCATCTCTTGTCATTACTGCTTGTTAGCCTGGGGCTTTCAGCACCAGAGTCAAGCTGTTACGCATACTCCTGTCTGCTCTAAATGTGTTTTATTTTTCTGTATCAGTAATTTGAAACTATGCTGTCGTGCAGGGTGTATTCACCCAAACAGACTAATACTACGTCCTTCTAGCTAAGGAGATGACTTGACGATTCCTCATCAACAGCGACTCCTTGATTTTGTCTAACCTTTATTGTCTAGTAGAAGCAAACACGGACTGAAAATGTTGTTGATCTGTGCCACAATTACAAACCAGCAAGCATTTCTGTATACAAGTGTTGATGAGAGAATTCAAAGTCTAATCTTCCTGATTTCGGCGGGTGTGTTTGGAGTGTGTAGGTGGGGCAAGGTAGATTTCCTGCCCCTATCCACACTTCTCCTAAACTCCACTCTGCCTCCTTGTGCCTGTCTTTGTCTCTCTCCATTTCTCTCTGAGTGTGTCCGACCTGGCAAGCTTCCTTCTCTCTTTGTTCCACAGTGACAGTCCTGATGGCAAATTGATTTCGACTGTGTGAGAACAGACATAAAGACAGAAACAGACAGCTCCGGATAGCACAGGGGCCTCTTCCTCCCCATCTTTCCCTCCTCTTAGTCTCCTTCCTGTCCGCTTATCTCCACCTCTCCTCCTTCTGCCTCCACACACACCCCTTCTTCGAATGGAAGAGGCCAGTTTCATCCCTCCTTTCTGTCCTCTCTTCCTCCCCGGGTTCCTCCTTTCCTCCTTCTGTCCGTCCCTGGGTGCTGCTGCTGGTGGCGTCGGTGTGGACAGTAGCGGTTGGTGGGTGGAGGATTGCATTGAGCGAGAGAGCCAGAGTGGGGCCTACCTGCTCGGCATGCAGCGATATGGACTCTGAATTTGATCATAGTCCACCATCACGGACTGATCTCTCAAGAGACTGCCTTTGCTACTGCTTGTCTTTCATGCATGTACATGGTTGTGTCATTTTGTCAAAACTAAAAGACATGTTCATGTACTGTACAAGTGCCAAAAGACTTCAATGTCGTTGTACTTAAGCCACTGACTGAATGGCCTTTTTAAGCACATGTGGGCCCAATATTATTGAGTTCCCACCGAACACACTCGCTCAAAAAGCTTTGTTTAAAATAAGGCTGTGCAGCAGCTTACTATGTTTCTGTTCTGAGAGATCCCATAGGTCCTGCTGTGCTTCCTCGTGTCAGTGCTAGACTTGATTTTTCGTCCAGAGGGTCTGTTATATTTGCCTTACTTTGTTTTTTTTTTTCTATTTAACACATTTTATGTGCAATGAAGCAAATTTTCACAGTTTCTAGAACATACAGTATATATATCTATGAAAAATTGTTTCCGACAGTCTGCAAATTTGCTCCCTCATTTAAAAAAAGAAAAAATAAAAAAAAAGTTTGTGCTCATTTAAACTTTTCACCAGATAGGCACCTTTTTTGTCATTCCTGGCTGAAAATACCACCAGATTTTTTGGTTAAATAAAATGCCTCGATCCAATATTCTGCAGGTTTTTGTTGTTTGTTTCTTTTTTTTTTTTTTTTTTAATTTCCTTAAAGCTATAGTGCATTTGGAGGAGAATGTCACTACCTGCTGTGACTTGCTGCCCAATGTAAGAAGTGCAGACAAGACTTGTGCATGTACCAAAGTGAACCAACCCTGTCATTGTCTTTTTCACTGCAAGAAACCTAGTTGTATGATGTATGTTGCCACCATGCATTTGATCTTTAAAATCAGCTGTCACTTGCTTAACTCAACGGATTTCCCTAAATGTTCATTTGCTATTAACAAGAGAAATTGGTTGTCATGCTGGTTACTATTTTAGTCAAATGTTAAAATAAAGTGCCACTCCTTCATCTGGGTACAGCTCCACGAACATTTATTATTTCAGCCTAGGTGAGTTCTTCCAAAAATATAAAATTCTGGACCCCCTGATTGCTTGATAATCTAAATACACAAACTCTGATAATAAAGAGGATAGTTATTTCATCCAAACAACCTAAGACACATCTAAGTACCCTACTTGTGTAGCTCTGATAGATGCCATTAGCCCTAACTTTCAATTAAATTCAGGTTTGTTTGTATAATGACAATTCACAACAAGCATAATCACAAGGCATGTTCACAGATACAGTCCAATGTGATCTAATTATTAACCAGTTAAATCAGTTTCATTCTAATCTAAATGTCATACATATAATGCAAATTCTTAAAAAAAATCCTCACCAAGGAAGCTACCAGATCACACTGAATCAATCCTCCATCCTGAGCATGCACAATTTCGCAGGCAACTACCTAGGAACTACCGTTTAAGAGGACGCCACCTCCATCAGAACCAGGCTTAGGAAGAGTGGCCATTTTCCTCAACCACGACCACACATTTTATAAATATTTTCTGTCAATCTTAGTTGTCTTTTTTTTTCTTTATTTAAGCAGATAAGTCAGTTAAGAACCAGTTCTTATTTACAGTGACGACCTGGGCCAGGGGCAACAATAAAACCTACAGTAGGTCTTAAAAAAATGTTGTGACTTAAATTACAAAGTATTAAATACAATATACTTAGTTTTATAATGTTAGAAAAAATGCAATAAAACAGCAATTCCAAACATTGAGGTGCAGTTAATAACGAGCAATGATGACCAGCGATCACTTTTTGCAATAAGTTTGTAAAAGTTTAAGAATCTGTTGTAAAAGGTTCCAGTCATTAGAAGCTAAAAATTAGAATGTGAAACGACCAAAGGCTGTGTGGGCTTTTAAAATAATTAAGTTAAGGTAGTTAGTGGAGCGTAACTTGCAATCACTGTTAAAGTAAAATGAATAAAGAGTGAAGGTGAGCAGGGGTTTTGCAAATATTAAGGTTTTAAAAATAAACAGATGCCAATAAATCAGCTTCCAGGAGTGAAGTGATGGCCAGTTGACATGAGAATACAAATCACAGTGATGCGTTCTGAAGGGAACTGGTATCAAAGACAGTATGGTACCAGCTTAATGAGGAGGCTCTTAGCAACATGTCTTTAAAAATATATCACCATAATCAGTCAATGGGAGAACTGACATTTTAACCAACAAGTATTTTGCAGAGTTTGTGAAAGAAGTGTAGGTGTTATGAAAGCAAAGCAATATATAACATTATGAAATCAGGATTTAGTTTTTTATAGATTTATGTTACCCCACAGAGATCACATCTCACATCAGGCAGCAACTCGTATCCAATGGTGACAGGATCTATTATATTAAGTTGGGTATCCTCAATGACAGCTGTGAATTAGTTATAGGTTAATTTATAACCACAATTTTTGCAGCTTTCAGTGTTATTTATGATTGTACTCCCTGAGTGGCTGTGTAGTTTTTGGTATTTTCTTTAAAGAAAGAAAGAAAGAAAAAAACACTATGAATACTGTCCTTGTAAAATATTTCCAAAAAAAAAAAAAGCCTACTGATTAGTTGAAGTGTTTATATTATGCATGCTGTTGAGCGAAACCAGAAAATGTGACACTGAAAATTGACCTTGAATGTATGGTGACTTTTTACAAAGGTATTCTCAATAAAATATCTCTATATATTAATAAACAGTCTGGTCTGACAAAATCTGTTTTGCCAGCCATGTGGCATTTTCAGTTATTTAAAAGTTACAGCTCTGAATTGAATTACTCAATTTATTATTTCATTTTACTTCAATTACTTCACATAAACCCTTTTGTGAATCATCTGAAGTCACGTGTCCTGTGCATGCTGTTTCTTCCCTGCCCTGCCACAAACACCCATAGCATCTGTGTGCTTTCATTGTGTTTAAAACAAAGTGTGCGAGGTGGTGTTTCGTACAGTATGAATATTGTGAGTATCTGAAATTTTATTGCCTGCCTTTCTTCGTCTTTGGTTGTGTCTTACTTTTTGTTTGTGTTTGATTTATATTTAGGTCAGAAAATTAACACGTTTTTCCAGATACACCTTCTTGTGTAGTTTATTGGTTTATTCCAATTTGTCACTGTTATGGCGTGTAGTTTGAAAAGGAGTATAGTTTTGCATATGGCATGTTGAGCATGAAGTGTGTACTCCCTGTTTTGCATCCTTCATTGTTATGAATTATTATCAACCTATGGTATGTTCATCTTACATCAGACTAACAAGTGTCCTTACAAATTGTGACCCATGCATGATCTGAGAGATGAGCCATTCAAACCCAAAGGTTCTTTTTACCTTCCAGTTTGGGTCCAGAATTGTCCCGGTTCTGAGGGAACAGGACCTCCGTAAGTCACCAGTCTCCATCGCCTCTCAGCCAATCACTCACCTTTTATCTTCTCTCTTTTAATGCCTGGTCCTTTCTTTTGTCACTGGCTGTTTGGCTGTGGTTAGATGCTGGAAATCACTGGTCTTTTCTGTCATTTGGCCTCTATGGATGTGGCAGCGTATGATTGTCAATCCAGCAGGCCTTGGGTTGTGCTTCGGATCTTGTCTGTTTTTTCTTTTTCTTTTTTAAGTCACATAACATACAGAGATGACACTAACCCTGCATGCATGCATAAAAACTATACAAACTGTTTTTCCATTTTATTCTACAAGTTTTTTCATCTCGTGCTTGCTAAATCTCACAAAAGCCCAATTATCTCCTTGACTTACTGTAAGATATTAAGAGGTTTCTTTGGGTGTAATTACATATAATTGACCATGTGTGTGTCTGTAAATCATCTATGTTCATGCTAACTGCAAGTGTTCCTTGTCTCACCCCTCCTCTCCCTGCAGTGACCGATCCTTGGAGGTCTTCCTCCGGCCTACCTTCTCTGATGACCGATCTGCACCGATCTACTACTAGCAGCCTGCTGTCCACTTTATTTTTTTCACTCATGGGCACTCTTTTTTTTTTTTTCTTTTTTCATTAAAGGTAAACAATGGCCATCACTGGCATGTTTCATTGTTATTGCAGGCGGGCCCATATGTGACTTTGTGTAAATAAGTCACTTCAATGAACATTTTACACTATTAAGAATTTAGTCTCTTTGCTCAGGAAATTAACTCCAATAATTTCCTATTTATGTTTTGCAGCCACTTTCATCATTATTGAATGTATCAGCCTGAACATTCAAAAGCAAGTGTATCTATAGATTTTTTTTTTGTTGTTTAGATGGATGAGGAATTTGACTGGTGATGAAATCAACACTACACTTCTATTATGGGATTAGTTTGTTTTCTTCAACGCTATACACTGTAAATTGTATTGGGAGTGAAGTCGCGCTCTGCATTATGTGAGAGCTGAGGGTGAGCGTGAGATGATTGGTTGAAATCAGTGCATCACTGGGGTGTGAATGAAAGATTGGAAGTTTGTCAGTAAACTATAATTCTGCTTTTGTTAGGTTATGTAGAAGTTTATATTCACTAGTTGTGATACAGTACACCCAGATTTTCAATGTGGGAACTGTGCCTTCTACATGTTTTTTTTTTAACATATGATAATATTGTTAAACCTATTGTTCTATAAACTGCTTTAAGGGGACACACAGCACGGTTCTACATATATTTTTTTATAATCCTGAAAGTGTTAAAAGGATTATTTCACCTTTTATTCTGTTTTTTTTTTTTTTTTTGTTTTGTTTTTTGCTTAAGCAAGCTTTAATACTGAGCAGTTGCAATCCCACAGAAATACTCAAGTATATTTTGAATTGTCAGTCTTTTATTCTATTTGAATTTCAGCAATATTTAAGCTGTCAGAGTTTAAGTAGAGGTGGCAAAGAGTTTAGAGGAAATGCTACATAATGTTTTTTTTTTTTAATACGTTTAGCTTTGAGGGAGTGGTAGTTTATCAGATAAGGTACAGTATTATCGTAGCTTTTGATCATTCGTTCTCAGTATTATGCAGCACATTCATCTGGGAAACGAGCTGAGGCATCTATATATAGGATGTAGTCTAGGGATACATTTGAAATTTAAAACAAAATGTGTATGAATGTCTATGTGAATGAAAAGTCATCCTGAAAAGTCTTTTTTTTTTCTCCACAGAGAAGAAACTTACACTGAGTGATGTGATCTTGCTTATTTTAGTGCTCATCTGGGTTTTTTTTTTTTTTTTTACTTTTATATAGCTCATCCTCTCCATTTCTCACCTTTGTCCTGTTTATATTATATCTGTACTGTACAGAAAATGCAAATAAATTATCTTGTCCAAAATAAATTTAAACATGCACAAATATTATCCTTTACTGGTTATTTTCAAGAAAACTGCAATTCTCTGACATCTGAAGATACAAAAATATCACAGACACAAAAGGAGAAAAAAAAAGGGACTTGGATTTATTTGTTTGGATAATACAACAGCCATGAGTGAGGGACCAATGGAAACAGAAATGGTGTTACAACTGGTGCATAGACCAACCCACCTCATCTTCTCCATAGCTGTCTGCCACTTAAGCCAATGGGCTTTGTAACATCTCTTTGGCAAATTTGAGAGACCGTCATTCTGGATTGTATCTTTTAAAATGCTCATATAAAAATATGGCAATGTTTTCTTGCTTTGCACAACTTAAGAGGCAAGGTGAGAGAGAAAGGCATTGGCACTTGGAACTACAGATGGACAGAGAAGGGGAGGGAGCTGGCAATGCAGCAGTAGTAATTCAAGTCAAGCTACCTGCTACATGTAGATATAGAAGTCATACAATAGATATGTCCTTTTTTTGGATGACTTTATTCTTACACCTCACTAGGGTATTCAGCACAAATATAATTATATGAGATAATTTGTAGAAAAGATACATAAAGATGACTGAAATCTCATTTATGACTGGCCTGCCTAGTCTAACGCTACTGAATTGTGTGGAAACACCTTTCTGTTTATCTGATGTCATTTTGTTGCTGGATGAATCTCTTTTTAATTAAACAAATATGTTATAGTGAAACAAATCTGTCACTGGCACTATCAACAGAAGCAGGATCTCGTATGTTTGCCTATTCTGTTCCAGAATGGGGGGGAGCAACCAAGGCTTCACAAAGTGCATAATTAACCAAGATGAGTGGTGGTAGTGATTTATTAGTGGCAACACTGATTTCCATAATTATGTTTCCACTCAAAAACCACATTGAAGCCACAGAAACCCACAATCGGTAATATTTAAATGATTTGGATCATGGGGAAAATAAAGTTAAAGCACCTCCAGCTTTGAACAGCATCAACACCAGCCATGATTGGTTCAACAGTCTTTTTTGTTTCTTTGTTTTTGTTTAGAAATTCATCACAGCTTTTTAAGCAGCAATTATCAAGCATTGTTTTCTACTTCTGACAATGAGATGTAACAGTCTTAAGTTGCAAGAAAAAACCAGATCAATAGGAAGCAGATGTGCAAATGCAGCTGATGAGAGGAGCAGCTATGCAGCCTGTCATTTCACTTTTTTGTTCTTTTATTCTTCTAATTATCTTAAAATATACATATTAAAAGAACTGTAAGGTCAGTTAAAGAATTTTGTTGTATTGTTGTGTGTTCTGCTGGATAAAACTACAGATATAAGATTTATATTTCTGCAAATAGGAACTGACTTTGTATTCACCTCCTGGGGTCCTTACAATCAGGTTGCCATCCCTACAGCTATTGCTCTTTCTTTGTGAAATGAAAAGAAGTGTGTGCAAATCATTCAGGGTACTTCACTACTATATGAGGCACTGTCTCATAAAGGGCCACCTTGGTGAGATGCCCCAACATTGATAAAAAATAAAACTCTGTAAATCATTTAAATGTAATAATGCTGCTTTTCTGTGTAGAGGAGGACCAGGACCCAACCTTCTCTGGTCTCAGTTAGAGGGAACTCAATCCTTTGGATTATCTTCAGTGTTTCCTGTTGGACACAAGTTGGATGAAATTAGTTAAATAACAGAATACCATATATACCTTCCAATGACACCATTATTCAATCACCTGGTTGCACCTGGATACATTTCTCATCTTCTAATATAACTTTTCACACCTGCTGAGTAATATTTCACACTATTATGTTAATGATGTTTAGAGAATAAACAAACTTTACAGACCTGCTGCTGAGCCCATGTGGGGGTCGAACACATGTGTGATAGAGAATCGTGAGACCATGAAACGATTAAGTGCCACAGGGGCAGCTTTAGGAACCTCAGGGCTGTTGGAGATAGAAGTAGGTGAGGATGGAGGCTCGGGGCTGTTGTGAGGTGATGAAGGATTGGGTTTAAAGGAGTGGTCATCTTCCCATTCATAACTCCCACCTGAATCCACACAGATCACAGACAAAAGGTAACTATAGGGATAAATCTAGGGTAAAAACAAAAAGGGAAAATAATATTAAAGTCAGTAGAATTCTGTGTCTTCACCTTCATCCGAGTTGTTTCCATCTGTTCCCTTAGTAACACAGGGAGTTTCACAGGACTGAGGTTCGAGTTCTGAGTCTGAAGATTCCTGAACACTCGTCTCTACTCCTGCGCAGAAGGAATAGTCAGCCAGTTCTCCAGTGGGGCTCTCCTGGAAGACACGAACACCAATTAAAAAATTAAATTGTTAGAAGACTACAAATTGAATACAAAGTGTGCAACTTTGATCAATTACCATTTTCCATACCTGGTCAAAAAGAAACACTGTAACGTCGTCAAAAAAGGACACAGCTTTCTTCTTCCTTTCCAGCTCATCGCAGAAGGACTGGGTGAGCAGTGTGGGCATCTTCAGGAGGCTGCGGAGGTGTCTTGCCCGGCTGCAGTCACTTACCACCACTGGCACTGTGGTGAAATCCTCCTCACTTTCCTCACTGTCTTCCTCTTGAATGTTGTATGTTCTCAGCTCTTCATCAGATTCACTGTCATCTGAGTCCTCTTCATCCTCCGCCTGCTCCAGCGGAGCTCTTACATCTTCTCCACAAAGCTCCAACAATGACGAAGAAGTGGAAAGGTCATGAGGACCATTAGATTCTTCACAAAAGCTGTCGCATTCCTCTGCATCTATGTCCTCAAAATCTTCCTCATTTATTCTCACACCCTCCCCTCTGTCCTCTGTGTCTTCGTTGACATGACTGTACTCAGGCAGCTCCTCCTCCTCTGTGGATCCATCACCATTTTCACTTTCTTTACGGGTATCATCTCTGTAATCAGTTAAAGTGCAACCAGACAGCAATGACTGTATGGGGGAGCAGTCTTCTGGCCTCCCGCTCCCCTCTTCGTGGTTTGCCGAGGCCTCTTGGACAGCCGAAGAGGGTTCTGACCCAATGGATGAACTGATCTCTGAAGCGGGCTCATCCCCTGGGTGCTCTGTCTCCAGCCCAAGATCTTCTTCTGCAGGTGCAGATTCTTTGGTCAGACAGCCACCCATCTGTGGAGGAAATGGTGACAACATGGACAACCCAGGGTTGGGAAAAGAGTCGGGTGAACTAGAGTCAACCTCAGAGAGATTCACGGAAACACAACTTTTCATGTGTCTCAGATTTGTTACATTTTTCCCACAGTTGAATTGCTTTTCAACAGAATCTCCTATAGAGCTCAAAATCTCAGCAGGGCAGTAATGGTTAGCTGGACCGGCAAAGAAATTACTGCCTTCCTCCTGGGGGCTCCTTTCATTTTCAGCATCATAGTCAGAGAAATAAGCTGAGTCCCTGTATGGGTCCTTGTCAGCCAGGCCCTTTACATGGACCTCTGAGGTACTGGAAGTGCAGACCCCTTGCCCTAAACCTACCTGCAGAACAATATCAGGCTCTCCACCCAGCCTAGGGCTCCTATCACCACTTATAGGATCTCCGAGCTCTTTGAAAAAAAACTCAGGGGATTCATTGTTCTCTGTGCCATAGCCACTATCCAGAGATTTGGGCAGGATAGGCAAATTGAAGGGGTCAGGACTGAATGGCTGGTCACAAGAGCCTTCTGCTGATGACAACAGAGTGATCGTATCCACAGGTTCAGGAGTCCCCTCTGGATTCTTCTTTGGGCTGAGGTCTTCCTCCTCTATCTCAGCATAGTCAAGGTTGAAGTCAGCAAAGATCCTTGATGTTATATCTGCAATATCATCATCATCCTCACTGTAGTCTCCAAGGTCAACCAGGCAACTGCTGAAGTCTCTAACCCCAACTTCGTGATTTAACCCTCTGCTGCTTTCCGATGTGTCTGTGTAGTTTAGCCTTTTGTCTCTCAATCCAACAGATATTCCAGCTGAAACTCCTGTTTGATCAGTCTGAGAGTCTTTCAAACAGGACAGGGGCTTGATATAGCTTCCCTCAGGGTTCATCTCAGAATACACCCTCTCTCTATTTAGCAATGAATGCATTTCATGTTTCGCTTCCATTTTTTCTCCTTCTGTACCTGTGGGATACATCCTTGAGCTGGTGAAAAAATCAGTGCTTTGCAAGTTATCGACATTTACACGCCTCTGCTTTTGAGTTGTAGCCACCTCTCTTTCTTTGTGGCAAAGGTAAATATATGAGCCTAATTCAATGGATTTACAAGCAGTGCCATGACAAGAGTCTCCTCTTCTGTCTTCCATTGTTTCACAAGGCTTAGAGCTGTGGAAGGTTTTTGTGGTGGCCTTGGTTAAAGACCATAATTCTGTGTTCGTTTGAAGATCCAGATAGCTGCCAATTCCACTGCTTGTCTGCCTGCTGTCAAAGCTCAAGCTGTTATTGTTTGCTGAATGGTTTGAAATCCAGTTAGTGGCTTCTCCCTCAGAGAATAAGCGATTCTCAATTTCTCCACTTCTCTGTCGGCCCAACAACAGCCCATCATCTGTTTCTACATTAATGTCAATGTGGTTAACAATGGGTAGTGTCTTTCTGATGGGGGCTACCATATTATGGCATTTTTCATTAACCATACGACCTATGTTTGCTTCCAGATAAGGATCACAGAACCCTAAGCTTGGGCTGCTGACAACTTGTGATAAACTGCGTGGGTTTTCTAACTGGCTTTCTGGATGCAAAAGGTTTGATTGAGACTCAGGAGAGGTTTCCAGTTCAGACAAACCGGACTGGTGATGTGTCTTGCATGCTGCTGAGCCCTCCCTGTAGATTCCGTCATTGGGACTAGATGAGATGCAGTTATGAGAGTTTACAGGACTGGTGCTGGATGGATGTCTTAGCAGTGGCTGCATGCTTAGCTGGATAGTGGGACTTGAATCAGAGTCATAAGCATTTGATTTGGCATTGTCATCAGTGGACCAGTAAGCGCCAGGCTGTACCATGGACGAACTAGTTTGACTCTCAGCAGACAACCTACAGTTGCTTGCTTCCAATCCTGGACTGTAGTCCTCAATGCTCTCATCCAGCTTAATGCTACACTGCACTGGCTCCTCGATGCGAATGTAATACTCACTGCTGACAGAGGGGCTGTGGGCACTTAAAACTGGTACAACACCTGAGTGTTCAGGTTCATAATAAGATGGCGACACACTTGAGGTCAGGCTGTTAGTTCTACATTCCCCTGAGGAACTTCCTTTGCTTGAATAGTAGATGTCCTGGTAGTAGGGGTTCCCTTGGCCCAGTGGCCCACTGGTGGAGGAGGAACAGTAAGGTTGTTCAGCTCGTGCCTCCTCCCACTTGTACTCAAAGTTGAGACCATGGCTTGTCTCTGTGACAGTCAGTAGGTCATCGACTGTGTCAGAGTGAAGGCTGTCGGAGAAGTGCTCCAGTAGGGGGAAAGAGGACGACGCAGAGGAGGCCAGCTCCACTGCCTGAGTTTGGTCTGCACTGGGGACGTCGGCGGAAGCAGGTGTGAGGCTCAGGACCAGGGATGCAGCTGTGTGAGAAGTGCTGCCAAGCAAATTGGGTCTTAAAGCATTCCAGCGTTGCTCAAAGCCTTCCTCAGCTTCACTGGAGCCTTTGGCGCACAAGTATGTTACCAGAAGGTGTATTTCCTCACTGCTAGGTCTGAGATCTGGCTGCAGCCAGCAGAACTGCATAACCTCATACCTGAATAAAAAAAAAAAAAAAAAGAGAAGAGAGGGTAATAGATACAAGTTGTAACTGGGTTACTTTCAATTAACATTTACATGAATAAGTCAAAGATTGTTTTCTGTTTTCAACAATAAAGAAGAAACCAACAGGCAACAGTTAAAGAATTAATTCTACCCAACAAAGCAATTTCACGAGAACTTCAGAAGTCAGCACTTTGTAGCAACACCTGGCACATAAAAGACAATAACACATAGTGTGTATAAAGGAGGCGTAGTGCAGATGCTGACACAGACATTTGCTTTGTGTGTCAGTGTAGCCTATGTATCTTGGTACTGAGCATGTTTACTTCAGTAAGGAACAATAGTAAAAAATTAATAAGTATAAACAACATTTGGCTGGCTCCCACTGCAAAATTGAATGAGGTGATTCAATTCCTATCGACGCCAGGAGGATCATAAAGAATAGGAAGAGTATTGATCAGCTGCTGGTGCTTTCAAAAAGAAACATAGCTACAGTGCACCAGCATAAGCACAATATGATTTTAAGAAAACAAGACATTTTGACTAGTTAGAAATTAATTGATCAGGTACTTATAGGCATAATAATATCTGCAATTCATCAAATGTGGCACCAGGGACACAAATCTGAGTATATTTCCCTGGTGTGTCCAAGCATGTCTTACCAGCGGTCAACCAGGGGGAACTGGAGCTGGGGTTTGGGTAGTTTAAGCTGCTGCTCCTTCACAGCATATGTCAACACCTGCCTGTCAGAGTAGTGTCTGTATGGCTGGTTTCCCAGCTCAAACAGCTCCCAAACAGTCACCCCCAATGACCTGGAACAAGCAAAGAAGGCATGATGCTCACTGCTCAAACATAGAAATGTTCCAAACAGGTATATGATACACAGCAAAGTACATAAGGATATTAGGACAACATAACATTTTCCTGCACATGAGCTTATAACTAAATCATTGAAGTTGAAAGTATTTTAAAAATACATCAGTTTACATAAGAAAAAGTAAAATATTATAGCTGTTGTGATAACTTTGTTTTATTTTCCAGTATCTCACCATATGTTACTACTTTTGGTTTGATCAACGACTAGCAGGTTTCCATGGACCTCATCTATAAGCTCTGGTGCAATCCAGCGCAGGGGCACCCAAATTTGGTCTTGTGTTATATAGTAGTCATCCTACAGTATTAAACATAAACATATATTTGAGCACTGGTAGGGTAACAAACAGTCATATTCACACATCTTAAAAAATAGGCACTTTATCAAAAGACTGACCTTGTATCGGCTGTGAGAGAGCCCATAGTCTCCAATCTTAACCGACATTTCTGGGGTTAACAGGCAGTTTCGCAGGGCCAGGTCACTGTTGTGGCAAAGAATCCTCCAATTAACCTTCCAAAAGCAATTCAACTATTTCCACAATTCCCTTATTTCTTGTTATGTATTTTAAAGATTAAAGACTTTTTTCTAACATCTGTAAAACAAAAATGTATTTCAGTTTTGCCCTGTTTTCTAAAACTTACATTATAAAATATGAAGAAATTCTAAATACTGCACCACTACCATTAGTAAAATATATTATAAATATATAAAAAATAACATAGTATTTCACTAAATCTAAGTATATGAAGACACGCACTACAGTAAAGCATTTAGTCTAATCTCACCTCAACACGTTGAGCTCTTCATCCTTACAGTCATAGATTTGTTGCTGTAGCCACTGAACGAAAGGGGCTCACCCCCAGCAACAAAATCACTGATGCTGGAGTCTGTGTCAACTACTCAGGCAGCACCAGGATGTTGTTGCAGGGAGAGACCAGCAGGGGGCACACAGACCATTCAAGTAGAGGCATCTTCTTTATTTTATTAATATGAGGGTTGGTGAAAGTAAAGGTAGGAAGACTGATGTAAATTACCTGTGAATAAAGTTGTATTTGTGGAGGTGCTGAAGCCCTGATGCAACATCACATGCCATTTTCTGAAGGATCAATGCATCGGGAGTCTCAGACTCAGCAGCCCGGCAACTGCAAAGGTAGCTCTTCAGATCACCCTGAGCAGGAAAAGGAAATAAGGTTTTGAGGTACTTTGCCTGTACATTAGTATCATAAGCAATAAGTAAAAAAATAAACTGAGCCTGTGTTAAGGATGAATTAAACAGCAGTTTCTAATTGAATCATGTCCTACCAGGGGGAAAAATTCCATAACCAGCAGATAAGGAGTGACCTCTGTACACTGTGCCAAGCATTGCAGGAGGGCAGGATGCTGAAGGGTTCTTCAGAACAAGAAACATATAATCAGGTATTAATGTAAAAAAAACATACAATAAATAACATAATTTTTTATGTATGTATTTTTTTTACATTGTTTTCCTCCTTTAGGGAGCTTTAAATGCAATGAAATGCAGACCTGTATGGCTGGACCTCCTCCAGAAATTGCATCTGATCCTGGACGCTGGCACTGGCTTTCAGCTCCTTCACCACCACCTTGGTGGTGCTGAGTCCTGCATTGACTTCTCCCAGCAAAACCTATGCAGAGATATGCAGAGGAAGAACAGCAGTCATTCAGTCAGTCTAATATACATCAAAATAAAGCAGAAAAATGAGAAAGTTAAGAAAGAAAAAAGTGAAACTGGGAATAGTATGTGAACAAATGCAAAAGTCAAAGCAGGATGTGCTGTATGGTTAATTATAAAGAATCTGCTGTAACTGTGAATTTCCACTCTTCTCCCACAGAACTGACACCCTGACACAAGTGCCAAAGATTTGCCTCGCTGTAGTGAGATCACGATTACATTAACCTCGCATTCCACAAAGAGTGGAAAGGGTACTCAAAGCACACTGAATACAGTAAGAACAGATGCAGTTTTTAATAGCTATTGCCAGCAATATGTATAATATTTATGACTTGCTAAAAAGTTGACTGTTTATATGTGTTAAGAGCAAAACAAAAACAATAAGCTTTACCTTTCCAAACCAACCATGTCCAATCTCCTTTAGATACAGAAGACTATGGCGGCCAAGGTCTGATGATTTCAGTAACTGGACTGGAAGGGAACAATAATGAAAGCATAAGATTACTTTAAGAAAGAAAGAAAAAAAGAATAGTTTGGTTCAAAAGAAGTGACAAAGAGGAGAAAATACAAGATATGTTTCTCAAAGTAAAGTTTTTTAGCACAATGATCTGAATAAACAGGAACATAACAAAAGTTAATGATCACTTGCAGAAAAAGACACCCCAAGAGCCAAACAAGAGATCTACTTTTCCCTTGATAATGTTACATTCACTAGAAGACTGGAGAAGACTGAAGTAAAATAAAGTCAACCTTCTATTTCCCACTGAAACTTACTGAAACTGGCAAATTTTACATCTTCAGGCACAAAATGAAATACCTCCATGAATCCTCATTTTGCAGGAATGGAGATGCTGATGGTGAGTGGAAAGATTGTGGCGGAGCAGTGGAGCGGCCAGCCCCTCTCAGCACCGGACAGGGACCGAGTCTGAGACCCCGGCAGAGATAAGGTACTGGTTCAGAGTGTGAGAACCAAGAGCCCATGGCCCCAGCTCCAACCCCAGGCGGCTCAGGCTCATTGTGTGTATGTGAGACAGAGCCCATGGTCACAGTTTGTGTGTGAGAGCCTCGGCAGGATTTAACCCTCAGAGCCCTTGCACAGCTGAACAAGCTCACCACGCCGCCTCTCCCCATCTGCAACGAGCTTATTCTCCAACTGGGACACACACAAACATGCAAACGGTCCTCCTCTAGGGCCATCCAGCTGTCGAGCAAATACTAAAGTGGTTCTCGTACAGACAGCAGTTAAATCTTCAGTATCCAGAAGGAGAGCGAAACACAAGTCAGTAAACGCATCTGCCAGTGTGTCTATGCCGAAGTTCTGAAGCCAAATTCTCTTCTGGGAGCAGAGATTTGCTGGACATGCATCCTTCCTGATATGACCATCATGCATGTTGGTAGTATGCTGTCTGATGCACCAGCTCTATGTGCAGCTTCAAGACACCCAGCAATGACATAAGGTCCACATAATGCCCCCTGTCACCCAGGACAGCAGCATTCCTCAGCCAAGCATGACACAAATGCTGCTCTGTCTGATGCAGAAAAGGTCTCTGTCATACACTCTCACCACCCCTATCTCAAGCCTCCCCTCCCTGCTCTTAGGTCCTGGTGCATGCCACCACCCTTCTCTTGTCTCTCCTTAGTCTGTCACAGACCCCTCACTGTATTCGGCCTATAATGCCAGTCCTCCGCTATGGCGTTCCTCGGACGTTTCAGCCCAGCCTTATGCTCACCCACTGCCCAGCCGGCCTAAAACAGGCGCATTGTTTGATTCATGCATGCTCACGCTGTATCTCCTGGTACACAGTGCACCAAACACACACAGGCACACACACACACTCACTAGCACGCAAAGAAGACACACACAAGGCCCATTCTCCACTGGAACGCTGGGCAGAGGTTGTCACGGTGATAACAAACCCACACTTCTCCACCACAACCTCTGGGCTTGCATCACCCCTCCCTTCCTGACAGAGACAATGATGGTTAGAAATTAAGATGTGGTATTATTCCAAATGTGGAATGTGTGAGCGTGAGTGTGCATCCAACAGCATTCCCAGAGAAGATGGTACGATCCAGTGGGCCTGTAAGTTCAGTAGGATCGCTTCACACCCTCACTTTGATGCATCAAGTCTGTGTTGTCTGAATCTGTACAGGACCTCTTGAATAAAAGATAAAAGCAACAAATGGGAAAACAGGGCTTTTATACATTAACAAACACTGTGCTGTGCTCTCATACAGATGTATAATTGATGCTTGGTTCATATAGAAAACATCATTCATGTTTTGTGTATCCAAAGTATACAACTGTCAGTTTTCTTTTACTTGTAATTACAAGGCCAATTTATGCATTGTGGATGCTGTCGTGGGTGTGGACAACTGATATATGTGCATAGTGTTAAAATTAAAACATTATGTAGGACGTTCCACTGGTAATGACTGGCTAACAACAAATGTATTTCTAATAAGAGCCCATTCAGATCCTAACCTTACAGCTTACTTATAGCTAGAAAATATAAAGCCCCCTTATACATAATTGTAGTCAAACATCTGTATTTGCTTAACATTAATAGAAGAGCAATTATATTTACATACAACGAAACATATTCAACATACATGCACAGGGTAAATCAATAGAAGCAAGTTTCACTGTTTCACGAAAAGCTTGGAGAAATGACTCAAAGACTGCATTCCTAACTTAAACTAGACAATCTTCTTTTTTACAGTCTCTCTTTTAACCATTTATTCTTTCCTCGCCCTGCAACACCTGGACCAATCACACAGCCGTAGCTTCGAGGAACGGAGGCGAGAGCAGCGATTGGCTACCAGCCTGAGGCTACCTTGTCCAATCACTGCTTGCGCTGTCATCCTGTGATGCTGAGCAGCGACTAACCTCCCTTCTGGCTCAGCACAGAGCAGCACCGACAACCAGTGAGTCATGCAGGGGGAGAGGTTCACAGTGAGATACACACACATACACAGAGCACATGTACATTTTTAACATGAGGTTGAATGATGAGAAGAAAAACGGAAAACTCACAGATATAGAATAAAAAGAAATTACAGTCAATTACAAGTGCATGTTGATGTTTAAATTATGTCAATAGTTTTTACATTTTTTTTGCAAATTTATACATTTTTATTTTCATCTTAAGATCAATTTTCTATCATATTAAATAAGTGGTTTAGAAACTATAGGTATATTGCACATTAGTTTGTATGAAGAAATAAAACAAATATTAACTGATTATCTTTAGTAAAATTTATAGTGAACATTTAAACTTTGTAAAAGAAATCACAATGTTTTTTGAATGTTTTCTTGGTGCTGCTGCCTGACTAAAGTACCAACAAAATTCACCAGAGCCATGGAGATTCAGTCATGTTAGATGTGTATATAACATTTGAAAATGGTTTTTGAATTTGCACAAAAACGAGGGCAAAAATTGCAAATGTGCCCTATTCAAATCAAACTAGAACATGGGACTGAACTCAGTTGAATGATGTGATTCATTGGTTTCCTTAGCTTCTTTACGAATTACATTTTATAAATATTATTAAAACTAATTTGATAATGTTGAATCATTATGGAATGGGTCAAATTAGACTAAACTGTATCTAACTGGTCTTGTATTGAACTTGTTAACCTTCTCTGTAAAGTCATTTGAGATGACATTTGTTGTTTAATGGTGCCATGCAAATAAGCTGATCTAAACAAAGATGTAAGATGCCCCACAACCCACTTGCATTGTCATCAAGTAATATTTATTACTGACAGAGATAAAAAAAAAAAAAGGTAAAAAACACACAAATGGATGTGTTACATGTGGATGGCTGTTTCTTACTGGATCTGCCAGGCTGTTTGGAGACAGGCAGGGAGACCTCCGTAAGGGGAAGGATGTAAACCTCTGGGCCATTCTGGGAGGACGGTGAGGCCAGGGCGGAGAGGTCTGCCTGGTACTCCTCTCCCTCTGTGTTTTCAAACTCCTGGTGCAAGGACACACGCTGGGATTAGTCATCCACTCAGCCATCCTTCCACTGAGATAGTGGGAGACAATAGTTCAACTGTGAAGGCATTCAAATAAGTGAGGCACATCCACCTACACATATACATAAGTCATATAGATTGTGGGGTGCATTGAGAGGGTCACTGCCAAGAAACTGGGGGGGGGGGACATACTAATGCATACAGCTATTCAAACTATATGCACAAAGCCTCTCATTCATCCTGTCTGGTCTCTTCTCCTCATATACTCAATCTTAGAATGTCACATGGTTAAAGTTCTTTGCTTATCTACACTGAAAATAGTTTAATTTGAGTATATTATATATATGATCTTGAAGTATAGATGAGCTTTGTAAAATAATATCACCACTTGTGATGGACAAAAAAAAAAGACAAAAGTTTTTTTCTGGACTAATCAACAATAACAAGTAGGGGCTTAAACCATAAAGTTTTCTTAAGTGCTTGTCCTTCATGCCACTATGCAGCTCTATTATTCTTGACAGCAATGACATCATCTACCATGCATTTCAAAGGAGATAGCTACAGTATAGCCTTTACAGTAAAAGTTAACTGTCTGCTTCACATCAGAAAAAAGCAAGACAGCATATGATCCCTCATCCTCCTCTCTGTCCTGTCTGATTTATCCCCATTATCATTCTTTCTGCTCCAACCAAATTTACTTCCCACACTGTTGCAGTGTTCTTGCTAACCACCTGATGAAATGTGCCCTTTGTGTGCTCAGTCTGTCTAAACTTCCATAAAGTATGTATAATATAGCTTCAGATATATTAAATCAGCTTCAGTAAGTCATACTGCAGTGCACGGTAAAGGATTGTTTATATACTTTGGAAATCTTTCCTTCTCTGTATATCACTAAAATCTGTTCTGTTTTACTCACACATGTAATGATTATTTATTGCTTTCAACACAGCGATGCAGATCAGGCTCCAGGCAATGATCAAAGAAAAAAAAAAAAAAAACAAGATGCAGAACCACAGAGAAAAAGACAGTTAACTAGACAAATTGTATAACAATTTTTTAGGTGTTCTTGAGTCCTTTAATAATAGAATGTACCATGGATTAATGAATCCCCAAAGTCATTGTAATTCTATGTTACATAACTGTAGAATTTCACAGCTGCACAAGAACAGGCATGGAGCACAGAAGCAACAGAGTCAGAAGTCTACCACACCAGACGGGAACCCAGACTGTGTAAAGAAGCCTGTAGTTCTAGAGGCTGCAGGTACCCTAACCAGGTGCATTATACAACATACAGAAACATCTGCACCAAGTTCACAATGACAATTGCAAAGTCAAGATGGGATATACCACCGCAAGAGAGCAACATGGAGAAGAAGGGACACAGAAAGCTAAACAAATAGCAACGTTTGAAGGAAGAAGTTGGAAAGATTGAAGTGAAGGCATCAGTATGGTAACTGGAGGAACTGGGCCCATGACTCCCAAAATGGGAGAGTGACTCCAACAGAGAGTGGAGTCCTAGGAGCAGCTAAGGTACTGCAATGTTATTTTTCTGTTGTATTTTGTTGGCCTGCCAAGGGACAAAAGATGGAAATTAGCAATTTAGTTATAATTGTGCATGTTTATTTTACAGTGATTGACCACAAGTCAGTCACTGAAGCCACTCTTGTCAGCAGATTCAGGTTATGGTGCTCTTCTCATTACACAGAGCCATCCATCCTCTTCATGACTAATGAAATGCTTCTCAAAACAAGCCTACCCCCAACTTTGAGCGACAACAAATGTAAAAAAAAAAAGACAGAGTAACTAATTTAAAGCAAAAATGGAAGCTGCAGGTTGGATTAATATGGGATATCTAAATGCCTCAGTGTGTGTATTTGGGACGTTAAATATGTACTCTAAAACATTAGTGTGTGTAAACAGGAATGTGTGTAGGTGTGTTTTTCATTCAGAAGAACCATCTGCCACTCTCCTATGAGTGAAGTGTGAAAGCGAGCACCTGGCTGTGAGTCAGCGTTGCATAGCTCCCCAGAGAGCCTTCAGTTTAGAAAGCACTTAATACCCAGCCTCGCACTACACGCTCCAGTAAGGACACAGCAATGGAGAGAAATAATGAAGCTTTTAGGACGGTGCAGCAGTGCATATTTTGCAGTCCCACATGAATGCCCACCTTACAAGTGAGTCATTGTGTAATGAGCTGTTGCCAAACAAATATAAAGAGGTGGAACCAATTAAGCACTTTCTACCACTTGTTTCTGATTTGATGCAAATTCTGTCAGCATACCACAGATAAATTAAAATGCTATTAGAATACTACATTGTTGGTGATGCACTTATTTTCATGTTTATTTGAAGGAAACAGCATATATGCAGAAACAGGCATTGCAGCATTGTTTATAACTGTCATTGAGCCCTGCTGAGGTGTCGTTGAGCAAGACACTGATAATTTTCCACCTCAAGGGCAGGTGTTTGGTGGCTACATTTTCATCTTATCCATTGCCGAAAGACTATATCTGTGCAAGAATCAATATAGTGTCATAATGTCATGTCAACCAGGCCCATGGTGGTTTAGCAACTGGAAGCATATTTCTATAATTTATGTGACACAGACTCAGACTTTTGATATTGCAGACTATTAATCTACACTCAAATATACATATTTATGGACATACATATAAAGGGTCCAGGAATTAAAGTGTCATTACTGGCTAAAGTGTGTATGAAAAGATACACACTCATTGTATGAACAAATGTGTCATTATCCCTGTTATCCCTGCAGCAACCAGCTGCAGTGAGAATGGAACTTACTACTGAATTAAACAAAAATCCAATTTTGAGGACAAAAATGAATTTATTCCATTTTGGAAAAAGGCTGTAACATTAGAAAATGTGGAAAAAGTGAAGCACAATGACTACTTTCCAGATGCATTGCAGCTTTACTAAAAAGTACGTTGAAGCTAAAGTAAGCAGCAACTAAGGATAAAAATCTGATCTAAACTGAATTTGTGTGTATAAAGGTCTGGCTCAGATGCAAAAACGGGTTCTTCCTAATGTGGTCCTCTTTTCATATAATAGTAAAAAAAAAAAAAAAACTAGATATAACAGATAATAGAGCATCCCAAACAAGAACTATTTGTGTTGTGACAGTTTCACAGACTGACAAGACACTGCATAGTATGAACACATTGTGCCATAACAAACACACTTTTTGTTATGGCAATTCTTCCTATTTTTTGACATGTTATTGCCCAAATTACTACATACACTGATAGGTAACTAAAAAAAATTCTAATATTAGTTTAGTTCAGCCACATATCTATCCTTTACTTAGTAATACACACTCTATGTTTAATACATTTTATCTATTCTTTCAGAAAAATACTCATCTATAACTCTACATCCATCTGTGACAAAGTTGTTTTGATCAAAATAATCAGAATGCTTTATGTTACATATAAGAGAGAGAAAAAAAAAACACTGCTCCCAAATATGGACATTTTTACAAAGAAATAACAAAATCTAAGTTTTCATTTAAATCCACATTGTGTATTTTTTCCCTCCACTTCCAGCTGGGGGCAGCAGAGAGCTCACCTTAAAGCCAATGTCTCCCTTCTTGCAGCAGAGGCAAGCCAGCATGAGGAAGACGAAGGTGAAGAGGCCAGAGAAGGAGACAGCTACAACCGCCAGAGACGAAGGCCACGACAGCTCGCTCAGCGGAGCCCCATCTGCAGCGTTAGGGGACAGAATAAGTGTTAAAAGGGTTTAACTCAATGAAGATCAGATGGCAAAAGGCAAAGCCATACAGGAAATTAAAAACAAGACAAAAGTTAATTTGTATGCACACAGATGATATGTGCTTATTTTATTGGCAGCTTGATGAAAGAAGCATAACTTGTCATTAAAATTCTGTTCAAGTCCACATTTATGTCTGAAGAGGAAAAAAGAATTCTATCAAGCGCCTCTAGATTAATTACAGTAGTCAGTATGCAGTCAGAGTCATGAAGGCAATGAGTTTGAAACCACCCACAAGCACAATCACCACCTAATACTGTTATAAAAGAGAACTTATGGTTGCTCATTCTGTTTCTGTATAAACAGTTCTAATGAATGAAAATGCCTACCATGAATCTATAATCTGCTTTTCATTTTCTTCAGCACCATGTAAATGTGTCCTCACATCTATATCTGCACTTTAAAATACAAGGCAAATCTTATTTAAAGAAACTGCTTTCCACAACAATGCACACGATGCTGAAATGCTCTATTAACTACGGTAAATCTCTTCTGAGCATTTTTCATTGTCTTCCTGTGCGCACATGTGCAGCACATATGTGTCAGCTTGTATTTTAGCCTGTAGTAACTTAGAGCCAGCCAGAGGGCCAGATGTCAGTGTTTGGAGCACCCAGATATAATCAGATTTACAGTTTCAAACCTTCTGCTGAGTTGAAAGAGAAGAGATAAAAAGGGAAAAGGAAGAGAGAGTAGGAGATTTTAAGAATTCTAAGGAAAGTGTGAAAGAGCCACAATTATGTAGGCAAAATCAGTAAATATTGTATTTCTGTCTTGGTCAACACATTTAATTGAATCTATTCATCCAAAACATGATCCTCTATTCATGACTTTTCATTAAACTCTACATTCACACCCAGAAACAAAACATTACACCATAAATGCAAGAACGACACACGAGGGGCAACGTTTTGGAGCATTTTTAAAGGCTTGATGAAGGTTACTTAATTTTCATCTCACCATTGATTGTCTCAGTAGTCTGTTGGTAGTGATGAGAAGAGCCCTACGGATACTTAATATTTCACTGGGGACCTTAGTAAAGATATGAACATACTATATAGCATAAGTGATCTTTAGTAAAAGTATTTAAAATGGAGCCCTTTAAGGCAGAGCGCCTTCAAAAAATTTTGTACCTTTATGATATTCTAAAGAGTATCATCTGACAATTTAAATAAGGATATGAGATTACCTCAGAGAATATATATGAATTAATGAGGTTTTGAAATAATTTAGTAGCCTATGCATACTGCACAGGCTGGGATATCCTGACTGGTATGGGCTGAGATTCAGGAAATGTATCCAAATATTCCTCTTTAAAGGTGCAAACTTTAGGAAACCTCTGGGTGCCACATGTAAACCGAGCAAAAACAGAAAATGAAACTCAAGTCAAAGACAAATAGTTCACTTATATCCACAATTGTAGGTTCTATCTAAAAGTAGATCTACAGTATATAGACTCAGATTGACTATTTGATATTTTATTTTTTTGTGGTTGTTGTTGTGGGAGTCCTTTTAACAAAAGAAGGTAGATAATTGTGCTCGCCGCAAAAAGACTTGTGTGCACAAACATGCACAAAAGGTCATACCGGTCACTGGAAAGGAAAACAGAACAAAAAAAGCTCAAGAGCAGGAAATATGAGATGTCCAGAAAGATGGATGTGGTATGCTTTTGAAAAAACAAACAAAAAAAACAAACTATATAAATAAAAAGAAAAAAAACCCTACTGTAGGCTGTCTTTCAAAGCATTTTAAAGGTTTAAAATAATGCATATTGGGTATTTAATACACTTTCAAAACATTCTACCCTGCATGTTAAATGAAGCAACTTGACAATGGGTCCCTACTTTGAAATGAAAGCTTTGAGTAAATGTTTCTAACAAAACAAAACAAAAGAAAAACCTTATAACATAATCACATCAACTGGCACTCTGAGAGCAAACGCTTCCATAAACAAAAGCATGTTGCACTGAAATTTTAGTGACTAAGATCTTCTTGGTTAACCGCCTTTCTGTATTCTCATGTCATACCTAACCATAAAAATGAAAATAAAAAGTAAAGGGCATCATAACATTTGCAATGAGGCTTATCCCCTTCCTGCACAGTATGTACAAGTCAAGTCTTTAAAAAAAAGAAAAAAAAGAAAAAAGAGACTGGCATTACGTTCTCAGTCTAGATCAGGAATCTCTTCATTGCAATGTGAGAAAAACACACACACATACAGAAGCATGGGTCTCCAATACAGACTACGGCTGCTCTGGCCTATGAGGCTGGTGTGTGGGTTGTTTCCAGCCCAGTGGCTGAAACCCCAGTGGTCCTGACCCATTTGGCTGCAGGGAACACACTGTTCCAGACCTGACAGCTTCCAAAGCCCAAACAGTATAACTCCAACCCAGGCCTGACCCCCAGGTCACTGACACAAAGCCTGTTATGAGACAGACTTGCATATACATGGCTGAATGCAAATAGACAGGACATGAAATCTTGTTTGAAAGCTGCTGCCCACAGTTCTGTATGTGTGGGCACAGAGCAGCCAACACATCACCATGGTAACATCCAGATGGCCAACGCATATTAGTTGATTGGCTTTAAAGGCTCCTGCCCCCTATTTCTTTTACAATTGTTAGAAGATGTGTGGTTTTGCTTACGTCTTGTCTCATCACAGTGTGGGTCTGTATTTCAGTATGTGAGATCGCCTGTACAATTAAAATGAAGGCAATAACAACACTAATCCAAGTCATGTGCTGTGCAGAGATTGGACAATGGGGAGGATGCTTCAAAATCCTTAAAAAAGGTACATTATAATTTGCCAACTGGATTACTGAAGTATTTATTTCATTGTCATTTCACTGAAACTCAGTTTTGTTTTTTTGATTTTTTTTTCTTTCCTTCTCTCTTTTCCTATTATAATTGAGAGTATACCACGCAGACTGTCAAAACAGTAATGGCACATAGTGAATTAAAGGGAGTGGTGAGTCAGGGCTCACCGAAGGACAGTTGGAGGAATGACAAAATATTTTTCCTCTTACTCCTTAGTTGGCCATATTTTCAATATGTGATTTAAACAAGGACAAGTTATGTACAGCATCTACTTTTAAAAGTTATTCAGGTTGAGCTCATGTAATTACAACCCCAATCCAATCCAATGATTTATAAATCTCATAAACCAACTATTCTGTCACGCTAGCTAGTGTATAGTAAACATATGAGACATTTAGCTATTTAATGGAAAGTATTAGCTCCTCTGGAATTCGCGGACAGCAAAACATCTTCAAGAAGTTTGGACAGGTTCAAAAATAAGTTGGATATGTATGTGGCACTGATAAGAAACAGCTGGAGGAACATGATGCAACGAATTAGGTTAAGCCCAGCCCAGTAACACAATTTGGTATAAAAAGAGCACCACAGAGAGGCAGAGTCTCTGAATATAAAATTTACAGAGACTCTGGAGAATCATCTCTGTACAAGGGTTCAAAAATCAATAATTGATGCCTGTGATCTTAGAGCCTACAAATGGCACTACTTAAAAACCATGATTTAAAAAAAATAGATTCTGTCATGAAAATAACTGCTTTGGCTCAGAGCATTGTGTGTGTACACAGTTGTCCACAAATGACGGTTAAAGCTCTATCATGAAAGAAGAAGTCATGTGTGAACATGATACTAAAATGCAGCTGCCTTCTCTGGGCAAAGTGGAAAACTGCTCTGTGGTCAGATGAATCAAAATATAAAATTCTTTTAGAAAAATCTTTAAACTAAAGAAGAGAAAGACCATCTGGCCTGTTCTCAGTGTTGCAACACTGCAACTCTGGTGGTATTAGTGGTACATTGGTATCTATGAAACTTGCAACTTGCACATCTGGAAAAGCTTCATAAATACTGAATGGTATAAGTTTTAGAGCCACATATCCTGTCAATATAACTTTCAGGGAAGTATTTTGTATTTCATCAAGACAATTCTAAGCCATGTGCTACATCCATTACAAACATAGCTTCACGGGAGAGGAGTTTAGGAGCTGGACTGCCTGCAATCCAGACCTTACACCAACTGAAAAGATGTACATCATAAACTCAAAAAACAAAAAAAGAAAATAAGAAAAAAAAAAAAAAAAAAAAAAACTAAACAGAGACTTGTTTATAAAATGCACAGACTTTGCAAAGTCATACTTCATATTACTATGGATGTAAAAGCTTAGAAGGATCACAGGAATTCCTTTAAAATGACAAAGATGATTTTATTAAAGCAATAATGGTGAATGTTTGAACCTCTATCCTTAAAAAATGAAAGATTACGAGAAAAAATATCACTCACTCTCTGTGAGGGGAGAATAACTGAGCAAAATAAGGTATTTATATATTTTAATAAAAGGCTACGGTCAAATAAAGGAAAAAGAGAATTATCAGTAATTCCATTGTAATAGATCCTTGCGGGGAGGGCAAAGATATCCTTTTAAGAAAAGGACTGGACTCATGAAGTTTTACCCCGAGCCATAAGCCTGAGGTATAAGCTTGGGTAGAAATTGCAAATCAAAATTAATGTTAGGTTTTCCGAGTCATTCAGACCACATATCGCAATCACAAGCTTCTCTTCTTCTCTGTATGTGTAAGAAAACAGAAAAAGTCAGGGGAATCCTCGGGGAAAGACATGTCGAAGGTGGTTTTTTGCTCTTGTGAACATCCTTTCTCAACCCAGACTTGGAGTGATGGAAGCTTCTGTATTCAGTGCAAATTATGCATATAATCACATAACTTTATACAAAATTTATATGGAAGCTTAATTTTGCATACAGTAGTTAAAACAGATAGATGAGCTTTTCAGAGTTTTCATTCACTACAAGACAGTCTGGTATGGTCACGCAGAAGAAATCCTGGGATGCAGTTTTTTATAAGTGTGACATTTGGAAAGTCTATCTCCCTCCCTCCCTCTTGAAACATGGACCGAGTGACAACCCTGGTTCCTCTATAAATATTTAAGAAGCACACTTTACTTTACCAGCTGCACAGCTAAATGAAAATAAAGCCGGGTTCATACCAGCCTTATTAAAATGCTGACTCTATGACAGGAGAAAAAAGAGCAATGTCCTCACTGGCAGAAGACCAGAGTGATGAAGTCACCCTGCCACCTCCACAATCCAGACAATGAGGAGAATGCTGGGAAATAAAGAGACATGGGAACAGAGAAATTGATTGGCTTAATTAATGGGAGAATGAATGAAGAGGACACATCTATTGCTTTATATTATTTAAAACTGGGACTTATCCAAGAAAGCCTAACTGAGCGCTATTTAGCACCTCACCCTGGATCAGTGGGTTCAGTTTGTTAGGTTATACTAAACAATTTAATACCAAATTGAGAATGCTCAGTTAACTGTGTCTAGAGCTAATATCAGCTCACATCAAAGCTTTTCAAACAGCTACAAAAATAAATGTATTTTTCCGACTGACTATTCTCCTTTAAATCCAAGATGCACTGTCAAAAAGTAATAAAACATGAGCAAGAAATGCAGCCATGCAGAGAGGTGAAAGCCCACAGTGGAATAAAGTTAAGGAATGTTCAACTCAATGCAGTGCATTCATGCATGCATATAAGAGATGAGGGTGTGCTGTGTTAAGCACGGCCTCAGAGTTTTTCATGGTAGATCATAAATAAAGCATATGCCAGGGAGGTAAAGTTCTCTGTTGCTATGCAGCTGCACTGCTGTAATGTCATGTCTCCTGCTGCGTGGTACACATGGTCATCGTGTATTCAACAAATCTGCTCCAAATGGACACAAATAGTGTGTGTGGAGGGGGATGAGAAAAGGTACCAGAGTGAGGCAATTATTTTCTTCCACACGCTCATATCAAGACCAGGGTTGAACCATGTATTCATACTCATACCACTAGAACAAGCACCCACACAAGAAGCCAGTTTAATGTGGCTGGATACATAACTTAAAAATGTATGTTTTTATGTTGTATATCCTATCCAAGGCAGCGGCTGCTTTGGACAGTGGCAACTTCCTCAGGTTCATGAGGACTGAAACTAACACACAGACTTGACTGTATGCCTTGATTTAGACAGGCTTCCTATCCTCTGAAATGTGCTGTCTTCTTTTTGTGAGCCTTCCCTTTTCTTTTTAATTTGTTCTTCTTCCTACTGGTACAGTTTCTCTGCACGTACAAGCTCATATATACACACACACCACTCTTGTTTTTAACCAGGAGACCTGCAGAGTGGGCACTGTGCCAAGCCACACACCACTGCAATCAAACTGTCTTGAGAAAGAGTGAGGTAGAAAAAAGAAAGTGGGTGAGGTGCAATTTCAATTGCAGTTGGCATTCAGTGGGTTTGATACAAATAGGAGCACGCATTATGCAACTTGTGTTGAGTAAAAGTCTCAAAAGGAATGTGTGGTCAGTGGGCAAAGACTGTGCTTTGTTTATTTTCAATGTGTATTCCTTGGTGAAGTCATTGCCTTAACCTTTGTAACTCTCAAAAAGCAACTATCACAATGTAACAATTGACACTTTAATAAACATCCAAGCAGTCTGGAAGACACTTGGCGTTACAGCTTAAGAAAAACTGAAGAAAAGGTTGCAAGTATGTTTGGTTAGTATCAACACATATTTGAGAAAAAGGCCAACAAGATATTCTTCCACTATCACTCAATGCTCCTAAAGAGTAAACGTGAATACATCTGACAACATGCAAAAAGACAAGAGACACACAGAAAAAGAGAGTAGCAGAGTAAAAAGCACTCCAAATCTCTCCAAGCATGCATTTACATTTAGGACAGTGCTGCAGGGGCAAGCAAACTCTTCCATCTGCCCTGACTGGGCACACAGAGACACACAGCCAATAGCAGAGAGAAATAGAAAGAGAGAGGGTGTGTGTGTGTGTGTGTGCGTGTGTGTGTGTGTGTGTGTGTGTGTGTGTGTGTGTGTGTGTGTGTGTGTGTGTGTGTGTGTGTGTTGCGGAAGGGGGGCGGGAGGGCTGGGGGGTGTAACAGTGGAAAATTAGTTGGGATACAGCAGAAATGAAAAGAAAACAAAACATGACAAGAAGATTACAACAGGTCAACAATCCAAATAATTTATTTCAGCTGAACAATGCAAGACTTCGGTAACTGTAAACAAAAGAAAAAAGAAAAGAAAAAAAGAAAGAAAAATGGCCATCTTTTTTAAAAGCTGGGCTAAACACATCTATCCTCCACAGCTGTGGATTGTAAATGAAATGTGTAAGGACATTTATCAATAATAAACTCATCTTGGATGACATGTCATCTGAGCACTTATTGGAGACTTGTAAAATACCGGCAATCTAGGGATGTGGAATGACAAGAGTTAGTCCTTCATTTTTATACATTCTAAAGAACTGCATTGAGTTCTCTTGAAGTATACAAGACTTCGAGTGTTAGGACAGAAAGAAAAAGATGGGAGACATTCTGGAAGAAAGCAAAGGGAATACTAAAGCTGACAGGAGCTAAATGAAAGAGAACACAGAGGATATAACTATAATGACAAAGGGCTGCACATAGTGATAGAAGAAAACACTCTGCAAACACACTTGTGTACATATGTCAGATACAGGAAGCATTGAGAAAGCTGGAGGAACAGCATGACATGATTAATAGTAGGATATGGTATCCTCCACCAGCTTATTTCCTCTCCACCGCTTTCCATCCTCTCTACGAATAACTGCAGATGGTAGAGAGATGCACTGGCCTGCAAAGAGCCATGATAACTGTCATTAACTGGGAGTGAGAGCCCAGGGGGACCGCCATGGATCAGCATTAGGCCTGTCATATAAGTCCTCTGAAAGCCTAGGCAAAGACACACCACTGTAAAAGAAAGGGTAACAATAGGTATTCTACCTATGCTGGACAGAGAATTTAAGTTAATTCATAACAGAGGCTAATTAAAACACAAGGCCCCAGTGCTAAGTCCACCAATTAACATAACAAAGAATCAACTGAGAATTCTTGTATTTTAAAGACAGTTGGTTTAAGATAAGTCAGGCAGTCTCCACTGGCCTTTATTCTGCCTTTTATAATGTGGGCTGCTGAGTAGGAATTTGCAGGGAAATCAGATTAATTTGGCAGACTATTACGCCACACAAAATTATCAAATCCACAGTTCTACCTAAATGGAGTTTAGTTTATCAAGCTGGCACGGAGACAGTTGAATGAATTAAAGGAATGAAAATATGTTTATCCTACTGAGTCTCAGAGAGAAGGTGCAATCAATGGAACCTCATCCAATGCAGCTCAGAAAGACACAGCTACAGGTATTATTGCCTTCAAAGAGCCTTAAAGGCAAAGAGAAATATCTTATTATCAAAATTTCCATTGTCTTTAATGTGTATTTTTCTTTATGATGTATATGTGTATTGCTAAAATACACATATAACTTATGTTACATTAATAAGCCACAATATTATGACCTCCCCCTTAATATTAAGTAGGTGCTTCAAATGGTTCAAAAACAGCTCTGAAGAGTCAGGGCGTGGATGAAGAACATGTGAGGTTGTTCTGGAGTGTCTGGTACTGGGAGGCCAGCAGTAGATTCTTTGGGTCCTGTGAGTTGTGGTGTGGTATCATTGCGGATTGGGCTTGCCTCCCATGGATACCATCCGATTGGTATCTAGGGAGTTAGAAGGCCGAGATAACACCTCAGACTTGTTGTGTTCCTTGAGCTTTTAATTAGCAGTTTTTTGGGGGGCCCATGAGTGTGAGGGGACTTCTGTTGCTATATCTGGAGTGGTTGGTCTGCAAATATGTAGGTGGTAAATATCAAAGTTGCATCCATAAGAAAGTAAAGATGCAAGTTTTTCCCAGCAGAGCACTGCACAATGACAAGATGAGCAGTGATACGCTACCTCACGCTACCTATTAGTGGTGTTAATATTGTGGTTGATTGGTGTATTATAGGAGCAGAAAAATTAACATAATAATACAATCAAGTTGTTGATCACAATTATTTGGTGATTAACCTTTAAATAAATTTAATTTCAGAGCTGTTATGGTCACAGTAACACTGATGACTACTTGTATGAAGGCCTGGTGTAGTCTATGAGCTCTGTGGTCATATAAAATTCCTAAAATGGAGAATCTTATCGTCTTCCTCTTGTACAAACAGGTGATAAAAGACATGAAATTACTGCCCTGCCTAAATCTCATTCAAACCTTATAACAGCACCTGATTAACAACAGTTTGAGTGAGACATATATTTGCCAGCTAATGTTTTGTTACTGGCTTGCAGTAATCAATATCAACATTTAATTATTTTGTGACTTAGTGATAATGACCCTGACAAGGAAGAGTGAATGTCAATGTAAAAAAAAGATGAATTACTATCATGAGGCAAATTCAAATTGATTAGACAAGTCAGATAATTCAAATTAAGTAGCCGTGATTACAATTATACCTTTAACAAAGCAGCTATTCTTTTTCAACTGCACTACTGTTTGGCTAAAATAAAGGCTACCATGCATTTCTTTCTTAAACTTAAAAAAAAAAACATTTTACAATCACACAACTTTATGTTTTGTATCATTAATGAGTATCTGTTTGCAGATCTGACAGAGCACAGCAATGCACTCACATTCCTGGAACCTTGAGCATTTTGGCTTCTCGCTGATAAACATAAATTAGATGCATGTGCAAGCCATATGCAGACATAGAAATATGCACTTGAGATGACATTTTAGCCAGAGTCTCATGATGCAGACAAAGACAATGTGTATGTGTATCAAGAAAAAAATGGAGCAAACAAATTCCAGTGGCTCCCATGCATTTATCAGATTTTTTTCTGATGCTATTGTTGAACACATTCACAGACTTACGACCAAATGTCTTCTGCCTGTCTGACCAGCTACCGTCCTTACAAGAATGAATGAGAGTTTAAAAAATAGTTACCATAATACAGCATCCCTAAAATGTCTCCTCTACACACTGGCCTTGTTTGCTTCTCCAGTCACCACCAGGCACTGATCCATTTACAGTAATTTTTATAAAAGGTATAGCAAAGCGCTAGATCATGAATTAACCACGGTGCCTCTAACAACTGTCACACCTGAAAAATCCACACTGAGAGCACATAGTGACGGCGTAATGACCCCCCACCCCCCTCCAGAGGCGGACTTATGCAACTAAAGTGCTCTGTGTTACACATGGAGAGATGAATAATCAAACAGTCAGCTGTGGTTTGCATGTTCTGACTGAGTTAGTGAGAGGAGCACTGAGAGCATGTCAAGATACCTTTATTTAACATCTCTCTCAGCTATCACCGACGCCTTGGTTACAGCCTACATAGACATGTCCATGTGTATGTGAAGACACGTGCAAGTGTTCTTCCACATAAATTGTTCATGATATGGAATGTATGCATGGTAAATTGTGTCTACATCAAAATGCGTAATGTGCACACTTGATGGCACTGCGACCTCGAGGCAAAATGAATGAGTGAGCAGAGAGGAGTGATGAAAGACAGACTCCACAGTGCTGCATTGTCAGCTTGTTGGTGTATCAGTGCTCCCGTTCAGGTCAGTATGTTGTCCACTTGTCCTGGCAGTAAACCAGTGCATATTAATTCTGAACGTGTAATTCAGCCTTCGCGCAAATATTCATATCTTCTCCCTCTCCTGATGAGAGAGCTCTCCGTGGTGCTTAAGCAATATTAAGCAAGGTGCTGGCTTCAGTTGGCGCAGAATGCCACACATACCAACCCTAAGTTTGATCACGTGACAGCTGATCAAGTAAGGGATCCACAGTTCTGCTTCAGTCCGATCGCTTATATAATGCCAATGTGACAACTGACCTAGTCCCAAAGTTGTTTTCCTGTGTCAGGGCGTGTGCTGTTGTGCACATGCGACTGTGCAGAGGTAAAGCACACTATGTTCTTAAATAGCCTGGGGCATGGGGAGGAAGTGCAGCTACAGAGGTTAGCTCAAGGGGTGTAAGAGTTCAAACACTGTCTGCATTTGAGTTTTGATGTCAAACCAAGCCAGAATTTGTGTGAGAGTGTCCAAAACAGGCAAGTGGTTAATTCTGTTAGAACAGTTGGCTAAACTCAAAATGGTGAGCACCTGATGTTTCTTACATCTATCAATGACTTTGCTTGTTCACCATGACTCTTTGGGTTAGATTCCTCTAGATCTGTGGCCATTAACATGAGTGTGTTTCATTAATCTACTCACAGCATACTCAGCAACTACAGCTAATTGAATGCTGTTCCTGCCAGAGTCTGTCCCTCCCATTTAAGGGACCTAAGCATTTCTCTGTCCTTAGCGCTGGTCACAAGAAGGATTGGCTCCCTCTCATACACACCCCTCCATCGCCTTGGCAACATCGATTCTCTGTGCTATTACTAGGAAGCAATAGAATCTAGTGAGGTGCCTCTTATATTAGAACTGTTGATCATTATGACAGGAGTGACAATCCAAAACCCATCGTTTATTTCAGCTATATACAAGTAAAACACAGTGTCCTACTCATGCCCCACCCTCTTCACACAAAACAAAATCTAGCCTGTCAGCAAGATTGTCTAATCTTCCAGCATCATCTGAGGAAAGAAAATATGCTTTACCACATTCACCTGATTGATAATGTTCAAGATATTTATCTCCTTCAGGGAGAACAGGGAGAATAATGAAAAATTATACTAAATTAACTATTTATTTTGCCTCAGATTTAGAAAATACATTATACCGGTGCTCCATACATTTAACTCACCATCCACAGTTTATTTTCCAAACATGAAAACAATCTCTATTTTGGTTACAGTCGTTTCTCAAGCAGAGCAGAATAGCATCTGTAATGGTTCAAGGATTATTTATGAAAATGTTTTTCAGAACTGACATATCATCTTTCTATATTGTAGCTATGGTATTTTGACCTAAATTGCCAGTTATTGAGAAATGTGATTCAAACTGTTGTTTATTTATTTATTTATTTTACTTTGAATATGGAAATGCAATTATCTCTAGACTGCTGTAAAACTCTATCTTACTAAATCAACATAAATGTTAATATAATAGTTGCAAATAGTTGAATCACAGCACCAGCAAACAAGCAGATTTTAAATGGAAATCCTTTATAGTGCTGCACCCTATGGAGATATAACAGATGAGAAGTGAAGAGGGGGGTAGAGGGGGTGGAATAATTGGACAAAAAGGGATCAGAGATCACCAAGAGTGTGTGGTTTGGGAAGGACAGATAGAGCCTGAAACTTGAGAGCCACTGAGCTGACTGTCATTTGTATGCTCAGCACACTGCCTCCAGTTCAGGGACTCTTCTCAGTCCTGTTTACATTTGCACACAGTTATTTATTCTGCTCCAATTCGAGCCCTCACAGTCTGTGTAAGAGCTCGACTTAATGTTTGGTGGTCCCAAAGCACTGCAGCAACACCTGGGCTCGCCTCTGCCAAGGACCCCGTCACCCTGACACCCTGAGGATGATTAAATGCTGCATCCAATGGAGCACCAAAAACCGCAACCTCAAACAGCAGAACCGTGCACCTCTGTAATGGTTAAGTCATGTAACAAGCACACACACACACACACCCTGGTCACAGCCCACACATACCTTACACACATGCATGAACAGAGCTGCATAGATGTATGTGTAGGACTATGCAGATTCAGTGCAGGTACAACTTTTAACCCCTTGTCACCAGGCTTTGAAGCAGAGATTGAAGGTAAAACAGCAAACCCTGGCTAATTTTCGTCGTTTGGTGATGATGATGATGATGATGGCAGGGAAATTATGCAGACTGAGAAAATAATCTGTAGGACGATGCATCAATCACTATTCAGAGCAGGTCATTCTGTTTATCAGAAAAGAAAAGACATAAAACACGAGCAGCTCTGCAGCACATAGATAAAAGGCAATATTTAACGTGAAGCCCTCCCACACTTTGACCCTTACCTGTATCAAAGTGGGAGCTGAAGGCAAAACTGGGATTGAAAAACGCCGAAGACATGGCAATCACATGAAGGGCAAAGACCATCCTCCTCGTTGCGTAGCAGAAGACAGCAAGTCTAAATGTCAAAATAAAGATCAAGAACAAATTCCTGACTCAGGTGCGTTTGTGATTCAAATGACCCTGTAGCAGGAGCCCTAATGCGCAGCATTTTATTCCATCACACCTTACAGAGAGAGAAAAAAAATCCCGCTTCACCTTCAGCTCGAGCAGATCTGGTGACAGATGCTGACAGTCGTTGCCATTTTTAACACATCTGCTTGTTTTCTTGTTTGACAACAATATCCTTCCACGCGCTGTTTTTCTTTTGTATTCCTACTCCTGCCAGATTCAGTGCACGTACTCGATCGCACGATCCGTTACCAATTTTATGGGCAGAAAATTCTTGACCGCTCAAATGATTTGGTCATATATGACTCATATCCCATTTGCATTCCCGTCAGAAGAGATCCTAGTTTATCTTTTCACCTTTTCCACACTCTACATGCTGTTTACTGGCAGGACAAACTGGTTCGTTTCAGGTTAGTGTTGCGTATTTGGGTCTCAGCTTCGGCACTGACAGACTGAGCGACATCTTGCACCATATTTAGTTACTTGGATGAAAAGTATTTCCGGCTAGGCTTTCAAAATAATCTCAAACACATGATTTGTCTTTTATTTCAAACACAGAAGTAGTGAAATTTCCGTAACACTTCCTTCTCTGCCAAACTTGATGCAGGCATCAAAATTTCACTATTTCAATTAATTTCTTTCTTTCTTTCTTTTTTTCCCCCCTTACTCTAGAAACTCTTTAAGTGTTAAATTGCACTGAAGCCACGTGGATCACCTTATCCTTTTCCCTGATATCCAACCAGATCCGTTCAGGTGAAGCAGAAAAGCTCTCCACAGCTGTGTGTTGCCAAGAAATGAAAGTAGCTAAAAGTCAGCTGACAAGCTGAAATTCAAGTAAACGTGAAACAATGCCAAATGCTTGACCACAATGACTCCAGATCTTCTAGATCAGAAGTTCACATTTCATTTTATCTGCAATAAAATATTAAAGTGAATACCTATATTATGAGCTAACTTAGCTTATTTCGGTGGTCAGACTATATCATGATTTTGTCGGAATGGTTTTTCCATGATTTTTAATTAAAGTTTTTATGCTTTATTGATTTTGGCAAACTTAATTGAGTTCTAAAACTGAGTCCAACTTCACAGACCTCAGATAGTTTGACTAATACAAAAAAAAGAAAGAAAGAAAGAAAGAAAGAAATTATTATTATAACACATGAAGAAAACTGACTCTCTAACCCTAGCAATAAAAGTAATGCAATTTGTGTTTTGGGTTTGGGGTAGTTTCATTTCAACAGGGAACGGAACAATTCATCGTCATTAATTCAACAATGATCAAAGAGGTATGTAAGAATATCCTAAATAATCCAGCAACTGAAGGACTCATACATAGAAATAGTAATCAAAGACTAATAGACAAGTCTTACAAATTATTGAAAATGCACATTTCTTATATTGTTTTTTTTCTAAATACAACACTTTTAAACTTGCTATAGAAGAGCATAAAATGTTTAGCATTTAAAAGGGGTTAAAAAATCAAAACAAACTAAATTTTTTCATATTTATGGAGGCTTCTGCTTGCTTTTCACACATCTTGTTACTCATCTTCTTTTTGACCATGTTGTCTCTTTTGTCTCTGTTACACCACCAAGTGGCCAGTGTCAAACAATGCAATCAGTGTTTTAGGCAGCAAAGTTGAAGAATCATTGTGTGAAACCTAAACAGACTGTTTCAATTTAACCATTCCATAAACTTTGATTAAAATTTCCATAGCTAAAATCAACATTTTTTAAATGACATTTAGCTAAATACTGCTTTCGAACATTAATAAATATATTTATTTTAAATTCTTTAATGATTAAGGCATTAGGTTTTCAGTGGAAGAAATATTTACTTGTTTTATGTGTGTTTTTGCATAACATGGCGACAACAAGCAAGGAATATTATACAGGCTATGATGTTGTTCACCTGAAAATACACTAGAGTGCAGCAGTGGTTCAGTATCACTGATGTACTTTTGAGTTTACAAGGAAATACAGTGTATCATGCAGACGTTGATGCTTTCACAAAAATAGACTCATGAAAGTAGCAGCTTAATCTGTAGATATCAACTGCTCTTTCCAGCCTTCAGGATGCACCTGCAGGCCTCATCTCTGTATTTAGCTTTATGCAAATTGAGTGGTTGTCAGCTCTGTGTAAAGATACTGTCAAGTATAAAAAATGCTGATGTGCTCGTTGTTATGTCTTGGACAATATTACAGTATTGAAATGTAATGAATAATGATAAAGAATTATCTCAACCTACAGAGATTACTAATGTCAATTAAAATAATAAAACAGAGCACCTCCTCATACATGTCACTTTTGGTTTTGATGCTTTATTAATCTGGTCTTCTAGCAACTTTTATTTTCATCTCTCAAATATTTAATCTGTGAGTATCATTTGTCTAATTTACAGACCATTCACACTAGCATTCAACATGCTGGGGACCCTCTGCACTCTCACCACTACACTAACATGTAAGGATACTGACTTACTGCAGATCCGAGCTCATGTTGAATTCATCAGTATTTGTGCATCTCAACTTTATATCATCTTGTTATTGACTTTATATCACCTGTTAGAATCATATATCACTTGATCAGGGAGAAGCACAAGGTACTGTCCTTGAAAACATAAAACGCAGCACAGAAAATGTAAACATGGATGTGGCAGAAAATAGTGATGTTTATTTTTTGACAGTTCAATACTTCATTGATAGGTTGCAACTCTATGCACATTTCTAGGAGTAAAAAACTTTGTAACTGGATTATCCCTTTTTGCAAGACTAAAGCCAACTTACAAAATAAATAAAAAGATCAAACTGTAGGTAATTCAAATAATCGATCAATTGGATGCATGTTTATTGATTAAAAAGAAAATATAGAAGTGGAGATCTGGAAATTAAAAAGACAAATTTACCTTTAGATGATGTGGTTTATTGCATTATTAGATTATGTATCACAGTTGGTTCTATCATATGAAGGAAATCAACAGACTGAAGTAAAGATAAAGATTTTTTGTAACATTATCTAAGGACACAATGTGAAACTGCATGCACACGTCAGTTTACACAAAGTATGAAGGAAATGATGAATCTCCTCCTCCTTTACTTTTCCTCTCATCTGTGTCTTTATAAATCTCAGTTTCTTTTCTTCTTACATCAGCCTGCTCTTATCTCAGCATCAAGGTGATTAGTGACATTTACACCACAAACTGACATCATGCTGTGGGCCCTCTACACTCTCATCCCTGCTCTAATATGTAAGATGTTCCTCTGATTCATGTCACATCTTATGTTGTAAGACATGATGCTAATCTTTCTTCTGTGTTTGTGCACAGATGTTCATGCAGCTGTAGTGTTGACGCAGACGCCTGCGCTCCACACAGTTTCTACAGGACAACAAGTCGTTCTCAACTGTAACATTGAGAGACATTACAATAATTATGTTAGTTGGTACAAACAAGTTCCTGGTGCTGCTCCTCAGTATGTTTTACGTTTTCGGCATTCAGACAGCGATCTCAGCTTTGGACCAGGATTCTCCTCAGACCGATTCAACTCTAAATCCAGATCAAACATAGATTTCCAATTTATTATAAAGCAGGCAGAAGCAGGAGACTCTGCTCAGTATTTCTGTGAGACATGGGATGACTCTGCTGCTGCAGCTGTATCACAGTAATTCACACTGTGACAAAAACCTAAATGAGGAACCACAAAAGCTTTTATGAAGTTTGAACAACATTAAAGAGTTAAGTTCACACAATCTGGAGCAGAACAATTACTGACACTGAAGAAAAGTATAGAGAAATATAACATGTTTGAATGTGTGTTTTGTAATAAAATCAGACATGTGATGTTGACAGTGAACGTTGGTCTCAACAAGATGTTTCAGTTCCACTCCCCTCATCAGGGACAGTCAGGAGGTTTTTGTACAGCCATGTGTACAAACTGAATCACTGTGGTATTCGGACAAGGAACCAAGCTGATTGTAACAAGTAAGTAACTTTAAATTAGATCAAAGATTTTTTATAAAATCAAAACAGATTTTTTATGACTTTTTTTCAGTCACCTTATTAAACTATAAAATGTTTATAATATTCATTTGTAGTTTTATAGTTTTAACATCCACCTAGAAACATGACTAATATTCAGGAATTTGCAACTGATTGAACACTATGTTTACATGTCTGTGGTTGTTGGTATATTAAAAAACAAACAAAATGGTATAAATTCATAACTTTTTATATTGTTATATGTTTATAATATTATATGTTTTAAATGTTATATAAATGCAGTGGAGTTGGAGTTTCATTTCTGTTCTATTTAAATAGAATAATTTCAAGTTATTTTATTCATAGTTAAATGTTTGAGTTCATATTTATTAGTTGTAACTGTTATGTCAGTTTTATCTGGTTGGCCTGTAGATTTTGGACAGTTGATCATACGTTGCATTTTATGTCATGTTTTTAACATGTTTCTCAATAAATAATATAAATAAGTCTTTTTTTTCCTTTTTACATGAACTTTTTTGGTGAAATCTTCAGGATTACTATAAACACAAGAAATAAACTGAGATTTGTTTTCATTGATTTGATTATATGAATGTCCTCCATGTCCTTCCAGGCTCCAGTCTCTCTGCTCCTGTCCTGACAGTCTTCCCTCCGTCCAGTTCTGAGCTCCAGTCCAGCAAAGCGACTCTGGTCTGTCTGTCCACTTTGCCCAGAGAGGCTAAGGGTTTTTCAGATGTGAGCTGGTTGCTTGCTGGGAGTCCAGTAAGCAGTGGGATCTCTACCAGCACTGCTGTTCAGAGACCAGACCAGACTTTCCAGATCAGCAGCTCTCTGACCATCCAGACATCAGACTGGAACATGAATAAGGTTTACACATGTAAAGTGTCTTTGGGCTCCCAGACTGCAGAGAAAACCATCAACAAGTCTGCATGTCCTGCTGATGAATAGAAGAGGACCACAACCATCATTAAAACCTGCTTCTCACTGTTTGTGCTGTTTGCTCATTAAACGCTTTTCAATGTTGGAAACTTATTCTTCCCACTGTGTTGATAAATGTTGCATTTGCTGCATTTGATTAAAAAATGATAAATAAACAACTTTTTGATTAAACATGAGTTGTTGTTATTTTTACATTTAATGTAATTTTGTGTGACATTAAGGAGTTCTGATTGTAATCTCTGCATATGCAGAGATGCCTGCAAGGTTCCTCAGCTTCTGCTCAGACACATAAAACTAACTTTTTAAAAAAATCACAAATAGCATATGGTTTACCATTCTTTAGATTAAATTATTTGAATTTTCAATTATCCCTCAAGTCATTATGAGTAAGAAAAACACATTGTAGTAGATGTTCATCTGCAGGGAGCGAATGCTGATTTAAAATCTCTGGTTTTAGCTGCCTGTAATACCATAAATATGATGAAAAACTGATGTAATGAAACTGAATTTTCATCCTCTGTTAATGAAGCATCATCCACACCTCCCTCTCTGTCCTCCCAGGATGCACCTGCAGGTCTCGTCTCCATATTTATAGCTTCATGTAAATTTAGAGGTCAAGTGTCAACTGTAGGACTGGAGATACTGCTCACCTTTAAGTCATTTAGTAAGTTAGTGGTTATGCTGTGTGTTGTTCCAGAGACTGTGTTATGCAATGAATTTCCCTTTTGGTGTCTAAAAGTAACAGAATCTGATGTATTATTAACGTGAGCCTTAAATAAAAAGCATCAGCAGACACTGTGATGGTTTTGTGAGCTCTGAGAGAAAAACAGACTTTGTGCCTGGATCAATCTTCTAATCTTTTAACCAACGACTGAGTGATAATTAAACATCAGTGTGTCAGACAGTTCCCTCTGACACCCTGAACTCATCATTTACATGCAGCAGGAAATAAGAAGAGGAGGTCTGCAGCTGCATCCTGTAAAGGAAGAAATGGAGAGAAGAGAGGAGATGCTTCACTGACTGAGGATAAAAAAATCTCTTTCACTTGTTGCACTTTATCTGATTTTTCTCACTTCTTACTGATGGATTAAGAACAACATTTTAAATCAAGTGTTATCATGTTGTTGCAGTTTATTGACAAAGCAGATGTAATCTCACTTTAATTTCTCTGTTTAAATGTTATTTCTTTAATTATTGAGCTTAATTTAATCTGAGAAGAGCAACAGAGGAAGTAACAGTAATGCATGAATAATGTGCTTTTTCTATTTTACATCTCTGATTGTCAGTGGAACAAACATCAAACCATTTAAACATCACGTTATAATTATCACCTTTATGATGAAAAAAGGAAACATAAACACACACAAACATGCTTATTTTGTTTGCAGTAAAATGTTTGTTTAATAAATGAAAGAAAAAGGTAATTCTGTACAAAACCTTATTCTGAACAAAGCTGATTAGCAGCATGCAGACACATCTTTTCTATTATCTAAAGGTTGAGACCAGTAGACAGAGCAAAGAGTAAAGAAGCAGGTTTTAATGATGGTTGTGGTCCTCTTCTATTCATCAGCAGGACATTCAGACTTGTTGATGGTTTTCTCTGCAGTCTGGGAGCCCAAAGACACTTTACATGTGTAAACCTTATTCATGTTCCAGTCTGATGTCTGGATGGTCAGAGAGCTGCTGATCTGGAAAGTCTGGTCTGGTCTCTGAACAGCAGTGCTGGTAGAGATCCCACTGCTTACTGGACTCCCAGCAAGCAACCAGCTCACATCTGAAAAAGGCCCAGACTGACTGGACAGACAGACCAGAGTGACTTTGCTGGACTGGAGCTCAGAACTGGACGGAGGGAAGACTGTCAGGACAGGAGCAGAGAGACTGGAGCCTGGAAGAACATGGAGGACATTCATATAATCAAATCAATAAAAACAAATCTCAGTTTATTTCTTCTGTTTATAGTAATCCTGAAGATTTCACCAAAAAAAAAAAAAAAAAAAAAACCATACATTTTCTATCAGATCTGACCTCAAGTCAAAATAACAAACCTAATATAAAGGTTTTGTCTGTTTGTGCATTGACAGTGACAAATAACAACTAAGTTAATAAAGATGAAAATTCAATCAATACAATTGAAATTTTACATAAAAAACCAAATCTATTTGTTTTGATAGTGTGATGTAAAACAGCAATGATTTACAGACTGTAACACAATTTTCTTTCTTTCCTTTTTTTTGTTTTATATTTCTCAAAATTTGCTAAAAGGAAAAAAAAAAATATTTTCTTAATGTACAAAGGTCTCAGCCTTTATAAATAAAAAATCACAGTTTTCATCACCTGCAGATCTTTCAATCAAAATTATTTTATGCAAAAAAACAAACAAACAAACATTTTAACTGATTTACATTATTTAGGAGTTGTCTTCTTTATTTACTGAGAAACATGTTAAAAACATGACATAAAATGCATTGTATGACCAACTGTCCAACATCTACAGGCCAACCTGATAAAGCTGATATAACAATTACAAATAATAAATATGAACTCAAATATTTAACAAGGAATAAAATAACTTGAAATTAATCTATTTAAATAGAACAGAAATGAAACTCCAACTCCACTGCATTTATATAGCATTTAAAACATATAACATGTCTTGTTTAAACAATTTAAAGTTACTTACTTGTTACAATCAGCTTGGTTCCTTGTCCGAATACCACAGTGATTCAGTTTGTACACATGGCTGTACAAAAACCTCCTGACTGTCCCTGATGAGGGGAGTGGAACTGAAACATCTTGTTGAGACCAACGTTCACTGTCAACATCAGATGTCTGATTTTATTACAAAACACACATTCAAGCATGATGTTTTCTGTAGAAAAATGTCTGCAGTGGTCAGAGAGAGAAAAGAAGAGCTTTTAAGAAATGTGGTTTTACATCAGAACATATTGTACATAATAATATCTCCATGTGTTTCCTGGTAAATGTTTTCAGTTGTAATTAGTTAAACAAAGTTTAATTGATGGTAAATAAGTTAATGGAACTGTTATTTTCTATGAATACAGATTATTTATTAAATTTAAACAACATTTTAAACAATGAAGCCAGGCTGAAAAGTCATAGGCTGTCTTTGATGTAATGGTAGAATATGAACATATTTGGTTTGGAAGAAGTATGTAGAGAGACGGGGAGACCATGTTAAAAATGAAATCACATGATGTCAATTCTACCATTACATCATGGTTAACCTATGAACTCCAGCCTACCCTCATACAGTCTGCTAAGTTGCTTATCTTAATTTATCAGTGACTTCGATTTTTTAATGGACCTTTGAACTTGTTATAAACTATGAGGAAGGCCAGTGTTTGACAACATACTGAACGTGTTTGTGTAACAATCATCACTGGAAATTTTTATCCAGACAGATTAATCCCAGATTTAACATAATATATAAGCTGCATTTTCAAGAATAACTGACCAGAGATGCTGATAATGTTGCTGTGATGTTATCCATCTCCTGCTTCCTGCAGGGGATCTATTAAGATGCTGTGTAGGGTTGTATTAAATAATATGAAAATAAATCCTATTGTGAAAATGAATACATTAAAAATAAATCAAAGGAACATGTTTTATATTGGAACCATGATGGGGACATAGGATCATGAACATTGAATGAGTGGTGTAGATATTCTTTACTCTCTATTTGAGAAATGAACATGTTGTATGAGAAGAGAAAATATGAAAATTCAGATGAGAAAAAGAGAAGAGAGAGAATCCATATCAGTCCAATTCTAAAATTTCTGAAAATTAAATATTGAACAAAGAAAATCATGTTATAATTGAGGATAAATCCAGAAAGCAGTGACTGCTTAACGTGCACTCAAGATGTACCAGTTGCACAAAAAGCAGAAGTATAATGAGGAGGTTTTTGTCACAGTGTAAATCACTGTGATACGTGCTCACTAGCAGAGCTATCCCATGTTTGACAGTAATAAACTGCAGAGTCTCCTTCCTCTACATTGTTGATGATGAAACGATAATCAGATGTTGACTGGTGATTAGACGTGAATTTAGGAGAAGAGAACCCAGAACCATATGCTGGAGAAGTGTTGGTGTGGTAAAAATAGAGCACAAACTGAGGAGCTCCACCTGGAATCTGTTTATACCAGCGAGCAGCACTACCAGTAACAGTTCCCAGGTTACAGTCCATGGTGGCTGTCTCTCCTTTCCTCACAGTCAGAACAGGAGGCTTCTGTGTCACCACCGTCACACCACTCACACCTGGAAACAAGAAGATGACATGAAGTGAAGAGAAACACACAGACTGATGAATCCAACATGAGCTCAGATCTGCAGTAAGTCAGCCTCCTACATGTTAGAGCAGTGATGAGAGTGCAGAGGCTCCCCAGCATGTTGTCAGTGTGTGCTGAGAATGGTCTGTAACTTGGAAAGTGAGCTTACTGCTGACAGAATAGAGGGTTTAGAGGATGAGGAGAGGAGGTGCTGGAGGAGTCTTTTAATACAACACTGAACCTGAGAGGACTGACAGGAGGAGGAGCTTTTCATATGATTGATGTGATGGTGGTGACAGACGCCTCCTGTTTCTCACTGTGAGGAAAGGAGAGACAACTAACGAACTTGACCCTTTGCAGGCCTTGAACAATACATGTAATCGAATTTCTTCATGTCTTGGTTGACAAAGCTGTTAATATTAGATCTCTAATTTTACTGCCTTCCACTGATCCATCTACATTATTGTCTAGTTCAGGCCAGCTCGACCAATTCCAGACAGTTTCTCTCGCTAGTTTAGAGAAGTTTGTCTCTAGTATGAACCCTTGTTGTTTTCCATGTCACATTGTTCCTTCTCGACTGCTCAAGGAGGTCTTTCTCACCGGGAGACCTTTTATACTAAACTTAATTAATAGCAGTCTGATATTTGGCCAAGTACCAAAAGACTTGAAGCATGTGGTTTTTCATCCTGTGCTAAAGAAATCTGGTCTAGACACATCTAATTTAGCCAACTTTAGACCTGTCTCCAAGTTACCTTTTTTTGAGTGAAATACTGGAAAAATAGTTTTCACTCAACTGAAGGACTTCCTGGATGAGCATAAAATTAGGAAAGTATTTCAGTCTGGTTTGAAAGGCATTTCACAGCACAGAATCAGCTCTTTCAGCCATTTTTAATTACATCGTTTTTGCAACTGACTATAGAAACTATGTTCTGCTTGTACTTTTGGATCTTATTTCTTGGCTCGAGCAATGGGTTGGAATTATGGGCTCATCTCTCCAGTGGATGAAATCTTAACTCTATGACAGGATTTTTTGTATGAGGATGGGTGTCTCTACCTCTTCCAGTGCTGACCTGCCATGGGGGGGTGCCACAAGGCTCTGTTCTTGGGCCTATTCTTTTCTCATTGTACCTTTTGCCACTGGGAACTATCTTACGCAAACACAGGATTTCATTCCATTTGTATGCTGACGACTGTCACACCTACTTCCCCCTTAAGCAGTCAGATGGTCACTCTATTCAACAACTTATTTACTGTCTTAGTAATTTTAAGTTATGGATCGATCTTAACTTTTTGAATTTTAATGATTGTAAAACTGAAGTGATTTTATTTGGTCCCAACTGGTTTACAAACGCCATTTACTCATTTGAACTTAATCAAACATTTCTGTACGTTTCAAGTTAATTTAGCAAATTAAAGTATTTTAAATACTGGTTCAATTCAGTTCAATTTAATTCAATTCAATTACAAAAACTTTATTTCTCCCTGACAAATTGAAAACGGCTGGTGGCAGGTGTCAGCGGCACAATAAAGAAAAGCATGATTAACAGGCAGGTCTTGGTAAGTATATATACATGCATATTACATTTTCATTAACATGATAAAGAAAAGCAGTGCTCATTATAAGGTGCATTCAACACTGCACCTTATAATCTTATATATATAAAACAGTTTATGGTGTGACAGTCTGAGGATTGGAGGAAGAGGAGGGGGGATGTTGAGGGAGTTAGGATGAGTTGAGGAGGTGAACAGCCATTGGGACAAAGGTGGCTTTCCTTCTCTGTGTCCTGCAGCCAGAGCAGCCCAGTCGGTGCCCTGATGGAAGCAACTCAAATGCAGGATGGAAAGCGTGTGAGGGGTCCTGCATGATCCTATTGGCCAGCCTGCATTTTGCTGTTCATACATGGAAGAGAAAGTTCTTGTTGACTGTCAGATGATCTTAGAGCAGACTCTGGCTGTACCCTCTAGGTGGTTTCTCCTTTGGAGGTTGATGGAGTGGAATCAGCAGGTCTTTCGAAGAAAGAGTAATAGAAATTTAACGTGATGTTTTTATTGACTCCAAAGGAAAAAATAACTGCTAACATTTCCTAAGAATCTCCTTTATGTTAAAGGCTGTCAAAGGTGGTGCCCAAATGTGAGCAGTTTGGCCTAAGAGCGGCTGGAAAACAGTGAGGCGATGACCACAGAATCCAATCTAAAAGGTTTTATTCCTCAATCAAAGGTTTAAACCGAAACTC